>NC_042981.1:26118086-27318086 GCF_901001165.1 Salmo trutta
AGCAGTCTCCTTGGACTCCAGAGTCATGGTGAAGACTGCATGGGACCGTGAGGATTCCCTGTTCATGGAGGTAGAGGCCACACGCCGATTACGCCAGCCCATCGACAGCACCTGAGAGGGAAGCGGGATAAATTAACTAAACACAAACAGTTCAATGTCAGTCAAATCAATCTTGCACAATAAATTAATGTACCTTATGACCAGAGCATTGTATAAAGCAAGTCATTGAATCAATCACATTGAATTATTTACTACCTGGTAAGCTTCAGCAGCTGAAGTGACAAACTTCTCTACAGCCCCTTCCACAAACACCCCCTTCTTGATGTTCTCTCTCAGGAACAGGCTGGCTGAGGCGCTGTCCAGCAGGTCATAGATCTGCTCGTTGTAGATCTCAATGAATGAGCATTTGCACAGGAAGCTTTTGGCATTCTCAGACTGTCAGGAAAAACAATGCATATTAAATCCTCAAATCAGAGAAAAAAAACCCAGATAAACAACAAAATCACTTCAATGTCAGTTACTTTCTGCTCACCCTTTCTACCTCCCTGTTGATGAGGAAAAACAGGTACTCAAAACTTCGAGGGATAACCCCCCGTTGGTCATCAGTAAAGTTGTCGAAATCAGACGGCCCTAGAGAAAGAACACATGCAACATTTAGTACCGAGGCACTGCAAAAAAATGAAGGTGTCTGTGCAACAAAACAAAATAATGCAATGCAGCACTCACCAAGCATTGTGAATGTTTTTCCAGAGCCAGTTTGTCCGCTGTAATAGGAAAACATCTGAGATATTACAGCACTTAATAAAATATGAATGAACTGTAAAACAATAAGAAAAATCACTCACTAGGCAAAAATGGTGCCATTGTATCCATTAATACATGACTCGACAATGTTCTTGGCCACACTGGAGAATACAGAATCCTGTTACACAGAGAGGAGACAGAAGAAAAATTCAGTTGGTTTGATTTGAGCCTCTATCTACTGATGTGTGAATTACTCCAGGTTACAGCAACAGTTAAACTATAATCTATCCGCCAACACTGACCTGAGTGATGTCCATGTCAGCAACATGGTCATAGGTGAATGTCCGCGGCTCTGGCTTGGAGTGCAGGCGAATGGTGTTGGGAGAGGTGACTGAGAGACAGAGGCCTTGATCTCCATCAGTGGTCAGGCCAGTCCCCTGGGTCAGAGGTCTCACCCGCACAAACACTTTGATCGAGTCACTATCACCACTACATTACAGAACACGAACATTCATGGGTTAATACACTTTACCAACAGACTGGGTGCCAGTTTCTGCTCTCTTGACAACTTCTTATGGAATTGTCGTGACAAACAAGAGGTACTGGCAGTATAAGTTGCCAAATGAGGCAGGGCAACTCGTGTGTCAGTATGTGTAGAGTGAGTATGTATTATTAAATTGAAGACAATGGCCAGCTCTTGCGAGAAATAAGCATTATTAAGCCACATTACCTGTGGGTTATTTGTTGATGCTGCATTGAGCAATCGACAGAGTCTGGTAACAGAGAGGAGACATACAGTTAGCTAGTTAGTCAAGGTTGATCAAGGAACTAGAGACACTGGTTTAAACAGAAACCCAAGTTTAATCAGATGACTAAGTTTCATACAGCAAATGCATGCTAGGTAACGTTAGCTCGCGAATAATATTAACGGAAGTAACTAGGTAGCCAACAAGCGCCAAAATATATTTTTTAAATCACTTGCAAATATGAATGTTTCGGTGACGTACCCTTTCCCTTCGTATTCATCTTGAATATTTTCAGACAAGTAGCTTTGCTACTAGCAAACCATTCACAATAACTAATGTCAAAACTCCGCGATAGTGTGTTAGCTACATCTACTAACATCCATCTTCGAATTTGGCGGGTATGTACTCGACCATCGACTGCTCGTGCCTTTTTCAAGAATTTTATGGACTCAGTCAATTGTTTATCGCCGTCAGCTGGACGAAGTTTGAATTACATCAACCTCTCTTTTTGAGAGCACGGAGAGACCGAGCTACAAATTATACACCAGATAATGTGATACCAAAGATGTTCTCATTGTTCTATCTGTGGTGATACTGTATAACCAAAGATGTGTGGTATCCATTACTGGGCGTTACAGGTTTGCCTATAGAAAAGGTTACCATAGATTTTCAACTAATCTGGTATATAATTATCTCTCTCTCCCAAAGCAGAAGCTGCAGATATAATTTTCCATTACTGAACAGACAGTTATCATAAATACTATTTTAATAACATGTACACTCCTATAATAAAATGTGGACTCTTTTTCGGTCGCGACCAGCACTTCACTTTGATGCATGTTCGCTGGTTTGGTTTAAAGTCATGCAACGCTATTGGCTATTTCGTAAGCAGCTCCGCCCTATTTCAGTTTTTTTTGTTTATTTAATTGGTCAAAATCGAGGCGTTTAAATTCGAAATCTACTGGTCACTTACTCATCGAGGGAATTTCGAAAAAGGGAACTCTGTGTGGAGGTCGTTACCGTCTAGAGAAGTTATTTTCTGTTTATCTGACTTCTTAATTGAGGTATGTAGCTATCTGGCATTATTGGGGAAATTATATTGCTTTGACATCCACGCTGCTTTTAAGTTAATCTATTTCGCAACATTTCTTCATTGATGTGATGCATCATTTCTTAAATTGTAGCCTGACGCTAGTAACTTATCTAACGTTAACGTTGCATACAGTAATGTTAGCTAACTGACTTTAGTTCCCTTCCTGCCTGAGTCCTACTTACTGAGGTCAATATATAATTCAAAACGCTAAACTTCCTAACTAGCAAAACGACATTAGCTAATGTTAATTGTCTAGCTAGTTATAGTAGTGTCAACGCGAACGTCTAACATGCTGACCAGACCGGTCGCGTGCGTTGCAGAATAAATGTAGAAATCCACTTTATTCAATTATTGCTCGCGCGCAAACGAACGTTTGCATTGCCAAGGGCTAAAATAGAAGTCCTTTCTATTTCTGACACAGATCGTGCTGCAAGTCCTGCCTCTCCCATCTCCTCATTGGTTTATAGAAGCAGGCACCCACGTGCCATCTCCTCATTGGTTATACCCAGTGGGTGATTGAAATACCAACTGTTTTGCCGGTTGTCTGGTAATGGTATGAAAGTGTAGATGCCATCACCATATAAGTTCAAAGATGAAAAAGCCTGGAAGGAGGAGAGATGACTAGAAACAATTTGGTTGGCTGTTTTATGTGTGGATTAATTGTCGGAGTAGAGGACCTTGTGCATTTTCAGGTAAAATAACAACTCAATGTTTATATCCCAGGACAAATTAGCTAGCAACAGCAAGCTAGCTAAATAGGACAAATTAGCTAGTAAGTGCAAGCTAACTAGCTAAATTGGCATAGATGTTTAATGCTTTTTGACCGGTCCCCAAATTAATGTCATTGGTTCAGAGTTTGTTTTGATATTTTAACCTGCGTTTGGTGTCGGGGGACAAAATAAATGTATGTACGATGGCGCACGCGCGCAGCCGGTTTGGGTTCCGTGTAACCCGCATTGGCAGCAACAGACAACGTCCGATAACGTTAACTTTTAATATTTATCTTTTTATTTAATTAGGCAAGTCAGTTAAGATTCTTATTTACAATGACAACGCTGGGCCAATTGTGTGCTGCCCTATGGGACTCCCAATCACGGCCGGATGTGATACAGCCTGGATTCGAACCAGGGAATGTAGTGAGGCCTCTTGCACTGAGATTAAGTGCCTTAGACTGCTGGGCCACTCGGGAGCCCACTAACGGTAGCCAACTAGGGTAGTGCGATGGCAGGGGATGGCAGGGGCCAATCTCCCTGCCATCCAGGACCTCTATACCAGGTTGTCAGAGGAAAGCCCTAAAAAGTGTCAAGACTCCAGTGTACCAGAGCGCTAAGTCTAGGTCCAAGAGGCTTCTAAACAGCTTCTACCCCCAAGCCATAAGACACCTGGACACCTAATCAAATGGCTACCCAGACTATTTGCATTGCCCCCCCTCTTTTACACCACTACTACTCTCTGTTATCATCTATGCATAGTCACTTTAATAACTCTACCCACATGTACATAATACCTCAACTAACCGGTGCCCCCGAACATTGACTCTGTACTGGTATCCCCCTGTGTATATAGTCTCGCTGTTATTTTACTGCTGCTCTTAAATTGTTACTTTTATTTATTATTATTTTTTTAACTGCATTGTTGGTTAGGGACTAGTAAGTAAGCATTTCACTGTTGTATTTGGTGCATGTGACTAATAAAATGTGATTTTGACTACCAGTTTGCATATTACAGGGCTAATGTGTTAATGAATAGGTAATGTTTATGTAACGTGAGCAAGCTTTATTCGAGTAGTTCATTGTTAGTTAACGTTACCTAGGCGATGTCTTTACAAAATTGTCATTGCACTGACATTTTTTTCACAATCAGACATTACTGCACTTACACAAGACAATAGCAAAACTATCTCATGGCATTGTTCCAAACCTTGCTAAAGCTTCTAAAGGATCTGCCCCTTTTTTCACTTTTCACCTAAAATGACATACCCAAATCTAACTGCCTGAAGCAAGCATATTCTTGATACCATTTGAAAGGAAATTCTTTGTAGTTTGTGGAAATGTGAAATGAATGTAGGAGAATAACACATTAGATCTGGTAAAAGATAATACAAAGAAAAAACATGTTTTTTTGTATATATTTTTTCAATTATATTTGAAATGCAAGAGAAAGGCCATAATGTATTATTTTGGCCACTAGATGGCAGCAGTGTATGTGCAAAGTTTTAGACTGATCCAATGAACCATGGCTTTACGGGTCATTTCCCACCCCCCCAAGACTCCCCAAAAGTGCCTAATTGGTTTATTAATACATGTTCATAACGGTGCACTCTCCTCAAACAATGGCATGATATTCTTCACTGTAATAGCTACTGTAAATTGGACAGTGCAGTTAAATGAACAAGAATTTAAGCTTTCTGCCCATATCAGATATACATGTCCTTGGGAAATGTTCTTGTTACTTACAACCTCAGGCTAATAAGATTAGCATATGTTAGCTCAACCGTTCTGCGGGGGACCCACCGATCCTGTAGAGGCTAAACAAAAATGCTGCAGTCATGTTAACGTTAGTTTAGTTGACTATGCACCAAGAAATTACATTTTAGCCAAACTGAATTCCAAATGGGGTTTGCAGATTTGGTGTGGTCTTTGGCAGCTGGAGCCATCCAGTGTGTAGGGAAACGTGACAAGCCTTGGCACGGCAGGCCACATTATGGTTTGAGGACATATCGTTAACTTAGTGGGTAAACTGCTTGTACACTGCCACTGACTTAACACCCCTCCATTCTTGGCATGCCATCAAGTGTCGTCATGTCTACAATTCAGTATCTGGTCATATGAATTCAGCCAGTACCTTGGAAATTAATTAAAATGTTTAAACAAATTTGTTTCAAAGACACACCTCTTTGTGGCCTGATTAATTTGTATTTCTTTCCACTGGTAGCCACATGACCCTTAAACCTTTTCTCTCAAAGTTAATTGCACATGACTTCTGTGTTGCTGTTTACACGCCTTCATTGTCAACAAGGATCCAACACCATACAAGTATACAGTGCATTTCGAAAGTATTCAGACCCCTTGACTTATGTTACAGCCTTATTCTAAAATTGTTCATTGTTTTCCCCCCTCAATCGAAACACAATACCCCATGACAAAGCAAACCGGTTTAGAAATGTTTGCTAATTTGTTAAAAATGAACTGAGGTCACATTTACATAAGTATTCAGACCCTCCACTCAGTACTTTGTTGAAGCACCTTTGGCAGCGATTACAGCCTCGTGTCTTCGTGGGTATGATGCTACAAGCTTGGCACACCTGTATTTGGGGAGTTTCTCCCATTCTTCTCCGCAAGTGCTGTCAGGTTGGATGGAGAGCGTTGCTGCACAGCTATTTTCGGGTCTCTCCAGAGCTGTTCGATCGGGTTCAAGTCCTGGCTCTGGCTGGGCCACTGAAGGACATTGACTTGTCCCGACACCACTCCTGCATCTTGGCTGTGTGCTTAGGGTTGTTGTCCTGTTGGAAGGTGAACATTCACCCCTGTCTGAGAACATGCACCAGAGCGTTCAGGACTTCAAATATCTTGACCTTGCGCCGTTCATCTTTGCCTTAATCCTGACTAGTCTCCCAGTCCCTGATGTTGAAAAACATCCCCACAGCATGATGCTGCCATCACCGTGCTTCACCGTCGGGATGGTGCCAGGTTACCACCAGACCACAGAATCTTCTTTGTTGTGGTCAGTCCTTAAGGTGCCTTTTGGCTAACCACGCAGGCTGTCATGTGCCTTTTACTGAGTGGCTTCTGTCTGGCCATTGTACCATAAAGGCCTGATTGGTGGAGTGCTGCAGAGATGGTTGTCCTTCTGGAATGTTCTCCCATCTCCACAGAGGGTCTCTGGAGCTCTGTCAGTGACCATTGAGTTCTTAGTCACCTTCCTGACCAAGGCCCTTCTCCCTTGTTTGGACAGGCAGCCAGCTCTAGGAAGAGTCTTGGTGGTTCCTAACTTCCATTTTAAGAATAATGGAGGCCACTGTTATTGGAGGCCTTCTATGCTGCAGACTTCTTTTTGGTACCCTTCCCCAAATCTGTGCCTGTCTGAGATCTACGGCCAATTCCTGACCTCATGGCTTGGTTTTTGCTCTGGCATGCACTGTCAACTGTGGGACCTTATATAGACAGGTGTGTGTGCCTGTCCAAATCATGTCCAATCAATTGAATTTACCACAGGTGACTCCAAGTTGTTGAAACATCAATGGAAACAAGATGCACATGAGCTCAATTTTGAGTCTCATAACAAAGGGTCTCAATACTTATGTAAATCTATTTGTAATAAATTAGCAAACATTTCTAAACCTGTTTTTTTGCTTTGTCGTGATGGTCTTGTGTGTAGATTGGGGATGGGTGGACAATTTTAATACATTTTATAGGTTGTAATGTAACAGCCTTATTCTAAAGGGAAGGGGTCTGAATACTTTCCTACTGCACTGTAGATGGATCCCGGCTGTATCACGTCCGGCTGCGATTGGGAGTCCCATAGGGCAGCACACAATTGGCCCAGCGTCGTCCAGGTTTGGCCGGTGTAAGCTGTCATTGGTAATAAGAATTTGTTCTTATCTGACTTGCATAGTTAAATGAAGGTGTGTTTACACAACATTGAGGGTGTGGTGTCTACAGCTCAGATATGGGCTTCAGACAAGACCATTCAATCTAAATGATGTGCTTCACTCTTATCAGTGTTCCCAGATGTTTATTAGATGTTGACAACTTTTGCTTCAGTTCCCTCACTTATGTGTGCCTTTTCTTTATAGGATGAGTTCTACTGCTGTAAACGATGAGAATCATGGGGTCTGCCCTGGAAGAAGGCAGAGCAATTCAGACACAATTTGTGACATCTTTTCTTTTGATCAGCCGACTGGGAGGCCCTCCATTCTTCGCCAGTCTCAGGCAGAGAACCTGTCAAACAAAACTATAGCAAAGGGAGGGAAGGTACAGAATATGTTATCAATAAGCCTAGACTTGAAGTCGTTTCAAATGTTCCAGAATAATTTCCTCTGTATAATCTTGTGACTGAGGATCTATGCTTGACTGACTAGTCTAGTAAAAAGCATAAGCTGACACAATGTTTTGGAAAGGTGTTGACTCATGGCGAGTAAACTGTATGGAAAGAAAGTTGCACACTAACCAGGTTAGGTTTACCTGTTGTGCGTATTGTGTGCAAATGTCTTTATTTGACTGTTTTGAATAGAGCATTTGTTTTCAGATACCCTTTTGGTTTTTTCTTTCAGGTTTGTTTTCAGACTCCAAGAAGAGACCCTCTCACTAAGAGAATAGTATCACCAACAAAGTCCCTTAAGATGGAAAGCCTGGATGACTGTAGTAAAGCCCTGGAGACTTTGCAGTTTACATCACCTGAAGAGTAAGTATTTGCTTTAAAAAATATATATCTGTAGATGTGTCACATCAGCAGAATGCTGATTTCATATTCTGGTATCAAGTTGAGATAATGTAGGATTATCTGTCCTCTTCTATTTTTTACAGGGTGTTACCTCTAGAAATCAATGGGCTTGTTGATGTAGCAAAATCAGGTAAAGCATCTGATTGGCTAAAGGTTCAAGATTCATTACCCGATGCTGCCTTGTCACATTAACTACTTCAACCATAATGTTTACTTGATTTTAAACTTATTTTACTACAGACTTCACAAATGTGTCCTATCCTGATGATGATGATGATGATGATATGCCAATTCAGAGTAAAGGAGGTTGTCAGCTGTATTTTGAAAACCTTGATGCCATCAATCCCTTCCAAGGGTCTACTAAAATGGTCCTTTCTCCAGCAAGGCCCAGTGAGCTAGTTGAAACTCCCAAGGCTGAAGAACAGCGTGAACGTGATGTCATTGAAGCAGTTTCTGACAGGAATGAAAGGGCACTGGATGATACACTCCCGTTCATGCCATCAGTGGAAAATTCTCTTGCTGACTTCTCAGCCGATATGTGCTCAACAGATAGTGTGATTACCATGATGAAGGACCCAGCCGATGAGTTATCCAATGCTGGTGAGGAAGAAACTGTACCATCAGTTAACCTTGACCCAGATCAAGCTGTGGCTATCATCTCTACAGCCGAGGAGACTCCTCAGCCGCCAAAAGGTACATACGAATTTGATTTTGACAACCTTGATTCAGTCAACTCTTTCCAAACGGGAGGCTCCAAAATGCAGAATTCCCCTGTGCTTGGAAGGAAGCGGCCATGCGATGACCCTCAGAAGGTGGACGTTGAAGAGCCTGCAGTAAAGGAAATGGAACCAGCAGCCATGCTTGAGGTGGTTCAGCCAGTCCTAGAGGCACCTGTCCAGCCAGAGATGAAACCTATTGCACCAAAGGAGACTACCAAGCCAGCTGACGACGCTGTGGCCATCTCTACAGCCGAGGAGACTCCTCAGCCGCCAAAAGGTACATACGAATTTGATTTTGACAACCTTGATTCAGTCAACTCTTTCCAAACGGGAGGCTCCAAAATGCAGAATTCCCCTGTGCTTGGAAGGAAGCGGCCATGCGATGACCCTCAGAAGGTGGAAGTTGAAGAGCCTGCGGTAAAGGAAATGGAACCAGCAGCCATGCTTGAGGTGGTTCAGCCAGTCCTAGAGGCACCTGTCCAGCCAGAGATGAAACCTATTGCACCATTGTCAACTACTCCCAAAGAGACTAGCAAGCCAGCTGAAGATTCCATACCTCAGCCCAGTGTAGCCCCTTCTAAGGATGGTGCAGTGAAACTTGAGTTCAATTTCGATGATGGCGGCGAGGTCAAGCGTAAGCCTCCCAAAAAGTTTGGCAAAGGGCCTGTTTTGAAGCCGACATGGAAAAAGGCTGAACCTACAGAAAAAAAAACCCCTGCTCAATCCAAGGAATCTCCAGTGAAGCCGTTGGTCAATACTGATTATGAAATTCCTTTTCCCAAGGGCAAGTATAACTTTGACTTTGATAAATATGACCCAAACGTCAATCCATTTGATACAAATGTAAAAATGACTGAATCTACAGTCTGTAAGGTGAAATCCAGTCCAGAAGCCAAGGCACCAACCTCAGTCAGGGTGGCTTTCTCCCCTGAGAAAGTGGCAGAGCCTGTTCAGCAAGAAACTGCACCATCACTATGGTAAGTTCATTTTCATTTTGCTGCAACTTTATTATCCCCATTTTTTTTTTATATGTAAAGCATAATCTGTTTGGTTGTGAGCATGTAGATATCACCTTAATGTAGCTACACCACACCATTCTCTTATGTTGGTTCTATTTTCAGTGTTTCTATTGCTGGATATGAACCTGATCGTTCTGCCATAAAAGAGGGAATTGTAAGCCTTTTTAAAAAAAAATCAAAAAAATGTAGATTCATTAATTGTAGTGCGACTACTAGGGTGACATTCTCTCTCCAATTGTAGGACAACATTACACAGAATCCAAACCTTCAGATGGACTCTTGTGACGTTCAGGAACCTTCTTCTGGAAAAGAGCAGGAACCTCCAACTAAACCTGACCAACCTTCGCTAAGCACTTCAGAACCCTTGGAACTCTGCCAATTTGGGCAGAACCCACAGAATGGCATGTCAGAATTTAATGAGGACTTTGTTCCTGGAACCACATGTAAGTCAAATAAATTGACAAACGCATTTTAGTTGCGGTAATGTCGACTTCACCTTAGCTTTTTGACTAACTATAGTCCCCCTTTCCCTCCAGTCATGGCGAATGACTTTGACAGACAGATGGACTACCTGGAGCAGTTTGGGTCCAGCACTGTAAGTATATGCTTTGTACTTTTATAAATTGACTGTTATTACATACAGTGGGGAGAACAAGTATTTGATACACTGCCGATTTTGCAGGTTTTCCTACTTACAAAGCATGTAGAGGTCTGTAGTTTTTATCATAGGTACACTTCAACTGTGAGAGACGGAATCTAAAACAAAAATCCAGATAATCACATTGTATGATTTTTAAGTAATTAATTTGCATTTTATTGCATGACATAAGTATTTGATCACCTACCAACCAGTAAGAATTCCAGCTCTCACAGACCTGTTAGTTTATCTTTAAGAAGCCCTCCTTTTCTCCACTCATTACCTGTATTAACTGCACCTGTTTGAACTCGTTACCTGTATAAAAGACACCTGTCCACACACTCAATCAAACAGACTCCAACCTCTCCACAATGGCCAAGACCAGAGAGCTGTGTAAGGACATCAGGGATAAAATTGTAGACCTGCACAAGGCTGGGATGGGCTACAGGACAAGCAGCTTGGTGAGAAGGCAACAACTGTTGGCACAATTATTAGAAAATGGAAGAAGTTAAAGATGACAGTCAATCACCCTCGGTCTGGGGTTCCATGCAAGATCTTACCCCGTGGGGCATCAATGATCATGAGGAAGGTGAGGGATCAGCCCAGAACTACACGGCAGGACCTGGTCAATGACCTGAAGAGAGCTGGGACCACAGTCTCAAAGAACACCATTAGTAACACACTACGCCGTCATGGATTAAAATCCTGCAGCGCACGCAAGGTCCCCCTGCTCAAGCCAGCTCATGTCCAGGCCCGTCTGAAGTTTGCCAATGACCATCTGGATGATCCAGAGGAGGAATGGGAGAAGGTCATGTGGTCTGATGAGACAAAAATAGTTTTTTGGTCTAAACTCCACTCGCTGTGTTTGGAGGAAGAAGGATGAGTACAACACCATCCCAACCGTGAAGCATGGAGGTGGAAACATCATTCTTTGGGGATGCTTTTCTGCAAAGGGGACAGGATGACTGCACTGTATTGAGGGGAGGATGGATGGGGCCATGTATCGCAAGATCTTGGCCAACAACCTCCTTCCCTCAGTAAGAGCATTGAAGATGGGTCGTGGCTTGGTCTTCCATCATGACAACGACCCGAAACACACAGCCAGGGCAACTGAGTGGCTCTGTAAGAAGCATCTCAAGGTCCTGGAGTGGCCTAGCCAGTCTCCAGACCGATACCCAATAGAAAATCTTTGGAGGGAGCTGAAAGTCTGTATTGCCCAGCGACAGCCCCGAAACTTGAAGGATCTGGAGAAGGTCTGTATGGAGGAGTGGGCCAAAATCCCTGCTGCAGTGTGTGCAAACCTAGTCAAGAACTACAGGAAACGTATGATCTCTGTAATTGCAAACAAAGGTTTCTGTACCAAATATTAAGTTCTGCTTTTCTGATGTATCAAATACTTATGTCATGCAATAAAATGCTAATTAATTACTTAAAAATCATACAATGTGATTTTCTTGATTTTTGTTTTAGATTCTGTCTCTCAGTTGAAGTGTACCTAGGATAAAAATTACAGACCTTTACATGCTTTGTAAGTAGGAAACACTGCCGATTTTGCAGGTTATCAAATACTTGTTCTCCCCACTGTACATGGTTTGGTTTGCATTTTAGGCTTTGGGCTTCCTCAATTACTTTGCGTTTTATATTCAGTTTAAGGAGTCGGCACTGAGAAAACAATCACTGTACCTCAAATTTGACCCACTGATGAGGGAGAGCCCCAAGAAGTCTGGAGTCTCTGCAGGACTCAACAACCTCCCACGACCTGCTCCCTTTGCTTCACGGTATGTTACACTCCTGGTCCTAATCACAGGCTTTTTTTTTTTACCATCTGACTGAAAATAAATGCCTTGTGTTCATCTTAAAATGCTCTAGTTGTAATTGTTTATTTGGCCTAGAATTGAGAGCATACTTAATCTGTAGTTTGTCACTAAAATGAGTTTGAAATGCAATGGTGAATATCAAGGTGTTTGTTCCAAATCTGAGGGATGTTTCTTTCAGTGTGGAGACTCAGAAGACTGGAGCTGAGGAGGTGAATGGACTGAAATCTGTCAACCCTAAACTGCTTCATGACCTACCACCTGTAAGTTACCTGTCCTCAAACATCCTACTATAATGTAGTAATGCTAAGTAATGTGGGAAAACTGTTGAATGGAGGTCTTCACTCCCTTTAGGTTCAAGTTGTTGGTCCTCAGACTCTTGTGGCGAATTCCCCTGTGCTTGAGAATCTGGTCCCTACTTTCCCCCAACCAGCCAACGCTGACGATAACATCATAGAGGTGCTGAAATACAGTCAGCAAGACATGAATGCTGCCATTGCCAAGATCCAGAAACAAGTAGGTGTTTGTTTTTCTCAAATGTTTCACTCATCCCTTTTCAATCCAATCAGCATTAATTTACAAGGGTTTATTTTTTTATAGGCAAAGGAGAATGTGGATGAATGGAAATCGCAGCATGACACGCTATCTCAGGATAATCATGAAATGGGGTATGCATTTAAGCTTAGTATTTGGTCACTGATTTCGGATTTCAGACCTATAACAATTGTAAATGTCACTGCTTTTTGTTTTTGCAGAAAAATCATGTCAGCATTTGAAGCCACAATCGCTCAGATATTGGGTATGTTGTAATGCAATTTTGCAAAGTTATCAGAGGAAAATAAATGTTTTGAAATGTAATTTTCATGTAAAATGCATGGCTTGGTGTGATGTCATTGTCTCTGGCAGCTGATAAACAGAGGGAGACGGCGAAGGCCCAGGCTGACATCACTAAAGTCCTGCAGGAGAAGGAACAGTTATCACAGGACCTGAATGCCATGGAGCGGTCCTTCTCAGATCTCTTCAAGAGACTAGACAAATACAAAGAGGTCATCGAGGGTTACATAAAGGTCAGCATGAAAAAGGATGTCATGCCCTATGGATTGGGCCCAGTGTTTTGCACAATCATGTGAAATGCCTGGATTTAAATGGGATACTGCATGATTTTGGAAATTAAGCTGCTTTTCTGCCTTGCGGAGAGTCGATGAACTTGTAGATACTGCTTTATCTGTGTGCAGTATGAAGTAAGTTGGAGGTTGTTTACTGTTTCTGTAGACCCCCAGTCATTGTGCTGAGACGCTAGTAGTTTTGCAAGCCAATGTTATCTCCAACCTGCTTATATTGCATGCAGACCTAACAGTGGTATCCAAAACTTTATAGCTCTTTCATTACAGGATACGCTTTCCTTTTCACATGATTGCGCAAAACACAGAGCTCAACTTTGGTGTAGGAAAGTAACATTGCTGTGAAGGAAGAAATTAAAAAGGTATGTGTAGGTCCAATACTTTGCTTTGCCAACATCATGACCTAGGGTTTTAAATGTGTGTGTGCCCATATTTAAGAATGAAGAGATGCTGAAGAAATGTGCTCAAGATTATCTGGCTAGGATCAAGGAGGAGGAGCAGCGCTACCATACCCTGAAAGCCCATGCAGAGCAGAAAATTAGCCTGTAAGACTCAAACTATACTTTGTGCAAAGTAGTTACAGAATTGTTTAGTTTAGTTGCTGGGCTTTGTGTAGGTTCACTGGGCTGACTTCCTCTTATTCTCAGGGCGAATGGAGAGATTGCAGAGGTGCGCTCCAAACTAAAGTCTGAGGTCGCTGCACTTCAGGCCCAGCTGCGCAGGGAGCAGCTAAAGGCCCAGTCACTGGAGAAGAGCCTTGACCAGAAAGTAAGTCACCCTCAATCTGAAGTAGTCCATGAGGCTGCCTTTATCAGTATCATTTGTTCAGAAAAGTTTTTTGCACTTATCGTGGTTGATTTTGTTTCCCTCCTTGCTGCTTTTCTGTCCCCTCAGGTAAAAGAGACTGAAGAACTAACTAACCTTTGCGATGAACTAATAGCTAAAGTCCAGAAGGGCTGAGCTCAACCGTATGTGTCTTTGTTGTCTGGTAGTCAAGATTTTTTACAAATCTGAGTATGTGGTGGTCCTGATGAACAAGTGTGAATAGTGCTTTGTAAATATGTTTTGCTGCTCTTGAATGGAGATCAAGCGCCGTAATAGTACTTCACTAGATTTCAATTCTACTGATTCATGTTGGTTTGTTTTATCAATGTCGGTCTTTATTACTGTAATAAAATTATTTCACTAATCAAGATCAGTTGTAGTGCCTTGCAAGTTTATTTGAATTTCTTTGTACCCAAAACTTTTCAGCCACAAGGAGGCGCTGTTTACATAGTACTTTGTAGCGCAGTCTTGGCAAAGGTAATTTGGACTTCGCTTTAGTTTCATGCATGTTATTGAGAGTTCCAATTGAGCATAGCTGTGACATTTGTACTTATTTCAGAACAGTAGCTAAGTGTCCTTCCTAGATGATTCTAGTGGTGAACTGTGCTGTTAATGTCAACCATTCAGTAGCTCCCTTATCCCTCTTCTCTCTAGAGCCAAAGCTCATCCTGTTCTACAATGCTTACAAGAAAACAAATGGGCTGCCCTTATACAATGCTCTCCTTCCCTGGGCAGTGTAGTGTCAAATCACTCCCGGAGCAGGACAATGCACATCCTATATGAAAATCCTTCCTAGATTGGAGTTGACTGTGGTAGTGAGGGGAGGAATGCTAGTCAGTTGGAGGACTATGAGAGCGCTCGTTCTATCTATTCAGTCATTCATTCCAGTACCACAGGCCCTGGCTGCCCTGTCTCACCCTGTATAGATGACTAGGTTTTCTAGCCAAGTTGAGGAAAGCTGTACTACCTTTTTTGTAGGAGCCTCCTCATGGTCCTTTTCTAGAAAGACTGGCAACTTAAGACTGGGACAATACCAGTATTGGGATATTTTTTTCAATGGCAAAAATGAAGTCTTTGATCCTTAACCTGCTGTATGTAAAATATTGTGTGCTACAGCTTGGAAAAATAAATGTGACTGGATGACGATTGTTTCCAACATTAGGGCTGTTTGTTCCTAAATAATTGAAATCCGATTTGTTGGTATATCAAGGAAACAAGTATCGGGACACTGGTCCCGGCTCTAGTCACTGACCTCATTCCCAGTGGCATCCTGTGGGACTTTAGGCAGACCAGAGGCTTTTACCAACCTGCTCGATCATTTTCAGACTTTGGGAAAGCTCTTGCACAGTGGTCATTCAAACTTTTCTCACCAACATGGTCCTTCATACTATACATATGATTTTATCATTGAGACATCAACCAAGCATTTCTAGTAGGGGTGTCATTCATTTCATGGAGGACCTAGTGTCTTTTTTTCAGTTAAGCCAGAAAGGTGGAGTTCCTTACTAATTAGTGACCTTCATCAACTAAGTACCAGGGAGGAGCAAAAATCCTAGGTTTGCCATGGAATGAGTGACACGTGCATTACAGGAACAACCTTGAATTGAGGCCATGAACAAAGTGTAAATTTGCTTGTCCTTTAATCCAACTTCAAATGACTTTCTACTTTTAATGGTGTACATTGATAAGATTGTGAAACATAACCAACTGTAAGTACTTGCATAAACTAAATATGAGTAACCTGGTTGGCAATGTCAAAGGTAGACTCAGCAGAAAGTAAACTGCAGTGGGTCAATTTCTGCAACAAAGAGCGTTGAAGCATGATGCTCAATGTCTCCACTGTTTTGATCCTTTGGCTACCACGCTGTGAACAGCATGAAGTGAACCCCTGCACATGGGCAGCGCACAATTGGCCCAGCATCATCCGGGTTTGGCCGGGGTAGGCTGTCATTGTAAAATAAGAATTTGTTCTTAACTGACTTGCCTAGTTTAAATAAACATTCAATAAAAAAATGTGCAGGCACTGTAACAGTGGTCTTGCATCTCGCTCATATACATATCTGCGGTGCTGCTTGTGGAAATGTCATGTCGCTGAGTCTACCTTTAATATATGAAATACAGTGCATTTGGAAGTATTCAGACCCCTTGACTTTTTCCTCATTTTGTTACGCTGCAGCCTTATTCCTCAAACTACACACAATGCCTCATGAGAAAGCTAACAGTTTATTTAAATGTTTTGCAAATGTATTAAAAAAAACGTATTCACATGCATTTGGACCCTTTGCTATGAGACTCAATTGAGTTCAGGTGCATCCTGTTTGCATTTGTTTATCCACAGCTTGATTAGAGTCCACCTGTGGTAAATTCAATTGATTCTACGTGATTTGGAAAGGCGCATACCTGTCTAAGGTCCCACAGTTGACAGTGCATGTCAGAGCAAAAACCAAGCCGTGAGGGCCAAGGAATTGTCCGTAGGGCTCCGATCTGGGGAAGGGTCCCCCAAAAATGTCTGCAGCATTGAAGGTCCCCAATAACAGTGGCCTCCATTCTTAAATGGAAAAAGTTTGGAACCACCAAGACTCTTCCTAGAGCTGGTCACCCAGGCAAACTGGGCATTTGGGGAAGAAGGGCCTTGGTCAGGGAGGTGATCATGAACCAGATGGTCATTTTGACAGCCCTCCAGAGTTCCTCTGAAGATGGGATAACCTTCTCGAAGAACAACCATCTCTGCAGCACTCCACTAATCAGGCCTTTATGGTAGTTGCCAGATGGAACAACTCCTCAGTAAAAGGCACATGACAGCCAGCTTGGCGTTTGCCAAAAGGCACCTAAAAGACTCCGACCATGAGAAACAAGATTGAACTCTTTGGCCTGAATGTCAAGCGTCATGGCTGGAGGAAACCTGGCGCCATCCCTACGGTGAAGCGTGGTGGTAGCATCATGCTGTGGGGATGTTTTTCAGGGACTGGGAGACTAGTCAGGATCAAGAGAAAGCTGAATGGAGCAAATTACAGAGAAAAGGCTGATACACCCCCTAAAAAAAAAGTACAGAGAAATCCTTTATGAAAACCTGCTCCAGAGCAGGTGAAGGTTCACGTTCCAACAAGAAAACAACCCTAAGCACACAGCCAAGACAATGCAGGTGTGGCTTCGGGACAAGTCTCTATCCTTGAGTGGCCCAGCCAGAGCCTGGACTTGAACCCGACCTGAAAATAGCTGTACTCCGATGCTCCCCATCCAACCTGACAGAGCTTGAGAGGATCTGCAGAGAAGAATGGGAGAAACTCATCAAATACATGTGTGCCAAGCTTGTAGCGTCATACCCAAAGACCCGAGGCTGTAATCGCTGCCAAAGAAGCTTTAACAAAGTACTGAGTAAAGGGTCTGAATATTTATGTGAATGTAATTTCAGTTTTCAATTTTTTTAATAAATTTGCTAAAATGTCTAAACTTGTTTTTGCTTTGCATTATGGGGTATTCTGTGTAGATGAGGGAAAAAAACAATTTAATACATTTTAGAATAAGGCTGTAACGTAACAAAATTGGAAAAAGTCAAGGGGTCTGAATACTTTACTAATGCACTGTATACTTTACATTGCAACTACAGTAAATATAATCTTACACATTCAACATATTCAAAATGCCTGACTTTGAAAAATAAACAATACATTTCCATAACAATATAAATTAAATTCACATCTCTTTTAAAATGCATATAAAATGACTACATCTATATCAATTGTTGTTGGATTAGACTGCGGTCCCAAGTACTCATTATTATGGTGTTATATATATATTCACTGCAACACTGGGGATATTTTTGACCTCATACCTCTTGCAAGGATTCTATAAAACACATACAAAAGGCTAGTAGTGGTGGTAACCTAAGTAACATTTGGATTCCGGCAGTGATATGTAGTGAGTCTAGTCAAACAGTCAACATTGGCGCAATATTATTCCTTGCAGTCTTCGATATGGACATGATTCAAATACCCCCCAAACAATGCTACCTATCAATTTTCATATAGCCCTTCGAGGCCTTCAGGGGTGACTGTGAGTGAAATGAAACAGGATTATTGATGGACACTAGTGGTCAGGGTTAAATGGATGTGCATTCAAACAATGAAACATTTTTTTTTCATCGAAGGGACTACCTGAGTATGAGTGTAAAACCAGCCCTTTTGTATTATATTCCATGCATCCTTCAACATCATCACCTAGCAGAGCTTAAGTACTGTATCTTGTGCCCTACAACAGGTTTAGAGGTAAAGGTCTAAACTGGCCCTAACCCCTCTAGGTTAGTTGAGATGGGTAAACAGCACAGTTACTGATGGGTTGTTCCATGAAATGAGTGCCTCTTGAGTACAATATTGGATTTTAAAAACCTGTTATAATAAATGAAATACCCCTTTCATATAGACAACTTGGAGAATCCCTCCATGCACCCTATGTGACTACTAGGAAGATTTTAACCCACTTAACCCCAAGATTTCACCAAGTTTTCACCATCAATCTTAAACCCTAGTTATAAACTGAGGGATGTGCCTGGAGAAATGTAACCACTCTCAAATTCATAAGCAGAGGTATGGATGCAAGAACTGACCATCCATTATATACAAATTCATGTTGTGAGGCTATACTTTTTTTTTTTACAAACATTGGAGTAAAATAAGATTATCTTTTTGGGTTCTGATGGGGGTACGACAGCTTAACTAAACTCGTGAGGCATTTATACGTTATATTCTTTTTTTTTTTAATCTATGAATATACACTGAGTATACAAATTTGGAACAACTTCCTAATTTTGAGTTGCACCCGCTTTTGCCCTCAGAACAGCCTCAATTATTCAGGGCATTGACTCTAGAGTTCATCAGGGATGCTGGCACATGTTGACTTCGGTGCTTAATTTCAGCCGGATCCTGCTAGAACATGATCATAAATGTGACTGGATGACAATGATTGATTCCAACATTAGGGCTGTTGTCGTAAATAATTGAAATCGGCTGTGTTTTGTTTCCTTGCTTTGATACTAACCCGTGGCTTTTACCAACATCCTAGAAATCATAATTTTCAGACTTGCTGTGCCACTAAATATCCTGGTTTGAGTCCAGGCTCTGTCGCGACCGGGAGACCCACGGGGCGGCGAACAATTGGCCCAGCGTCGTCCGGGTTAGGGGAGGGTTTGGCCGGTAGGGATGTCCTTGTCCCATCGCGCTCTAGCGACTCCTGTGGCGGACCGGGCATATGCACGCTGACACGGTCGCAATGTGTACGGTGTTTCCTCCGACACGTTGGTGTGGCTGGCTTCCGGTTTAAGCAAGCATTTTGTCAAGAAGCAGCACGGCTCTCTACCTTCGCCTCTCCCGAGTCCGTACGGGAGTTGCAGCGATGAGACAAGACTGTAACTACAAATTAGATAACACGAAATTGAGGAGAAAAAGGGTAAAAAAAAAAGGAATAGAAATAAATAATTTTCCCCTTCGGAGCTCGTTTTTTTTTAACCGATTTCCTAGTTGTCTTGAATGTACTGAAGTCGGAAGTCGGAGATTTCCCAGCTCTGAGTTCCCAGACGCGGCATTTAAAAAATATATGCAAAAATCTCCAGTCATGTAAAATGACGTAGAATCGCATGAAATGCGTTTATAAAAGGCCCAAAAATACCTGGACCCTTGGCCACAACATTTTTTTGCCCATGTGTGCAACTTCTGTAAGTGACTCTACTCTACGTCACTACGCAAATGTGACGATATACATGCGTGATTGTTTCTCATGTGTTCAGGTACCTCAGAGCTCCCCAGGTAATCCCCCTCTCACGCCGGCACCTCCCGATTGACAAATTCAGCACTGGTTGACTCCAATGCCTCCCACAGTTGTGTCAAGTTGCCTGGATGTCCATTGGGTGGTGGACCATTTTTGATACACACAGGAAACTGTTGAGCGTGAAAAACCCAGCAGAGTTGCAGTTCTTGACACAAACCAGGTGCACCTTCACGTACTACCATACCCATTCAAAAGCACAATATTTTGCCTATCCCATTCACCCTCTGAATGGCACACACACAATCCATTTCTCAATTGTCTCAAGGCTTAAAAACCCTTCTTTAACCTGTCTCCCCTTCACCTATGCTGATTGAAGTGAATTTAACAGGAATTTAATAAGGAATCATACCTTTCACCTGGTTAGTCTATGTCATGGAAAGAGCAGGTGTTCTTAATGTTTTGTGCAGTGTATATCATTCATTTAAAACTCCAAAAATGGATGTAGCAACTAAGAATTTTAGCTTTAACTCTGAGATGGGAAAACTTTTTTTATGAAGTCGAACATGTGATCTTTATGACAGAATGTAAAAATAAAAACAATTTTAAAAACTTCTCAAAAGGCACCAAATTGTTGGAACGACCCATAGCCCTCTCAGTAAGTCTGAATAGCCGTTAACACATTGCAGAATCCCTTGGGGATTTGTGTACAAAGTGCACATCGGGGTTTGATGTCTTTTAGTGGTGTTGATATGAAACAAGTAGCACCAAGGACCAGGCAGGTATGCAGGTGCTGTAAACACCATACATATTTTCATTGTGGTTATTTTAGTTGAGATATCACAAGGGCAGCCATTATGCACAAACCACTAAAACTGCTCATGCAAGATCACCTTCATTTGAATGTTGAACATTACTAAATTATCATTATAAAGCCCTAGTCATGTCCAGTCAGATCAAGATCCAGCACAGGCAAGGTGACAGTTCAAAGAGCATTTGTGTAACCAGAGAGCTGTTCTCCACAGCTCAGACACTCACTGTACGATGCCATTCTTCAGAGGCGCAGAGAAGGGGACAACATTACATTTGGTCCTCTGTAGCTCAGTTGGTAGAGCATGTTTCTTGCTACATCAGGATAGTGGGTTCGTTTCCTGGGACCACCCATACTTAAAATGTATACACGCATGACTATAAGTTGCTTTGGCTAAAGGCTTCTGCTAAATGGCATATATTATTATATTATTTTTGGCACATGGCTAACACTGAAAGTGAATGTGCTGGTGCACCTTCCCGTCCACGTGGGAGTGGATGTGAGTGTGGATGTCTGGGTAGATTTGGGGGTAGATTTTGGGGGGTAGGGCAGAACCCCCCTGAGTGAGGAGAAGCTGCTGCTGAGCCAGATACTCCTCATAGTTTATGGAGCCCAGGCAGTCCTTCTCTGGGCTGGAGGAAGTGGAGAAGTGGGCCACACAGCTCCTGTCCCTCTCCTGGTAGGGCAGCCGGTGGGAGGCCTGCAGGACCTGGGCAGCCGCAGCCGGAGTGCTGGGAGGGGAACAGTGCTTCTTACTCTGACAGAACCACAGCAGCACTGTACCGAAGATGAACACCATGCTAGCAGGGATGCCGATGATGACAGGCCAGGGTAGGGTGCTGGAGGCTGGGGTGAACATCGGGGGGATGGGTGGCTTGGTGTCTGCAGGAGGAGAGGACCCAAAAAATAATGATCGGTCAACATGGAGTCAATCAATCTAAAGTGAGGAGTTACTTTCTTCTCCAACACTTTGTTTTTCATTATTTAAACCAAATTGAACATGTTTCATTATTTATTTGAGACTAAATAGATTTTATTTATGTATTATAGTAAGTTAAAATAAAAGTTTTCATTGTTCATTCAGTATTGTTGTAATTGTCATTATATATATACACATATACAGTTGAAGTCAGAAGTTTACATACACTTAGGTTGGAGTCATTAAAACTCGTAGTTCAACCACTCCACAAATTTCTTGTTAACAAACTATAGTTTTGGCAAGTCGGTTAGGACATCTACTGTGTGCATGACACAATACATTTTTCCAACAATTGTTTAGAGACAGATTATTTCACTTATAATTCACTGTATCACAATTCCAGTGGGTCAGAAGTTTACATACACTAAGTTGACTGCCTTCAAACAGCTTGGAAAAATCCAGAAAATGATGTCATGGCTTTAGAAGCTTCTGATAGGCTAATTGACATAATTTGAGTCAATTGGAGGTGTACCTGTGGATGTATTTCAAGGCCTACCTTCAAACTCAGTGCCTCTTTGCTTGACGTCATGGGAAAATCAAAAGAAATCAGCCAAGACCTCAGAAAAAACATTGTAGACCTGTACAAGTCTGCTTCATCCTTGGAAGCAATTTCCAAACGACTGAAGGTACCACGTTCATGTGTACAAACAATAGTGAGCAAGTATAAACACCATGGGACCACGCAGCCGTCATACCGCTCAGGAAGGAGACACGTTCTGTCTCCTAGAGATGAACGTACTTTGGTGCGAAAAGTGCAAATCAATCCCAGAACAACAGCAAAGGACCTTGTGAAGATGCTGGAGGAAACAGGTACAAAATAATCTATATCCACAGTAAAACGAGTGCTATATTGACATAACCTAAAAGGCCGCTCAGCAAGGAAGAAGCCACTGCTCCAAAACCGTCATAAAAAAAGCCAGACTACGGTTTGCTACTGCACATGGGGACAAAGATCGTACTTTTTGGAGAAATGTCCTCTGGTCTGATGAAACAAAAATAGAACTGTTTGGCCATAATGACCATCGTTATGTTTGGAGGAAAAAGGGGGAGGCTTGCAAGCCGAAGAACACCATCCCAACCGTGAAGCACAGGGGTGGCAGCATCATGTTGTGGGGGTGCTTTGCTGCAGGAGAGAATGGTCCACTTCACAAAATAGATGGCATCATGAGAAAGAAAAATGATGTGGATATACTGAAGCAACATCTCAAGACATCAGTCAGGAAGTTAAAGCTTGGTAGCAAATGGGTCTCCCAAATTGAGAATGACCCAGAGCATACTTCCAAAGTTGTGGCAAAATGGCTTAAGGACAACAAAGTCAAGCTATTGGAGTGGCCATCACAAAGTCCTCACCTCAATCCTATAGAAAATTTGTGGGCAGAACTGAAAAAGCGTGTGCGAGCAAGGAGGCCTACAAACCTGACTCAGTTACACCAACTCTGTCAGGAGGAATGGGACAAATTTCACCCAACTTATTGTGGGAAGCTGGTGGAAGGCTACCCGAAACGTTTGACCCAAGTTAAACAATTTAAAGGCAATGCTACCAAATACTAATTGTGTGTACGTAAACTTCTGACCCACTGGGAATGTAATGAAAGAAATAAAAGCTGAAATAAATCATTCTCTCTACAATTATTCTAACTTTTCACATTCTTAAAATTAAGTGTTGATCCTAACTGACCTAAGACAGGGAATTTTTACTCGCATTAAATGTCAGGAATTGTGAAACACTGAGTTTAAATGTATTTGGCTAAAGTGTATGTAAACTTCCAACTTCAACTGTAGCTACACATCAGAGAGTCTTGGTTGATTAATTAAATCACTGCAGTGGGTCAATACTACAGTATTCATCAATGCAAAGTTTACAAGAATCAGTGGTTGAAGAAAACTGGAAACAAAGAGGAGTTTTATCATGTTCATTACTCTGAGTATTATTGCATTACATGCACTGGAAATATGAATATCTCCCTGTACAGGACAGAATCCCAGGATCTTGGGGATTTGAGAAAGCCAAATTAAGGTTTAGGGGAGCTCTAGTATCAAATCAAATTATATTCGTCACGTGCACAGTTTACAGCAGGTATAAATGGTGCTACGCAATGCTTGTGTGCAAGCTCCTGCAACATTACAGTACAATGATCAATATCAATAATAATAGGGCCATACAATAAGTAATAGAATAGGTAGTATGTGTAGTAGTAAGCTGATGAGTACACAATATACACAAAGTGGTCAGTTTATTAGGTACACCCTGTAGCCATGAAGAGATGCACCTGGTCAACAACAATGTTCAGATGCGTACTTTCGTGTGTGAAAAGCTCAGGAGGCCAGCAGTTTCTGAGATACCAGAACCGGCCTGCCTGACTTTGACGATCGTACTATGCTCAAAGTTGCTTAGGTCACTTGTTTTTCCCATTCTCACGTTCAATCAAACAGTAACTCAATGCCTGTCTACCTGCTTTATATAGCAAGACACAGCCATGTGAGTCACTGTCTGTAGGAGCGAACCATTTTCATGAACGGGGTGGTGTACCTAATAAACTGTGTGTATACAGTATAAACCATGGATGTGCTATGTCAAGTATTAATGTATTATAAATATAAAGTGGGGAGTGTCTTGGTCACGCAGTTGAACAAGTAGTATATAATAGAACATCAGTGTTGAGTGTGTGTGTGTGTGTGTGTGTGTGTGTGTGTGTGTGTGTGTGTGTGTGTGTGTGTGTGTGTGTGTGTGTGTGTGTGTGTGTGTGTGAGGGTTGGATGGATGGATGGATGGATGTGTCAGTGCAAATAGTCTCTAAAATGCAGATAGTCTCTAAAGTGCAGATTGTCTCTAAGGTACAGATTGTCTCTAAGGTGCAAATACAATGCATTCGGAAAGTATTCAGACCACTTCCCCTTTTCCACATTTTGTTACGTTACAGCCTTATTCTAAAATTGATTAAATTAATACAAATCCTCATCAGTTTTTTTTTTATGTTTGCAAATGTACATATATATATATATATATATAGATATATATATATATATAAAAAAAAGAAATATATTATTTACATAAGTATTCAAACCCTTTGCTATTAGACTCGAAATTGAGCTCAGGTGAATCCTGTAACCATTGATCATCCCTGAGATGTTTCTACAACTTGATTGGAGTCCACCAGTGGTAAATTCAATTGATTGGACATGACTTGGAAAGGCAAACACCTGTCTATATAAGGTCCCACACTTGACAGTGCATGTCAGAGCAAAAACCAAGCCATGAGGTTGAAGGAAATGTCCATAGAGGTCCAAGACAGAATTGTGTCGAGGCACAGATCTGGGGAAGGGTACCAAAACATTTCTGCAGCATTGAAGGTCCCCAAGAGGACAGTGACCTCCATAACTATTTCATGGAAGAAGTTTGGAACAACCAAGACTCTTCCTAGAGCTGGCCGCCTGGCCAAACTGAGCAATCGGGGTAGAAGGGCCTTGGTCAGGGAGGTGACCAAGAACCTGATGGTCACTCTGACAGAGCTCCAGAGTTCCTATGTGGAGATGGGAGGACCTTCCAGAAGGGCAACCATCTCTACAGCACTCTACCAATCAGATCTTTATGGTAGAGTGTCCAGACGGAAGCCACGCCACTGTAAAAGGCACACGATTGCGCGCTTGCAGTTTGCCAAAAGGCACCTAAAGGACTCTCAGACCATGAGAAACAAGATTCTCTGGTCTGATGAAACCAAGATTGAACTCTTTCGCCTGAATGCCAAGCGTCACGTCTGGAGGAAACCTGGCACCATCCCTATGGTGAAGCATGGTGGTGGCAGCATCCAACAGGACAACGACCCTAAGCATACAGCCAAGAAAACGCAGGAGTGGCTTCGGGAGCCCGGACTTGAACCCGATTAAACATTTCTGGAGAAACCTTAAAATAGCTGTCCAGCAACGCTCCCCATCCAACCTGACAGAGCTTGAGAGGATCTGCAGAGAAGAATAGGAGAAACTCCCCAAACACAGGTGTGCCAAGCTTGTAGCGTCATACCCAAAAAGACTCAAGGCTGTAATCGCTGCCAAAGTAAAGGGTCTGAATACTGAATATGCAAATGTGATATTTCAGTTTTTTTTGTTTTTTATTTTACATATTTGCTAAAATGTCTAAAAACCTTTGTCATTATGGGGTATTGTGTATAGCTTGATGAGGGGGAAAAACGATTTAATCCACTTTAGAATAAGGATGTAATGTAACAAAATGTGGAAAAAGTCAAGGGGTTTGGATACTTTCCAAATGCACTGTAGTCTTTAAGATGCCGGTCTAAGCAGGTGGACAGCTAGGGTTAGCTATTCAGCTGTCTGATGACCTGGTGGTAGAAGCTGTCTTGGAGCCTGTTGTTCCGAGATACAATGCTCCGATACCGCTTGCCAGATAGTAACAGAGTGAACAGTCCGTTGCTTGGGTGACTGGAGTCCTTGACAATCTCCCGGGCCTTTCTCAGACACCGCCTGGTGTATATGCCCTGGAGGGCAGGGAGCTTGCTCCCAGTGATGCATTGAGCCATCCGTATCACCCTCTGTAGAGCCTTATAGTTGAGGACGGTGCAGTTGCCATACCAGGCAGTGATGCAGTTGGTCAAGATGCTCTCGATGGTACAGCTGTAGAACTTCTTGAGGATCTGAGCTAGCAGCATACAACCCTGCATCCCACTGCTGGCTTACCTCCGAAGCGAAGCAGGGTTGGTTCTGGTTGAGACCAGATGCTGCTTAAAGTGGTATTGGAGGGCCATTAGGGGGCACTCTTCCCTCTGATCTAAAAAAAATATCCCAATGCCCCAGGGCAGTGATTGGGGACATTGCCCTGTGTAGGGTGCCGTCTTTCAAATGGGACGTTAAACGGTTGTCCTGACTCTCTTTGGTCCCATGGCACTTATCGTGAGAGTAGGGGCGGTAACCCCGTTGTCCTGGCTAAATTCATACCATCATCCCCATCTTCGAATTGGCTCATTCATCCTCTCCCCGGTCCTCTATGATGTACATGCCGAGAAAGTTTAAGCTTTTGACCCCCCTGGTGGGCCCCTGTGTTGAGAGTCATCATGACGGAAGAGATGTTGCCTACCCTCACCACCTGGCGTCTGGCTGTCAGGAAGTCAGGACCCTGAGCTTAATGATCTTAGAGGGGACTATGGTGTTGAAAGCTGAGCTGTAGTTGATGACCAGCATTCTCAGTGTGTTTGGGATGGCTTGTTTCAGGTTGCAGAGGTACTCATTTGAAAGATCAATATAAGGAGTTTGTGTGTACAGTCATGGCCAAAAGTTTTGAGAATGACACAAATATTAATTTTCACAAAGTCTGCTGCCTCAGTTTGTATGATGGCAATTTGCATATACTCCAGAATGTTATGAAGAGTGATCAGATGAATTGCAATTAATTGCAAAGTCCCTCTTTGCCATGCAAATGAACTGAATCCCCAAAAAAACATTTCCACTGCATTTCAGCACTGCCACAAAAGGACCAGCTGTAACGGCCGTCGTTAAAATGAGACCAAGGTGCAGCGGAGGATGTGTTCATCTTTCAAGATATTTAATGGAACGCATGAACACTACAAAATAAACAAAACGACCAGCAACAGTTCTGTCCGGTTACACACTAAACAGAAAACAATCACCCACAAAAACCCAAAAGAAAACCAGGCTACTTATGTGTGACTCCCAATCAGCAACAACAAACTACACTACAGCTGTGCCTGATTGGGAGCCACACACGGCCCAAAACAAAGAAATACAAAAACATAGAAAAATGAACATAGAACGCCCACCCAATGTAACACCCTGCCCTAACCAAAATAAAGAACAAAAACCCCTCTCTATGGCCAGGGCGTTACACCAGCTGACATCATGTCAGTGATTCTCTCGTTAACACAGGTGTGAGTGTTGACGAGGACAAGGCTGGAGATCACTCTGTCATGCTGATTGAGTTCGAATAACAGACTGGAAGCTTCAAAAGGAGGGTGGTGTCACGCCCTGACCTTAGAGATCCCTTTTATTCTCTATTTAGTTAGGTCAGGGTGTGACTAGGGTGGGAAATCTATGTTTCTATTTCTTTGTTGGCCTAGTATGGTTCCTAATCAGAGGCAGCTGTTTGTCGTTGTCTCTGATTGGGGATCATACTTAGGCAGACCTTTTTCCCACCTTAGATTGTGGGATCTTGTTTGTGTATAGTTGCTTTCTGCACTGCATATAGCTTTACGTTCGTTTTTGTATTTTGTTGTTTTTTCCGGTGTCATTTTTAATAAAAGTAAAATGTACGCCTACCACGCTGCACCTTGGTCCATTTCTACAAACGAACGTGACAAGTGGTGCTTGTTCTTCCTCTGTCAACCATGGTTAACTGCACGTGCCGTCATCATTGCTTTGAACAAAAAGGGCTTCACAGGCAAGGATATTGCTGCCAGTAAGATTGCACCTAAATCAACCATTTATCGGATCATCAAGAACTTCAAAGAGAGCGGTTCAATTGTTGTGAAGAAGGCTTCAGGGCCCCCAAGAAAATCCAGCAAGCGCCAGGACCGTCTCCTAAAGTTGATTCAGCTGCGGGATCGGGGCACCACCAGTACAGAGCTTGCTCAGGAATGGCAGCAGGCAGGTGTGAGTGCATCTGCACGCACAGTGAGGCGAAGACTTTTGGAGGATGGCCTGGTGTCAAGAAGGGCAGCAAAGAAGCCACTTCTCTCCAGGAAACATCAGGGACAGACTGATATTCTGCAAAAGGTACAGGGATTGGACTGCTGAGGACTGTGGTAAAAAAAAAATTATCTGATGAATCCCCTTTCCGATTGTTTGGGGCATCCGGAAAAAAGCTTGTCCTGAGTAGACAAGGTGAGCGCTACCATCAGTCCTGTGTCATGCCAACAGTAAAGCATCCTGAGACCATTCATGTGTGGGGTTGCTTCTCAGCCAAGGGAGTGGGCTCACTCACAATTTTGCCTAAGAACACAACCATGAATAAAGAATGGTACCAACACATCCTCCGAGAGCAACTTCTCCCAACCATCCAGGAACAGTTTGGTGACGAACAATGCCTTTTCCAGCATGATAGAGCACCTTGCTAAGTGGCTCGGGGAACAAAACATGAATATTTTGGGTCCATGGCCAGGAAACTCCCCAGACCTTAATCCCATTGAGAACTTGTGGTCAATCCTCAAGAGGCGGGTGGAGAAACAAAAACCCACAAATTCTGACAAACTCCAAGCATTGATTATGCAAGAATGGGCTGCCGTCAGTCAGGATGTGGCCCAGAAGTTAATTGACAGTATGCCAGGGCGGATTGCAGAGGTCTTGAAAAAGAAGGGTCAACACTGCAAATATTGACTCTTTGCATCAACTTCATGTAATTGTCAATAAAAGCCTTTGACACTTATGAAATGCTTGTAATTATACTTCAGTATTCCATAGTAACATCTGACAAAAATATCTAAAGACACTGAAGCAGCAAACTTTGTGGAAATTAATATTTGTGTCATTCTCAAAACTTTTGGCCACAACTGTACGTGATGGGGAAGGTTTTGAAATTTGGATTGTTGGGAGGCCAGGTTAAAGGTAATGATGTACTAGACGGCTGGCAGCCTGGCTCTGGTCTTACCTGGCAGCACGGTGAGGAAAGCACTGCGGAAACTGTAGCCCATGGTGTTGGCACCCAGACAGATGTACATGCCAGCATCCTCCTCCTTGGCACGAGTGATGAGCAGCTTGTTGAGGTAGGAGCCATCAGGGCGTGACCACACCTCTCCCGTGGGCAGCACCATGAAGCGATGGTCGCCCACCTCGATGGTGGAGTTGTACCGACTCTCCTCGTTGGACTCCACACGCTTGAGCCACTGGATGACCGGTTTGACGTCGCTCCTCACTTTGCACTGGAATGAGGTAGTCCCCCCATAGTCCACTGTGGTGTTGACCGGGTGAGTGCCCGTCAAGATGGGTTTGGAGTTGGTCCGCTCTGCAGAGAGACATAATGGACGAACTGTCACAACTATTCCAAATTTCAACAAGGCTGACTCTCTGCATGTACCAGCGTAATGGCAGTTATTGGCCTCAGGCTTAGGACTTGTAATTGTAACAGAGAGAGACGGAGAGAGAGAAATACCACATGTAACACAAGAAGTATGTGTGATTAGTTTCCTCTGTCTCTGCTCCTGGTTGTACAGGACACACATCTCAGGGGGAGGAGGGGTTCAGGGGGGTGGGGGGCTGGCAGACAGCTGGATCCTAATTAGCTCAAGATTGGAGGGGCTTGTGGTTGAGCAGCCCCCTCCTCCTCCCCCCACACACTAGAACACAACCCTCATTCTCAGACCTGCCTTCTCAATATGCTTCTCATATACGTACATGATTAGACAAGCACATTCATCCATGGAGTAGGGATATGAGTAAGACTTACTGATCAAACGCAGCCGTCTGACGAAGGTTGATCAGAGAGCAAGGATCTCCAAAAGATTATGGTTCCTCCTCAAATCCAGACCCGACGTTACTATGATTACGTGGCAATTGTATCAACGTTCACATTGAGTTTCCACCCATGATAGCCAACATTTATCATTATCACAATGTCCATAGAACTCAGTCTGCAGGACTGTGATACAGTATATAATACAGTATTTTATGGTTCTTTCCCGAGGAGTCTACCTCATACATTAGCTATGAGATCTTGGACTGATTCGTTAAGTGTATTTATAACTCAGGCCTCTGTGACTGTATGATACTTACGTATGACCTCCACTTTGTAGGTGGCGTTGATCTCTCCGGCTTGGTTGGAGATTCTGCAGGTGTACCTGCCGCTGTTCTCCGGGGTCAGGTTCCTCAGGCTCAGAGTCCACTTCTTCTGGCGTACCTCGCCAACCTCGCGCTCCGTCAGGGGCCTGTCGTCCTTCAGCCACACAAGGTCTGGCCGAGGGTTACCGCTGGCTGTACACTTCAGCCGCACAGAGCTCCCCACTGGGCGGGCAATCACCCGTTTCCTCATTTTAGCAGGCTGTGTGAAGCGGGGACGCACTTTTGGAAAAAGAGGAAAGAGAGTTTTGGGTTTACTACTTTGCAGAGATGGATAACAGAATCATAAAATAAGACTCAATCTAATGCAAATAACTTCAGTGATGTTGCTTTTTTTATGATCTTACCTAGTTTTCCTGATAGGTGGTAAGGGTCATACTCTGACTCCACCCCACCAGGGACCCCTGGCCCAGTCTTATCAACACCAGAGTCATCTGTAGGGGAAAGGGAACAGAACATTTATATTTTACCATTGCAAAGGAAAGATGCAACATATAATTGAACATGGCATAAAAGTTATGCCCAATACTCACACAGGAAAGGCCTTGGCGGCCTTAACAGAGGGTGATGAAAGAGATTATGAAGTAAGCCTATTAGGATTTCACTAGTGTTAAACTTGAAAGACTTCTGTCGCCATTTGGGCTAACATCAACTGGAGTGACCTTCCAGTTCTGATCTCAGAGGGGTGTTTTTCTTTGTTATTTCAAAGCGGTTTATATAATTAATTCACATTCAAAGCTGAACACTATCAAATACGTTGTTTTATGGAGTAGACACTCGTTGTTAGTCAGATTCACCTCTCCTCTAACTCAGGACACAATTATGAGGCTTATGAGTATTCCCTTACAAAAAAAGATTGCCGTTTTGAAACTGCAGTAAAAACTGCAGTCGACTGTGGTATTTTGAACTGAACTCTAACTGATGTTACACTGCAAATTACTGCAGTAAAAAAAAACGGTGTTATTTTGGATGCAGTATTTTCAGCATACTGCAGTTATACTGCACTTTAATTGCAGTTATACTGCAGTGCACTGCGGTTATACTGCACACTGACTGCAATCTTTTTTCGTAACAAGCAGTGGAAAAATGTTTCAGTTGAATTCAATGCTTTTTGTTTCACACTTTTTACATTTTCATTAACATGGTGTGTAACGATCATCTGAAAGAGGGGACCAAGATGCAGGGTGGTGAGTGTTCATATTGAATTTTAATAATACAAAACACTTGAACATAAGACACAAACGAACACCAACAGTTCTGTCGGTGCAAACCACACAACAGAAACAACTACCCACAAAACCCCAAAGGAAAACAGGCTGCCTAAGTATGATTCCTAATCAGAGACAAGGATAGACAGCTGCCTCTGATTAGGAACACTACTTGGCCCAAAACAAAGAAATACAAAAACATAGAAAAAGGAACATAGAACGCCCACCCAATGTAACACCCTGGCCTAACCAAAAGAAATAACAAAAAACCCCTCTCTATGGCCAGGGCGTTACATAGTGTCACGCCCTGACCCTTGGAAGAGGTCATTTTCCATAGTAGAGTAGTCAGGGCGTGACAGGTGGTTGTTTTGGGTGGGTAGTTGTTTTCCATTTTGTCAGTGAACCTTACGGAACTGTTGGCTGTCGTTTTTGCTATTTTGGTCTAAGTGTTTTCTAATAAAGGAAAAATGAGCACTTCACACGCTGCGCCTTGGTCCCCTTTCGACGACCCTTGTGACAGAACTACCCACCACCAACGGACCAAGCAGCGTGCATTCTCCAGGAGGATGAGCGGGAACAAGCAGTATGGCTCAGAGGAGTGGACCTGGGAAGAGATCTTAGATGGGGCAGGACCGTGGACAAGGCCGGGAGAATATCGCCGCCCGCCGGAGGAGATAGAGGCAGCGAGGGCGGAACGGCGATACTGGGAGGAACGGCTAGGCAAGAAACTGGAGGCCGAGAGGCAGCGGCAAAACATTTTTTGGGGGGGCAAACGGGTAGATTGGCGAAGGCGAGGTTAAGACCTGAGCTAACTCCCGTGCTTACCGTGGGGAGCGAGTGACTGTAGAAGCACCGTGTGATGCGGTGGTGCGCACGGTGTCACCCAGGCGCACTCACAGCCCGGTGCGCTCGGTGCAAGCTCCTTACCGCTGCCGTGCTAGAGTTGGCATTCAGCCAGGAAGGAGTGAGCCGGCTCAGTGTTCCTGGTCTCCGGTGCGTCTCCTCTGCCCAGGTTATCCTGCTCCAGCTCTACGCACAGTAACCCCAGTTCGTCAGCTCAACCCAGTGCGGCCTATTCCAGCTTCCCGCCCTTGCCGGGCTAGTGTCAACATTGAGCCAGGACGGGTTGTGCCAGCCCTAAGTGCCAGACCTCCAGTGTGCCTCCAAGGCCCAGTGTACCCTGTGCCTACTCCGTGCACTCTCCCTCCAGTGTGCCACGATGGCCCAGTACGTCCTGTGCCTGCTCCTCGCACTCTTCCTCCAGCGACGCTCCTCAGCTTGGAGCCTCCAGCGACGCTCCTCAGCTTGGAGCCTCCAGCGACGCTCCTCAGCTTGGAGCCTCCAGCGACGCTCCACAGCCCGGAGCCTCCAGCGACGGTCCACAGCCCGGAGCCTCCAGCGACGGTCCACAGCCCAGAGCCTTCAGCGGCGGCCTGCAGCCCAGATCCTCCAGCAGCGGCCTGCAGCCCAGATCCTCCAGCAGCGGCCTGTAGGTCAGAACCTCCAGCGGTGGTCTACAGCACAGAGCTTCCGGTAATGATCTACAGTCTGATTCCTCCGATAGTGATCCACAGGCCTGTGTTACAGAAGCGGAGGGATCTGCGGGCGGAACGGGGGTTACGCCCTGAGCTGGAGCCACCTCCGTTGCTGGAGGATCGGAGGGAGAGGAAGGGTCTGGGTGTAGCACATGAGCCGCCATAGACGTTTGTCACCCTCCCTTCCCTCCCTTTGTGTTTGGGGTTGTTTTTGTTGTTTTTTGTTTGGGTGCAGTCGGGGTCTGCACCTTTGGGGGGGGTACTGTCACGTCCTGACCCTTGGAAGAGGTCCTTTTCCATAGTAGAGTGGTCAGGGCGTGACAGGTGGTTGTTTTGGGTGGGTAGTTGTTTGCCGTTTTGTCAGTGTACCTTACGGAACTGTTGGCTGTAGTTTTTGTTATTTTGGTCTAAGTGTTTTCTTTAATAAAGGAAATATGAGCACTTTACATGCTGCGCCTTGGTCCCCTTTCGACAACCCTTGTGACACATGGCCCCCAGCCAAACAAGCACAGTAAAACACGCTTGGCTCCATCTGAGTAAATTTAGCATTTATAGATAGGATACACTGAGGGGGTACATGCTAAGGTCACACGCTGTAACATTTGGGAGTAATATGATCAGTTTTCATAAGTGCAGCTCTGGGAGACAGCTGTGGAGTTGATGTCATTGACTGACTGACTTCATGTGGTGGAGCTAAGACACGGCTTAGTGAAAATATTATCAATGAAACATAATAGATAATTTGTAATGCATATCCACTTCATGAGGTAGACATTGATGAATTTATGGAATGTATCAAGTTCCTTGCCAACTACTACCATTCCTCAGAATACCAAACATTATGACAAATTATAGAAGTTCAACCAAAGCAGAGCAGGGTGTCATATAGATAGATTACACATGCAACTACTGCACTGAATCACTTCATGCTAGTAGAGCCATTCCCAAGTTTCAAATATTTTCCAATATACCAGCACTGAGCTTGTCAGTTCTAACGTTGCCTACTTTCTAAAGCTTCACATTCTGAAGTATCCACTATACAATTCTGATAGTGACGTCAAACACATTTCATAAATTAAATTAAGTGAATGTGTTACTCAGTACTTAGAAAATACGTCTTATATGTACATTTCATAAATAAATATAAAATATATGTTCTATTGTCATACACCAGGGGTTCCCTAACTTTTTGCCCACAACCCCATTTTGATATTTAACAAAAATGTGCGACCCCACCTGTCACGACTTCCGCCGAGGTCGGGTCCTCTCCTTTTCGGGCAGCTCTTGGCGGTCGGCGTCGCCGATCTTCTAGCCATCATCGATCCACTTTTCATTTTCCATTTGTTTTGTCTTGTTTTCCTCACACCTGGTTTCAATCCCCCCAATCACTTGTGTATTTAACCCTCTGTTCCCCCCCATGTCTTTGTGTGGGATTGTTTATTGTTTCATGTATGCACACGTTAGACTGGTTGCGCTGGGTTATGTCAACCCGTATTGTATTTCGTGTTCGTTGTGCCGTGTGTTTTTGGTTTGCCTAAATAAAAGGCTCCGTTTGCTACCCAATATCTGCTCTCCTGCGCCTGACTCCCTTACAGCCATTTATGCATACCTAACACCACCATGTAAAAAAAAGTGATGTAATCAACGGCCATTATTTATTTTTTTAATTGGGGCTATGACAGTCTATTGTAAATCAATCCGACAGTACTTTTGACTGTATTTCAATCTGAAGACAGTATGGTTTGAAGTGACTGAAATGCATCAGAAAGGTATTGGGAAGTTGTGAAGACCATCAGGCAATAACATGTTGATATTCTTTTTCCCCCAGTCGGATTTAGTGCCTGGTCTACTGAGTCCTGCACGGCTTGTGGGCATTGTAGAGGGAAACAGAAGACACATGCCACTGGGGTAAAAAATAATTAATCAACGTTGTTTCCATGTCATTTCAACCCCAAAAATCAATGTGATGACATTGAATCAACGTGGAAAACTAATTGGATTAGCAAAAAGTCATCAACGTAAGGGGATTTCGTCTTTTTTTCACACAACTTTTAACTTAAATCCTATGACATGGTGAATTGTTTTGTTGATTTCACGTTGAATTCACGTTAGCTGACAACTCAACCAAATGTAAATCAAAACTAAACGTTGAACTGAAGTCTGTGCCCAATGGGATATGTGTTCCTAAGTGATGGCGTCATAATATTTTGTAGCTTAAACAGTTCAAAAGATAGAGCAACATTTGTAGGAAGAAAACTGAAACCGCTCTGTTTATTATAACCACATCTAGCGGCTACCGGAGGTTACAGGCTTCTATGAACCAAGCACAAGTTTTTTTATTTTATTTCAGAGTTTCTCTCGCGACCTCATTTTCAAATCAGGCGACCCCTAGTTTGGGAAACACTGCCATACACCTTGTACAGAGCCTGAACCCAGTGTAGCCTCCAGTAAAATTTGTCCAAATCCAGTTTGGCGCACACTCTGCGTTTGAATGGGGCAGGTAAAGAGACCAGATGTGTCTCCTAACCCCCCACTCCAGGCACCCTCCGACTTTCCCCAAACCCCCCAAAGCTGTCTATGGTTCTCTGGGCACAAAACTTCCATTGTCTGCCACCTCCAGCACAAGGCCCAGTCATGATGTCATGACTATTTGAAGGGCTTAAACTGGCCAACTATAATAACCCATTCCCTTTAAAAAACAGCCTCCATTGGAAGATATATTTCTCTGCTGCTCACTTGGGTTCTCCACATTCCTCCTGGTTCCTGAACTTCCCAATCCAAACAGAACACGGTCCCACGCTGCCCGGATTTTCTTTTCACGTTTTTTTTGTTCCTTTCCTCTCTATTTTCTGGAGGTCCTTAGGAACAATGGTACCCTTTATAAGTCTGGGTCTAAACTACTATCCTAGGCTGCTATTGTCTTTACACAATGTTGGCTCCCTGGACCTGCAGACTGGGGGAAGGCAGGACATCTCAGTGCTGCTACATAATTGTTATTGTTGGAATACTGAAAAATACAATTATCAGTAAAAGGAGAGGACTTGCATGCCTCCCTGTCAATCCTTTCTGTACCCTCTCTCTCTCCTTGAGAGGGGCCCTATCCTCCCTCATCAAAGAGTAACTAAGAACAGCAATCCACTCGGATTCTGCAGGACACAACTTTCAAGCGATAAAACATGTAGACTACTTTGTATTCCAATTGTATTACCAAAATGGAATATAACTTCTAAATAAACACAGCACATTTGTATATTTAGAGATGGAAGGGAAAGGCAAACACCCACGCACCCACGTACCCAGACACATTCAGACATAATGTTGGGAAGACAGGCAAAGTAAACGGCTAACAACAACCAAAGAATCCAATGAAACTGTCTCTCTAGCCTACTGTACCACTGGGTCTGGTGCCCTCACTTCTTTCTCTCCTCTTCATTCACAAATCCAGCCAAAGGAAATACGGCACTCTCACTCCCCTGGCCTTGAGCTTCAACTGAATCTCAGGAAAATGCCCCATCATTCTGTGGGTCACAATGAGCTTCAGATGTAGTTGGGGACATTCTAATGTCCAGAGAAAGTAATGAGTAGTGGCCTTACATCATCACTACATCATCAAACAACCACCACATGTTATCAGCCACACATAATGCAGTGTAACTGGACAGTCAACAAAGTCTGTACTATCACTTCCACTACAGCACTTCTACTATCACTACCACTGTACTATAGAGATTTAAAGTATCCATGTAGAAATGAAGGCTACCATGATCCTCTTTCTGTTTACATGGTCTGTGCTGTGTCAACACTGTGTTACAATATAAACTTTACACCATGCTAATTGTAAAAAAAACGGATCAGTGTAGATCATGTATCTGTCTGTCTGTCAGTGTGGCAGTCATGTCCCTATCTATTCCAGTCCACCAGCAGGAGGGGTGAGGGTGGGGGGGGGGGAGTTTAGGAGGGTCGGGTGGGAATCAGTTGTCAGGAGACCATCCCAAACAGGGCACAAACAGCCAGCTAGGGGGATTGAGGAGGCGCCATGTTGCACTGGCTGACCAGATTCTTGGGATAGCTCAGGGGAGGACAGGCTGATTGGCAGAAGGATTGCTTCTATACCCGCGGCTGGATGGAGAAACACCCTTATATCACCAGGACCACCCCCTTTTCTTACTCTCACTATTTTCTCTCTTTCTTCCTTCCACATCTACCATTTCTTTCTTATACCTCTATCCCATTGTTTCTCCCCTACTCACCCTCTCCTTCTCCTCCCTGCCCTTCTCTCTTTCTGTCCTGATTAAAAAGTGTGTTGTGCACTACGGGCCTTGAGCTTCAAAGCCAGCCAGGATATTGAACAGCACTCTTTTTGAGCTCCAGTAAAAAGAATCCACTCAAATGATGGATGCTGTTTGCAGAGCTATGCTGGAAGCTAGCCAGTATTACACCTCCCATTTACAACACTTCAAATAAATCATCTCTCTGAGAAGTCTACCAGCCTTCTCCACCAGGCATTGAACTATATACAAAACACTATTAAAATGTCTAACAATTAGGTACATCAAGAGGTACAATAATTTCACCATTGATTGGAAATGTTCCGCTCACAATAATTATGGACCATTCTACCGTTTTTAGGCTGTCAGTTCTCCCAATGTATGACTTCCGTCCTGTAAATGTTTTAAAATGAGTCTCCCCTAATCTCCGTAGCCAAAAAAGCCTCTGACTGCACTGCACGCCTGATAGGACTATTATAAAAACAAACAAACTGGTGATGTGTGCCAGTCCCTGGCTGGAATGATGGATTAGAGAACGGCAAGGAGAGAGAGAGAGAGGAGAGCGAGGGGGAGGTCTCTGTGGTCTTACAAAACAGAGATGTGGAATGACTGCTGAGAGACTGGTGTTGGGTTGTCACGCATTCACCACAAACAGTGGGAAAGAAAAACAGAACCAACTCCATCAGGCTTAAGAGCGAGCCCAAACAGTTTGTGGTGGAGATCTGAGAGGGTGAAAATAATGGTGTTCAGTTTAATAAAATACACATGAGAAAACAGTATCCCTCAAGAAAAAGAAATGCCTTTGAACTTTTAAAGAGACATCTCTGTCCTGTGTGGGAGTAGATAGTAATACAAGCAGGCATGTTGAACTTATCTTATAAACCTCCCCCTGTTTCAGCACTACTGAAAGCCTAAATACTTTTCATTTCATCAAACTGCAGACGCCAAGCTCGATAAATCAGTTTTGAGTTACAAACACTACTACAGTACGTAAGCAGCAGGGTTGGAGAGTAATCTGATTACAAAAAACTTTAACTGTAATCAGTTACATTACCAGCAAAAAATATTGTAATCAGGTTACAGATACTGTTTAAAAACTAGATGATTACTTCTTGGATTACTTTTAAATTCAGAAAGGATGTTTGCAAAACAATACACTATGACACCTTTCTGTTTTCTCAATGACATTTAATTCAGCATTGAAAGTAAGTTTGTTTGTTCTCCCTGAGCAAGTCTGACCACAAATCAGAGACAACTATGATAACACACCAAATGCGTTTGATGGATCCTTCTTGTTTCCTTCAAATGCCTCTTAAGGGAAAAGTAATCCAAAAGTAACGGAAAGTAATCCGATTACGTTACTGAGTTTGGGTAATTACTGATTACAATTTTGGATAAGTAGGCTAACTAGTAACTGTAATGGATTACATTTAGAAAGTATCCTACCCAACCCTGGTAAGGAGAGAGAGAGAGATGCTATCTATCATTTGGATACATTGACCTGATTTATACAAATGGTGCTGTACTCTGCAATCATATAGATTGTTCTGAACTTAGCATGATCCACTGTAAATCATGTGGGCAACCTGAAACTTTGCACATTCGATAAATGTCTGCCAAAAGTAGTGCTCTTATTTTACATGTACAGTAAAATAATGTAAGTACAGTCATAGACAACCATGAAACCATGACTTTCATGAAATACAGCTCTAGTGTGAATTTTGACATTCCTCCTCTTGGTGTGTGTCTATAAATCTATTTTTATTGTCCAGGAACAGTCAACAGATAAAACATATTTTGGGGGGAAGGGGTACTTTTACCCCTTTTTCTCCCCAATTTTGTGATATCCAATTGGTAGTTACAATCTTCTCATTGCTGCAACTCTCCAACGGACTCGGGAGAGGCGAAGGTTGAGAGCCATGTGTCCTCCGAAACACGATCCTGCCAAACCACACTGCTTCTTGACACACTGCTCACTTAACCCGGAAGCCAGCCGCACCAATGTGTCGGAGGAAACACCGTCCAGCTGGCGACCGTTGTCAGCTTGCAGGTGCCCCGGCCCGCCACAAGGAGTCGCTAGATCACGATGGGACAAGGTAATCCCGGCGGGCCAAACCTTCCCCTAACCCGGACGACGCTGGGCCAATTGTAAGCCGCCTCATGGGTCTCCCGGTCATGGCCGGCTGTGACACAGCCTAGGATCGAACCCGGGTCTGTAGTAATGCCTTAGACCGCTGCGCCACTCGGGAGACAATCAACAGATCTACCCTCTCTCTGACCTCTCAGTCAACTTCATCTTTAACGTGAGCCAAAATAACTTTGTTAGAATAACACTTCCCCAGATCTGCATCCCGACCCTATGATACTACGCTACACAACGGACACCATTCTCTTTACTTTCTGTTGTCCTGGTCTGATCTATGTGATTAGGGTTCTACCCCAAAACAAGGCCAGTTTGAAAAGCCATCACCTTAGTCGCTGTTCTAGCCAGCTACCACGCGGTACTGCCCTATAGAGTAATTGAACACTGGTCACTTTAATAATGTTTACATACTGTTTTACGCATTCTAGTGATGGCTCATCCTACAGTATATAACTACTGCTGTACACACCTTTTCTATTCATATACTGTCCATACTGTCTTTACACACCATTATATGTATATATATTTATATTCCGTTCTCTGACATTGCTCGTTCTGATATTTCTTAATTTCTTAATTTTTTTATTTTTCGGGATTATTGTGTTTTTTCTTAGTTCTTTTGCTTGGTATTATTACATTGCTGCAGCTAGAAACACAAGCATTTCAAAGCACCAGTGATAACATCTGAAAATCTGTGTACGCGACTAATACAATTTGATTTGATCACAAGACCATGAAGCAGCTCCTCCAGTCGGCCCCTGCCATCCACCCCCCTCCCCTGCAGGAGGCTCTGGACCTAATTAGGCATCTTAATTAAACTAAACAGTGCTATCACACTCCAGTCCTCTCATTCATCACACTCTACTCTAGCACAGAGTAAACTGTACTGTACAGTTGCTTGACTTGACTGAGAGTTACAAGTATGTCTCTTGCACATGAGACCATCATGTCCTCTTATAAGCTTTATGAGGCTTAATAGGTTAATGTTAAGGGGAATATGTTTCTTGTTGGACAATTCCAAGTTAAGGAGCCCCTGCTTTGACAAACCACAGCTTAGCCTGGGGAAAGGGAAGAAGTTAAGATCCGCTTGAGTCACAGAGGATGATGTAGTATGAAACAATATCCCATTCTCTCTGTTGACTTTGGGCTTAAGTGGTGAATGATATAACAGATATAGGAGAGGAGGGTATCAACTACAATCCCCCTTCCTAAATCCCCTTATTTCAAAGCCATGACTCCATGGTGCATGGTGTTGTCTTTTAACATCTGCAAATCGACAAGATCTTGACCTGAGAGGAAACGATAAGTGACTGACTTTCAAACACTTCCTTTGAAAGATGATGGCACAGTCTGAGTCATATGCATGGTTTCTGGGTAGCGTCATATTAAAAGTGATTTCACTATGAATGGTAATACTTGGCAAACTACATTTCGTCAGCCAGTGATTGTCAAGCAAATAACTGTCGGTCTCATGGTAATTGACAGTGATAAACACATTTAGCATCTCCTGGCTTCCACACAGCCTAAAAGCTACTCATGCTGACCTTTGGATCATCTACATTTTAAAAAGTCAAATAAATCCATGCAATATAGCCTACACCTTCACAACAAATCCATAATTTATTTTAGACAGGTCTAAAGAAGCATGATATGAAGAAAATGTAGTCTATTTCAGAAGATCAGAGTAGCATACTCTGAGTTGTCCTTATGTTAGGTCCTGATCTGGCTATGATAAATTGCTGTGGGCTACACTAGTTCACTTAGCAGACAAGATTTTCTTCGTATTCCTTGGTATTATTTTATATTATGAAGAATACAATTTAACAAATATTTTCTCCAAACGCTTTGAGGGAGTGCGCACATGCGGCTATTCTGTGTTGAGAGGTTAACAAAGAAATAGTTATTCCTATATGCTTAATATAGAGTTGTTAATGTAACTTTAGTTGTTCTACAAACGTTGGGCTATATGTTTTGATTTTTAATTCATTGTAAGGCTGCATGATGTGACTTTAATGATGATTTGAAAAAAGTTGCTTGAAAGGCATGAGCTCTGCTTTGTTTTTTTGCGCAGGCTGTACACACTACATCAGTCACTCATTCACAACTTGACAAGCACTTGATAATCTCTAGAATTTCATGGCGGCATTCCCTTTGTGTGACCGTAATGCACCCTAAAAAAAATCCATGCCTTTTGCGACCAGTGGCCATTGTGCCCTTTTCCCTGAGTGCTGCGTGCTTCATCACGTGATCGGGTCTTTCTCACAGGCTACAAGTGAAGACAGACACATCGGGGACGCAACTGCGCGAGTCCTTATCCAATTCCGATGTGCATATTGAAGATATTGGAAGAACGGTCCACATTTACTTTTCGTCAGCCAACAAGATGAGTACGCCTAACGAACAGCAAAAGCACTAGCCTATGTCAATCTACTATCCCCCATAGTACAAAAGTTTACCTATTTTATTCTGTGTGAGAAATAAATATTGCAAACATAGTCTGGGACAGTTGTGGGATGCGATAGATCCCAAATTAATACAACCACTAGCATCAAAAAAACTTTTTTACACAATGTGGCTGACGCAACAGATCAGAACGTTTAGCTTAAAATGTTGATAAACTATTAGACTATTTCTTCACATTATAAGCGCAGCAATGCGCACATGATAGTAGGCTTTAAGCGTGAATGTTCCATTAGCGGAAAACACCATTATCAAAAGTGACTGCAAACGCAATTATGCATGTAATGCTTTTATTATAAAGGTGCATTTTTAGGTGAAAATTATCTTCCTCAAACTTGAAACTCACGTGCTGCTTATGTATACCAGTTAGGCTCTACATCCCTTGTAAAGTGGATTAATGTGCTTAATTTTAAAAATGTATTTGGCCACTTTAGTTGTGATATAAATCTTAATAAAACATATAGGCCTGTGGGCTAGGCTACATGAGGTGTGCTACTATGATTTGAAAAAGTCGCAAAAAAAGGCATTGTTTCTTATACTGGGCATCATTCACAAGGGACAATATATAATTCACAAGTGATAAAATAATATTGTCACCCATCAGAATATTCTTGATTTAATCTGTTTTTTTACATATATGTCACGCCCTGACCATAGAGAGCCCTTGGTTTTCTATGGTGTTGAGGTCAGAGCATGACTAGGGGGGTATTCTAGTCATTCTATTTCTATGTTGGTGAGTTGTATGGTTCCCAATTAGAGGCAGCTGGTAATCGTTGCCTATAATTGGGGGTCATATTTAGGAAGCCCTTTCTCTGACCTGCTTTGTAGGATATTGTTTCAGTTAGTGCCTATGTGCGTGCTGTACTTCATGGTCGTTGGATGTTTTGTTGTTTTTGTTGTTTCACTGTGGATTAAAATTATGTGGAATTCAACTCACGCTGCACCTTGGTCCGCTCTTTACGACGATCGTGACAATATACTAAATAATATATGTGTGGAATTTGTTTTGATTTAGAATGAACCATTATCATGCACCTGTATCGAAACATGTCATCTATGGACTTAAATAGCAAATGGAGAATGCTTTTACCCGCGGTTAATTTTCATGCCAGCCCGGCAGGCTCTACTCCCATTGTAAATATAAGCAATGTGCTTAATATTAGGAAAGTTGAGAAATAAATATAGTAGGCCTAGCCTACAGCAAGCTGATCCTCCTCTTTTTAGTAGAGGCCATCACTCTGTTTCACACAATTCCATAGCCTATTGAAATGTTCCTCAACATGAGCTCGTGGGCTCTCATTAAGTGTTTGATTAGATTTTCCAACACATTTGCATTAATGTTTAAAAAAAAATATATATTTCACCTTTATTTAACCAGGTAGGCTAGTTGAGAACAAGTTCTCATTTACAACTGTGACCTGGCCAAGATAAAGCAAAGCAGTGTGACACAGACAACAACACAGAGTTACACATGGAGTAAACAGTAAACCATCCAATAACACAATAAACAAGTCAATGACACAGTAGAAAAAAAAAAGTCTATATACAATGTGTGCAAAAGGCATGAGGAGGTAGGCAATAAATAGACCATAGGAGCGAATAATTACAATTTAGCAGATTAACACTGGAATGATAAATGACCATATGATGATGTGCAAGTAGAAATACTGGTGTGCAAAAGAGCAGAAAAGTAAATAAAATAAAAACAGTATGTGGATGAGGTAGGTAGATTGGGTGGGTAATTTACAGATGGACTATGTACAGCTGCAGCGATCGGTTAGCAGCTCAGGTAGCTGATGTTTAAAGTTGGTGAGGGAAATAAACGTCTCCAGCTTCAGGGATTTTTGCAATTCATTCCAGTCACTGGCAGCAGAGAACTGGAAGGAAAGGCGGCCAAATGAGGTGTTGGCTTTGGGGATGATCAGTGAGATATACCTGCTGGAACGTGTGCTACGGGTGGGTGTTGTTATCGTGACCAGTGAACTGAGATAAGGCGGAGCTTTACCTAGCGTAGACTTATAGATGACCTGGAGCCAGTGTGTCTGGCGATGAATATGTAGCGAGGGCCAGCCGACTAGAGCATACAGGTTGCAGTGGTGGGTGGTATAAGGTGATTTGGTAACAAAACTGAGGGCACTGTGATAGACTGCATCCAGTTTGCTGAGTAGAGTAATGGAAGCTATTTTGTAGATGACATCGCCGAAGTCGAGGATCGGTAGGATAGTCAGTTTTACTAGGGTAAGTTTGGCGGCGTGAGTGAAGGAGGCTTTGTTGCAAAATAGAAATCCGATTCTAGATTTGATTTTGGATTGGAGATGTTTAATATGAGTCTGGAAGGAGAGTTTACAGTCTAACCAGACACCTAGGTATTTATAGTTGTCCACATATTCTAGGTCGGAACCGACCAGGGTGGTGATGCTAGCCGGGCGGGCAGGTGCGGGCAGGGAACGGTTGAAAAGCATGCATTTGGTTTTACTAGCGTTTAAGAGCAGTTGGAGGCCACGGAATGAGTGTTTTATGGCATTGAAGCTCGTTTGGAGGTTTGTTAGCACAGTGTCCAAGGAAGGGCCAGACGTATACAGAATGGTGTCGTCTGCGTAGAGGTGGATCAGGGAATCGCCCGCAGCAAGAGCGACATAATTGATATATGCAGAGGAAAGAGTCGGCCCGAGAATTGAACCCTGTGGAACCCTATAGAGACTGCCAGAGGTCCGGACAACATGCCCTCCGATTTGACACATTGAACTCTGTCTGCAAAGTAGTTGGTGAACCAGGCGAGGCAGTCATTAGAAAATCCAAGGCTATTTAGACTGCCGATAAGAATACGGTGATTGACAGAGTTGAAAGCCTTGGCCAGGTCGATGAAGACGGCTGCACAGTACTGTCTTTTATCGATGGCGGTTATGATATTGTTTAGTACCTTGAGCGTGGCTGAGGTGCACTCGTGATCGGCTCGGAAACCGGATTGCACAGTGGAGAAGGTACGGTGGGATTCGAAATGGTCAGTGATATGTTTATTAACTTGGCTTTCAAAGACTTTAGATAGGCAGGGCAGGATGGAAATAGGTCTGTAACAGTTTGGGTCTAGGGTGTCACCCCCTTTGAAGAGGGGGATGACCGCGGCAGCTTTCCAATCTTTAGGGATCTCAGACGATACGAAAGAGAGGTTGAACAGGCTGGTAATAGGGGTTGCAACAATGGCGGCGGATAGTTGTAAAAAGAGAGGGTCCAGATTGTCTAGCCCAGCTGATTTGTACGGGTCCAGGTTTTGCAGCTCTTTCAGAACATCTGCTATCTGGATTTGGGTGAAGGAGAAGCTGGGGAGGCTTGGGCGAGTAGCTGCGGGGGGATCTGTTGGCCGGGCTTGGAGTAGCCAGGAGGAAGGCATGGCCAGCCATTGAGAAATGCTTATTGAAATTTTCGGTTATCATGGATTTATCGGTGGTGACCGTGTTACCTAGCTTCAGTGCAGTGAGCAGCTGGGAGAGGTGCTCTTGTTCTCCATGGACTTTACAGTGTCCCAAAACTTTTTGGAGTTAGAGCTACAGGATGCAAATTTCTGCTTGAAAAACCTAGCCTTTGCTTTCCTGACTGACTGCGTGTATTGGTTCCTGACTTCCCTGAACAGTTGCATATCGCGGGGACTTTTCGATGCTATTGCAGTCCGCCACAGGATGTTTTTGTGTTGGTTAAGGGCAGTCAGGTCTGGAGTGAACCAAGGGCTATATCTGTTCTTAGTTCTGCATTTTTTGAACGGGGCATGCTTATCTAAAATGGTGAGGAAATTACTTTTAAAGAATGACCAGGCATCCTCGACTGACGGGATGAGGTCAATATCCTTCCAGGATACCCGGGCCAGGTCGATTAGAAAGGCCTGCTCGCAGAAGTGTTTTAGGGAGCGTTTGACAGTGATGAGGGGTGGTCGTTTGACAGCAGACCCATAGCGGATACATGCAATGAGGCAGTGATCGCTGAGATCCTGATTGAAAACAGCAGAGGTGTATTTGGAGGGCAAGTTGGTCAGGATAATGTCTATGAGGGTGCCCATGTTTACGGATTTAGGGTTGTACCTGGTGGGTTCCTTGATGATTTGTGTGAGATTGAGGGCATCTAGCTTAGATTGTAGGACTGCCGGGGTGTTAAGCATATCCCAGTTTATGTCACCTAACAGAATGAACTCTGAGGCTAGATGGGGGGCAATCAATTCCCAAATGGTGTCCAGGGCACAGCTGGGAGCGGAGGGGGGTCGATAGCAGGCGGCAACAGTGAGAGACTTATTTCTGGAAAGATTCATTTTTAAAATTAGAAGTTCGAACTGTTTGGGTATAGACCTGGAAAGTATGACAGAACTTTGCAGGCTATCTCTGCAGTAGATTGCAACTCCTCCCCCTTTGGCAGTTCTATCTTGATGGAAAAAGTTGCAGTTGGGTATGGAAATCTCAGAATTTTTGGTGGCCTTCCAAAGCCCGGATTCAGACACGGCAAGGACATCAGGGTTGGCGGAGTGTGCTAAAGCAGTGAGTAAAACAAACTTAGGGAGGAGGCTTCTGATGTTGACATACATGAAACCAAAGCTTTTTTGATCACAGAAGTCAACAAATGAGGGAGCCTGGGGACACGCAGGGCCTGGGTTTACCTCCACATCACCCGAGGAACAGAGGAGGAGTAGGATGAGGGTATGGCTAAAGGCTATCAAAACTGGTCGCCTAGAGCAGCGGTCTCGAACACCCGGGCCGCAGAGAAAGAATAAATAACTTACATTATTTCCGTTTTATTTTTATATATTTTTTATTTTTTTACATTTTTTATTATCTGAGTCTGAACGATGTTTATTTTGAAAAATGATCGGATTCCCTCTGTTACATCCGTCTATGACTCACTTGTGTCATTCACAGGGAAATGCTGGCTAGCCGAAAAATACCACCGGAACTTAACAGCGTATTGAATGATGTCATTAAAGTTATTAACCACATCAAAGCACACGCACTTAACTTGTGCCTGTTCGAGCAGCTTTGTGAGGAGATGAACGCGGAGCACAGACACCTTCTCTTATACACAGAAATAAGATGGTTATCCCGAGGGAGATCGCTGGCCAGAGTGTTAGAATTACGAGAGCCGCTGCAGAGATTTCTCTCAGAAAAAAAGTCACCGCTGGCAGCACATTTCAGTGACGAGGAATGGGTCGCAAAACTCGCTTACTTGTGCGACATATTCAACCTGCTCAATGAACTCAATCGTTCACTTCAGGGGAAAATGACAACTGTCTTAAAGTAGCTGCATTTAAAGCAGCTACTTTAAAGGTATATTTGACATGTTTCAAACATTCGCGGGGATTTTGGAAGAGACTGAGCCCGAGCCTTCATTGTCCCAGCTGGTGCACGATCACCTGTCTTTGCTTTTAAAAGAGTTTGAGCGCTACTTCCCAACCACAAAAGACCCACGAACTGCCAAGGAATGGATCCGTGACCCATTTGTCAACAAACCAGGTGAATCCAGCATGTCTATGCAAGAAGAAGATCAACTGCTGGAGATTGCAAATGGCGGCGGCCTTAAAAGTATGTTTGAGACAACAACTCTGCCGGTGTTCTGGATTAAAGTCACGGCAGAATACCCTGAGATCGCCACAACAGCACTGAAAACCCTCTTGCCATTTCCGACATCCTATTTGTGTGAAGCGGGATTTTCTGCAGTGACAGCAACCAAAACAAAATTACGGAGTAGACTGGACATAAGCAACACACTTCGGGTGTCATTGTCTCCCATTACCCCTAGATGGGGCCGTCTCGTTGCAGAGAAACAAGCTCAGGGCTGGTGAGTTGTATTTTTCATGCACTTTATGTTTGTTTTTGTGTTGTATCTTATTTTTATGGCATGTTTAAACGTTACCATAGCGACCAGAGAGTGTTAGGGGGCAGAGAGGATGTTACTCATGTTATGTTGTTGGTGCGATGTTACGAGGACGCTGCTAATAAAGTTGCATATGAGTACACAGTGGATTCACGTTTATTATTATATTTAAAAAATACCACAGTATTTATGCCGGTCATATCATTTTATTTTGTGTATTTATCCGCCACACCTTAAAGGTGTGAAAATATTGTCTGACATTAAACCGGTCCGTGGCCCAAAAAAGGTTGGGGACCGCTGGCCTAGAGCGTTGGGGACAAAGAATAAAAGGAGCAGATTTCTGGGCGTGGTAGAATTCAGGGCATAATGTGCAGACAGGGGTATGGTGGGGTGCGGGTACAGCGGAGGTAAGCCCAGGCACTGAGTGATGATGAGAGAGGTTGTATCTCTGGACATGCTGGTTATAATGGGTGAGGTCACCGCATGTGTGGGAGGTGGGACAAAGGAGGCATCAGAGGTATGATGAGTGGAACTAGGGGCTCCATTGTAAACTAAAACAATGATAACTAACCTAAACAACAGTATACAAGGCATGTTGACATTTGAGAGAGACATACAGCGAGGCACAAAGTAATCACAGCTGTTGATTGGGAGAGCTAGCTAGACAACAACGGGTGAGACAGCAACAGCTGATCAGCTAAAACAACAACAGATGTCAGAGTGATTAGAGTGACAATAGAGTGCTGAGTACCAGGCAGTTAGCAAATTTGGTAGGCTACTAATGACCAGCAGCAGCATTAGAGCTTGGAGAAGCCTAATTACCGTGACTAAACGGTCATGTGGAATTTCACTGCCTTCATGACTCATGACTGCCGGTGTGGCGGTCACCGCCACAGCCCTAACCGCAAGACACCTTTCTACTTACCAATGACAATGAGGGTATAGTTGATGCTGACGCTGCCAAAGCCGTTGGTGGCTTTGCAGATGTATGTTCCAGCATCCTCAACCTCCACTTCCTTGATCTTCAGGCCCAGGCGGAGGATGCGGAAGCGGGTCCAGCCGCTGTGGATGTTGCGGCCGTCTTTGGTCCACATGATGAGGGGTGGCGGGTCTCCTTCAACAGGGCATGGCAGCTTGATGGAACTCGCCAGGTGCACTGACTGTCTATGGGCCACCCTCTCAGCCACCCGCGGAGGTCCTGGAGCAACACACAAAAAAATCGATGAGTTGAACTTTTTGCCACAATGTTATTTAAACATTTAATACAAAGACTAGATTGATATACAATATCTTTACTTTAAGACATGAAGGTCAGTCAATACGGAAAATTTCTAGAACTTTGAAAGTTTCTTCAAGTGCAGTGACAAATACCATCAAGCGCTATGATGAAACTGGCTCTCATGAGGACCGCCATAGGAAAGGAAGACCCAGAGTTACCTTTGCTGCAGAGGGTAAGTTCATTAGAGTTAACTGCACCTCAGATTGCAGCCAAAATAAATGCTTCACAGAGTTCAAGAAACAGACACATCTCAACATCAACTGTTCAGAGGAGACTGCATGAATCAGGCCTTCATGGTCGAATAGCTGCAAAGAAACCACTACTGGAGGACACCAATAAGAAGAAGAGACTTGCTTGGGCCATGAAACACAAGCAATGGACATTAGACCGGTGGAAATCTGTCTCTTGGTCTGATGAGTCCAGATTTGCGATTTTTGGTTCCAACCGCCGTGTCTTTGTGAGAGGCGGAGTAGGTGAACGGATGATCTACGCATGTGTGGTTCCCCCAGTGAAGCATGGAGGAGGAGGTGTGATGGTGTAGGCGTGCTTTGCTGGTGACACAGTCAGTGATTCATTTATAATTCAAGGCACATTTAACCAGCATGGCTACCTGCCACAGCATTCTGCAGCGATACGCCATCCCATCTGGTTTGCACTTAGTGGGACTATCGTTTGTTTTTCAACAGGACAATGACACAAAACACACCTCCTGGCTGTGTAAGGGCTATTTGACCAAGGAGAGTGATGGAGTGCTGCATCAGATGACCTGGCCTCCACAATCACCCGACCTCAACCCAATTGAGATGGTTTGGGATGAGTTGGACTGAAGAGTGAAAGAAAAGCAGCCAACAAGTGCTCAGCATATGTGGGAACTCCTTCAAGACTGTTGGAAAAGCATTCCAGGCTGGTTGAGAGAATGACAAGTGTGCCAAGCTGTCATCAAGGCAAACGGTGGCTACTTTGAAGAATCTAAAATCTAAAATGTATTTTGATTTGTTTAACACTTTTTTGGTTACTCCATGATTCCATAAAAAAAAGAAAAACCCTTGAAGCAGTAGTTGTGTCCAAACTTTTGACTGGTACTGTACATCCATAAACGACATATTACACTCACTCATATTTCATTTGAAATGAATTGAAAACAATTTATATCTGAATTGGGCTGAATTGAATGAAGCAACATCTTTTGGATGCTTTTAGGGAAGATGTGGGGGCTCATTCATTACCTCCTTCCTTCATCTGATTACCCCGAGATGAAACCAGATTGTAATAATTGGACTAGCCTTGTCATCCATTATAGACAGAGAGAGTTGAAGGCTCTGCCTGTGTGTAGCGTGTTGGAGATCAAAGCGCAGTGGAGAGGGCAGGGCCACTGAAGGGAGGACAGTAGCCCCTCTTCCTGCTCCTAATTGGCTCAGGTTGGCCTCCTCAGATCTGGTGAAGTGGAGCGGGCTCAGATGCTCTGTGATAGTAATGTTACTTAGGCGGCCTGCACAACTCATTGAGACAGAGCTTAAAGCAGCAGTAGTGCTGAACCTAAACCAGACAACAACTTAACAGAGAGAAACTGAGCATAGAAAAACAGAACAGAAACAGAAAAACAGTAGAGGAAAAGGGTGGTGAATGCAACATAACTTAACAAAATAGTTACTGATCTTAAAAGCACAATTTGGTATACACACACACACACACACACACACACACACACACACACACACACACACACACACACACACACACACACACACACACACACACACACACACACTGACACACACACTCAACACACACTCACAGTCACATTCCAACGGTGCATTTCACACACATGGAAAACAAGCAGTTCATTACAGAGATGGGGGTGTATAGGGAAGGTGGCAGCAGATAACTCCACCTGGGCCTTTATTGGTCACGTTGATAACAGATGTGGCTCAACTCAAAAGCAGGTCAAATATCTGGAACCCTGGGCTGTGGGCTGGGGTGTAACCCTTGAGGGAGGTGGACTGTTAATTGTAATGGTAACAGACCACTCACAAGTTATGTGGACCATAACTTGTGAGTGGTATCATCACACTTAGATACTAGCTAGGCGTTGCATAAAGTGGACAGACAAACGGTGAGTGTACTGTAACCTTCCACTGCACTGTGACCGCTCCATGAGAGAAGGTGAACCCTATGCTGTGTTAAATCTTCCTCACTAACTTTAAGCATCAGCTGTCAGAGCAGCTTACCGATCACTGCACCTGTACACAGCCCATCTGTAAACAGCCCACCCAACTACCTCATCCCCATATTGTTCTTTTTTTTCTTTTCTTTTGCACCCCAGTATCTCTACTTGCAAATCATCATCTGCACATCTATCACTCCAGTGTTAATGCTAAATTGTAATTATTTCGCCACTATGGCCTATTTATTGCCTTACCTCCCTAATTTTACTACATTTGCACACACTGTATATAGATTTTTCCCATGTGTAACTCTGTGTTGTTGTTTTTGTCGCACTGCTTTGCTTTATCTTGGCCAAATCGTAGTTGTAAATGAGAACTTGTTCTCAACTGGCCTACCTGGTTAAATAAAGGTGAAATAAAATAAATAAATCAAATCAATGTCTAACACACAGACATTCTCCCAGATACACACACAAGGAGTGCACAGGTTCTGCCATCCTCTCTGATCTTCCTGTTCTGAAGCATGCACAGGAAATTGTAAGTGCCACTGTTTAGGTCTGCAAGGAGGACGTGAGGGGACTTGTCAGCCGGCCCATATCTCACTTCTCTGCTAACAGAAGAGCAGAACAGTGGGGCTCAGTGTTCAGTCCTCCTCAGCAGACTATCTACTCACAACCACAGAGAGAGAGAGGTCACAACACATGGTGGAAATACCCACTGCCCTGCCTGAGTCCCACAGCTTCACTAACTCATAGAGCTAATGAGTGTTTATCTAATGCAATCAACTGCTTCTCAATGTGCAATTACAACAGAGAAGCTATATTCTACCACAGATTAAATAGAACAACTAACTAATTTCTGAGGTCTGTATCAAACTGTCAAAATGTACTACTTCAACATTAACAGAACAAAGCCTTAAGGGTCAAGTTTTTCTAACCCCGCATTCTCTTTCTTCTATATCATGGGTTAAAATCCAAATGATCTTTTGAGAAATTCTATTTCAAAAAGGGCATTGTATGCAAGAAGAAGCACAAAGCAAAGTATTTCTTTAGTGTTGTTAGAGACCTGAGAGCACTCCAGAACACTTCTTAGCAACAACAAAACCAAGCTCTTCAGTTTCTGGCTTGGCCGCCACGCCAAGTGCGTGGAATGTGCAACAAATTATTTCCTCCCTCCGTCTCTCCTCTTAAAAAGCCTTTTGATGTGCTTTGAAAAAACAACATGAAGAGGTGCTGAAAGTCAAGGCCACCGTCTGAATAACATAATGAGTGTTTGTGCTGTGTGCCTGACCACCATCCTCTCCTCAACAGGAATACTCCTCCTCTGTCTCAAGGAGAGGTTCTCTTAACCTTGTAACTGAAATGAAGCCTCAGATAACATGCTTACAGAGGCCCTCCCTATGAAGTTAATACTCAATAGGTCCATTGCAGGGATATCAGTTTGTAACTCTCTTACCCACTTAGATTCAGTTGTACATGTTCTATGACACATAATTTACTTACTTCGATCTACCCTGAGGAAGTCCTTTCATGTCAGTGGAGGAACTCTGCTACTAAACAGTGGGATGACAAATGGAACTCTGGATGATTTACATCAAACTGGTCAGCACTTCAGTGTTTACACAAATGGTTTGCCTTATTAGCATCCCTGTAAACGGAAAGCGATACACATGACCGCATGCATGGCCTTTCCCGTGTTGCTGCAATGGTGAAGGGCCTTATTTTAGCAGAGCTCTGTGTGTGAATGGAATCTTTCATAATGCAGGAAGAGGAGAAGGAGGTCTGGCGACATAGAATTAGCTCCGTTTTTCTTTGCTCAATTTGGTGATGGATTCTTTTAAGAGAAAGGGGTACATTCAACGGGAGGCATTCGTTCTTGTGATTCAGGCTAAATATAGCTCTGGTTTCATGAACCGTTTTGAGGGGTTAAGAAACTGTTGATTCAACATGAGGACACAGCTAGAGAGAGAAAAAAAAATAAGAAAATAAGAAAGAAAGAGAGAGGAACACAAGCAGACTATACTAGGCTGACAGTCTTAGGTGATGTTCAGATGTGCTGGCAACTCTTCCCTCCTTTCTGTTCTCTTCTTCAAAAAACCTGTGGATTTCTATCCGAGTGCTTTGGTCTTTCTAGTCAACGCAAACAGGTCAATAAAGGATTGGCTGTTCTGCTGACAGACATTAAAATAGAGAACAGATTGGTCTCAAGAAACCGCAGTGAGACATACTGGGTGATGCAATACAGTAAACCCAACTGACTTAGGTCTTTGTACCACACTAACTCACCCACTCATGAAAGTATTTCCTCTCCATTTATCGGTTTATTTGATCCCCATTAGCTTTTTCAGAAGCAGCAGCTACTCTTCCTGGGGTCCTCAAAAAACACGACAAGTAACAAAACACTGATTCAGTGATAGACAAGGACAGTCACACAAATGTAAAATATAACAATATACAAACAATACAACAAAACAATTATGTGTGTGTGTGTTTTTGTCCCCTCACAGTCCCCGTCGTTCCATGAGATGTTGTTTAACCCGTTTTTTAAAGGTCATTTTCCTGTTTGCTTGAGTAGTTGGGAGGGAGTTCCATGTGATCACGGCTCTGTGTAATACTGTGAGTTTCCTCGAATTTATTTTGGACCTGGGAACTTTGAAGAGATCCCAGATGGCATGTCGTGTGGGTTATGTATGGGTGTCTGAGCTGAATGTTATTTGATTATGCTGACAATCTAGAATTTCCATCACAGTAATATGAAAGCAGTTCATCTCTCATCAACCCTCAACCATGAAAAACAATCATGCATGTTGTTGATGTGAGTTCTGTATGTGCAGTGAAGGGCAAGATGTGCTGCTGCAGTTTTGAGCCCGCTGCAGTTTTGCAAGGTCTTTCTATGCTGCACCTGACCATATTACCGTACAGTAATCAAGATGGGACAAGATCAGAGCCTGAACAAATAGTTCAGTTGATTTTCGTGTCAAATAACAGACCTACCCCTCCCCATCTTCATAACAACTTAGTCAATATGACTTGACCATGATAATTGACCCTCCAGTGTTACTCCTAGGAGTGTAGCTTCCTCTACTTGTTCAATGGTCACACCCTTTAAGCACAAATCTAAACAAAATAAACAAACAAAACAATTTCTCTTAAACACCATTGACAGAGATTCAACATTGATGAGATTCAATATTTTGACTCTAGCAAGACATTGTTCAGAAACACTGATCCAAAATCAGCTTTACTCCCACCAATCCTAACTTTAACCATTTGAAAGTATTAAACCACTCTTGTTCTGGATCAGTGAGTGAGAGGCATTTCTTCTCCTCACTACTGCTTGTCTGTTTCCTTAGTGAAGCATACCAGTCTCCAGACAGGGGCAGGCATCAGTCTTCACTAACTGCCCAGCGGCATCAGTGTTTAATGGAAGCTGTGGTTCAAGGGAAACATCATCTTACTATAAATCTCTTAAAACCTCAGGGAAACTTTTATATTACAAAAAAACAGTGGGATAGTATGTTACACATATTTAATCTACCCAAGCCAGCCAAAACAGGAGGAGGAGAAAGGAAGGTGGATATGAAAATAAATAAATAAATGAAAGCAAGAAACCGAACCCAGGACCAGTGGCTTAACTTGAGACTTTAGAGGTTGAGTATAGGGGAAAGGTGAGGTAGTCATCATGGCGTGGGGAGTGTGTGAAAGGCCAGAGCTTCTGTTCTGAGACCACTGCTGCGCCAGGCTGGGCTATACATTTCACAAGCACAGATTAAAATCATTCAGAGAAAGGGACACCCTGGTGACTCAAGAATAGATGCCAGGTGATAGAGAGAAAGAGGGGGGGGGGGAGGGGCAGCGATAGGGTGAAAGGGGAGGGCAGTGGGAGAGAGGGAGCGAGAGGGTTCTCTGACAGCAGTGGGTAAAGAATGCTGTCTTTTCTTATCAACCCCAGACACCCTGCCCACCAACTTCACCTCGCCTGGTAATCAATACCTTTTATTTTACCCTTTCACCTTTCCAATCAATAGATAAGAGAAGGGTAAGACTACACCGGGGGGGGGGGGGGGGGCAATAAGGCTTTCTTTGGCACCATCTGATGTGGGCTGAATAGCCACAGGTACAGTGGTGGGAATGACAGGAGAGTAAGAGCTATTAGGTGACATGAGACTATGTAGAGAAAAAGAGAGCGGGAGGGAGAGGGAGAGGGAGAGAGAGAGAGGGAGGCAGTGAATGAGATGGGTGGAAAAATAATGAGGTGCTCCTGCCAATCTATGTTATCAATGTTAATGAATTGAAATACAGCTGCTGCCACTTCAAAGCTGAGAGGAAGCTGGGTCTGACAGTGATAAAGTTCTGCCTCCGCTTCCCCTCCTATGGCCCCATGCAGAATAACGGGCTCCTGCAGGCTCCATCAAACAAACAGGAAGAAAGGCAGAAATGAGTCCAGCGTCATAAAGCTTCTGGAAACATCTCCATCACACGGCATACTTCTAACAGGCCCTACTGTGGAGCCTTTGAACTCTGAGCTGCTATATTTCATTAGGCTTGAAGGCCTTCTACCAGCCGCAGCTGCTGCTGAGGGGAGAAGTGTGTATGTATGCTGGGGTCCATGCTGCAATCCCCACAGGACCAATGGACCAAGGACATTATCACATATCCGCTATACTCTGCCATCCTGTCTGAATGACTGTAGCTGTGCATGAGAACCATGTATCAATAACAATTACTGGTGCTATATAGCTTTTAACAGGTTCATTTGAAAAAGCATGCGTTGAGTGCCGGAACAAATGGAAATGTTAACCCCTTTGGACATAGCCATATGTTGTACTGAATATCAATACTATAACAGAGAGCACATTTGTTTATGAAGCATTACTTTACTGCTCATCTGAGTATGTGCAAAGGCCTGGTTTGTCGCAGGGAGAGCACAGTGAGTGCCATTCACTATGCCACGCAGCTTTATCTCACTCCATTAGCCCACGGCATGGTGCACACACAGGAGCAGAGAGTGTGCTAAGGGGTACTTATCAGAGGAGAGGGAAGGAGGGAGAGAGAGAGGGAGGGAGGGAGGGGGAGAAGGGCAAGAGAGGGGTAAAGTTAGGAAGAGATTGGAGGGCAGTGAGAGAGAGGATCACAGAGGGGGAGTTAAAGATGGAGAGAGAGAATGGAAGAGAAGTTAGAAGTTAGTTAGGGTGAGGGTTAAAGTAAGAGAGAGGTTGATTTAGAGAGCCGAGGCTAAGATGGCAGTGAGGCGTCCTTTAACACACAGCTCGTAGGGACGCGTAGAGGAGAGTTGGAGGGAGTGAAGGGGATTAGGAGGGCCCAGGCGGCAGTAACCAGGAATGTCAACAATCTCACACCCTGCTCCCTGCACCCTGGTCTGGTCTGGGCTCAGCCTCTGGCACATGACACAATAAAACAGAAAAACTATTTCCTCTTTCTCTGTGCGTGTCTATGGGGGGACAGTAGAGGGCATATGTGCACCTGTTTATTGCTATCCTTATCAGATGATTGGAGAGGAGCGAAACATATCGAATTATTGTGGCCGCCCCCCCACACACACACCAACACAGACACAGATAAAGTTATTCATCTGTCCGTCAATCTGTCTACCTCACAAACCACAGTGGGTTAAAGATTAAATGCCTTCGTTTTTCCTGAGTTGCACTGCATCGCAGTGCTTGAGGCGTCACTACAGGGAGACCCATGAGGCGGTGCACAATTGGCCCAGCTTTGTCCGGGTTAGGGGAGGGTTTGGCCGGCCGGGATTTCCTTGTCCCATCACGCTCTAGCAACTCCTGTGGCGGGCCAGACGCATGCACCCTGATACAGTCGCCAGTTGGACAGTGTTTCCTCCGACACATTGGTGCGGCTGGCTTCCGGGTTAAGCGAGCAGTGTGTCAAGAACCAATGCGGCTTGGCAGAGTCGTATTTCGGAGGATGCATGACTCTCGACCTTCGCCTCTCCAGAGTCCGTACAGGAGTTGCAGTAATGGGACAAGACTGTAACTACCAATTGGATATCAAAAAAGCGGCAAAAAGCAACAAAAAATAAAATAAAATAAACCCCTCATTAGGTTTGAACTAATACTCCTTCCTCCTCAGAAATCAGTCTGACAACCCTGGCAGGTTGTTTTTCTGCCTGCTCTCTTCCCTTCTCTAGCTGCAGGGGTTTGTATTCTCTGGTGCTTCATGGGCCCTGAGGTTGTCTCTGTCTGTGTACTCTGCCACTCCCTGCACCCACCTCCTCCTCTTTTCTCTTCTCCTTTGCCTCCCCTGCATTCCAACATGGGCCTCAAGCATGGCCAACACTATTTAATCTGCAGTCAACTGATTGGGTCTGTTGGTTAGGTCATAGTCTTCCTACTTTATCAACAAGTCAACGGTTCCTGAAAGCCATATGGAGATAGAGATCTGTATAACTGGTCCTTCCCTAACTACTAGAACACCAAAAGTTCTCTGACCACTAACCACTAGGCCTGTCTAACCACTAGGCCTTTCTAAGCACTAGGCCTGTCTAACCACTAGGCCTGTCTAACCATTAGGCCTTTCTAAGCACTAGGCCTGTCTAACCATTAGGCCTTTCTAAGCACTAGGCCTGTCTAACCACTAGGCCTGTCTAACCACTAGGCCTGTCTAAGCACTAGGCCTGTCTAAGCACTAGGCCTGTCTAACCATTAGGCCTTTCTAAGCACTAGGCCTGTCCAACCACTAGGCCTGTCTAAGCACTAGGCCTGTCTAACCACTAGGCCTGTCTAAGCACTAGGCCTGTCTAACCACTAGGCCTGTCTAAGCACTAGGCCTGTCTAACCATTAGGCCTTTCTAAGCACTAGGCCTGTCTAACCACTAGGCCTGTCTAACCACTAGGCTTGTTTAACAATTATGCTTGTCTAACAATTATGCTTGTCTAACAATTAGGGCTGTCTAACAACTAGGCCTGTCTAACCACTAGGCCTGTCTAACCACTAGGCCTGTCTAACCATTAGGCCTGTCTAACCACTAGGCCTGTCTAACCATTAGGCCTGTCTAACCATTAGGCCTGTCTAACCACTAGGCCTGTCTACCCATTAGGCCTGTCTAACCACTAGGTAGGCCTGTCTAGTAAACAAGGCTGATTTTCCTAAGACATGTTGGCATCAGCAGCACCAGCCGTGTGTGTCTGTATCTGAGGTCAGAGGGGGCCCATAGAAGATCTGTGTGTGATGACGCATACTGCACCCTGGCTCTGTGTGTGTGCCCCTCCATTAGCTGCCCCCAGCAGGAACCCTACACCACTGTTACTATACGTTCTGAGGATCACCGTCCCCTCCACATGACACAATGAAGCATTTTACACCAGTGCCTTTGTCAACCAGGCCTTTACACTGAGAGAGCCAATGACAGAATGGGATGTAACAGCAATGTCTGGGTAGAAAGGGACAATTCAGACAGGAATGGGAGTAAATGGGGAGGGGGGGGCAGAGGAGAGGGGTAGGAGAGGAAGAAAGGGGGGAGACAGACAAGACAGAGGGAGATAGTGAAGACGAGAGAAACAGACAGGCAGACGGGGTGGGGGAGTTGGAAAAGCTCCTACTGACAGCCATGGGGCCTCTTGACAATCCAGGAATATTGTCTGAAATCAATCTGTCATCGTGGAGCTGTTGTGCCTGTCATTACCTGGAGGTACCCACCCTTCCACAGTGACAATTTGTTCACCGCTTTACCGGTTCATCTTACAGGTCTTCCCCACAAAGGTCACTCCACTCTATCCATCTCTGTCTGCCAGTCTGTCTCTATCTCTCTCTTGATTTGATCTGTCTCTATCTCTCTCTTGACTTGATCTGTCTCTATCTCTCTCTTGATTTGATCTGTCTCTATCTCTCTCTTGATTTGATCTGTCTCTGTCTCCTTCATTCACCAACCTCACACATGGAGTCACACAGTACCAAAGCACCTGCAAAAATACATTTGCAAAGTGAACATGATACACAAAAAAATTATTACGTAACTTAGACGGACATCGAAATCACACACAATCACAGCAAATTCAGCTAATGATCAATTTGCAATTCATGTACTGACAGTTCATGGATATTGATTGACCTTTGCAATTCATGTACTGACAATTCATGGATATTGACCTCATTCTGTCAGTAGAGGATGCCTGGTTATTCTTTAAAAGTGCATTCCTCACCATCTTAAATAAGCATGCCCCATTCAAAAAACGTAAAACTAAGAACAGATATGGCCCTTGGTTCACTCCAGACCTGACTGCCCTTGACCAGCACAAAAACATCCTGTAGCGTACTGCATTAGCATCCAATAGCCCCCGCGATATGCAACTTTTCAGGGAAGTTAGGAACCAATATACACAGGCAGTTAGGAAAGCAAAGGCTAGCTTTTCAAACAGAAATTTGCATCCTGTAGCACAAACTCCAAAAAGTTCTGGGACAGTGTAAAGTCCATGGAGAATAAGAGCACCTCCTCCCAGCTGCCCACTGCACTGAGGCTAGGAAACACTGTCACCATCGATAAATCTACGATAATCGAGAATTTCATGCTTTCCACCTGGCTACCCCTACCCTGGTCAACAGCTCTGCACCCCCCACAGCAACTTGCCCAAGCCTCCCCCATTTCTCCACCCAAATCCAGATAGCTGATGTTCTGAAAGAGCTGCAAAATCAGCTGGGCTAGACAATCTGGACCCTCTCTTTCTAAAATTATCTACCGCAATTGTTGCAACCCCTATTACTAGCCTGTTCAATCTCTCTTTCATATCGTCTGAGATCCCAAAAGATTGAAAAGCTGCCGCGGTCATCCCCCTCTTCAAAGGGGGTGACACTCTTGATCCAAACTGTTACAGACCTATCCTACCCTGCCTTTCTAAAGTCTTCGAAAGCCAAGTTTAACAGACAGATCACCGACCATTTCGAATCCCACCGTACCTTCTCCACTATGCAATCTGGTTTCAGAGCTGGTCATGGGTGCACCTCAGCCATGCTCAAGGTCCTAAACGATATCATAACCGCCATCGATAAAAGACAATACTGTGCAGCCGTATTCATCGACCTGGCCAAGGCTTTCGACTCTGTCAATCACCGCATTCTTATCGGCAGACTCAACAGCCTTGGTTTCTCAAATGAATGCCTCGCCTGGTTCACCAACTACTTCTCAGATAGAGTTCAGTGTGTCAAATCGGAGGGCATGTTGTCCGGACCTCTGGCAGTCTCTATGGGGGTACCACAGGGTTCAATTCTCGGGCCGACTCTTTTCTCTGTATACATCAATGATGTCGCTCTTGCTGCTGGTGATTCGCAGACGACACCATTCTGTATACTTCTGGCCCTTCTTTGGACACTGTGTTAACAAACCTCCAGACAAGCGTCAATGCCATACAACCCTCCTTCCGTGGCCTCCAACTGCTCTTAAATGCAAGTAAAACTAAATGCATGCTCTTCAACCGATCGCTGCCCGCACCCGCCCGCCCGTCTAGCATCACTACTCTGGACGGTTCTGACTTAGAATATGTGGACAACTACAAAGTACCTAGGTGTCTGGTTAGACTGTAAACTCGCCTTCCAGACTGACATTAAGCATCTCCAATCCATAATTAAATCTAGAATTGGCTTCCTATTTCGCAACAAAGCATCCTTCACTCATGCTGCCAAACATACCCTCGTAAAACTGACTATCCTACCGATCCTTGACTTCAGCGATGTCATTTACAAAATAGCCTCCAACACTCCACTCAGCAAATTGGATATAGTCTATCACAGTGCCATCCATTTTGTCACCAAAGCCCCCACCATTGTGACCTGTATCCTCTCGTTGGCTGGCCCTCGCTTCATATTCGTCGCCAAACCCACTGGCTCCAGGTGATCTATAAGTCTTTGCTAGGTAAAGCCCCATCTTATCTCAGCTCACTGGTCACCATAGCAGCACCCAGACATAGCACGTGCTCCAGCGGGTATATTTCACTGGTCACCCACAAAGCCAACTCCTCCTTTGGCCGCCTTTCCTTCCAGTTCTCTGCTGCCAATGACTGGAACGAATTGAAAAAATCCCTGAAGCTGGAGACTTATATCTCCCTTGCTAACTTTAAGCATCAGCTGTCAGAGCAGCTTACCGATTACTGCACCTGTACATAGCCCATCTGTAAATAGACCACCCAACTACCTCATCCCCATATTGTACTTATGTTTTGCTCTTTTGCACCCCAGTATCTCTACTTGCACATTCATCTTCTGCACATCTACCACTCCAGTGTTTAATTGCTAAATTGTAATTATTTCACCACTATGGCCTATTTATTGCCTTACCTCCCTAATCTTACTACATTTGCACACAATGTATATAGACTTTTCTATTGTGTTAATGACTGTATGTTTGTTTATCCCATGTGTAACTCTGTGTTGTTTGTGTCACACTGCTTTGTTCTATCTTGGCCAGGTCGCAGTTGTAAATGAGACTGGCCTACCTGGTTAAATAAAGGTGAAATATATATTTTTTTAAATAAATGTAGTTCTGTCCTTAAGCTGTTCTTGTCTATTAATGTTCTGTATTATGTCATGTTTCATGTTTTGTGTGGACCCCAGGAAGAGTAGCTGCTGCTTTCGCAACAGCTAATGGGGATCCTAATAAAATACCAAATACCAAGCCTGGAAGGAATCCTCCCAAAAAATATCCATGTGTGAGCCAGTCCCCCTCCCCCACCCCAAGTGCATCCTGGCCCAAAACTGTAGCCAGAGCATAAAATCACATCCCTGTGCATGAGGAAATCAAATAAGTTTCACTGCAGGGTGCAGAATTCCAGTCTGGGACAGCAGTAGCCCAACTATAAAATATGACAGATCATACTCTCAGCTTCTGAAACATTTTCCTCTCCTGTCCCCAGTCTCCTCTATTCTTCATGTCAAAGCCGGACATATTTTTCCATTCATTGTAAACCATTCATCGTTAAGTGGGTCCCTTACGTATATATAAAGTTCACAATAAAAAGGGTTCTGTCACATCCTGAACAGTGAAAGAGGTCATTTGCCATAGTAGAGTGGTCAGGGCATGGCAGGGGGGTTTGTTTTGTAGGTATTTTGGGTTTTATGTTTTATGTGGGTTTGTTCTAGTTATCATTTTCTATGTGTTGGTTTTCATGTTCGGCCGGGTATGGTTTCCAATCAGAGGCAGGTGTCTTTCGTTGTCTCTGATTGGAAGCCATACTTAGGCAGCCTGTTTTTCCTTTGGGGTCGTGGGTTTTCCATTTTGTCTGAGTACCTTACGGAACTGTTGGCTGTCGTTTTGTTATTTTGTTTAAGTGTTCTCATAAAATAAAGTAAGAATGAGCACTCTACACGCTGCGCCTTGGTCTCCATTTTACGACCCCTGTGACAGGTTCCTTACAGATGTAGGATCTTAACTTGATCACTCTTTTATTGCTGAGATGAGCTTCGAGATAGACATAAATTCATTGAGAACTCGCACCAACACATGGTTATATCAACAGTACTGCACATTTCATGTAGTCTAATTTTGGCCAGCTAATAGCCTAACCACTGATCAACCAACATTATGGACTAAATGTTACAATTCTGTTGCTGCAGGATTATTTTGCTTTAACAATACTGGTCAAATTAAGAACCTACATCGGTTCTTTTGGTTCCTGAGAGTGACGATCGATATTAAAAATAAATAATTTCAACAATTACAGTAGGGTGATATTTGGCATTGTCGCAAATTCCAGTCCAACAGTCTCCCCCATCAATACTCAATTTCTGACATACTACGACAACATTCCCCAATTAACAAAGGCTATCCAACACAATGCCTATTCCATTCGACAGAGACACTGCATACAGAATAGAACTTGTGAATTCTATAAAGAATTCCCAAAGTAAAACAGTGAGAATTCTGAGTGAAAAGGCAAAAAGCCATGCTGGGTCTCATTGATGCCCATCAGAGGCCAACTGCGAGTGGGGCAGAGAGGGACGTTGATCAGAGCAGGGGGGTATGGTGGAAGCTGTGGAGGCCTCATTCAGCCCTTGTTATCCCAGCCATCCCTTGGCTCTGCTTTCTTCCGACCCAGCAAGGCATCGCTGTTGCCACCATAACATTTCAATCAACCTTTTAAGTGCAGAACAAAATGCGTGGAAGGGGAGGCAGGGGAGAGGTTGGGGGGGGGGGGTCGAGTCAGTACTGTGGGTGAAATCCCAGTGAATAGGAGAGGACCTAGGAAGGATTTTAAGAGAGGACCTAGGGAGGATTTTAGGAGAGGACCTAGGGAGGATTTTTAATCAGTAACTGCTTGTAGTGGGTTTTGCTCCATGCACCATATTGTTCTGTTGTGCTGGAGTATAAATATAAACTTGTGAGATGCCATTCATTTTCAGAACATTTGCAAGAGATATCCCAGTGATTTGGAAATCTGATAACTAAGGACAAAATAAAACATAAACTAAAGAAGGCTGTGGCAAGATCAGCATACAAGATTACAAGATGAGCAAGATAATGTTTAAAACATCCCCTTATCCTACCATTGAGCAAAATGAGAAGTCTATACTTGCCTAAAAGAGGGAGAAAGCAAAGGGGCAGAGAGAGGGAGAGCTCTGACATCTGCCTTGTGCACAGCTGCATAGAAACCCCAGGCCCCAGCATAAATCCACACGCTAACATCTACAGGAAAATGAGACTCTCCGTCTCCTGTTGAGGGGTGAGAGGCTTCAGATTCTCAACGTTTCGTTTGTTGAGTGACTGAGAGAACAGCTGTGAAACAGAGGTGTGGGGGGCTATCCACTCCTCGAAAGAAAATAGAAAATGGAGAGGAGAGGAGAGAGCAGTGGAGGAGGGGAGGGCGGCAAAGAGGCTGAGAAAGGAGAGGTTGTGCAGGATAAACACTTCCCACTGCGTAGCTGAAATTATATTGTAAGGTCACTCGTAAGGGTCTAACAGGGCGTCCCCTAACACCCACCCCCGGGCTCCCTCCCTCCCAATGGCTACGGCCAGTCTTTCTGTCCAAGGGTGTAACACAGCAGCCATGCCCTCCTGATCTACAGGGAAATATGCAGCTGGAGCTTGGACCTCTTATTGTTTGTTATAGTGATACTATGACATTCTATAACTTGGAGACCAGTGGGTGAAGGATTTAATAAGATATCCCTCATCGAATGAAATTGTGTATTGTTAATCTCAAACAATCAAACCAAAAAACACATGCAGGTGAATACCGTTTGAATGATGACATGTCAATCAGATCAGCTCTCTGGCCCATTGTAAACTACTCTATGAGATCAGTATGGGTTAAGTAGGGCACCATGAATCCTATTTGTCTGTCTATCACTCCATTCACCCAGCAGGGATAGAGTGTGTGGCCTGAAGTCACACCCACCCAGAGCCAAACAAACTCACGATGTAGGCCTACATAGACAAACATTCATATGACAGGCAGATTATAAACAATCCTATTCACACTTTATTCTACCAATTTCCATACAGCTGAGAATAACAACAGTGAATGGGAGCAGACAATAAGTAAATAATTGAGATTCCATCAGAATGCTAATTAGAGCGCCCATAAAGTAAGACCTTTAAACAGGTCAACATTCACAAGGCCACAGAGCCAGACGGATTACCAGGACGTGTACTCAGAGCATGCACTGACTAACTGGCAAGTGTCTTCACTGACATTTTCAACCTGTCCCTGACCAAGTCTTTAATACCTAAATGTTTCAAGCAGACCACCATTGTCCCTGTGCCCAAGAACACTAAGGTAACCTGCCTCAATGACCACCGACCCGTAGCACTTACATCTGTAGCCATGAAGTGCTTTGAAAGGCTGTTCATGTCTCACATCAACACCATCATCCCAGAAACCCTAGACCCTAGACGTGTTAACCCTCGCAAGGCTGCCGGCCCAGACAGTATCCCTAGCCGCGTCCTCAGAGCATGCGCAGATCAGCTGGCTGGTGTGTTACGGGCATATTCAATCTCTCTCTGTCCTAGTCTGCTGTCCCCACATGCTTCAAGATGGCCACCATTGTTCCTGTACCCAAGAATTCAAATGTAACTGAACTTAATGACGATCGCCCCGTAGCACTCACCTCTGTCATCATGAAGTGCTTTGAGAGACTAGCCAAGGATCACATCACCTCTACCTTACCTGCCACCCTAGACCCACTTCAATTTGCTTACCGCCCCAATAGATCCACAGACGATGCAATCGCCATCACTCTGCACACTGCCCTATCGCATCTGGACAAGAGGAATACCTATGTAAGAATGCTGTTTATTGACTATAGCTCAGCATTCAACACCATAATACCCTCTAAGCTCATCATTAAGCTCGAGGCCCTGGGTCTGAACCCCGCCCTATGCAACTGGGTCCTGGACTTCCTGACGGGCCACCCCCAACTGAAACATCCCCTCCACTCCACTGATCCTCAACACTGGGGACCCACAAGGGTGCGTGCTCATCCCCCTCCTGTACTCCCTGTTCACCCATGACTGCATGGCCAAGCACGCCTCCAACTTAATCATCAAGTTTGCAGACGACACAACAGTAGTAGGCTTCATTACCAACTATGACGAGACACCCAACAGAGAGGAGGTGAGGGCTCTGGGTAGTGTGGTGCCTGGAAAACAACCTCTCACTCAACGTCAACAAAACAAAGGAGATTATCAAGGCACAAGGCAAGACCCAGATGCAGACACAGGAGGCAGATGGTTGGAGTCTTCCAATATTTATTCATCCAAAGGGGTAGGCAAGAGAATGGACATGGACAGGCAAAAAGGTCAAAACCACATCAGAGTCCAATAGGTACCGAAGGGCAGGTAGAATCAAGGTCAGGGCAGGCAGGATGATCAGGCAGGTGGGAAAGTAGTCCAGAGTCAGGCAGTGGTCAAAACCGGGAAGACTATAAAAAGAGAATAGAAAAGGAGTATGGGAAAAACACGCTGGTTGACTTGACTAAACATACAAGACGAACTGGCACAGAGAGACAGGAAACACAGGGATAAATACACTGGGGAAAATAAGCGACACTTGGAGGGGGTGGTGACAATCACAGGAACAGGTGAAACAGATCAGGGCGTGACAGGAGATGATCGTGGACTTCAGGAAACAGCAGAGGGTTCAGTGGAGAAGGTGGAAAGCTTCAAGTTCTTGGTGTACACATCACTGACCAACTGAAATGGACCACCCACACAGATGGTGCGATGAAGGAGGCGCAACTAAGCCTCTTCAACCTCAGGAGGCTGAAGAAATGTGGCTTGTCACCTAAAACCCTCACAAATCACAACTGCACAGATGCACAATTGAAAGCATCCTGTCGGGCTGTATCACCGCCTGCTACAGCAACTGCACCACCCGCAACTGCAAGGCCCTCCAGAGGGTGGTGCGGTCTTCCCAACGCATTACCGGTGGCAAACTACCCACCCACTAGGACACCTATAGCACCTGATATCACAGGAAGTCCAAAAAGATCATCAAGGACATCAACCACCCGAGCCACTGCCTGTTCACCCCGCTATCACCCAGAAGGCGAGGTCAGTACAGGTGCATCAAAGCTGGGACCGAAAGACTGAAAAACAGCTTCTGTCTCAAGGCCATCAGACTGTTAAATAGCCATCACTAGCACATTAGAGGTTAATGCCTATAGGCATAGACTAGAAATCACTGGCCACTTTAAGTAATGGAACACTAGTCACTTTAATAATGTTTACATATCTGGCATTACTCATCTCATATGTATATACTGTATTCTATACTATTCTACTGTATCTTAGTCCATTCCGCTCTGACATCGCTCGTCCATATATGTATATAGTCTTCATTCCTACTTAGATTTGTGTGTATTGGGTATATGTTGTGTAATTTGTTAGATATTACTATTACCACAATAACATCTGCTAATCACGTGTATGTGACCAATAAAATTGGATTTGATTTGAGACCCACTCCAATTCGCATACAGCCCCAACAGATCCACAGATGACGCAATCTCTACTGCACTCCACACTGCCCTTTCCCACCTGGACAAAAGGAACACCTACGTGAGAATGATGTTCATTGGCTACAACTCAGCATTCAACACAATAGTGGCCTCAAAGCTCATCACCAAGCTATGGACCCTGGGACTAAACACCTCCCTCTGCAACTGGATCCTGGACTTCCTGACGGGCCACTCATAGGTGGTAAGGGTTGGCAACAACACATCTGCCACACTGATCCTCAACATGGGGGCACCTCAGGGGTGCGTGCTTATTCCCCTCCTGTATTCCCTGTTCATCCACGACTCCGTGGCCGAGCATACTCCCATTCTCATCGACTGGGCTGTAGTGGAGTAGGTTGAGAGCTTCAAGTTCCTTGGTGTCCACATCACCAACAAATTATCATGGTCCAAACACACCAAGACAGTCGTGAAGAGGGCACAACAATGCCTATTCCTCCGCAGGAGATTGAAAAGATTTGGTATGGGTCCTCAGATCCTCAAAAATGTCTACAGCTGCACCATTGAGAGCATCCTGACTGGTTGGATCACTGCCTGGTATGGCAACAGCTCAGCCTCCGACCGCAAGGCGCTAAAGAGTGTAGTGCGTGTGGCCCTGTACATCACTGGGCCAAGCTTCCTGCCATCCAGGACCTCTATACCAGGCAGTGTTAGAGGAAGGCACTAAAAATTGGCAAAGACCCCAGCCACCCTAGTCATAGACCGTTTTCTCTGCTACCACACGGCAAGCGATAACGGAGAGCCAAGTCTAGGTCCAAAAGGCTTCTTAACAGCTTCTACCCCAAGCCATAAGACTGCTGAACAGCTAATCAAATGGCTACGCGGACTATTTGCGTTGCCCCCCCCCTTTTTTTACGCTGCTGCTACTCACTGTTTATTATCTATGCATAGTCACTTTACCCCTACCTACATGTATATTACCTAAATTACCTTGACTAACCTGTACCCCTGCACATCGACTCGGTACCGGTACCCCCTGTATATAGCCTCGTTATTGTTATTTTATTGTAACTTTTTTTTAACTTTAGTTTATTAAATAAATATTTTCTTAACTCTTATTTTTCTTAAAACTGCATTGTTGTTTGTATTTGGCGCATGTGAGAAATTTCATTTGATTAACTCTGTCAAAGCTGGCACTGTTGCTCATGCAGATTATGGCCCACTAAAGTAAACGCAATTGACCTCCATTATGGCTGCTTATCACAATTTCCCTCATCACCACGTACAGCTCTTTCCATTCTCTCCTCTCTGTGGGGTGAAGTCTGACACCTTCCTCTTCCAGGTCCCTTCCTAGACTTCCTCTCCCTTCCATAGATTTGCCAGGGGCAGCAGTGTGTGGTGGTGGTAATGATAGATGCAGCTGTATTTGTTAATTGTAGACGCAGTAGTTGCAGTGGTAGTAGTAGTCGTATGATGTAGTACAGGGTTCACCAACTGGAGGCCTGCGGGTGGTTTTATTTGGCCCCCAAGTTTTCTGAACAAAAAATGTAACAAAAAAAATACACACATATATATATATATATACCATTTTCAATGTTGGACATAAAATACTGTAAAAACACCAGGGTATCAGTTCCTCGTGATTTTAATAAACAAAATCTGTTCCCAAGTATTTCCATGCATAATAAAGAGACACGTGATCGTATACAAATGTAAGCAAGGTTTGAAATGATTATGTTTCAGTCAAACATTATATCTGTCTGAGCTTCTTGCGGTCAATTTGCAGTTTACAAATTATTTGTAATTATGTTCCGGTCCCTCGACCATCCGCTCAACAAAATATCGTCTTGTGGCTGAATCTAGTTGATGCAGTAGTAACTATTAGTGGTGGAACTTTTGGAGAGGGAATAAGTGTTGCTGTAGCTGGTAACCAGTGGTGAAAAAAGTACCCAATTGTCATACTTGAGTAAAAGTAAAGATACCTTAATAGAAAATGACTCAAGTAAAAGTAAAAGTACGAATAATAAAAATTCCTTATATTAAGCAAATCAGACGGCACAATTTTCTAGTTTTTTAAATTTACGGATAGCCATGGGCACACTCCAACACTCAGACACCATTTAGAAACAAAGAATTTGTGTTTAGTGAGTCCGCCTGTCAAAATCGGGTGTATGAGAGGCGAAGTCAGGTGCAGGAGAGAAGCGAAATGTAACCAAGCGCACTTTATTATAGTTCCAAAATACGAGATCACTACATATATAAAAATGCGCTCAAAACCACGGAACATAATCCAAAGTAAAGCGCGTCAATCAAACACCACAAAAAAACATGAAACAATTACAGACAAAACATGATGGGAAACAGAGGGTTAAATACAAGTAGATTGATTGGGGAAATGATAACCAGGTGTGTATGGAAACAAGACAAGACAAATGGACAATAGAAAAATGGAGCGGCGATGGCTAGAAAGCCGGTGACGTCGATCGCCGAACGCCGCCCGAACAAGGAGAGGAGCCGACTTCGGAGGAAGTCGTGACACCGCCAGATCAGAGGCATTAGGGATGACCAGGGATGTTCTCTTGATAAGTGCGTGAATTGGACCATTTCCTGTCCTGCTAAGCATTCAAAATGTAACGAGTACTTTTGGGTGTAAAGGAAAATGTATGGAGTAAAAAGTACATGACTTTCTTTAGGAATGTAGTGAAGTAAAAGTAAAAGTTGTCAAAAATATAAATAGCAAAGTACATATACCAAAAAATCTACTTAAGTTTCACAGGCTGTATCAGGCTGTATCACATCCGGGCGTGATTGGGAGTCCCATAGGGCGGCGCACAATTGGCCCAGCGTCATCCAGGTTTGTCTGGGGTAGTCCGTCATTGTAAATAAGAATTTGTTATTAACTGACTTGCCTAGTTAAATAAAGGTTAAATAAGAAAAATAAAAAGTAGTACTTTAAAGTATTTTTACTTAAGTACTTTACACCACTGCTGGTAACTCATACTTCTAGGGTTTCTAAATTGACTTCTGCTCCTTGGGTATCTCATTATCATAACTTCTCACAGAGCAATTGCTGTGTGCTTAATAAAACACACACATACGTATACAGACACACTTATACACAAAACCCTGAGCGTAGCTCCCTCTCGTAACTCCTTCTCACGCACCTCTAAATCGCAGCCCCTCACTAAAATGAGTCCCTGGTTTTCAGTACACTCTAATAGACTGCAAATAAACTTAGTCTACAGGGATGAAGAGTGTTTAAAATTAATTAGTGCTGCTATGTCCGACTGGGGGGACCAGTGCATGTAATAATCCGCCCATTGTTCTCTGCAAATAGACCCAGTCCCAGGCTCAGTAAATAGGGGCTATTGGGGAGCTGAGTGAGGGTGGGTGGGAGTAAAGGTCAGCTCCATGCCTTGTTTTAATGACAGCACATTAACTTAGTTCACTTCCTCTGGCTTTACACTGGTAATAAACGGGAGGAAATGCAGAGAGAGGGTCTGGAGAGAGAGAAGGGAGACATGTGTAAGGGGGATGACGAGCGATTAGTGGTTGTTGTTTGGTCATAAATTGGCATGGGGAAGCCCGCAGAGTTCAGAGGTGGCATGTCAATCGGTCAGACAGCACTGAGTTGGGTGGGACTGTGGGTGTTGGTGGGTTTATGCTGAATCCGCTCTATTTAAGTTCTGGTGTTTCATGGGCGAATCTGATGACACTGATTTTATTTGTCATTTATAAATCAAGTGTTTTCAGAGGGGACTACTCAAACACATGGCAAAGATTTTACAGCACTGTTTAGACCCCCCTCTCTCTCTTCTCTCTCTCTTTCCCTCTCTCTCTCACTCTCTCACTCTCTCTCTCACTCTTTCTCTCTCTCTCTCACACTCTCTCCTTGGTCCACTCTCCCTCTGTTTCTCCAGCTGGGCTCATGTGCCAGAACACCACTGTGTCATTACCTTCTTAGTACTTGGGCCATATTTACAAAAAATAAGAGGACTTTGGGGTATTTGGTTACTGGGAAACTAGCCTCATTATGTTTAAAGGAAATGGAAAACTGACTGAGAGCCAAATGGCCTTGTGATTTTAAAGGCCCTTGGCATACAATTTATCCAATAGTACTTTCTTGTTATAAAACCATGATGTAACTCTCCTATAAAATGTATATTTTCCAAAAGAGTTGCAGAGCAGTTTGTATGCTCTAAATTTATTCAGATGGCTCAGGAGGTATAGATGAGTAAACATTTGTCTGATGTTAAAAACTCTCATGTCAAGCTAATATGCTACTTGTGACATGTTGATACAGTATACTCCTCTGCATCAAAAATCACTGGCTTCGCCTACAAACAAAGTACACAATTTGCATAGACGTCACTGCAATTTTGTTTCCTATAAGAGCCATGTGATAATTTGTGTGTGTGTGTGTGTGTCTGTGTTTCTGTGTGTTTCTGTGTGAGAGAGAGAGAGAGAGAGAGAGAGAGAGAGAGAGAGAGAGAGAGAGAGAGAGAGAGAGGGAATGCTGGTAAGTACTCAGGGACACCTTGTATCCTCTCATTGTAACCGAGCAGGCCTGCAGAACACACAGCAAGTCCATATGTCCCGGCTGCTGCATTCCACAGTTACTATATCACAGGGGTCCCCAGTCCTGTCACCACATTAGAAGCTCTGCTGGGACGCATCACTGAGCACCTCCTACAGCTGCTCGGGGGAACACAAGGGGAGGGGTTGGGGGGTGTCTTAGGTTTGCCTGGCGTAGTGGGATAAATGATCAGATATTGTATGGTGAGGTGACTGACAGCAGCAAGCTCATTATCATTTTGGGTCCTTTAAGTTGGACTTAGCAAAGGTTTAAATGCTTATATAATACCTGATAAAACCGCTAAACACTTCCAATATGTTACTATATCTTCACATGTAACTCAAAATGATTGTCTCCTGTATAATTTCATTTTCATTTATTAATGATGTTATCATAGCCTGTTAACTTTTATAGGGACAGTTTTACAGCCAGGACACTCTGTCTACAAAACCATGTCTCCAATCAAAAACATTTATTTTTGTATTTATTTTATTTATTTCACCTTTATTTAACCAGGTAGGCAAGTTGAGAACAAGTTCTCATTTACAATTGCGAACTGACCAAGATAAAGCAAAGCAGTTTGACACATACAACAACACAGAGTTACACATGGAGTAAAACGAACATACAGTCAATAATATAGTAGAAAAATAAGTATATATACAAAGTGAGCAAATGAAGTGAGATAAGGGAGGTAAAGGCAAAAGGCCATGGTGGCGAAGTAAATACAATATAGCAAGTAAAACACTGGAATGGTAGATTTGCAGTGGAAGAAAGTGAAAAGTAGAAATAGAAATAATGGGGTGGAAAGGAGCAAAATAAATAAATAAATAAATACAGTAGGGGAAGAGGTAGTTGTTTGGGCTAAATTATACATGGGCTATGTACAGGTGCAGTAATCTGTGAGCTGCTCTGACAGCTGGTGCTTAAAGCTAGTGAGGGAGAAAAGTGTTTCCAGTTTTAGAGATTTCTGTAGTTTGTTCCAGTCATTGGCAGCAGAGAACTGGAAGGAGGGGCGGCCGAAGGAGGAATTGGCTTTGGGGGTGACCAGAGAGATATACCTGCTGGAGCGCGTGCTACAGGTGGGTGCTGCTATGGTGACCAGCGAGCTGAGATAAGGGGGAACTTTACCTAGCAGGGTCTTGTAGATGACCTGGAGCCAGTGGGATTGGCGACGAGTATGAAGCGAGGGCCAGCCAACGAGAGCGTACAGGTCGCAGTGGTGGGTAGTATATGGGGCTTTGGTGACAAAACGGATGGCACTGTGATAGACTGCATCCAATTTAGTAGGGTATTGGAGTAGGGTATTGGAGGCTATTTTGTAAATGACATCGCCGAAGTCGAGGATCGGTAGGATGGTCAGTTTTACGAGGGTATGTTTGGCAGCATGAGTGAAGGATGCTTTGTTGCGAAATAGGAAGCCAACTTTAGATTTAACTTCGGATTGGAGATGTTTGATCTGAGTCTGGAAGGAGAGTTTACTGTCTAACCAGACAGATAGGTATTTATAGTTGTCCACATATTCTAGGTCGGAACCGTCCAGGGTGGTGATGCTAGCCGGGCGGGCAGGTGCAGGAAGCGATCGGTTGAAGAGCATGCATTTAGTTTTACTTGTATTTAAGAGCAGTTGGAGGCCACGGAAGGAGAGTTGTATGACATTGAAGCTCGTCTGGAGGGTAGTTAACACAGTGTCCAAAAAAGGGCCAGAAGTATACAGAATGGTGTCGTCTGCATAGAGGTGGATCAGAGACTCACCAGCAGCAAGAGCGACATCATTGATGTATACAGAGAAGAGAGTCAGCCCAAGAATTGAACCCTGTGGCACCCCCATAGAGACTGCCAGAGGCCCAGACAACAGGCCCTCCGATTTGACACACTGAACTCTATCTGAGAAGTAGTTGGTGAACCAGGCGAGGCATTCATTTGAGAAACCAAGGCTGCTGAGTCTGCCGATGAGGATGTGGTGATTGACAGAGTCGAAAGCCTTGGCCAGGTCAATGAATACGGCTGCACAGTATGGTTTCTTATCGATGGCAGTTAAGATATCGTTTAGGACCTTGAGCGTGGCTGAGGTGCACCCATGACCAGCTCTGAAACCAGATTGCATAGCGGAGAAGGTACGGTGGGATTCGAAATGGTCGGTAATCTGTTTGTTGACTTGGCTTTCGAATACTTTAGAGAGGCAGGGTAGGATTGATATAGGTATGTAGCAGTTTGGGTCAAGAGTGTCCCCCCCTTTGAAGAGGGGGATGACCGCAGCTGCTTTCCAATCTTTGGGAATCTCAGACGAACCGAAAGAAAGGTTGAACAGGCTAGTAATAGGGGTTGCCACAATTTCGGCAGATAGTTTTAGAAAGAAAGGGTCCAGATTGTCTAGCCCGGCTGATTTGTAGGGGTCCAGATTTTGCAGCTCTTTCAGAACATCAGCTGACTGGATTTGGGAGAAGGAGAAATGGGGAAGGCTTGGGCGAGTTGCTGTGGGGGGTGCAGTGCTGTTGACCGGGGTAGGGGTAGCCAGGTGGAAAGCATGGCCAGCCGTAAAAAAATGCTTATTGAAATTCTCAATTATAGTGGATTTATCGGTTGTGACAGAGTTTCCTATCCTCAGTGCAGTGGGCAGCTGGGAGGAGGTGCTCTTATTCTCCAAGGACTTTACAGTGTGCCAGAACCTTTTGGAGTTTGTGTTGCAGGAAGCAAATTTCTGCTTGAAAAAGCTAGCCTTGGCTTTTCTAACAGCCTGTGTATATTGGTTCCTAACTTCCCTGAAAAGTTTTATATCACGGGGGCTGTTCGATGCTAATGCAGAACGCCACAGGATGTTTTTGTGTTGGTTAAGGGCAGTCAGGTCTGGAGAGAACCAAGGGCTATATCTGTTCCTGGTTCTACATTTCTTGAATGGGGCATGCTTATTTAAGATGGTGAGGAAGGCATTTAAAAAAAAATAACCAGGCATCCTCTACTGATGGGATGAGGTCAATATCCTTCCAGGATACCCGGGCCAGGTCGATTAGAAAGGCCTGCTCGCTGAAGTGTTTCAGGGAGCGTTTGACAGTGATGAGTGGAGGTCGTTTGACCGCTTACCCATTACGGATGCAGGCAATGAGGCAGTGATCGCTGAGATCTTGGTTGAAAACAGCAGAGGTGTATTTAGAGGGCAAGTTGGTTAGGATGATATCTATGAGGGTGCCCGTGTTTACGGCTTTGGGGTGGTACCTGGTAGGTTCATTGATAATTTGTGTGAGATTGAGGGCATCAAGCTTAGATTGTAGGATGGCTGGGGTGTTAAGCATGTCACAGTTTAGGTCACCTAGCAGCACGAGCTCTGAAGATAGATGGGGGGCAATCAGTTCACATATGGTGTCCAGAGCACAGCTGGGGGCAGAGGGTGGTCTATAGCAGGCGGCAACGGTGAGAGACTTGTTTTTAGAGAGGTGGATTTTTAAAAGAAGAAGTTCAGATTGTTTGGGTACAGACCTGGGTAGTAGGACAGAACTCTGCAGGCTATCTCTGCAGTAGATTGCAACACCGCCCCCTTTGGCCGTTCTATCTTGTCTGAAAATGTTGTAGTTAGGGATGGAGATTTCAGAGTTTTTGGTGGTCTTCCTAAGCCAGGATTCAGACATGGCTAGGACATCTGTGTTGGCAGAGTGTGCTAAAGCAGTGAATAAAACAAACTTAGGGAGGAGGCTTCTAATGTTAACATGCATGAAACCAAGGCTATTACGGTTACAGAAGTCATCAAAAGAGAGCGCCTGGGGAATAGGAGTGGAGCTAGGCACTGCAGGGCCTGGATTCACCTCTACATCGCCAGAGGAACAGAGGAGGAGTAGGATAAGGGTACGGCTAAAAGCTATGAGAATTGGTCGTCTAGGACATCCGGAACAGAGAGTAAAAGGAGCAGGTTTCTGGGGCGATAAAATAGCTTCAAGGTATAATGTACAGACAAAGGTATGGTAGGATGTGAATACAGTGGAGGTAAACCTAGGCATTGAGTGATGATGAGAGAGATATTGTCTCTAAAAACATCATTGAAACCAGGTGATGTCATCGCATGTGTGGGTGGTGGAACTGTGAGGTTGGATAAGGTATAATGAGCAGGGCTAGAGGCTCTACAGTGAAATAAGCCAATAAACACTAACCAGAACAGCAATGGACAAGGCATATTGACATTAAGGAGAGGCATGCTTAGCCAAGTGATCAAAGGGGTCCAGTGAGTAGTGAGGTCGATTGCGGTCACGGCGATTCAGACAGCTAGCCGGGCCATGGGTAGCAAGTTGGCAGAAGCTGGTCTGTTATTAGACACCTCGTGCGTTTCCGTCGGTAGATTAGTGGGGTTCCGTGTGGTAGAGGGGACCAGTCCAATTGGCAAAATAGTTATAGTTATAGTGGCCCAAGAAAATTGGCCAATAGACCTATTCAGATAGCAGCCGATAAGACAGCTAACGATTAGCTGGCCGCAGATGGGCGTTCAGGTTACGTCGCGGCGGAGGGGCCAGTTGGATAACTCCCTCGGGCAGATAACGTCGGTAGTCCAGTCATGAAGGCCCGATGGGGCTCCGAATCGGCAGTAAAACGGGTCCGGATAGGTGATTGTAGCCCAGGAGTGGCTGGTGGAACTCTTTAGCTGGCTAGCTCCGGAATAATTGATGTTAGCTCCGGGACCGACGTTAGCCAATAGTCACTCGGATAGCAGCTAGCTAGCTGCAAGATCCAGGTGTAAATGTCCAGAGCTTGCGGTAGAAACCCGGGGATATGGAGAGAAAATAGGTCCGGTATGCTCTGGTCTGAGTCGCGTTGTACAAAACTGGCGATAGCTTTTCGAGCTAAAGGATAGCTGATGACCGCCAACCGTGGTTAGCTGAATTCTAACGTTAGCTAGTGAACTGGCTAACTTCTGGCTAACTTCTGGCTAGCTTCTGTTGTGGATTTCAGATTTGAGGTAAATAATACTTTTTTTTTAATTGGTGAGGCGGGTTGCAGGAGAGTGTTTTGAAGTTGAGTTTTTAGAAAAAAATATATAGGATAGGATATCACCCCCTTTACCCTCAGAAAAGCCTAAAATCGTCGAGCATGGACTCTACAAGGTATCGAAAGGGTTCTACAGGGATGCTGGCACATTTTGACTCCAATGCTTCCCACAGTTGGCTGGATGTCCTTTGGGTGGTGGACCATTCTTGATACACACAAGAAACTGTTGAGCATGAAAAACCCAGCAGTGTTTCAGTTCTTGAAACAAACCGGTGCGCCTGGGACCTACTACCATGCCCCATTCACAGACACTTCAATCTTTTGTCTTGCCCATTCACCCTCTGAATGTCTCACATACACAATCCATGTCTCAGTTGTCTCAAAGCTTAAAAATCCTTCTTTAAGTTTCTCCTCCCCTTCACCTTCACTGATTGAAGTGGATTTAACAGGTGACATAATAAAAGATCATAGCTTCCACCTGGAATCACCTTGTCAGTCTATGTCATGGATAGAACAAGTGTTCTAAATGTAATACTCAGTATATATTAAAACATGGCCACTTAAAACGGAGAATACGATGTTTGCCAATAGTAAATGTTAATTTTTCTCTGTCTTGGATACAATACACTTGTATATACCTCTACAATCACTTTCAGAAAGAAAGTATGAAAAGCAGACTACATATTACTATTTTTTAGGTGATATACTGTATAATCTCTGTGTGATTAGGATGTCTTGTTTTTCTGTCGGCAGTCTGTTTCCCCATTTGATTTGATCCTTTCTCTGACATCTGTAAATCTGTAAACAGACATAATTGCCTGTCTAATCTTATTTAGCATCCACGTCTTGTTAACTTTCGCTATAGCCGCATCGCGAAGGATCGCCTGTCCTGCTGTGAATAAGGCATTGTCTGTAATCCCAGATGTAATCTGCCCCCCCCTCGAAACCAGCAGTGGCCCGCACCTGCCCTGTATTGCAATGCCCTGTTAGCCACATGCAGGTTCTACTTCCATTTGCTGCCATACTGAGTTTGAGAATGAGGAAAGAGGCATAGAACAGGATGTCTAGTTTACCACTTCAAGAGGCTGGAGAACACACTAAAAGTCTATGTGAACGCTTCAAAGCGCTCTAATTGAAAAGGTGATTTATTTTCTTTGACTTTCAAACTCTACTGAACTGTTCTGGACATTTTCAGCTGTTGATGACAGATGATATTGTGGAAACCATACACATAATTATACAATGCATTCTGCATTTGTCTAACAATTTCAATCAATGTAGACATTTGTCTGAACAATAGCACACTACACTGTCATGGTTAAGGTTGCAAAAATCCGGAACTTTCAATAACTTTCCTGGTTTTCCCGAAATCCTGGTTGGAGGGTTCCAGATTACCGGCTTATTCCTCCCTGATTGCGGGAATCCTAAAAACCGGGATTTCGGGAAAACCAGGGAATTTATTGAAAGTTCCAGGAATGTTTCAACCCAAGTCATACACACACACACACACACACACACACACACACACACACACACACACACACACACACACACACACACACACACACACACACACACACACACACACAAACACAGACGTGATGCTGAGACAGTCCAATCCCTGGGACAACCCTGGGAGAGCTGGACTGATTTGTGTTCCTTCACCCTGGGAAGCTGATGGATGTGTATGTTTGGTTTAGCTGTGGTGCATGCACACACAGTCACACACACATACTGTATGGCCATGACTGAAAAGATCCCACACTGAAGGGGGGAGTTGGGTTGGTTTTCTCGTTACTTTCCCCACTGTTGATTTTGGGTTCTGTTTAGAGTTTTTTTCTACTTTTTCCCTCTCTTACTTCTTAGTGTAAAGAAGTTAGAGCCAACTGAGCTTTTCTCCGTGTAAACAAAAAGCCACAGCAGTCAAACTAACTTAGACTAACCAATTTATCTACTAATATTTCACTAAAACGATTGGACCCTACTGTGTAGGCAAGAAAGTAAGGTAGTAAAGTTAATTTAAATAAAATAAATATCCCAAAGATGTTACTCACCCCTTGCACAGTCAGACAACAGAATGGCCAAAAAGATGAGCCACATGACCTTGACGACTCCCATCCTGACTGAAGACAACTTCATGTTCCCCAAATCTAAAAGACATATTGTCAAAAAATATAGAAACACTCAGGCCTTCCAGATTGTATTAGTGCACACAGCAGAACTCATATCCATCCCCAGGGAAAGCAGTTTGCCTTGTTAGATGATATGGACAATATATATGCTCCTCCAAGTCAGACACAGTTATGTGTCATGGCTGTTGTCTTTTGTCATAATGGAACTGAAATGCATGGGGATTTCTCTTATCAATGAAAACACATAGTGCAGCTATGCACATTTTTTAAATCACTTGATTGATTGATTGATTGATTGACACAATAACATATGTACCCTTTGTGTTAGTATATTTATCTATATTCGATATATACAATGCCTTGAGAAAGTATTCACACCCCTTGACTTTTTCCACATTTTGCTGTGTTACAGCCTGAATTTAAAATTGATTAAATTGAGATGTTGTGTCTCTGGCCTACACACAATACCCTGCTTTACATCCCCTGCTATATTGTGGATCGAGAGTTACCTGTCTAACAGAACACGGTGGGTGTTCTTAATGGAAGCCTCTCCAAAATAATCCAGATAGAGTCAGTCATGCCTCAGGGCAACTGTCTAGGTCCCTTACTTTTTCAATCTTTACTAATTACCTGCGACTGGCTCTGAGTAAAGCCTGTGTGTCTATGTATGCTGATGACTCAACACATCAGCTACCACAGCAAGTGAAATCACTGCATCACTCAAAGAGCTGCAGTCAGTTACAATTGGCCCAGAACAGAGTAGCACGGCAGGCCCGTAAATGTACATGGAGACCTAACATCAATAATATGCATGTCAATCTCTCCAGGCTCAAAGTAAAGGAGAGATGAACTTCATCGCTATTTGTATTTGTGAGCGGTGTTGACACGTTGAAAGCACCAAGCTGTCTGCTTAATCTACTAGCACACAGCTCAGACTGCCGTGTATACGCCACAAGACATGCCACCAGAGGTCTCTTCACCGTCCCCAAGTCCAGAACAGACAATGGGAGGCGCACAGTACTACATAGAGCCATGACTACATGGAACTCTAATTCCACATCAAGTAACTCATGCAAGCAGTCAAATCAGATTGAAAAAAAACCAGATAAAAATGGAACAGCGGGGACTGTGAAGAGACACACACATGTATTTTGTGTTGTAGATATGTGGTGGTAGCGTAATGGCCTGAAATCAGGTTATGAAATGTATTGTGCATTTTTTAAAATTGTATAACTATCACGGTTGTCGTAAGGAGAAGCGGACCAAAGTGCAGCGTGTGTGTCATTCCACATTTTATTTACACTGTGAAACTATGCAACACATAAACATAAACTAAAGAACAAAACAACAAACCGTGACGCAGAGTCGAAACACACACTACTCAAAAAACAGTCTCCCACCCAGGTGGAAAACCCCCCCACTTAAGTATGTTCTCCAATTAGAGACAACGAGGACCAGCTGCCTCTAATTGGAGATCATCCCAAACAAAACCCCAACATAGAAATACAAAACTAGACCCTGACAACATAGAAATAGAAAACGTAGAGAGAGAAAAAAAAATGTCATACCCTGACCTACTCTACCATAGAAAATAACATCTTTCTATGGTCAGGACGTGACAGTAACCCCCCCCCAAAGGTGCGGACTCCGAACGCACCGACAACAAAAGAAAAAAAGAAAAAAAAAAAGAAAAGGGAGGGTTAGGGAGGGTGCAAATGTCTGTGGCGGCTCTGGTGCAGTAAGCAGAACCTTCTCATCCTGCGGATCCTCCAACAGAGGCGGCGGCTCCGGTTCAGGGCGTAACCCCCGCTCCGCCCGCTGATCCCTCCGTTTTTGTGTCACCGGACTGCGGGCCGTCGCCGGAGGTTCCGGACTGCGGGCCGTCTCAGGAGGTTCCGGACTGCGGGCCGTCTCCGGAGGCTCTGGACTGGGAACTGTCGCAGGAAGCTCTGGACTGGGAACTGTCGCCGGAAGCTCTGGACTGGGAATGCGCACTGGAGGCCTGATGCGTGGGGTTGGCACAGGTGGCGCCAGACTAGTAACACGCACCTCAGGGCGAGTGCGGGGAGCAGGAACAGGACACCCCGGACTGGGCAGGCGCACTGGAGGCCTGATGCGTGGGGCTGGCACAGGTGGCGCCAGACTAGTAACACGCACCTCAGGGCGAGTGCGGGGAGCAGGAACAGGACACCCCGGACTGGGCAGGCGCACTGGAGACCTGATGTGTGGGGCTGGCACAGGTGGCGCCAGACTGGTGACACGCACCTCACAGTAAGCACGAGGAGCTGGCTCAGGTCTCCAACCTGACTCTGCCAATCTCCCCGTGTGCCTCTCGTGCTTCCCTTGTTGCCGTGCTCTCGCTGCCTCCACCTGTTCCCATGGGAGGCGCTTTTCTCCTGCCCCTAAATCCTCCAAAGCCCTGGATATACTCCTCCTTATCTCCTCAATAGTCCACTGGTCCATACCACGCTGCTTGGTCCTTTGGTGGAGGGAGATTCTGTCACGGTTGTCGTAAGGAGAAGTGGACCAAAGTGCAGCGTGTGTGTCATTCCACATTTTATTTACACTGTGAAACTATGCAATACATAAACATAAACTAAAGAACAAAACAACAAACCATGACGCAGAGGTGAAACATATACTACTCAAAAACAATCTTCCACAAACCCAGGTGGAAAAAAACCCTACTTAAATATGATCTCCAATTAGAGACAACGAGGACCAGCTGCCTCTAATTGGAGATCATCCCAAACAAAACCCCAACATAGAAATACAAAACTAGACCCTGACAACATAGAAATAGAAAACATAGAAAAAATACCTGTCACGCCCTGACCTACTCTACCATAGAAAATAACATCTTTCTATGGTCAGGACGTGACAATAACTGCCTTAATTTTGCTGGACCACAGGAAGAGTAGCTGCTGCCGTGGCTCAGGGATTTCACCATGAGGCCAATGGTGACTTTAAAACAATTACAAAGTTTAACAGATGTGATAGGGGATATCTGAGGATGGATCAACAACATTGAAGTTACTCCACAATACTAACCTGACAGACTGAAAAGGAAACCTGTACAGAATAAAAAATATTCCAAAACATTCAACTTGTTTGCAATAAGGTACTAAAGTAAAACTGCAAAAAATTTGTCAAAGAAATGTACTTTATGTCCTGAATACAAAGCATTGTTTGTGGCAAATCGAACACAACACATCACTGAGTACCTCTCTTCATATTATCAAGCATGGTGGTGGCTGAATCATGTTATTGGTATGCTTGTCATCGGCATGGACTAGGGATTTTTTGGGGGGATAAAACGAAACGGAATAGTGCTATGCACAGGCAAAACCCTAGAGGAAAACCTGGTTCAGTCTGCTTTCCAAACAGACATTGGGAGACAAATTCACCTTTCAGCAGAGCAATAACCTAAAACACAAGGCCAAATAGACACTGGAGTTGCTTACCAAGATGACATTGAATGTTGAAAATCTATGGCAAGACTTGAAAATGGCTGTCTAGCAATGATTAACAACAAACTTGACAGAGTTTGAATAATTTTTTAAAGAATAATGTGCACATGTTGTACAATCCAAGTGTGCAAAGCTCTTAGAGATTTACCCAGAAAAACGAACCGCTGTAATTGCTGCCAAAGGTGATTTTAACATGTATTTACTTAAGGGTGTGAATATTTATGTAAATGAGATAGCTCTGTATTTCATTTTCAATAAATTAGCTAAAATGTCAAAAAACATTTTTGTCACTTTGCCATTATGGGAATAAGTCAAGGGGTATGAATACTTTCTGAAGGCACTGTATCTGTGGTCAACATGGCGCACACTCATTAAAGTTATGCCTCCCTCACAGACTGCCCCTAATGTTTAAAAATATATATTTCTTCTCTGAAACACAACTGTATTATATTGTATAATTGTCACCATTTGCATTCATTAATTACTGTATATAACATTTTATATATAAAAAATATCTATTACACATCATGGCAAATGAATTGAATAGTAATTATATCCATATAACTGTATAGGTAAACAACCAATAGATAAGAGCCGATCATGTCTTATTTTATAGTAAATTAAATAAGTAATATTTCTATGAACTATTGCCAACCATTTAATCGTGTGAAAAAGGGCTTATGCCCTGTATATTTTGCACAACAATGTTTTTTTATGAATGACATACCTGAAGTATCCAGTGAATGAAGTTAACCTCGTATCAGCCTCTTTATAGAACACTTGTTACCCATTCTCATAGAAGTCCTCGCAGACTCCATTTATTTATTGACAGTAGCCGGTTTCATCGACGCTTTCTTACCACCACTATAATTAATGATCGCTGCATGACTGTATATCCATTCAGCATCGATCGGCTATATGTAAAAGCTGTAAATCAGACAAAGCATACAATCAAATGCGTACATTTATCACACATGGGTATCCATTAAAATGATGAATTAACTTCTCGACAAACTGGAAATGTTAGATCGTTTTTAAAGTCTGTATCCAATCTGTATTTACAGTAGACTCTACTTCATCGACTGCGAGATTTAGCAGTGCAGAGAGCTGTATAATCCCAGTTCTCAATTTTGGACCAATCACATATAAGGACTGGGTAACTATCAAAATTAACTCTTTATTTCTCACTATCACGATTCAATAGCCCCTACACGAGTCAAATATGTAATTGTATATGCCTCAATTTAAAGTTGCCAAAATAATCCACAGTAATTTAAAACAAATGCAGTAGCTGACAATCAGGGGTTGGGGTAAACGTCACCGCTGTAACAGATCTAGGATGAGGTTTCCCTCCCTAATTCCTGATTTTGACCATTAGGAGGAAAAATACAACACTGACCTCAGATCAGCATTGAGGCAACTTTATCCTAACGCCAGAAGAACAAAACAGAGTAGACTTTCAGCAACGCCCATAACATCAACTTATTAAAATGAATTATGAAAAGGAAACATTTTAATTGTTAGGGGTGAGTTGTGTTAATGTATGGATAACATACTGAAGAAACCCTGTTTCGACCCCAGGAAGTAATAGGGATCCTAATAAATACTAAACAACTGCATACTATCAGTCAGATATCAGCCAGTGAGGGATGAAATGAATAGGTGTTCCCACCCAGTGGGACTGGAATGTATCTGCCCTGAGAACGGCACAGGAGGCATGTTCCAATGACATGAAATCCTTTTGGATCATGTTGTGCTTGAAGGTGTCTACACTCAAGTGCCAAGACCGTATGTATCAATGACGAGTTGACAAATGTCGCACCTGCCTGAGAGAATAACAATGACATGTATAGTAGTACAAGACAGAAATGAAGATAAACACTTATTCAAAGAGGAAGTCATTTAATTTTCATGACATTTAAATCATATTATTTCATTTTTCCAATGTTCCACATAGCTCTTATTATTGAAATGTAACTAGCCTTTACAAAATAACAACAAGCTCTGAAGTAATACGATGTCCAGTCATTGAATTACTGCATCATTCCTTTATACAGAAAAAGGAGTAAGAGATTTATACATTTACATAATTTCCTTTTGTTCTTTATAAAATTAAAATGACAATCTCTTAAAAGATTTTATATTTTCCTCAATAAAAATAAAACTTGTAGAAGTAGTGAGTGGTCTAGACAAGATGAAGCCTGAGAATTAGCTTATAAAACAGCGCAGATTTGATATAACTGGTGCGGCCCTGAAGTGTGAAAAGCCATGGTTGTTTGAGACAGTTATGTCAGATTGGCCATTCCTCTATCCACATCAACTCCAACTCATTCTCCATTGTAACCCAGATGGGGAAGCGTTCGCTCCGCATCAGAGATGACTAGAGGAGGGAGCAGGAATATGATGTTGTAACAGTAGAGGAAGTGGTTATCAACTGGGAACAGTACTACATTGTGCAGAGAGGTATGGAGACAATGTATATAACCAGGTTAGGATGTAACAAAACATTTTTAACAACTTAATGGTATGAGACTATATTTGTAACATATTCTAACTGATTTCACTACAGATCACATATGTTTCTGCAACAGCAGCTGGTATGTAACCAAGATAATGAGAATGAACACCAATGACCTGCTTAGTGTAGTAGGAGAGTTGTGTCTCTGTTCTCGTGACACCTGTCTAGATAACTGTGCTATCAGTGCTACTTGACCATTGTTCACCTAATACCTTGTTTGCACTATTGGTTAGAGCCTGTAAGTAAGCACTTCACTGTAAGGTCTACACGTGTTGTATTCGGCGCACATGACAAATAAACTTTGATTTGATCAGTGCCACCACTGGGAGTTAAAATATTACTTAAGATAAATGTGCTTTGGAACAATATACACAGAACGGAAAAAAACAACATTGCTGCCTTAACCAACTGATGGGAGACAAGCCTCATGAACCTCTAACTAGTATGTGATATGCACTCCATGATTCTAACAATCACAGATAATCTTGGTGCTGATGATGTGTGATAGGAGGTTACAGTCTCTCTCCACTAGAGGGCATCCAATGCCTGAGAGAGTGACTGATGTGACCACATCAATCTCAGAGGTTGACGAGTTACACAGGTTAAGGTTGGGGTGGGTAGGGAACAAGATAAATCATTAAAAACATGACATGTTATGACTGAAAGAGCAATGGCCACTGCCCACATTGTTATTAAAAGGCCAGACAACTTACCGTAATTTCCGGACTATAAGCCGCAACTTTTTTCCCACGCTTTGAACCTTGCGGCTTAAACAATGACGCGGCTAATATATAGATTTTTCCCGCTTTCAAATTTTTTCTAAAAAAAAAAACATTCTGTGAAGTGCTCAGTTTTTTGGCAGCATGAAGCTTTCATTAGACCAATGAAATTGCCGAACGGGTTAAGGTCAAACAACTTTTTTGTTTACTGTTTAGATTAAATCGAGCGCTCTCAAACTTCCCATCATTCTGATTACGGTAGTCATTTTGTCACCCTTATCATGGCAAAGACACGGAGAAATGCATATGATGCAGCTTTCAAGTTGAAGGCGATTGATAGTGACTAATGACTTTCTTGGTAGGCTACTGTTTACTACAAATTATTTATTTTTGTTACAAGCCGTGTTTCGTTAAAGCCTGTGTAAAGTTAATTTGTTTCAATGTACCGGTAGGCACCTGCAGCTTATAGACATGTGCGGCTTATTTATGTTCAAAATATATATATATTTTTTTAATTCAGTGGGTGCGGCTTATATTCAGGTGCGCTCAATAGTCCGGAAATTACGGTAAGTGTCCTTTGAGACACTGTCGCTAAAATCAAAATCCCATGTCTTTAAACGATATAACACATTCATTGCCGTTTAAAGCATTGCTGAAAACTCCACACATTTCCGTGGGAGGAATCTATACCTAAACCATTCTAGGAGTAAATCTCTTTTTTTTGCTTCGCTGATAGGTAGCCTGGTGAGGATTGCTTTCCCCTCCTCATCATTACAGCATCAGGAATTACATGACAAACTAAAATTAAAACCTTTAGAGCCATTTTGGCCAAACAAGCAAGATCAGTGGTGCAGAGATTATCATCACTATCAACATAATTATCTTTAATTTACATGTTTATTATGACTTACATTCTTTAAATTAACATAGGAGCCCTGAGAGAGCTCTGGCACAAGTGTGGGAAGCCCACTAAAGCATAGGACATGATGTCCTTTTTTATACACAAGCAATAAAACAGAAATGTTCCAAAGGCTTTCTCTCTCTTTTCAGGTTCAAACAGCCCCAGAAGCTGTTCCTAAAGCACTGGACCTGTCCAGAGTAGCCTTGCAACATGCCAGTACAAAACCTATTTCCAGTCGGTTGTTTTCTTTCTTCTTCCTCTGCCTCCACAGACAGGCATCAGTGAGTCAGAGGAGGAGGACAGCATAGCATCAGGCGCCGTAGGTCCCTTTCAGGCAGCAGTAGCATCTCAAAAATAACAGAAAGGGTATAATCACAGTTTATGTGCCTTCACATCCGACCTTATTTCATCTCTCTGCGCTCTCATCCATGTCCTCCCTATTTCAAAGCCTTGCCTTGCCGTGCAGTGTGATGAAGTTGATCGTTAAGGTCGCTCTGTGCAGTTGGGGATTTACTTTGAATATAGCCTCATATCCCCTGCATATGCTTCTGTAGAGGCAGGGGGCAGGGAGGCGGGGGAGTCTGTTGGTACAGCAGGGGTCAGATGCCAGTCTTGTCGCTGTAGAACGGTGTGACGTGGAACATGTAGCAGTGTGTACACACCCTAACAGGCTTCACCTGGCCGTACCGTGGTAACGGGGCTGAGTGGGAGGAGCAGCGAGAGCAGAAGATCTGAAATGACACGTAGAAGGTATATTTGATTGTTTACCATTTATTTTACGTAGTACAATACTTAAAGAGATCTGTGCAGGTGGTCTTTGTGTTACCTTGCCACAGCTCCTACAGTGGTGCTTTCTGCGGATGACAGTGAAGGGGGCCTTACAGGTGATGCAGGAGTCACATTCCTCATCAGGAACCCAGTCTGGGGGATCTACAGGGGAAAAGCATAGGCACATTAATAGTGGTGGTTGTTTATTCATGCGTCACTGTGCATGCATGCATATGTGTGTATGTGATTTTTGAGGAGAAAGGGGAGGTGCTGACCTTCGAACTGTTCCTCCCGGGCCTTGGCTGCCAGCTCAGAGGAAGAGATGGTCTCCTGACAGAGAGCACAGTCCTCCAGCATGGCGCTGCGCAGCCCTGGACCTGCTGAACCACACAGAGCACAGCTGTGTCATAACCATGGTCATTCTGTCAGTATACAGTACATTACAGAATAACATGCTGGGAGAAGTACACTAAGATCCTTGGCATTACTGCAAGTCAATATAAAGATTCCCACCTTTCTGCTTGTCATTGTCCCCCTGCTCAGAGGTAGCCATGACTTCAAACAGTGTCTTCAGAATGCTTCGAAGGTCAGCCGCGTAGTTTGTCTGCAGTTGGTCAGCAACACCTGGGGGTCAAGGGGTCAAGAGGAACCAGTGAGATGCAAGGAAACTGTGGTGCAAAAGTGGTACATGTGATAAGAGCAAAGCCCAGTAGGCTAATGTATTGTGGAACACAGTGTAAAACCTTTGGATTTTAGTTTATTAGGATCCCTATTAGCTACCGCACATGCAGCAGCTACTCTTCCCGTGGTCCACATAAAATGTACAAATTCATGACAAAGTACTATATATTGGAAAGACACCAAGGGACAACAAAAATACTATTTACACACTATTCATATTCTTATATACAGTTAAATTAGATCTATAGAGAGAGGAGAGGATGTGATACAAGATGTTTTTTTATCTTTCTTTTTGCCTGAGTAACCTCTGGTGGCAGAGCATAACACGACGACATGGCTCTGTACATAACTGAGCGACGCATTCAATCTGTTTTTGGTTTGGGTACTGTGAAGAAACCCATAGTGGTGTGTCTGGTGGAGTATGGATGTCTGTTTGAAGTGTATGCAAATAGATTATACAAGTGTTTAGGCATTTCCAACACACACATGTTTCCTAGTCAATAGTAGTAGTCAATTTCTCCTCAACCATGAAAAACAATCATGCATGTTGTTGATGTGAGTTCTGTATGTACAGTGAAGGGCAAGATGTGCTGCTTTGTTTTGAGCCCGCTGCAGTTTTGCAAGGTCTTTCTATGCTGCACCTGACCATATTACCGTACAGTAATCAAGATGGGACAAGATCAGAGCCTGAACAATTAGTTGATCTGTGTCAAAAACACAGAACATCTTTTTAGAACAGACCTACTACCTCTCCCCATCATCACAGCAACTCTGTCAATATGACTTGACCATGATAACTGACTATCCAATGTTACTCCTAGGACTTCAACTTGTTCAACTTGTTCAATGGTCACACCCTTTATGTCAAACTCCAGTTGGAGGTTGAGGTCTAAGAGGAAGGTTTTAGATGTATTTAAGACCAGTTATTTGGTCATTACCCATTCTGACACTGACTGTAACTCCTAGCTAAGAGTCTCAGTGAGCTCACCCACCGATGTGTAGTCATCAGCCTACAGAGTCATTTTAGCTTCTTGTAAGACTAGCGGCAAATCATTTGTAATAAATAGAGAAGCACTATGGGGTGGAGTGAAGAGGAGTGCATACTGGTTAAGCAACAAAGGCATGATTTCATTGTCTTTCAGAGTAAAAAGAAAGAAAAACATGAGAAACAGACTGATTTACCCCATCAAACCACAGCTATACCCTTGGAGAGTAATATCCTTGGACAGATAGTCATACCCTCAGAGAGAGAGAGAGAGAGAGAGAGAGACATACCCGATATGCAGACGAAGAGGCGGTGGATGAGGTCACTGCTGCTGTGGAAGCGCGAGCGGATCTTGTTCCTGGCGGCCATCTTAGCAGCCTGCAGGGCCAGCTGGATCTCATGGTGGTCCAGATCCTCTGACGTCCCTGAGCTCGTGGTTAGACTGCTGACAGGGCTGGAGGAGAGAGGGAGAGCGCACGTGCAAGAGAGAGAGTGAGAACGGGAGAGAGAGATCCAGTGAAGGGAGAGGGAGGATGGAGGGAGAGAGGAGGTACTGTCATATTGTCATTCTTATAAACACAGAAACACTGTTCACCAGCATATTGTGTACTGTACTTCAATATGCATCGTACTATAGGGGTTTTGGTTGATTTCAATCTCAAAGTGAGTGAAATAGAGATGAGCAAGGGTTATAGTAATAACATAAGCTGTAACATGGGGATGTACGAAACAGAAACACACACGGCCAGTGGTTACCTGGCTGTGTAAGCACTGCTGGACAGACTACATGTGGTGACAGACACACTCTCACAGTCACTACTGGAGACTGAGCTGAGAGGAGAGTCCTGAAACAAACTGGGAATAAATCATTAAATCAAATAATAAACCGATAACATATGGGCAACATAAAACGGGATCTGTGAACATTATGATAGGCACAAAAGTAGCATAAAGCCAAGTGCAAATAGCAACTAGAACATAAAACAACAAGTGGATGACAAGATCTGGGTTCAATTAGCCAGAGAGACGTGGAGGAAGTTTGCTTTCCACAGATATGTAAATGACTGTTGTTGAGGCCTACCTGCTTTGAAGGGGAGCACTGATAATACATCACCCAAACACACACCTATAGTACATATGCTCATACCTAGTGTTCTTCTTGCTCTCTTCCTTGGACTCCCCGTCTGTCTCTCTGGTTCCTGTCCTGTCCCTTCCCCCGCTGGCCTGAGGCCTCCTCACTGTCCTCCACTGGTGGACACAGGGCTCTGGGGCTCCCCTTACTCCATTGGGGCTGCTGTCCTGGCCCAGGCCCTGCTGAGATCTCGGGGCCACCACCACCAGGCACTTGTCACAGCGCTGGTCCCCTTCCTCCTCCCCTGGAGGAGGCTCTAAGGAGCAGCGGGAGGAGGGGGGCGTCAGCTGGGGGGGAGAGTCCCCCTTCCTATGTAAGTTGTGTCCTGAGGCCAGGCAACAGGCAGAGGACTGGATGACAGAGCTGTGTGGCGGATGGGGCTTGCAGTGTTTGTCCAACCCCAGGTCCATCCCCAGCCCTGTGTTGTCCATGGTGAGGGCGTCATCATGGCCGTCTTCACAGCTGCCGCAGCAGACACAGGAGTTGAGCAGGCAGTGGGTGGCCACCAGGGGGCCGCAGGGCTCTGTAGCTGAGGAGGAGGGGGGGCGGGGCAGGAGCAGCTTGTCCACAGCCAGCTCAGTCAGGCTGGGGGAGCCGGGGTTGAAGATGACCGTGGCCGAGAGCTTCATCCCTCCCATACGGTGTGCAATGACTTCAGCAGTCTCGCCCCCCTCCAGACCCACCTCCCAGCCGTTAGTGTAGGGCAAGGGCTCCAGGCCGGGGGTGGGGCCGGATCGCTTGGTGTTTGGGCACTGTGTGGGTAGGTTTTGGGGCTGCTGGGACGGATCTGACTGAGCATCAGTGGACCAGCCATTCCTGGTTGAGTCTGTCAGGGGGCCAGGTCTGCGTGGCTGAGGCAAGGAGGGCTGAGGAGCTTTGGAAGGTGAGGTCAAACGGCTGCTGGTCACAATGTCCCCTCCTGCATCCAGGTCCTCCATGAAGAAGACTCTGTCCTCCTCCTCATGGTAGAGACCTGTCCTTCCCCGGCCCACCAGGAACCGGAGGGGGGAGGCCTCTGTGCTGGAGCCCCCGCTGGAGCCCCCTCTGTTGGGGCGGTGGGCCGGGGACTGGCCCTGGCTGGGAGGGGACAGCAGCGTGGACATCTCATCCCCCACACGGTACACCATCATGTTGAGCTGTTCGATCTCCTCCTCATCATATTGCATGGAGCAGGCCAGGTCTGCCTCCTCCACCTCCTCACACAGAGAACCCTGCTCCTTCGCCCGCTTCACCTCCTCCCACTCCCTGTCCTCCTCCTCCTGGATGTGGGAGATGCACAGAGACAGCACCTCCTGTTGCTGCTCTCTCTTCTCCTCGCCCCCCTCCTCACCAGTGTCGCTGGTGGGGCTGCTGGATGAAGGGAGGTCTGGGGCGATGGTGGGGGTTGGGGTGGATGTGGGGGGGCACTCAGGGACCAAGGGGAACTCCCCGTCCTGAGAGATACAAAGGCTCCGCTCCAGCGTCAACAACTCCTCCTCTGACAGGGTCTGCAGCAGGTCCCTATGGGAATAACACAACCTTAACAACATGCTTACCAGCCTAAAATGATCACTCAATGAGGATAGTAGTGGCCCATGACCTTTAGATTGTTTGCCCAGGTTCTTGAGATTGATGTTCAAAAGATTGTTGTGAAGAATGACAGAGCTATTTTCTACCTATGATTAAATACAGAGGACAATCTATATGTGTATCCTCTAAACGGTACCTGATCTTCTTCAGTAAAGTGCGAAAAGGCCGGAGGAGCTCAGACATGTCCTCTGGTTTCCTATCCAGGTTGAGTGGACCTTCACCGTACACCACCAGACCACTGAGGGAGAGACAGGGGGATTATAAAATGTTATTAGTATCAGAGAGTTCTAGGAAGAAGAGGAAGATGGAGACAGAGGAGAAAACACTTACCACACAATGGCTAGTCTGGGGATTGTAAACATCAGAGCGGGTTCATAGTCATCGATCATGTCTTGGCTGAGATAGCCCAGCTTGAGCGCCCTGAGACAAACACAACAAAGATGAGAGGATGTGAAATAATATTGGCCAACCATTTAAAAAATGTACTAAACCCTGCATCTCCTGTGACATCACTCATCTCTATTCCTCTGTTGCCCCCCCATACAACTCACCTATCCACAGTCTCACAGAAGAGCACAATCACCTCCTGCTGAACATAGTATTCTTTGGGAGACTTCACAGGCACCATGGCTGACACATAGCTGACAGAAGAGGAGAATTGGGAAAAAAAAAAAACGTAAATACAGTCAAATATGTTGTTGTTGATGATGATGTCCAAAAGCTAAAGATGTTGATGTCCTATAGCTACCTGAGCTCAAACTCAGCAAAGAGGCTGTCGAAGTGGCGCAGTGCATCCCTCATGCGGTCGGTGTAGAAGTTGAGGTCTCTGAGGGCCTGGTCTCTCGTGATGTTTCGGACTTCCTCCAGACTATGGGTCAGGTCCTTGGCTAGAGGCCTCATGGCCATGCTCTCTATCTCCCTGTTCATGATGATGGAGCCTGCAGCCAGACACTACACACAGAGATGGAGAGAGAAGGGAATGACTTGTGTTATTTAACAGTTCTCTTTCAAGTATTCATTTCTGTATTTCACTTATGGGATATGCCCTCAGCGTATTCGTCAGAAGCCTTTATTACACTACGCCAGCCATGATTGGCTGAACGTCGAGACATGTGCGTCGTGGAAGGGTGTCCCTCCTACCCTATAAAAGGTCCAACGCAGCGTCTCTGAGTCATTCAAACACCTCTTCTCGCTTTTCATCAGAAAGCTTACCTCAACACGACTGCATTTTCCAGAACTAGCTAAACTGTACACAGACGTGAGCTTACAACTCGCTCGCCAGGCGCTATTCTCGGGACTGTGCGGTGGTGACAATTTTAATTTTCCTTCACCATTGTTAGAGGAAAATTATTAAAGGGAGGAACGGGTACAGCTAACTCGTTCACGACCAAGTTAGCTGTATCCAAACAGTGACTAGTCGTTAGGAAGCTAGCCACCACGCTAGCTAGCTTTTGTGGTTTTACTTTGAAAATAAAAGTTTTTACTAGCTACACCAAGCTATCTTTTCTAACCTGTGTTTTATCCGGCCATCACACTGAGTGCCACCATCAGAGATAGCTAGCGATTATTAGGTTATCGGATTAGCCTACGACGCTAGTTTTTTTCCTGACAGCTAAAAACAGAGCAATCAAGCTACGGCGACAAAAGCATGTCCCACCCCAAACGAGGAGAAGCTCCCGGAACGAATCTGCTCCTGTGGAAACAAGATATCGGCCAAAGACACCACTCGGTGCGCTCTGCTCGCCTTGGGCTGCAACATGCCCAGGAAGCCTCCTCTGGCTCGTGTCTATACTGTGCCCTCTTCACTGTGAAGAGCCTCCATCGCAGGCTACCACGCCAAGCTAGCCTGAGTCAACAGGACCCTAACATGGGGGCCGGTGTCCACAATGGCTCACCAGTGGTGATGGATATCCCCATGGGGAATTGTGGAGTGACGGCTAGCGCTAGCTGGGGCGACCAGCTCGACGCCATTGCTCCGCTACTGGAGGACTCCAGCAACGACCTAGCGGCCTCCCTGTCGGGTTTCCTGATTGGAGACGATAATGACTCCACAGGGTTTTCCCCAACAGCCTCCTTTCGGAATCATCGGATGGAGACGAAGACTCCTTCATCCTCTCAGGCCAGGCCACCAAGCCTCCTGCCGGGGGAATCTGAAACCGGACATGCAGGACGTGTGCAAACGCGCTGCAGATAAACTGGTAATTCCCTGGCCCAATGCAGTAGCAGAGACAACCATGTCTCGCTACGAGGGTAAGAGGCTACCCAAAGCCAATCTGGCGGCCAGGGAATTAATACTAGTCTTCACAGAATGCCGGGAGTAGGTTACTCGTACCTGGAGTACACCTTTCTCCTCCAAGAACCCTGTCCAATGTGGGTCGGTGTTGGTGGCTTCCCATCTACATCCCAGCCAGAAGTCCTCCATGACCTCAACTGGCCCGACCTTACCAACCAAGTATGAGCGCTTCCAGTCCACTGTGACAGAGAAGGTCTACAGGTCGGTCGCGACAGCGGTGAGGGGTCTCTGCACCGCCTCCATGCTCTCGGCATACCAAGCTGAACTACAGGAGGAGCTAGCAGTCACACTGGACCCAGGACTGTGGGATGAGATCTGTATTGCCAAAGACCTCAACCTGCGTATACTTAAAGCCGCTGTCCAGGCGTCAGGAAGAGTGATGGGGCTCATGATATCCCAGGAGAGGGCTTGATGGCTCAATCTGTCCACGGTGTCTGGCCTAGTGATGTCCCCATCGCCAGAGAGGTGAGAACGGCCTCCCCCAAGCGCAGTTTTATCTCCTCCACCAATCCTGAGTTTGTTCCAGGGTGCAAGTTCCCAGGCACCTCAGTGTTCTTTCAGGCATACCGGGTCCAAGTCGGTGATCACAGAGTACAGCCCAAAGAGGAGAAGAGACGATGTTCAGGTGGATGCTCCTACAAGGCCCCCCTCTTGTCTCACAAACACTCCCCAATGTCAGTTCACATAAAAAAATGGAACACTTGCGCAACCAGGCTACAGGCCAAGGGCGCAGTCAGACATGTTGTTTCTCACAAAATCAAAAACAAACAGGATGCCTCCCTATAACGCCACCAGAGGGAGCTACCGCTCCTTCTGTGGTGATAGGCAACATAAGCGCTCTCCCGCTACGAACCAGCCGGACATACGCAGTGCGTCGCAGGCTGCCGTACACCCTCCCCCTGACAGAGGGTGCTGCTGCACCGTCTATGGGGGGAAGCCCGGTCAGCCCTCTCTTGGAGCGGAGAGAGAACTGGTTGGCATGCACAGTGTCAAACTGGGTACAGGGCACGATAGACAGGGGATACAGACTAGAATTCGCTGTCACCCCGCCTCAATTCAATGGAATGATATACACTCAGGAATCAGCGTGTGTTCTCAGGAATCAGCGTGTGTACTCCAGGAGGAAATCACATCGCTAATAGGGAAAAGGGCAAAAATAATTGTTCCTCCCGAGCAAAGCCACTGTGGTTTTTACTCAAGATATTTACAGGTTCCAAAAAAGGGGGGCGGCATACACCGACCCTAGATCTACGTGTTCTGAACAGGCACATGAGAAAGTACACGGTCAGAATGTTGACACACACTGCTCTGCTACGTTCTGTGCACCCAGGCGACGGGTTCGTATTCGTCGACCTGAAGGACACTTACTTTCACATCTCAATATACCCTCCTCACAAGAAATATCTCAGATTCGCTTTTCAAGGCGTAATCTACGAATTTCTGGGACTCCCTTTCGGAGTCTCACTGTCACCTCGTGTCTTTACAAAGTGTACCGAGGCAGCCATAGACCCACTCAGAGAGAGGGGCATTTGGCTGATGATGTACAGTTGAAGTTGGAAGTTTACATACACCTTAGCCAAATAAATTTCAACTCAGTTTTTCACAATTCCTGACATTTAATCCAAGTAAAAATTCCCTGTTTTAGGTCAGTTAGGATCACCACTTTATTTTAAGAATGTGAAATGTCAGAATAATAGTAGAGAGAATGATTTATTTCAGCTTTTATTTCTTTCATCACATTCCCAGTGGGTCAGAACTTTACTTACACTCAATTAGTATTTGGTAGCATTGCCTTTAAATTGTTTAACTTGGGTCAAACGTTTTGGGTAGCCTTCCACAAGCTTCCCACAATAAATTGGGTGAAATTTGTCCCATTCCTCCTGACAGAGCTAGTGTAACTGAGCCAGTTTTGTAGGCCTCCTTGCTCGCACACACTTTTTCAGTTCTGCCCACAAATTTTCTTTAGGATTGAGGTAAGGGCTTTGTGATGGCCACTCCAATACCTTGACTTTGTTGTCCTTAAGCCATCTTGACTTTGTTGTCCTTAAGTCAACTATGGAAGTATGATTGGGGTCATTGTCCATTTGGAAGACCCATTTGCGACCAAGCTTTATCTTCCTGACTGATGTCTTGAAATGTTGCTTCAATATATAAACATAATTTTCCTTTCTCATGATGTCATCTATTATGTGAAGTGCACCAGTCCCTCATGCAGCAAAGCACCCCATAACATGATGCTGCCACCCTCGTGCTTCACGGTTGGGATGGTGTTCTTCGGCTTGAAACCCTCCCCCTTTTTCCTCCAAACATAACAATGGTCATTATGGCCAAACAGTTCTATTTTTGTTTCATCAGACATTTCTCCAAAAAGTACGATCTTTGTCCCCATGTGCAGTTGCAAACCATAGTCTGGCTTTTTTATGGCGGTTTTGGAGCAGTGGCTTCATCCTTGCTGAGCGGCCTTTCAGGTTATGTCGATATAGGACTTGTTTTACTGTGGATACAGATATTTTTGTACCCGTTTCCTCCAGCATCTTCACAAGGTCCTTTGCTGTTGTTCTGGGATTGATTTGCACTTTTCGCACCAAAGTACGTTAATCTCTAGGAGACAGAACGCGTCTCCTTCCTGAGTCTATCAGAAGCTTCTAAAGCCATGACATCATTTTCTGGAATTTTCCAACCTGTTTAAAGGCACAGTCAACTTAGTGTATGTAAACTTCTGACCCACTGGAATTGTGATACAGTGAATTATAAGTGAAATAATCTGTCTGTAAACAATTGTTGGAAAAATTACTTGTGTCATGCACAAAGTAGATGTCCTAACCGACTTGCCAAAACTATAGTTTGTTAACAAGAAATTTGTGGAGTGGTTGAAAAACGAGTTTTAATGACTCCAATCTAAGTGTATGTAAACTTCCGACTTCAACTGTAGATAGACAATTGTCTGTTGTGCACACAATTGAGAGAAGAGGTCTTAGAACACAGTCAGCTACTATTGGAACACCTGGCATCGCTAGGTTTCAGAATAAACACAGTAAAGAGCGTTTTGATTCCCACGCAATCTCTTTCCTAGGTTTAACCCTAGATTCGGTATCATTCAAAGCTCGCCTTTCAGTGGAACGTATAAGTATATTCCAATTTTGCCTAGCATGGTTTCTCAGAGGGAACCTAGTCTCTTTCAAAACATGCCTGAGGCTGCTAGGTTTGATGGCATCGGCTTTAGTAGTCATCCCATTAAGAATATGAGAGGGTTTCAACGCTGGTTCTCTTCTCTAGGTCTGAGCCTAATATGTCACAAACATCACATGTACAGATCTCCATAGACTGCATGGTAGCACTGCACTTCTGGAAACACCGGACATAAACTGCCTGGAGCTCCTTACAGTGTCCCTAGCATTAAAGTTGTTCCTCCCATTTCTGGTGGGTCGCCATGTTCTAGTCAGAACAGACAATACCACTGTTGTGGCTTACATAAATAAGGGGGACTGCGATCCCCTCACTTACACACACTGATTATGTGGAGCAGTGTGCATCTCCAGTTACCGAGAGCTACTCATGTACCAGGAGTACTGAATCTTGGGGAAGATTTACTTTCCAGGGGGAACCCTCTACACGGAGAGTGGAAGCTCCACCCAGAGGTAACCAATCAGGTTTGGATGCACTTCGGCATGCCAGCAGTGGAACTTTATGCATCAATGGAGAATACTCAGTGTCCACTGTTCTTTTCCGTGAGGGATCGGGATGCAACGATGGGAGTGGACGCATTGGCGCATGAGTGCCCATGCTTCATCCTGTATACATTCCCCCACAGGCCCTGATTTCCCCTACCCTTGCCAGGGACCAGGAGAAGGGTCTATCTCGCATACTAATAGCGCCACATTGGCCAGAGAAACACTGGCTAGCAGAGATCACTCTACTCTGCGGCCATCCGTGGCCACTCCCCCTGAGTCGGGACCTACTATGCCAGGCGCGAGGGGAGATTTTCCATCCTCACCCGGAACGGTTGGCACTCTGGGCCTGGCCCGTGAACGGTTCAACTTGAACACTGCCGGGCTTCCTCCAAAATGTAATTTCAACTATTCAGAGTGCTAGAGCCTCATCCACCAGGTCCCTTGATAATTGTAAATGGCGCATGTTTGATGAATGGTGCACTAAATCACAGACAGTGCCATTCTAGTGCTCTGTCCCTGTAATCCTGTCGTTCCTACAGGAAATATTAGAAAAGGGAAATGCTTTTTCCACTGTTAAGGTATATCTAGCAGCTATTTCGGCTTGTCATGTGGGTTTTGGGAACACGACAGTGGGGTAACACCCCCTTGTCGCCCGTTTTATGAAGGGTGCCCATCGTTTGCGTCCGGTGTCCAAACAGCTTGCCCCATCATGGGATTTATCAATTGTTTTGGATGCTCTATGCCAACAGCCTTTTGAGCCCCTGGATCAGGTGGAAGTGAAGATTCTTTCATTTAAGACTGCGCTATTACTAGCATTGGCCTCCGCCATGCGAGTTAGTGTCATTCACACAATGTCAGTGCACTCGTTATGTGCACCATTTGCACCTGGTAACAATAGGGTATCATTGCGGCCTAACCCAACCTTTACCCCTAAGATTATTAACCCATCTTTGAAATGTGTCTTCTCCTTGAGCTGGTAGCTTTTTATCCCCCACTGTTTTCCTCTCCGGTACATCAACGGTTGCATATGTTGTGCCCAGTACGCGCTCTCGCATCTAGATGGACAGGACGAAGGGATTTAAAAAATGTGATCAGTTGTTTGTTTCATGGACAAAACCTCACACAGGTAAAGCGCTCACTAAACAACGCCTCTCCCACTGGATAGTGGGGGCTATCGCTTTTGCCAACACAAGTAAGGGTCTTCAGTCTCCTGCTGGCCTACGGGCTCATTCTGAAGGGCAAAGACCATGTGTGTGATATATTGCACCAGGCAGTCGGTTGTCAGGATAAGCTTGTCTGGCAATACGGGAGTCAGTATATATATATATATATATATATATATATATATATATATACACTGCTCCAACACTTAAACAACACAATGTAACTCCAAGTCACACACAATCACACTTCTGTGAAATCAAACTGTCCACTTAGGAAGCAACACTGATTGACAATAAATTTCACATGCTGTTGTGCAAATGGAATAGACCACAAGTGGAAATTATAGGTAATAAGCAAGACACCCCCAATAAATGAGTGGTTCTGCAGGTGGAGACCACAGACCACTTCTCAGTTCCTATGCTTCCTGGCTGATGTTTTGGTCACTTTTTGAATGCTGGCGGTGTTTTCACTCTAGTGGTAGCATGAGACGGAGTCTACAACCCACACAAGTGGCTCAGGTAGTGCAGCTCATCCAGGATGGCACATCAATGCGAGCTGTGGCAAGAAGGTTTGCTGTGTCTGTCAGCGTAGTGTCCAGAGCATGGAGGCGCTACCAGGAGACAGGCCAGTACATCAGGAGACGTAGAGGAGGCTGTAGGAGGGCAACAACCCAGCAGCAGGACCGCTACCTCCGCCTTTGTGCAAGGAGGAGCAGGAGGAGCACTGCCAGAGCCCTGCAAAATGACCTCCAGCAGGCCACAAATGTGCATGTGTCTGGTCAAACGGTCAGAAACAGACTCCATGAGGGTGGTATGAGGGCCCGACGTCCACAGGTGGGGGTTGTGCTTACAGCCCAACACCGTGCAGGACATTTGGCATTTGCCAGAGAACACCAAGATTGGCAAATTCGTAACTGGCGCCCTGTGCTCTTCACAGATGAAAGCAGGTTCACACTGAGCACGTGACAGACGTGACAGAGTCTGGAGACGCCGTGGAGAACGTTCTGCTGCCTGCAACATCCTCCAGCATGACCGGTTTGGCGGTGGGTCAGTCATGGTGTGGGGTGGCATTTCTTTGGGGGGCCGCACAGCCCACCATGTGCTCGCCAGAGGTAGCCTGACTGCCATTAGGTGCCGAGATGAGATCCTCAGACCCCTTGTGAGACCATATGCTGGTGCGGTTTGCCCTGGGTTCCTCCTAATGCAAGACAATGCTAGACCTCATGTGGCTGGAGTGTGTCAGCAGTTCCTGCAAGAGGAAGGCATTGATGCTATGGACTGGCCCGCCCATTCCCCAGACCTGAATCCAATTGAGCACATCTGGGACATCATGTCTCGCTCCATCCACCAACGCCACGTTGCACCACAGACTGTCCAGGAGTTGGCGGATGCTTTAGTCCAGGTCTGGGAGGAGATCCCTCAGGAGACCATCCGCCACCTCATCAGGAGCATGCCCAGGCGTTGTAGGGAGGTCATACAGGTACGTGGAGGCCACACACACTACTGAGCCTCATTTTGACTTGTTTTAAGGACATTACATCAAAGTTGGATCAGCCTGTAGTGTGGTTTTCCACTTTAATTTTGAGTGTGACTCCAAATCCAGACCTCCATGGGTTGATAAATTGGATTTCCATTGATTATTTTTGTGTGATTTTGTTGTCAGCACATTCAACTATGTAAAGAAAAAAGTATTTAATAAGATTATTTCTTTCATTCAGATCTAGGATGTGTTGTTTAAGTGTTCCCTTTATTTTTTTGAGCAGTGTATATATATATATTTTTTTTATTTAACCTTTATTTAACTAGGCAAGACAGTTAAGAACAGTGGGTTAACTGGGGAACAGTGGGTTAACTGCCTTGTTCAGAGACAAAACAACCTATTTTTTACCTTGTCAGCTCGGGGATTCAATCCAGCAACCTTTCAGTTACTGGCCCAATGCTCTAACCACTAGGCTACCTGCCGCCCCTTATATCACATAAGTGAACTACCAAAAATAATACTTAAAAGAGAACTTTAAGTTACGACCGTAACCCTGGTTCTCTGATATTATGAGTGAGGTATTTCACCAGACCACCCCCTCCTTGCATGAGCGAGGAAGAGGTGTTGCATATTTTTGAATGACTCAGAGACACTGTGTTGGACCTTTTATAGGGTAGGAGGGACACCCTTCCACGACGCACATGTCTCGACGTTCAGCCAATCATGGCTGGCGTAGTGTAATAAAGGCTTCTGACGAATACGCTGGAGGAGTATCCCATAAGTGAAATACCTCACTCATACTATCAGAGAACCAGGGTTACGGTCGTAACCTAAAGTTATTTATTCAGGTTAGTCTCATTAATACTTGTTGTCTATGTGCAACTGATTAACACAAGGAATAATGAGTTAGGCTATATAACGATACACCTTTACATAGTGAGAACAGATAGGAAAAATGACAGTAAACGGGCATGACTTCTTTAAGAGTGCCTATAGTTATTGTGATGTGAGATGATACTGGAGGACATACAGTACAGTACCTCAGCCCCAAACCACAGCTGTCCTGCCAGGTTGTCATGGCGAATCTCCTCTGGGAACTTGACACAGAAGTCTCTGTTGGCTCGGTCATCAGGGATACATTCATCCATGATCTGGTTGATAATGTTCAACACATTGTCCTGCAGACACATGGAGAGTGACAGGAAAAGTGATTGAATAAATTTGTGAATAAATGTACTGAATGAAAAAGGGCAGTCAATATATATTTTTCTGTTGGGTGAATGACTGGAAACAGAGCAAAAAAAACACACATTTTCTAATAATGTTTCACAAACTACCCCTGTAAATCCACTAACTAAATATCACCCTCTACATGTAGTGTCTTGAAGACATGTTCCGGACATTTGGCGACTAGTAATTATTTTTTAAACTTCCCACTTTGGGCTGGATGTGTCAATGTGTAGTTCATTTGCATAATCTATGAGCAGAACTACTCTTACATCAATTTGCTACGAAATTCCTAGTTTGAAAGCAACTGTTTTTCTGATATCTGTGCTGCGCCATTTTCCCTACATTTTCCCGCACGTGGGCCAGCAACCTAGCAATTCAGTTCAACCAATTAGCTTCAGCCCCTCGCCATATGAGTGACAGCTAGCAATATGCCCCCACAGCAGAGCGAGAAAGAGAGCAATGACGTGGTGCACATACTGTACGTGACGTAGTATGCCATTTTCAGGGACCACTTTTGGCTCATGAGCGCTACTTTCAAAACTACTGGCTAAAAAGGTATACAACTGTGCCGGAGAATCCCTTTAAACAGGGAACAGGCTGAAAACAATTACAGGCCCATGCCCAGAACGGTCCCATTATAGCCCTCAGTCACATCTTAATTCCCCCTCAATAAAAAACACTAAACTAAATCCCATAATTGCAGCGGTGCACACACACTGGCACACACAGTGAGAGCTAATCAACAGCTTGTGTGGCGCTGGCATGTACAACAGTTATAACAATGAGTTACAATGAGCTTTTCACGCCTAGACTCCCTCTCTCTCTCCCTGTGTGCTGCTGTAATCTGGTCAGGAACATTAGTGAGTCTCTGCTGCCCTCAAGGAGAAAGATTAAAAAGCTTAACCACCAACTCCTTTATTGCAGTGCAGTACTACATATGTCTTGGCCTGTTCCCAGTCCCCCCCACCAGCCCTGTGTTGCTCTGGCCATGTGTGGTACACTACAGCTAGGGCTAATCTTGACCACTATCAGCCCTCATCACAGAACATGACATTGGGATGATACCTACAGTAGCTGCAGAATAGAGAGCTTGCTCTCTCTACACTCCTACCCTCTAGGTTTTGCTTTGCTCAGACCACTTGCCTTCCATTCTGGGGGTCTCAGGTATACAGGGTATTATGAAAACATGCTGGTAATATTGTGTTTTGTCTTCACAAGATAGCCTACACCAAAATAATTTTCTAATCATGGGATTTAAAAGTATACCAAATATATATTACACTGCAACTTGAAAAGTGAAAGTCATGTTTCCCATAACTGAGTGTGTAAGCAAAACACTGACTGAGAGAACAGAAGGTAGCGCAGTTTCCCTGAAGCATTGTTATTTTCCTTTAGGGGGAGATATGAAAAGAGCCAAACCAGGAATTATAATTCTCAGTTGCTGAACATGTCCTGCAGTCAGCTAAAAGCCTTTCTTTCAGTTTACGAAGCACATCACAATGCAAAGCTAACATACAGACCACAGCAGAGCGTGGTCAATTTAAAGCCGCAAAATGTAACTATTTGGGTGTGAAATGTGTGTTATAGATCTGTCATTCTCATTGAAACCAAGTCTAAGAAGCGGTAGATCTGTTCTACGTGTGCCATTTCTATGCTTCCCGTTTTTAAAGTTGAGTTTTTGCACATTTTACTTTCAGTTTTGTACAACAGCTTCAAAACAGTTGAAAATACAACATTTTTGGAAATGGAAAAGATATGTCACAGCAGTTTAGATGGTACAATGATTCTCTACACTACACTTGCTTGTTTTGTCACATAAACTGAAATTAGGCGAACTATTGCGAGCGATTGCTAGCGATATCTGCATAGTGCATCTTTAAGGTGACAATGAGCGAGCGAAAAACGAAGAGAGTAGGGACAATGAGAGCATGGAATGGAGAAAGGGAGCGATGGAGAGAGAGAAAAATAGGAGAGAGGGAAAGCAGTTGGGGATCAAGCAGTGACCTTATTAGGAGCTTCCCCCCTCAGGGCCCTGGGTGCACTAGGCTCATTTATGGTGGTGGGCCTGCTAACGATCTCTCAGTCTGCCCCCCTGAACATCACACCAGCAAGCAGCAGCATGGCAGCCTTCAACTCACACAGTCCCGACCCCACACGCCTCACCTAACCCTCACCACATATATGGAGGATGAATGGTATATAAATGTCAAAGTCCCCCGACTCCAAATCGACACAATGGCCTACCATCGGTCATGTGACAGGTCTCAGACAGAGACAAATACAGTACGTTTGTGAGGCAGATAAGCTTCATCTCCTGTCAAGCAGGTTAATATCCTATAGCGGATCTACATAACATTGACATATCACGTCATACAACAGCAGCCTGACATTCAACCCTTCACTCTGACCCCACACTGCCTGAAAACATCACACCAGGTGTGTCATGATAGCCCATCTCTAGATCAAAGCCTTCCAAAGAAGTCACTCATCCAAGCCTTCAGTCCTGACCTAGATAACAGCAACACAACCTACTCACAACCTGATAAAGGCTATCAAAACAACAACAAAATGTGACATGAGAATCAACTGCTTCCACCCCGAGGGACTCCTTATCTCACCTTGTCACTGTGAGCTGGCTTGATTTAAGGGCCCGTCCAATCATACAACCGCTACCATATTAGCCAACCAATATCAGCCATTTTGCAGTTCAAACTCCACTTAAGAGGATCATTATTTTTTACTCCTAACTCAAAAGCATGTCCCTTTAACAGAATCTGCTGGCAAACTCTTGAATTCTTGTAGTAGATTTAAACATTTGAGGTCAATACTTGAACTCTCACTTTGCTTGGCATGGTGGATTATTTAAGTGCTCGCTGTCAAAAAGGGTTATAGCATTACCTCATAAAATGTCTGTGATGGATTTGTATTAATTGATGGAGTTTGAAGTCAAAGAAATTAGAAACACAGCGAAACTAAACTATAAAAGACTTGCTATTGAATTGTGGCCCTAATCCGACGGTATTCAAATCAACCAACGTCAGTCCCTTTAGATTCTTACCTGACAGGACCTGAACTGGTTGACCAGCAGAGTACACCTCTGAGGGTCCTTCCTGCCATCCAGGCTGTCCAGTTCTTTAGATTCTTACCTGACAGGACCTGAACTGGTTGACCAGCAGAGTACACCTCTGAGGGTCCTTCCTCCCATCCAGGCTGTCCAGTTCTTTAGATTCTTACCTGACAGGATCTGAACTGGTTGACCAGCAGAGTACACCTCTGAGGGTCCTTCCTGCCATCCAGGCTGTCCAGTTCTTTAGATTCTTACCTGACAGGATCTGAACTGGTTGACCAGCAGCGTACACCTCTGAGGGTCCTTCCTGCCATCCAGGCTGTCCAGTTCTTTAGATTCTTACCTGACAGGACCTGAACTGGTTGACCAGCAGAGTACACCTCTGAGGGTCCTTCCTCCCATCCAGGCTGTCCAGTTCTTTAGATTCTTACCTGACAGGATCTGAACTGGTTGACCAGCAGAGTACACCTCTGAGGGTCCTTCCTGCCATCCAGGCTGTCCAGTTCTTTAGATTCTTACCTGACAGGATCTGAACTGGTTGACCAGCAGAGTACACCTCTGAGGGTCCTTCCTGCCATCCAGGCTGTCCAGTTCTTTAGATTCTTACCTGACAGGATCTGAACTGGTTGACCAGCAGAGTACACCTCTGAGGGTCCTTCCTCCCATCCAGGCTGTCCAGTTCTTTAGATTCTTACCTGACAGGATCTGAACTGGTTGACCAGCAGAGTACACCTCTGAGGGTCCTTCCTGCCATCCAGGCTGTCCAGTTCTTTAGATTCTTACCTGACAGGATCTGAACTGGTTGACCAGCAGAGTACACCTCTGAGGGTCCTTCCTGCCATCCAGGCTGTCCAGTTCTTTAGATTCTTACCTGACAGGACCTGAACTGGTTGACCAGCAGAGTACACCTCTGAGGGTCCTTCCTCCCATCCAGGCTGTCCAGTTCTTTAGATTCTTACCTGACAGGATCTGAACTGGTTGACCAGCAGAGTACACCTCTGAGGGTCCTTCCTGCCATCCAGGCTGTCCAGTTCTTTAGATTCTTACCTGACAGGACCTGAACTGGTTGACCAGCAGAGTACACCTCTGAGGGTCCTTCCTCCCATCCAGGCTGTCCAGTTCATTAGATTCTTACCTGACAGGATCTGAACTGGTTGACCAGCAGAGTACACCTCTGAGGGTCCTTCCTCCCATCCAGGCTGTCCAGTTCTTTAGATTCTTACCTGACAGGATCTGAACTGGTTGACCAGCAGAGTACACCTCTGAGGGTCCTTCCTGCCATCCAGGCTGTCCAGTTCTTTAGATTCTTACCTGACAGGATCTGAACTGGTTGACCAGCAGAGTACACCTCTGAGGGTCCTTCCTGCCATCCAGGCTGTCCAGTTCTTTAGATTCTTACCTGACAGGATCTGAACTGGTTGACCAGCAGAGTACACCTCTGAGGGTCCTTCCTGCCATCCAGGCTGTCCAGTTCTTTAGATTCTTACCTGACAGGACCTGAACTGGTTGACCAGCAGAGTACACCTCTGAGGGTCCTTCCTCCCATCCAGGCTGTCCAGTTCTTTAGATTCTTACCTGACAGGATCTGAACTGGTTGACCAGCAGAGTACACCTCTGAGGGTCCTTCCTCCCATCCAGGCTGTCCAGTTCTTTAGATTCTTACCTGACAGGACCTGAACTGGTTGACCAGCAGAGTACACCTCTGAGGGTCCTTCCTCCCATCCAGGCTGTCCAGTTCTTTAGATTCTTACCTGACAGGATCTGAACTGGTTGACCAGCAGAGTACACCTCTGAGGGTCCTTCCTGCCATCCAGGCTGTCCAGTTCTTTAGATTCTTACCTGACAGGACCTGAACTGGTTGACCAGCAGAGTACACCTCTGAGGGTCCTTCCTCCCATCCAGGCTGTCCAGTTCTTTAGATTCTTACCTGACAGGATCTGAACTGGTTGACCAGCAGAGTACACCTCTGAGGGTCCTTCCTGCCATCCAGGCTGTCCAGTTCTGTGGCCACTTGGTTGAGTTCCTCATCAGCATAGTAGAACTGGGCCAGGAGCTGAGGGTCTGTCCTCTGCAGAGATGGAGAGGAAAGGTTAAATAAAGGACTTCACATGTAGAGAGCAGACGTAGAGGTTTTAAATAGTAGGAGATCAGCTGAATATTGATGTATCTAAAACAATAGAGCATTGCACATGGGCATTGCCTCATAGCACTCACTTCTGTCATCATGAAGTACTTTCAGAGGCTAGTTAAGGATCATATCACCTCCACCTTTTAAAAAAAATATTTTTTACTCTTTTTATTGGTATTTTCTTTCAGTTACAGTAAACAATCTTTGAAATACAGTACATTGCACATGTGGTTTAATACATTCGATATACCATGGGAACATTTTTTGAATGAGGTAGGAATGTATACGACCATAAGAAGTATTTCATATTTTAAGTAATGCTTTATTAACAAAACATACATTAGAAACAACAAAGTGCACAAAACAAAAAACATGGCTAGTCTTCAAAACTAATAGAAAAATAATAATACAGGCTAATATTAAACACTCATAAAGGTAGATCAATTAAATAAATCTTAGGTAGGCAGTTTACTGTAGAGGGAAATTGCAGTGTCTCTACATAGGTGTCACGACTTCCACCGAAGTCGGTTCCTCTCCTTGTTCGGGCGGCGTTCGGCGTCACCGGTCTTCTAGCCATCGTCGATCCACTTTTCATTTGTTTTGTCTTGTTTTCCTACACATCTGGTTCTCATTTCCCTCATTTAGTGTTGTGTATTTAACCCTCTGTCCCCCCATGTCTTTGTGTGGAATTGTTTGTTTGTAAGTGCTTGTGCACATGTTTACTGGTGTGTGTCGGGTTTTGTACCCATGTTGATTATTTCTTTATGCCGTTGGTTTTGAAATTAAACTGCTCCGGCTATTACCTAGTTCTGCTCTCCTGCGTCTGACTTCACTGCCACCAGTTACGCACCCCTTACAATAGGTAAAGAAAGATTGCCACATTCAGTAGAATTTGTCAGAAGAATCCCGTAGGGTAAATTTTATCTTCTCCAATTTACTAAAGTGTAAGACATCTTTAATCCACACAAAATGAGAGGGAGGAGAGGGCATATCCATAAAAGTAAAATCAACCTTCCTGCCAATAAACTCACAAAAGCTAGGACCAGAGCAGGACCAAAACATGTATTAATGAAGAAGCAGCTTGCCAACACCTGTCGCAAATAAGGTGGACATCCGGATAGACCTTAGAAAGCCTGCATTTAGTCCAGTGAGTGCGGTGTAAAATTTTGCATTGGATCAAACCCTGTTTGGCACAAATAGAAAAGGAGTGGACACGGTACAGAATATCTTCCCATGTGTCATCAGCAAACTCATCACCTAGATCCTGTTCCCATAAAGTTTTAATAGCTGCGAATGAAGGACTGTGAAGAGAGTAAATTTCATCATAGCTATAAGAAATAATACCTTTTACTGTTGGGAATGGTGTGAAAAATGCATCAGTGGGAAGGCCCACAGAATGATTGAGGAATTGAGTGGTCATGTCATGGACAAAGGCGCTCACTTGTAGATATCTAAAAAAAATATTATTCAGAAGGTGGAATTTAGCTGAGATTTGTTGGAACGATGCAAACGTGCCGTCAATATACAAATCATTGAATGATTTGATGCCAAGGCTGAACCACATGGAGAAGGCTCCATCTACTAGCGATGGATGGAAAACGTGATTTCTGAGTAGAGGGGCCCTTAATGAATATATTTGCAAACCAAAGTGACGTCTAAACTGGCTCCAGATCTTGAAAGTGGTTTTTACTAAAATGTTTTTGGTATAACTTGAAGCAATAGAATGAATAGGGGAATGTGCCAAAGCAGCCAGTGAGGATGGCATACATGAGGAAGATTATATCTTCAACCATTGTGGAATGATATGTGGGGTATCTGCACAGATCCAGTACTGAATTACACGTAAGTTGGCAGCCCAATAATAGAACTAGAAATTAGGTAGGGCCATGCCCCCTAAGGGTTAAGTTAGGCCTTTGCAGGAACACCTAGCGGATCCTTGGATTTTTATTATTACACATGAAGTGTGAGATTATCCCATCTAGTTTGCAAAAAAAATATTTTTGGAATACAAATAGGTATGCATTGAAAGAGGTAGGAGGTTTTAGGAAGGGTATTAATTTTAACCGAATTAATTAGACCAGCTAATGATAGGGGGAGTAGTGACCATCGTTCAAAATCTTTCTCTACCAGAGTAAGGAGAGGAGTAAAATTTGCCTTAAAAAGATTATCAGAATTGTTCGTGACATGCACCCCCAAGTATGTATATTTGTTGAGAACTACTCTGAAAGGCAATGTGTGTAATGGGTAGTTACAAGCTGCCGCATTTAAAAGTAAAAGCTCGCTCTAATTCAGATTTAACTTGTAACCAGAGACTAGGCCAAATGCATTAAGAACAGATAGCACAATGGGTAAGGATACATCAGGGTCTGAGATATAGAGAAGCAAGTCATCAGCATAAAGTGAGACCCTTTGTTTGATGTCGCCTCTCAACACTCCTGTTTTATGTGGGTTGGATCTAAATGCAATTGCGAGGGGCTCGATGGTGATGGCAAAAAGCAGGTGAGACTATTTCCCTCTCTCCAGAGACACCCCTGTCTAGTGCCTCTGGAGAGAGGGAAATAGTCTGAGTGGGTGTTATTCGTTCTGACAGATGCAAGTGTATAGTAACTTCTTATAAAAGTCTATTGGGTACCCATCTGGCCCAGGACATTTACCACCTTACATTGCACGTGTCGTCTCTGAAATCTCTTCCATGGTGATAGGTTCCTCCAATTGAAGCATGGAGACTGAATCAATTGTTGGGACAGTTAGAGTATTACATATTTTTTTTAATCAAGAGCAGAGGGGTCAGCAGACTGTTCTGAAGTGTATAAAGAGGCATAGAAGTCCTTAAACTGGATATTTATTAGCTGGGGATCCATTGTTGCACCTATAGGTGTTTGAATTTGAGACATTTGTTGAGCCGTGGAAGACTGGCAAAGTTGATGAGAAAGCAATTTACTTGCCTTTTCAGCATACTCACAGTGAGTATGTCACAACTTAATACACCTAGACGTTCCGCTAGCGGAACACCTGCTCCAATATCCAATGATAGGCGTGGCGCGAATTACAAATTCCTCAAAAATACAAAAACTTCCATTTTTCAAACATATGACTATTTTACACCATTTTAAAGACAAGACTCTCCTTTATCTAACCACACTGTCCGATTTCAAAAAGGCTTTACAGCGAAAGCAAAACATTAGATTATGTCAGCAGAGTACCCAGCCAGAAATAATCAGACACCCATTTTTCAAGCTAGCATATAATGTCACAAAAACCAACACCACAGCTAAATGCAGCACTAACCTTTGATGATCTTCATCAGATGACACGCCTAGGACATTATGTTATACAATACATGCATGTTTTGTTCAATCAAGTTCATATTTATATCAAAAACCAGCTTTTTACATTAGCATGTGACGTTCAGAACTAGCATTCCCACCGAACACTTCCGGTGAATTTACTAAATTACTCACGATAAACGTTCACAAAAAACATAATTATTTTAAGAATTATAGATACAGAACTCATTTATGCAATCGAGGTGTCCGATTTTAAAATAGCTTTTCGGTGAAAGCACATTTTGCAATATTCTGAGTAGATAGCCCAGCCATCACGGCTAGCTATTTTGACACCCACCAAGTTTGACCCTCACCAAACTCCGATTTACTATTAGAAAAGTTTGATTACCTTTCCTGTTCTTCATCAGAATGCACTCCCAGGACTTCTACTTCAATAACAAATGTTGGTTTGGTTCAAAATAATCCATAGTTATATCCAAATAGCGGCGTTTTGTTCGTGCGTTCAAGACACTATCCAAGGGTGACGAACGGTTACGCGCCCGACGCGTTTCGTGACAAATTTCTAAATATTCCATTACCGTACTTCGAAGCATGTCAACCGCTGTTTAAAATCAATTTTTATGCTATTTTTCTCGTAAAAAAACGATAATATTCCGACCGGGAGTCGTTGTTTACGTTCAAAAACGAAAGAATAAAAACATGGGGTCGCCTCGTGCACGCGCCTCCAGTCTCTGTACTCTGATCGACCACTATCAAAATGCGCTAATGTTTTTCAGCCAGGGCCTGCAAAGCCACGATTCAGCTTTTTGCCGCCTTCTGAGAGCCTATGGGAGCCGTAGGAAGTGTCACGTAACAGCAGAGATCCCTTGTTTTGGATAGAGATGATCAAGAACCCCTCTTGGGTTGTGCCATGGCGGAGATCTTTGTGGGCTATACTCGGCCTTGTCTTAGGACGGTAAGTTGGTGGTTGTAGACATCCCTCTAGTGGTGTGGGGGCTGTGCTTTGGCAAAGTGGGTGGGGTTATATCCTGCCTGTTTGGCCCTGTCCGGGGGTATCATCGGATGGGGCCACAGTGTCTTCTGATCCCTCCTGTCTGAGCCTCCAGTATTTATGCTGCAGTAGTTTATGTGTCGGGGGGCTAGGGTCAGTCTGTTACATCTGGAGTATTTCTCTTGTCTTATCCGGTGTCCTGTGTGAATTTAAATATGCTCTCTCTAATTCTCTCTTTCTTTCTTTCTCTCTGAGGACCTGAGCCCTAGGACCATGCCTCAGGACTACCTGGCATGATGACTCCTTGCTGTCCCCAGTCCACCTGGCCATGCTGCTGCTCCAGTTTCAACTGTTCTGCCTGCGGCATGCTGGTCCTTTATGAACATTTTAACATCTTGACCATGTTCTGTTATAATATCCACCCGGCACAGCCAGAAGAGGACTGGCCACCCCTCATAGCCTGGTTCCTCTCTAGGTTTCTTCCTAGGTTTTTGGCCTTTCTAGGGCGTTTTTCCTAGGGAGTTTTTCCTAGCCACCGTGCTTCTTTCACATGCATTGCTTGCTGTTTGGGGTTTTAGGCTGGGTTTCTGTACAGCACTTTGAGATTTCAGCTGATGTACGAAGGGCTATATAAATAAATTTGATTTGATTTGAAGAAGGCCAAGAAATGGTCAGACAGGGTACTTCCTGTACAGAATCTTCTCAGGTTTTGGCCTGCCAAATGAGTTCTGTTATACTCACAGACACCATTCAAACCGTTTTAGAAACTTTGGAGTGTTTTCTATCCAAAGCTAATAATTATATGCATATTCTAGTTTCTGGGCAGGAGTAATAATCAGATTAAATCGGGTACGTTTTTTATCCGGCCGTGAAAATACTGCCCCCTATCCATAACAGGTTAAGCAGCAGTTCCTCAATTTGGCCTGTTGACAAGGTATTGAATTCAGCTTGTAAAGAGAGTCAAAATCCCTGTAAACATTTGGGGATAGTGAGGTAGCGTAAGTACTGTCTAACTGTAAAATACGAGTTTTCAGTTCAGAGAGTCTCTTTTTCTTATTTTTTCTTTCAAAACTAGTGTATGAAATTATTTGACCTCTAATGTAGGCCTTAAGTTTCCCATAGAACAGATGCTAAAACGTCAGGGGTGTCATTAGTAGCTATAAAAACATAAATCTGAGTAGTCAGAAAGTTGACAAAACTTTCATCAGACAGCAATCATGTATTAAACAGCCAAGGTACACAAGGCTCAGTCCCACCACCAATTGATAGGTCTAAAGTCAGAGGGGCGTGATCAGATATGACAATGGAATTGTATGAGCATGAGCGTACAGAGGAAAGAAGTCTGTTGTCCAAGAAGTATTCAATGCGGGTATAAGTGTGATGGACAAGGGAGAAAAATGAATATTCCCTACTAGTTGGATTGAAAAAACATCAGGGGTCTGTAATGGAAAATTCTTAAAGAAAAGTTTGGATAATCTTAGCAAACTTAGAAGGTGTGCTAATTTTGTTGGAGGAATGATCCAAAGTAGGATTAAGCCAGCCTCCCAAGATTAATGTGAGGTAAAATCTGGAAGTGAAGACAAAGGCACATTTTTTTTGTCATCCCAATTTGGTGCAGATATTGGCAAGGATCAATGGTGTATTAAATATATCTGCCATTGGCATCTGAAATAACATTGGAAGAAACAAAGGGCACTGATTTGTGTATCAGAATTGCAGCTCCACTCGATTTATTTTGAAAAGTGGAGTGAAAAAGTTTGCCTACCCACTCTTTTCGCAATCTAAAGTGATGTGAAACTCTCAGATGGGTCTCTTGTAAAAAAGCAATCTGTGTCCCCAGATGTTGAAGATGAAGAAACAATACTGTGCTGCCGTATTCATTGACCTGGCCAAAGCTTTTGACTCTGTTAATCACCACATCCTCATCGGCAGACTCAGTAGCCTTGGTTTCTCAAACGATTGCGTCGCCTGGTTCACCAACTACTTCTCTGACAGAGTTCAGTGTGTCAAATCGGAGGGCCTGCTCTCCGGACCTCTGGCAGTCTCTATGGGGGTACTACAGGGTTCAATTCTTGGGCCAACTATTTTCTCTGTATACATCAATGATGTCGCTCTTGCTGCTGGTGAATCTCTGATCCACCTCCGCAGATGACACCATTCTGTATACTTCTGGCCCTTCTTTGGACACTGTGTTAACAACCCTCCAGACGAGCTTCAATGCCATTCAACTCTCCTTCCGTGGTCTCCAACTGCTCCTAAACACAAGTAAAACTAAATGCATGCTCTTCAACTGATCGCTGCCTGCACCTGCACGCCTGTCCAGCATCACTTCTCTGGACGGTTCTAACTTAGAATTTGTGGACAACTACAAATACCTAGGTGTCTGGTTAGACTGTAAACTCTCCTTCCAGACTCACATCAATCATCTCCAATCCAAAGTTAAATCTAGAATTGGCTTCCTATTTCGCAACAAAGCATCCTTCACTCATGCTGCCAAACATACCCTCGTAAAACTGACCATCCTACCAATCCTCGACTTCGGCGATGTCATTTACAAAATAGCCTCCAATACCCTACTCAACAAGCTGGATGCAGTCTATCACAGTACCATCCGTTTTGTCACCAAAGCCCCATATACTACCCACCACTGCGACCTGTACGCTCTCGTTGGCTGGCCTTCGCTTCATAATCGTCGCCAAACACATTGGCTCCAGGTCATCTACAAGACCCTGCTAGGTAAAGTCCCCCCTTATCTCCGCTCACTGGTCACCATAGCAGCACCCACCTGTAGCATGCGCTCCAGCAGGTATCTCTCTCTGGTCACCCTTAAAGCCAACTCCTCCTTTGGTCGTCTCTCCTTCCAGTTCTCTGCTGCCAATGACTGGAACGAACTACAAAAATCTCTGAAACTGGAAACACTTATCTCCCTCACTAGCTTTAAGCACCAGCTATCAGAGCAGCTCCCAGATCACTGCACCTGTACATAGCCCATCTATAATTTAGCCCAAACTACTACCTCTTCCCCTACTGTATTTATTTATTTTGCTCCTTTGCACCATATTATTTATATTTTAACTTTGAACTTTCTTCAAACTACAAATCTACCATTCCAGTGTTTTACTTGCTATACTTTATTTACTTTGCCACCATGGCCTTTTTTTAGCCTTTACCTCCCTTATCTCACATCATTTGCTCACATTGTATATAGTCTTATTTTTTTCTACTGCATCATTGATTGTATGTTGTTTTACTCCATGTGTAACTCTGTGTTTTTGGATGTTGTCGAACTGCTTTGCTTTATCTTGGCCAGGTCGCAATTGTAAATGAGAACTTGTTCTCAACTTGCCTACCTGGTTAAATAAAGGTGAAATAAATAAATAAATAAAAAAGTACTCTGTTTGACTGGCTGGTTCAAACCATTACAGTTCAAACTAGAAAAAATAAGTATACTCCCAGCAGACTACCCTATTAAATGAGGTTGTTGAGTCATCCTTTGGAAAAAGAGGAAATGAGTGAAGCCTTTTAAATGTAAGTGGTAGACTGAACCTGACATACTGTCACGACTTCCGCCGAAGTCGGTTCCTCTCCTTGTTCGGGCGGTGTTTGGCGGTCGATGTCACCGGTCTTCTAGCCATCGCCGATCCACCTTTCATTTTCCATTTGTTTTGTCTTGTTTTCCCACACACTTGGTTCACATTTCCCTCATTACTTGTCATGTATTTAACCCTCTGTTCCCCCCATGTCTGTGTGTGAAATTGTTTGTTGTAAGTGCTTGTGTTTACCTCGGTTCCTGTGCTGGCCCATCCGGATCCCTCTTTGGCATTCATAGTGGAGGTGGACGCGTCTGAGGCTGGGATAGGAGCCATACTCTCTCAGCGCTCGGGTACACCACCGAAGCTCCGCCCCTGTGCTTTCTTCTCGAGGAAGCTCAGCCCGGCGGAGCAAAACTATGACGTGGGGGACCGGGAGCTGTTGGCTGTCGTCAAGGCTCTGAAGGCGTGGAGGGGGCTAAACACCCTTTTTTCATCTGGACTGACCACCGCAATCTGGAGTACATCCGGGCGGCGAGGAGACTGAACCCTCGCCAGGCAAGGTGGACCATGTTTTTCACCCGTTTTGTTTTCAGCCTTTCTTACAGACCAGGTTCCCAGAACGTGAAGGCAGACGCACTGTCCCGGCTGTATGACACAGAGGAGCGGCCCATGGATCCCACCCCCAGAGCCCGCATCCCTCCAGTGTCCCGCTGGGCGTCTGTACGTTCCGTCTGCTGTCCGTGACCGGCTGATCGATTGGGCCCACACGTCACCCTCCTCTGGTCATCCAGGCATCGGTCGGACGGTGCGCCGTCTGAGTGGGAAGTACTGGTGGCCCACTTTGGCCAAGGACATGAGGGTTTATGTTTCCTCCTGCTCGGTGTGCACCCAGTGTAAGGCTCCTAGGCACCTGCCCAGAGGTAAGCTACACCCCTTACCCGTTCCACAACGGCCATGGTCACACCTGTCGATCGATTTCCTGACCGATCTCCCCCATCACAGGGAAACACCACGATCCTGGTTGTTGTGGATCGTTTCTCTAACTCCTGTCGTCTCCTCCCTCTGCCCGGTCTCCCTACGGCCCTACAGACTGCGGAGGCCTTGTTTACGCACATCTTCCGGCACTACTGGGTGCCCGAGGATATAGTGTCTGATTGGGGTCCCCAGTTCACGTCGAGGGTCTGGAGGGTGTTCATGGAACGTTTGGGGGTCTCGATCAGCCTTACCTCGGGTTTCCACCCCGAGAGTAACATGCAGGTGGAGAGAGTTAACCAGGATGTGGGTAGGTTTCTGAGGTCTTATTGCCAGGACCGGCCGGGGGAGTGGGCGGCATTCGTGCCCTGGGCAGAGATGGCCCAGAACTCGCTCCGCCACTCCACCACTAACCTCTCCCCCTTCCAGTGCATATTGGGGTACCAGCCGGTTCTGGCACCTTAGCATCAGAGTCAGATCGAGGCTCTTGTGGTGGATGACTGGTTCTGGCGCGTGGAGGAGACATGGGACGCTGCTCACGTTCACCTTCAGCGGGCCGTGCTGCACCAGAAAACCAGTGCAGACCGTCACCGCAGTTAGGCCCCGGTGTTCGCACCGGGGGACCAGGTCTGGATCTCGACCCGAAACCTGCCCCTCCGCCTGCCCTGCCGGAAGCTGGAGCCGCGGTTTGTGGGGCCATTTAAAGTCCCAAGGAGACTGAACGAGGTTAGTTACAGGTTACAACTTCCCCCCGATTACCGTATTAACCCCTCGTTCCATGTGTCTCTCCTCAGGCAGGTGGTGGCTGGCCCGCTCCAGGAGTCTGAGGTGCGGGAGGTTCCTCCGCCCCCTCTGGACATCGAGGGGGCCCCGGCGTATTCTGTCCACTCCATACTGGATTAGAGGCGTCGGGCGAGGGGCCTTCAGTACCTCGTGGAGTGGGAGGGGTACGGTCCGGAGGAGAGATGCTGGGTTCCGGTGGAGGCCGTGTTGGACCCTTCAATGCTGCAGGAGTTCCACCGTCTCCGTCCGGATCGCCCTGCACCTCGCCCTCCGGGTCGTCCCCGAGGCCGGTGTCGGCGCACTGCTGGAGCCATGCGTAGGTTCCTCTCCTTGTTCGGTCGGCGGTCGACGTCACCGGTCTTCTAGCCATCGCCGATCCACCTTTCATTTTCCATTTGTTTTGTGTTGGTTTCCCAAACACCTGGTTCACATTTCCCTCATTACTTGTCGTGTATTTAACCCTCTGTTCTCCCCATGTCTGTGTGTGAAATTGTTTGTTGTAAGTGCTTGTGCACATTTATGACTGGTGCGCGACGGGTTTTGTACGCATATTTTGTTATTCTGGATGCCGTTGGTTTTGATAATTAAACTGCTCCGGTTATTACCCAGTTCTGCTCTCCTGCGTCAGACTTCACTGCCATGCACCCCTTACACATACGATAAAAAATAAAACAAAAAACTGTTGAACTTCCTCCCACCCGCTGAAGCATCTTACCAAACAAGACGCACACACCCCCCCTAATATAAACTCAGCAAAAAAAAGAAAACGCCCCTTTTTCAGGACCCTGTCTTTCAAAGATAATTCGTAAAATGTCAAATAACTTCACAGATGTTCATTGTAAAGGGTTTAAACACTGTTTCCCATGCTTGTTCAATGAACCATAAACAATTAATTAACATGCACCTGTGGAACGGTTGTCAACAGCTTACAGACGGTAGGCAATTAAGGGTCACAGTTATGAAAAACACCAAAAGAAAGATGCCCAGGGTCCCTGCTCATCTGCGTGAACGTGCCTTAGGCATGCTGCAAGGAGGCATGAGGACTGCAGATGTGGCCAGGGCAATAAATTGCAATGTCCGTACCGTGAGATGCCTAAGACAGCGCTACTGGAAGACAGGACGGACAGCTGATCGTCCTTGCAGTGGCAGACCACGTGTAACAACACCTGCACAGGATTGATACATCCGAACATCATACCTGCGGGACAGGTATAGGATGGCAACAACAACTGCCTGAGTTACAACCAGGAACGCACAATCCCTCCATCAGTGCTCAGACTGTCCGCAATAGGCTGAGAGAGGCTGGACTGAGGGCTTGTAGGGCCTGTAGTAAGGCAGGTCCTCACCAGACATCACCGGCAACAATGTCACCTATGGGCACAAACCCACCATCGCTGGACCAGACAGAACTGGCAAAAAGTGCTCTTCACTGATGAGTCGCGGTTTTATCTCATCAGGGGTGATGGTCGGATTTGCGTTTATCGTCGAAAGAATGAGCGTTACACCGAGGCCTGTATTCTGGAGCGGGATCGATTTTTGCTCTACTTTCCGGCTACCCGGATAAAGCACTAAACAAACTTCAGTTAGTGCTAAATACGGCTGCTAGAATCCTGACTAGAACCAAAAAATGTGATCATATTACTCCAGTGCTAGCCTCCCTACACTGGCTTCCTGTTAAGGCAAGGGCTGATTTCAAGGTTTTACTGCTAACCTACAAAGCATTACATGGGCTTGCTCCTACCTATCTTTCCGATTTGGTCCTGCCGTACATACCTACACGTACGCTACGGTCACAAGACGCAGGCCTCCCAATTGTCCCTAGAATTTCTAAGCAAACGGCTGGAGGTAGGGCTTTCTCCTATAGAGCTCCATTTTTATGGAATGGTCTGCCTACCCATGTGAGAGACGCAGACTCAGTCTCAACCTTTAAGTCTTTACTGAAGACTTATCTCTTCAGTAGGTCCTATGATTAAGTATAGTCTGGCCCAGGAGTGTGAAGGTGAACGGAAAGGCTGGAGCAACGAACCGCCCTTGCTGTCTCTGCCTTGTCGGTTCCCCTCTTCCCACTGGGATTCTCTGCCTCTAACCCTTTTACAGGGGCTGAGTCACTGACTTACTGGTGTTCTTCCATGCCGTCCATGGGAGGGGTGCGTCACTTGAGTAGGTTGAGCCACTGACGTGGTCTTCCTGTCTGGGTTGGCGCCCCCCCCTTGGGTTGTGCCGTGGCGGAGATCTTTGTGGGCTATACTCGGCCTTGTCTTCGGACGGTAAGTTGGTGGTTGTAGACATCCCTCTAGTGGTGTGGGGGCTGTGCTTTGGCAAAGTGGGTGGGGTTATATCCTGCCTGTTTGGCCCTGTCCGGGGGTATCATCGGATGGGGCCACAGTGTCTTCTGATCCCTCCTGTCTCAGCCTCCAGTATTTATGCTGCAGTAGTTTATGTGTCGGGGGGCTAGGGTCAGTCTGTTACATCTGGAGTATTCTCTTGTCTTATTCGGTGTCCTGTGTGAATGTAAATATGCTCTCTCTAATTCTCTCTTTCTTTCTTTCTTTCTCTCGGAGGACCTGAGCCCTAGGACCATGCCTCAGGACTACCTGGCATGATGACTCCTTGCTGTCCCCAGTCCACCTGGCCATGCTGCTGCTCCAGTTTCAACTGTTCTGCCTGCGGCTACGGAACCCTGACCTGTTCACCGGACGTGCTTGTTGCACCCTCGACAACTACTATGATTATTATTATTTGACCATGCTGGTCATTTACGAACATTTTAACATCTTGACCATGTTCTGTTATAATATCCACCTGGCACAGCCAGAAGAGGACTGGCCACCCCTCATAGCCTGGTTCCTCTCTAGGTTTCTTCCTAGGTTTTTGGCCTTTCTCAGGAGTTTTTCCTAGGGAGTTTTTCCCAGCCACCGTGCTTCTTTCACATGCATTGCTTGCTGTTTGGGGTTTTAGGCTGGGTTTCTGTACAGCACTTTGAGATTTCAGCTGATGTACGAAGGGCTATATAAATAAATTTGATTTGATTTGATTTTGGAGGTGGAGGGTCCGTCATGGTCTGGGGCGGTGTGTCACAGCATCATCGGACTGAGCTTGTTGTCATTGCAGGCTTGTTGTCTCAACACTCTGCGTTACAGGGAAGACATCCTCCTCCCTCATGTGGTACCCTTCCTGCAGGCTCATCCTGACATGACCCTCCAGCATGACAATGCCACCAGCCATACTGCTCGTTCTGTGCGTGATTTCCTGCAAGACAGGAATGTCAGTGTTCTGCCATGGCCAGCGAAGAGCCCGGATCTCAATCCCATTGAGCACGTCTGGGACCTGTTGGATTGGAGGGTGAGGGCTAGGGCCATTCCCCCCAGAAATATCCGGGAACTTGCAGATGCCTTGGTGGAAGAGTGGGGTAACATCTCACAGCAAGAACTGGCAAATCTGGTGCAGTCCATGAGGAGGAGATGCACTGCACTACTTAATGCAGCTGGTGGCCACACCAGATACTGACTGTTACTTTTGATTTTGACCCCCCCCCCCCCCCTTTGTTCAGGGACACACTATTCCATTTCTGTTTGTCACATGTCTGTGGAACTTGTTCAGTTTATGTCTCAGTTGCTGAATCTTGGCTATATAAATAAATTTGATTTGATTTGATTTATGTTCATTCAAATATTTACACATTAAGTTTACTGAAAACTTGAGGACGTTTCTTTTTTGCTGAGTTTATAAGCTCTTAAATACTCTCCAGGAAATATAGTGGTTCCAGCAGCTAGGCTAAACTTTTACCAAGTGGAGCATTGTGACCATTATATTATAAAACAGAAAAACATATATATATATATATATAAACACAAGAAAAAAATGATTGAAAGCACAGTTTACCAACAGTGCCAAGTAAGGTGTTAAATCAACTAACAAAGCCAGCATGACAGCTTATGGCCTCGACAAAATAAAAGGGAACCTGCTCCACAAGCCTACATAGAAAACAATTGAAAAATAACAAAAAAATAATAAATAAATATAAATAATATATATATATATACACATACACATACATACATCACACACACACACACACAACCGTTCAAAAGCTTGGGGTCACTTAGAAATGTCCTTGTTTTGAAAGAAAAGCAATAGAATTTGTCCATTAAAATAACATCAACTTGATCAGAAATACAGTGTAGACATTGTTAATGTTGTAAATGACTATTGTATCTGGAAACGGCAGATTTTTTATGGAATATCTACATAGGCGTACCGAGGCCCATTGTCAGCAACCATCACTCCTGTGTTCCAATGGCATGTTGTGTTAGCTAATCCAAGTTGTTAATTTTAAAAGGCTAATTGATCCTTAGAAAACCCTTTTGCAATTATGTTAGCACAGCTGAAAACTGTTCTGCTTAAAGAAGCAATAAAACTGGTCTTCTTTAGAATAGTTGAGTATCTGGAGCATCAGCATTTGTGGGTTTATTACAGGCTCAAAATGGCCAGAAACAAAGAACTTTCCTCTGAAACTTGTCAGCCTATTATTGTTCTGAGAAATGAAGGCTATTCCATGTGAGAAATTGCCAAGAAACTGAAGATCTTGTACAACGCTGTGAACTACTCCCTTCACAGAACAGCGCAAACTGGCTCTAACCAGCATAGAAAGAGGAGTGGGAGGCCCCGGTGTACAACTGAGGACAAGTACATTAGAGTGTCTAGTTTGAGAAACAGACGCCTCACAAGTCCTCAACTGGCAGCTTCATTAAATAGTACCCGCAAAACACCAGTCTCAATGTCAACAGTGAAGAGGCAACTCCGGGATGGTGGCCGTCTAGGCAGAGTTCTTCTGTTCAGTGTCTGTGTTCTTCTGCCCATCTTAATCTCTTATTTTTATTGGCCCGTCTGAGATACGTCTTTTTCTTTGCAACTCTGCCTAGAAGGCCAGCATCCCGGAGTCGCCTCTTCACTGTTGACGTTGAGACTGTTGTTAAACAAATCAAAATATATTTGACATTTCAGATTCTTCAAAGTAGCCACCCTTTGCCTTGATGACATCATTTCACACTCTTGGCATGTATTTCAGATCCTTTGTTATTAGACTCGAAATTGAGCTCAGGTGCATTCTGTTTCCATTGATCATCCTTGAGATGCTTCTACAACTTGATTCCACCAGTGGTAAATCCAATTGATTGGAAATGATTTGGAAAGGCACACACCTGTCTATATAAGGTCCCACAGTTGACAGTGCATGTCAGAGCAAAAACCAAGCCATGAGGTCGAAGGAATTGTCCGTAGAGCTCCGAGACAGGATTGTGTCGAGGCACAGATCTGGGGAAGGGTACCAAAACTATTCTGCAGCATTGAAGGTCCCCAAGAACACAGTGGCCTCCATCATTCTTAAATGGAAGTTTGGAACCACCAAAACTCTTCCTAGAGCTTTCCGCCTGGCCAAACTGAGCAGTCGGGGGAGAAGGGCCTTGGTCAGGGAGGTGACCAAGAACCTGATGGTCACTCTAACAAAGCTATAGAGTTTCTCTGTGGAGATATAAGAAACTTCCAGAAGGACAACCATCTCTGCAGCACTCCACCAATCAGGCCTTTATGGTATAGTGGCCAGACGGAAGCAACTCCTCAGTAAAAGGCACATGACAGCCCACTTGGAGTTTGCCAAAAGGCACCTGAAGACTCTCAGATCATGAGAAACAAGATTCTCTGGTCTGATGAAACCAAGACTGAACTCTTTGGCCTGAATGCCAAGCGTCACGTATGGAGGAAACCTGGTGCCATCCCTACGTTGAAGCATGGTGGTGGCAGCAGCAGGGACTGGGAGACTAGTCAGGATCAAAGAAAAGATGAACGGAGCAAAGTACAGAGAAATCCTTGATGAAAACCTGCTCCAGAGCGCTCAGGACCTCAGACTGGGGCGAAGTTTCACCTTCCAACAGGACAATGACCCTAAGCACACAGCAAAGACAACGCAGGAGTGGCATTGGGACAAGTCTCAATGTCCTTGAGTGGCCCAGCCAGAACCCGGACTTGAACCCGATCGAACATCTCTGGAGAGACCTGAAAATAGCTGTGCCGCAACACTTCCCATCTAACCTGACAGAGCTTGAGAGGATCTGCAGAGAAGAATGGGAGAAACTCCCCAAATACAGGTGTGTCAAGCTTGTAGCGTCATACCCAAGAAGACTCAACGCTGTAATCGCTGCCAAAGGTGCTTCAACAAAGTACTGAGTAAAGGGTCTGAATACTTATGTAAGTGATATCATTTATTTTATTTTATAAATTAGCAAACATTTCTAAACCTGTTTTTGCTTTGTCATTATGGGGTATTGTGTGTAGATTAATGAGGAAAAAACAGAAGGCTGTAACCTAACAAAATGTGGAAAAAATCAAGGGGTCTGAATACTTTCCGAAGGCACTGTATGTATGTATGTATGTATGTATGTATGTATGTATGTATGTATGTATGTATGTATATATATATATATACACACACACTGCTCAAAAAAATAAAGGGAACACTTAAACAACACACACACATTATATATATATATATATATATACACACACATATATATATATATATACACACATATATATATATACACATATATATATATACACACATATATATATATATATATATATACACACATACATATACACACACACACATACACACATATATATATACATATATATATATATATATATATATACACATACATACATACATACATACATACATACATACTTACATACATACACACACACCGGACTCTGACATTGCTCGTCCTAATATTTCTTCATTTCATTATTTTACATTTGTGTGTATTGTTAGATATTACTACACTGTTGGCGCTAGGAACACAAGCATTTCGCTACACTCACAATAACATCTGTTAAATGTGTATTCGACCAATAAAATTTGATTTGATTTTAAATAAAGCACTTCATCTCCTCTACTCGATATCCCAGTTACAATGATAGATCATCTGTTGGTTTCCACTTAACTGACGACAACCAAGACATAATACCATAAAAACAGGATTACGGACGAGTGAACATGTATGACGTATATGAGCACAAAGACGGTGAAATGGATGAAAACAGGCTGGGTTCTAAGAGGGTAGGATGTTAACAGATGGTTAATATTGTCTGTTCTCTCCCCAGAAGAGCAGGCGTAATTAGAGAGCTTGGCCCTGGTAAAGGATTTGTGTCATTCTCTCACACTGTGTGCGGTTCTGTGGGGAAGAGCACAGCACAGCAGATCATTCCACTGCTGAGCAGAGCACATGCACAGCCACGCCACTCAGAGAGAGGTGTGCTGAAGCATAGGGACAAGGAGGGGGAAGCAGGTGGGGAACTATCTGCGGGAAAGGTGGGGAACATTAAAATGTTAACGGTAATGAAAACATAGGATTGATGCGGCATCACCAGCAGACCAAAATAAATAGTACTGTAGCTCCTCCTCGCTAAGGGAACCTGACACAGACAAAGGAATACTGTTGATATTTTTCCAAATGTCCCTTATATAAGAAATCACCCACATACAGTATGATGTTTTCTGGAGCCTCATAAGCTGTTTTCCCTAGTCAGTCTGATCCCTAATAGTGTGAGGCTCTCCTTGTGGGCTGTCTGGGACCAGGCTGAATATGATGTACTGTTCCTTTACCTCGCTCCAAATGGTGGTATTGAGGTACTGACAAAACACACACACATGCACATGTACCCATGCACACACGTAAGCACCCACGCCCTCATTATACAGTACAGATCATAAAATTGTTGAATAGTAAGCAGGAAACTGAGCTCTGCAATGGAAGGCAAATAAATGTTCGAGTGTTCTCAACAAGGTCAAGAACATCTTCTAGCTCTTTATATAAATAACGGATGAGAATAGAGGCTGCAGCGCCCAGCTGCTAAGATGGGGAGAAAGGCAGTGAGAACAAGGATAAGATTAGAAAGATTCACAAAGTACAAGAAATAGCTAGTCCTACTAATGGGAAAGGATCAATGGCCTGTCACTCGACACAATACGTTAGGGTTGGGTGTTATCCAGATTTCCATACCTTCATACTGTCCCATCCCGGGATACACGGTATTACTGGTGGTGCACACAAGGGGTGCTATTTGTTATTTTTCAAACATAAAAAAAAGCCCCAAAATGTCACTGTCACGACTTCCGCCGATGTCGGTCCCTCTCCTGGTTCGGGCAGCGGTTTTTATGTTTATTAAACGACACCGTTGTAAACCAGTTTTCGCTCTCTTGCGCCTGACTTCTCTGCCACCAGTACGCACCCCGTTACAGTCACTTATCAGAATGCTAACAAAATGCTAACAAGTACTAAGGAATTCTCATAGCAGATGCTAATGAGCGCATGCGAACATTTACTACTAACTCAGAGGGGTTGGCAGACAACCCAGCTCATAAAGTATCTCAAAACGCTGTTTGCAGCACGCACAAAACAAATATTAAGCAGCAGGAATCTTAATCCAGGAGGGAATTGTCTCGGCTGCTATTACCAAGAAGCTTGATCTTGTAAGCTAACGTCAGCCATTTAGCTAAAATTAGCAAGTTAGCAAAACCCAGCTGGAGATAATTTATTTGGCACATCTTCGATAGTTCACTTAATAGTTATAAGATATAGCTGGCAAACAGAAGTGAATTTCATACAAGTGTAACTTGATCACCTCACTTAATCCTTATAGAGAATGCTAACTAAATGCTAACGAGCGCATTGCGAACATTTTGTCCTGTTTCTGACCTAAACAATACAAGTACACAAGTAACAAAAAAATGCTACTCACATTTTGCTGCAAGCACAAAACGAATATTAAACAGCAAGGCTCTTGATCCAGAAGGGGATTCTCTACTGTTACCAAGTGAACGCTTAATTTTGGAAGAAGCTAGCTAACCACTTAACTAGATCGCTAACTAGCTACTAAATTAGCAGACCAAATGCACAACTGCAGAGCATTTAGCTCCTTTTAGACAGTTAACTTAATAGTTATAAGATATCTAGCTGGCAAACATTTAGTTATGAATTCCATACTGTAATTAGATCACCTGGCGCATGCTACCATGTTGTGTTGCTACCATGTTGTTGTCATGTTGTGTTGCTACCATGCTGTGTTGTTGTCTTAGGTCTCTCTATATGTAGTGTTGTGCTGTCTCTCTTGTCGTGATGTGTGTTTTGTCCTATATTTATATGTATTTTTCTTATTTTTTTTTTAAGAAACATTATCCCAGCCCCCGTCCCCCTAGAAGGTCTTTTGCCTTTTGGTAGGCCGTCATTGTAAATAAGAATTTGTTCTTAAATGACTTGCCTAGTTAAATAAAAGTTAAATAAAATACTGCACAACAGTGAGTGACTCAAGGCTCCATTCTCTCGTCGTTTTGTGCTTGTAAACAAACACCACGTGACACGTGACTGGGGACTACCGTAAGCTACATAATAATGTGATAGGAGATAAAGAACATTGCGTTCTTCATTTCACCTAACGTATTGCACAAGTTTACTTAAAAAGTAGCCTGAAATATTCAAATGTATTAAACTTAAATAGAAATAGTTTCAACGGTATTGAAAAACCATCCTGTGGCATTTCCACATACCCCGGTATACAGCATATACCAGGGATCAACAACTAGATTCAGCCTCGGGATGATTTTTTCTTGAGCTGATGGTCGGAACATAATTACAAATAATTTGTAGATTGCAAATTCGCCGCGAGAAGTCCAAACAGATGTAAGGTTTGACTAAAACATAATAATTTCAAACCTTGCTTACATTTGTATATGACCATGTCTCTCTATTATGCGTGAAAAAATTAGGAATAGATTTCTTACATTAAAATAGCTTGGAGCTGTCACATCTGCTCCTCCCCTCTGGCGTACGATGTCGCCAGAGTACTAACCACCGGTCCTGGGATTCATCATTACGTACACCTGGCACTCATCATTACGCGCACCTGTGAATCATTATGATTCACACCTGGACTCCATTACCTTCATAATTTCCTCCCCTTTATATGTCACTCTCCCCTGTTCCCTCACCAGTTGGTATTGTTCTTGTTTATCAGCGTACTGCCTTATATTAGTGTCGTGTTCTTGGTTTTGTTGTTTTATTAAAACGTTTCACCTGCATCTGCTTCCGACTCACCGCCCCATCATTACAGGAGCTGATTTCCTGGGGGGAGGTAAAATAAAACCACCCGCGGGCCGCCAGTTGGGGAATCCTGGTATATACGGTATACCGCCCAAGCCTACAATACATCTCAACAGGCCAAAAATCACTGAACTAACATGACATCCAATATACACATTACTGGAGGGGAGAGGAATGGCTGTACTTTGATAGACATTGGTGTTACAATTCTTGATATAGAAAGAGAGGAACTGGCAGATCGTGAGAGTGCTCCAGACAGAGGTTGATAGACAGGAGAAAAGGCAGAGGCTGATAGAGAGAAGAAAAGACAGAGGCTGATCGTGTGTGTTTGTGTATGGTCCTAAACAAAAAGCATTAGAGCAGATAGACAAACAGCTGAGGAAACAGAGGGCCTATATGGTTTTCTAAGAAATAAGTAGCTCTCAGAGAGGAGACAGTGAAAGCATAAACACACAATTAGTCTTCACACCACAGACCATCCCATCTTCAGTGTGGGTCAGTGAGCACAGATAAGAGAACACAGGTTAATAAGTGCCTGCTGCTGTAAACCACCACCACTGAGCCAGGAGAGTAGCTGAGAAGATGGTGCATCATGGGTGACAAATTCAAAGACAGAAACAACAGAAGGGTTGTGCTCAAACAACTGGGGTGCGTTCAGTTCGATTAAATGTTTGCTACATTGTGTGACGGTTTGTACTGAACGGCACGTTTCCCCAAAATGTTAATGAACAGACTTTGTACTCCCTGACGCAGTTGAAACGCATCAGAGTTTGTCCATCTTTGTTTCCCTTGAAAATGCCATACAAAAAGGCATGTTAATTAATTATATGAAGAGTGCCTTGGTCCGCGTTTCTTTTTGATGACAATTTTACCCCTTTTACCAAAGAGCACCTTCTGTCTACAAAAACCTACTATTGTGTACCATTGCAGCGCTTCCCTTCCGGCTTTTTTCTACAAGACTTTGAGGAACGTTTGGAGGGTATGGGTGGGGTGTGGCTTGAAGCAATGAGTGACGTTTTTAAAAAGGGCAGCGGTGCACAACCCAACCCCTCCCAGTTTTTCAGGACAGCACCGTTTCCGTTTAATTAAACTGCACAGTGCACACCTTTTTTTCTGCACTGAACGCAGCCCTGGAGTAGAATTCAAAGACAGAGGCAGATTCCCTTTAGCCTTTCCTCTGTCATATTCTGCTGTCATGCAAACACATATGGCATGACAACAAACATCATAGGAGTCGGCTGAAGCTTTAAACAGATCTAGATATCGCCTACCGGGCTACATTCATTTGCATGTTAGTCAAATGATTGTCTGCAGGATGACATGTAGGCCATATAAGCGGCTGGATCGGAGGCCGTACCAGGCCAGGGGTTGACCTTTAGGGGCACAACACAGCCCATAGAGAGAGGGATGGCATTCCTCTGGGAGTTACGGTAGGACACAGGCGAGGCCCACAAGACTCAGAGAAAGACAAAAAGCCATTGAGATAGCAGTAGCTCTATGGCCTCCTCCTGCGGCATTCCACACTTAAGAGGGAACATTCCAACAGCGTTTGCGTCATGGGCCGAAGTCTATAGAGGGTGATATGCGGGGCATTTTGACCCATCTTTCTTATGAGGGTAGAAACTAGAAGGGTATTTCTCATCCAACCTCCCTGATCAGTCATATGGAAACAGTCACTTACCACATGGAGGGATTTGGTATGATACTTAGGCCTACAGTGACATGAAATACAGTTACACATTACAGTGCCTGAAAATTCTACAGGTGAGTCTAAAACTTCTCCCTAGCATAAAGCCTGTCAACATTCTTTTCCACTATATCTCAACGGAACGACAGGTATGTCTTAAGTGTCCCTGTCAATTCTGGCACCTGCAAGACAACTAATCCGTTAGTAAAACACATGTCAATGTGACAACGCAACATGTCACAATGTTCAGCTCAGCCAAACATATGTCCAGTTGGTGAATAAATGAAATGTTAGGTCATTCCAGTGATAAAATGAGGGCAACCCTTTCTTCCCGTAGTCCAGGATAACAGAGGATTTATGATTAGTCACAGTGACAGATTTGAAACCTTGTTATAACTGAGTGACAACTAAACGCAAAACAAAAGTAAGAATGTCAAAAGAGAAAAGGCAAACTGTCAGTGGTAAAAGAATGACTAAACTGTAGCTATGATTCAGTGAAACAAAATGTAGTCGATAACAATAGGTGGTGTGATTGAAGGGAGCAGGACTAGCCAGAACACCAATTTCCCAACAACTTGACAGGCTACAATCCATTTTCTATAAGTGTCTGTAACCAATCAACTTTAAATCACATTTTCTTGTTGTGACTAAAATCTGTCTCTTAAGGAGAGGTCGCGAGGTTTTGGGAATCTACTGTAAAAACTGCAACTCATGTCCCCTTGCTTGAGGATTCAGCAGATTCAGCGACCAACCATCCCCTGTGGCAGGACACGGGCCTGTAATTACTACTGCTGTCAGATGTCCTTGATCCTCTCTTTCATATGACTCAAACCTGTTCATTCTCTGTGGTCAAAAACCTGTCATTACAGATGATTAACCACTCATAACCTAACCATGGATGGATTAGTGATACATATTCAAGGCTATTCTCTACACCTGCACCAATATTAGGCTTAGGCTACACTTAAAAACAGACTTAGTGAGTGTTTCCAAATGGTTGGTTTAGCTTTTGATGATATCAGTGTAATTGAAGAAAGTGGGCTGTTGTCATTGGAGGTGCGTTGTCTCGCCTGCTTGTTAAACCTCTGTGTTGTCTCAAGCAGCAGTCTCCTTCAGCCTTGTCCCTGTGGTGGTGCCGACTCCGGACTTCATTTCCATTTAAATGGTGGGGCTGGCTAATACTGCTCCATGAACCTACATCATCATCAGTACCTGCGCATCATAGATAGACTCTACGTCAGGGCGTTCATAACAAGCCTTCCTCTGCCCTTCATTCTCCAGGATCACTCACCTGCCTCCTGGCTGCCTGCCAAACACAGGCTACCTCACACACAGCACAAGCAACTGTTGTGGAGGAGAACCTGTCTCACTCACACTGTCCGCAACAGCCCATTCTGTATCTGCCAGCTACTGGCAAATAAGCAGAGCAGCTGTACACAGCGAAGGTCCTAGTCAGGCCCATTGGTCAGCATTAAACCTCTCTGCTACCCTGCAAAGACAACTTTTAGGTCCTTGGTCAATTATGTCAGTTATGTCTCGACTTTGAAGACTATCATAGTCATGATCATCTTCCCATTTGGATCTGGTTGAGGCTGTCATCATCTGATTGTGTGGGTCTTAACGGCCACTGTCATCATCTGATTGTGTGGGTCTTAACGGCCACTGGCATCATCTGATTGTGTAGGTCTTAACGGCCACTGTCATCATCTGATTGTGTGGGTCTTAATGGCCACTGGCATCATCTGATGTTTGATCTGAGAGATGGAGCTGACGGAGTATGGAACACGTGCCTGGCACAAGAGCTGGCAGGGCAGGATGGGGCAGCCGCAGCACAGAGGGGGGGCTAAGAGGATTAGGGCTGCTGCAAGCGGGTCCCCAGACCCTTGGATGGCAGCGTTGCATGTGGGGACCCTCCCACCCCACACACTTCCTTAGGACCCGTGACCACCAGGATGTTTTTATGCAAGCACTAATCCCGTTATACAATCCAGTACAGGCTGACTGCTGTGGTGGCTACAGATGGATGGGGGATTTCAAATTCCCAAAACAACAGCATAAATTAGGCCGATGGGGTGACAGGGAGGCGGAAGTGAAAGGCCAGGAGAGACAGAATGTAGTTTCTTCTTAGATGCATCATGGCATTGTTTGTCTTCATTCTGTAACATGCTATTATATCAAAAAATATATATAATAAATCAAGGCAAAATACCAAATACTTCTAGTCAATCTACTTCGACAGAGAGCTGAAATAAATAATGTACTATTCTAATGAGTCAGCTCCCTGGGCTCTGGTCAGACCTCCATAAAATAAACTCTGAACTATAACCCTTTCTACTGTTGTGGAACATAACTCAACTCAGTAAGCCTTAGCTCAGTCTGTCCACACAGAGAAACAGCCCATTGTCATGGATGGACAAAGAGTTTGACCATAGAGTTTGACCATATAGGCTAGAGAAAAGAGACATTATGATAGTCGTGGATGAAGACTGACTGCAGGGACTGCACACAAAAACACATCTTGCAGGTTTTCTTCATCCACATACACACTGTCCAGTTTCCATGGAGGAGATTTTGGTCCTTTCTGCCATGGTGCCCGCCATCTGCAGAGAAGATATTTATACACAAACCACATGCCATACTCAACTGTGGGCACATTTACAGAGTGGAAAATCACCCAATTGACGTCTCAATCCAATGGTGAACTAGTTGAAGGTTCTGAGCACGTGTTCCATCTTTAAATTTAGGCTATATCAACTTGCAAAACATGAATTACCAAAAGCCACGACTCAACATATTTTTTACAGCAAGTCTCAACAAATAATATGAAACAAATATTTATCTTTGCTGCAAATTTCAATCACAATGAACAGTAGGACTAGACTAATGTTTGTACAGCATTGGCTGTTCAATCTGCCCTTCTCAGAGACTTTGTTCTCAAAAACTCCCATGGTGTGAGACTGAATAGTCAGGAAAAACAAAAAGGAAGAAATACCAGTGTGTGAAAGCTGTGAGAGGCGCATCCTTTTATTTTATCTCCTGCCAACCGTAACCAATGCCAAGAAAAAACAAATCCCCCAAATATAGGCCTACTGTTCTCCCTCCCTGGCTCACCCCCTCCCCTTTTTTCCCGCTGGAGAGATGGTGGTGAGAGAAGGAGTGTTATTGTGCATTTCATTAGCCTGCTGCTGCAAACACAGACTCATACACTCAATGCAAAGGACACCTCAAGTGCATGGTACTGCGTCTATAAAGTGGAATCAAAGAACCTGTCCCAATCTAATCGAGGGACCACAGATTGTTATCAACATGTCGTAATGTCAAAAGAAATCCATGAAACTCTCATTATCTGCCCTCACTAGAGGCGTCTCCCTGGTGGCGTTCAATCCCAACCTCTCCACAGCTCCTTGCATTCAATCATTTTCTCCCCACACCTAGGACACAGCAGACGGTATACCAATCCTGCAATTCATTTCAAAATGCCTTCAATCGGCTGGCCTGTCTAGATGTGCACCATGGGTCAGCTCTCTAAATCCAGGCAGCTGACACCAAATCAATTATCAACCCGGCTGTTAGGTAAGCAGAATGGAGACATCCATACTGCCCAACCTAGCAAAAAGGCAGTAACTGCTCATAGCGTGGAACTGAGAAAAAAATGCTTTTATTTACCTTGGTTTCACAGTAACTTTATGCAGTTACTGCTAACATGACCCCCATTTTCTCCAAAACACAATAGAGGCAGGATACTTGTCCACATGATTAAGCATGTATTTAATGTAGCAAAAATTACCTTAACTCCTTTTCGACCAAATGAGCAGTTACTGCCTTTTTGCTTGGTAGGGCAGCATAAAGAGCTGGAGAAACCAGGCTAAATATTCAGGCATGTTGGCCGCGGCTCAGCAATTTGCTGCTCCCTCTCACTCCCTCTTGGTGCCAATTGTACAGAACCCACTCTGGACCAGAACCCACTGGTTACTTTAGCTTTTTCTGTATTTTACAGCAATATTTCCCTGACAGCTAAGGGATGCTGAATAACGAAAAGGACATGACTTTGGTTAGGTTCTTAAGAATTTAGGCAAAATGAGGCTATATGGAGTAGTATTAATCTTTCAAAACAGACAACACTTACATTTCAAACACACAATGAACAAAGCAAACAACAATAATTACTTTTATTTTAAGAAATATTCAGTAAATAATGTAAGCCTGTCTGTGGCACCTCCTTCCCATAAGCACTCGTGTTTGTTACACCTTCATGAGAAGGTGCAAGTTGCCCACTACACAGCCTAACCACCAGATAGTAGTGATGGGGTAAAATATCAATACAGGTACATATCATAATATTATTTTGGATGATATTATATCGATATTTTGACTCCAAGTATTGATTCGTAAAAATCTCTCACTCTCTATAGTACCAGTCAAAAGTTTGGATACACCTACTCACCTTGTGTTCCTTGTTCTTGTAAAGAATAAGATTTGTGTTTTCCTGTTAAGATCATCCTTGATTGTTTGAGAAGAAAGAAATACCTCAATAGAGAACTTTGTTCAATGTAAGAAAACCTGCTCCTGACTCGTTTATTCCACCTTTCTGCTTTAGAGCAACCTCAAAGTACTTGGTCCACTCACAATGGTGAGATTGTAGACTCCGAAATTGATAGTGAAGTTTGTTTAGGCGATTTTACAGCTAACTAGTTACTTTACTTACTGATTTTGTCTTTGGTGTTATTGTGTGTAGCTACGTTTGCTAGCTAGCTAGCTAGCTACCTAGCTAGCCAGCCAGCCTGCCCATAATGGGAACATTGCATTGTGGATTTTGTAGTTGACTTGAGCTGCAACAGATTTCCACAATTATTTTCCAGGTTGCTACCAACCTTATTATAACAACAAAATGAAACATTTGTTCACAAAAAATATTGTTCACATATTAGTGTCATTTAACACTGTAAATTAAAGGAATGAGTGGTTTTGGGGGGATTTTTCCTTTAAGCTGCAATCCATGACATTTCTGTCTCAAATGAAGTATATATTATCTTGTAACTAGGTGAATGGATGGGGGAGGGATTTGTTTTTTTAATAAATGCGGGTACTAATATGCTTGGCTAGTGGGTAGAGTGGCAACTGGCAAGCGAGGATTGAAGAGCATCCCAGCTCTGTTCCCATCTGCTCGGGCTATACAGACAGATGGAGGCGAGCTGAGCATGCCCGGCTGGCTCATCGCTGGTTTTGGGCCTGTCACACTGACAGATGAGGTGGTGTGTGGCTGAAGGTCAATGAATTCCTGATAGAATAACGTTAGGAAAGGGGAGGCAAATGCGCAGGTTTAGCCTGCTGACATCTCTCTTCCTATTTCTTATGAATGAGGAGGTGAGAGGCCATATTGGCTCAGTGGAAACCTTCTACTGCCATAAGACTGCTAAATAGTTAACCAAATAGCTACCCAGACTATGTGCATTGACCCTTTTTGCCTCATCATATACTCTGTTATTGTTTATTATCTATCCTGTTGTCTAGTAATTTCATCCCTACTTATATGTACTCAATTACCTCATACCCCTGCACATCGACTCGGTACTGGTACCCTGTGTTTATAGCCAAGTTATAGTTACTAATTGTGGATTTATTCCTTGTGTTATATTTTTTTTTTCTCTGCATGTTTGGGAAGGGCCTGTAAGTAAGCATTTCACCCGTTGTTTTATGAAGCATGTGACAAATCAAATTTGATTTGACCTTAGCCAGGTATTGTCTTTGTCCCTGTCTGCTGCCATGTGCCGTCAACCACGTCTCCATGAACACTGACCCCATCGTCTACATTCCGCTCACTTTATTCTTACTTTACGTATTTCATTTTTGGTATTGAGGATAAAACCGCCATCTATTATTAGTATATTAGTTCATGATTCAATGCATTTCCCCCATAATTGGATAATAGTAGAGCACTTGAACCTGTACTTGTACAGCAAGCAAACATCTGCCAAATAATGTAAAACAGAACAGGCCCAGTTTCTAAACAACCTTTTACAGAAAGAGACGATTCAGACCAAACCAGCAAGACCAGTTCAACAGAGCAAGAAGGAATGACAGCCATCTCATCTTACAACATTGTAAATGTGGGTAAATCATATAATCCTACGTTTGCCCTATAGCCGGAGCCTTTCCTCCAACAGTCCAAGGGTACAGTGTTCTGGGGGGGACAGCAGTGGGTCTTATTTTCAGGTAGTTTGCACTTTGATACCAGAGTTCTTTAAAGCACTGAAAGACGATTGTTTTGCAAGAGAGATAAATAAAAACAACTCCCTATGTGACTTATCTAGGAAGTAGCACAACTCTGAAAATATCAATAGCCTTAGCTTTTCTATCTCCAGGAGAACATAGTTAAAAAATAAACAACTTAAAGTTGATTTGTAAATGACAAAGCTATGTGGTGTTGAACAACACTGTCATAGCGGAATGCTACAGACTTAGTGGCCGGTAAAAGTAATATCACAACATTCTGTCCCTCTGCATACTCAGAAAAGGCAATGCAGAGTACTCCTCCAGGCAAAAGTACTGAGAAGCAATTATGTTAGCTGTCAATGACTGTGTTTATGTTGTTCTGATTGCAAAAATACTTTCCCTAACATCTTGACAAAATCACTGAATTGGAGGACAATCAAGAGGGAGTTAGCCTAACAGTGTTCTCTGAGCTGCAGGAGTACAATTGGACATTAAGAAATGTCTCCATCTATTATGGGGAGATAGTTGCTGAAGGCTCAAATTCAAATTTACTCTGTAGGAAAGAGGGGAACAACCTCGCAACATAACCCATGTGGCAAGGACTGTTCTCTTTCAGTCGACTCAGTTTGACATCTCACTATGGGACACGCCCTCTTTTGTGGGTCATTGGTTGAAGCCTTACTCAATCACGACTAACGGGCCAATCAGAGCTTTGTGGGTGTACGCCCCATGTGTCTATTTAATACCCTGCACTGCTCTGGTTTCCTCATTCTTTGCCTCTTCACAAGTCTATTTGGTCACTATCTGGTTAGTAGCCAGTTAAGAGGCTTTCTTTAGAAAACTCGCTCTCAACTTACTGTTCCTTTCAGTGTGGGTTACCACCACGGAGCTTTGTGTGGCTTATTTTCTATTTCAGGAATTCTGTAAACTTCAGCTTCACTTCAACGAGTGAAGTTACCTCAGCAGAGCTTTTTGTCATCAGCTAGCTACGTACACCTGTTGCCTGGCCTACATACAATAGGCGTTGTTAGCTAGCTAGCTCCAATGCTTTAGCATCCCGCTAATAGCGGGTTACCACAAATTTTAGCTACTTCTACCGGGGTCTCTAGCTCTCCGTCGGTTCCCACCGTTCGGAGTTAGCTAGCTGAACTTAAGTGTCTTGGCTAGTTAGTGGGCTAACTGCAACACTGATGTTTTAGCTAGCAACCTCTGGGCTAAACACTCTTTCAGTTTGTTTGGCTAGCACGAGTGGTGCGGTTTTTTCAGTGTGTTACCCCACCATTGAAGCACCATCTCTTTCACATTCCCCTGTGAAAGATAACCCTGCTGTCCCTTCTACCTCAAGTTACTTGGTTTACACACCGAGTTGGGACTTGGTATCACACGTGATGGCTCGGCTAGCTGGCTATCATCACTCCAGTGATGCATTACTTTTACTTTTGGCTCTACTTTCATTACACTGAAAGTATAAAGACTGCTTTCAGTGTAATGAAAGCAGCACCGTGGTAAATACACCTTGGTAAATAAAGCTTTCGGTTTCTGCTTATCTGGCTTAAGCTCACCTTACCCCGTGTCTCTCCCATCTTTGCGTCATAGTAGCAGTACATGGAGTGGCTAGCTAGCCTCCCGGTAATTCCATTGGCTTTCGTTCATCTGGTCGAAACGAGATGTCGACAGGCTTACTGGCCATGTTGTCAGAGAAGAGGGAGAAAAAGCAGCACAAGCCTAGCAAAGCTTGCCCTGGCAATTGCAGGCATTACATGTCCGGGACTGATTCCCATCCACTCTGTACTACTTGCATCGGCATTGAACACGCTATGAAGGCTCTTGTCGACCCCGCTAGTTGTGTGCATTGCGCTCAGCTGGGCTCCGGTGTCCTTAGACGTAGAGCGAAGTACATGGGAAAGAATTGTCCAGGCCTCGTCCTTGCTCGAGAATGACTCCATTGATCACGAAGTACCAGAGGGAGAAGCTACTCAGGCATCCCCTCCGTCTGCGCTTCAGGCTGATTCGGAGAACCCCCAATTTTCAAAGGGGGCAGACCTTAATTCCAACAAATCCGGAATTGAGGACTAGGGCAGTGGCAGTCACGAAACTTCGTCAGTTGGTGATTGTCAAGCAAATAACTTGGTCTCACGGTAATTGACCGTTAATTAACATAAACATATTTAGCATCTACTGGATTCCACACAGCCTACAAGCTACTGATGCTCACCTTTGGAACATCTACATTTGAAAAAGTCTAATAAATCCATGTAATATAGCCTACACCTTCACAATAAATCCATTATTTATTTTAGACAGGTCTAAAGAAGCATGATATGAAGAAAATGTAGTCTGTATCAGAAGAAAAGAATAGCATACTTTGAGATGTCCTTATATGTTAGGTCCTGATGTGGCTACGCCAAATGGCTGTGGGCTACACTAGTTCATTTAGCAGACAAGATTTGCTTATAATTCCGTGGCATTATTTTATATTATTTTATAGTATGAAGAATACAATTGAACAATGCTGAATAAAATAAATGTTTTCTCAATGATTTGAGGGAGTGCGCACATGCAGCTATTCTGTGTTGAGCGGTTAACAAAGAAATAGGTACTCCTATATGCTTAATTTAGAGTTATTAATGTAACTTTAGTTCTAAAAACGCTAGGCTATATGTTTGGATTTTTAATACATTGTAAGGCTGCATGATGAGACTAATTGTCACGTCCTGGCCAGTAAAAGGGGTTATTTGTCATTGTAGTTGGTCAGGGCGTGGCAGGGGGTGTTTGTTTTGTGTGGTTGGGTATGGTGGGTTTAGGTTCTAGTTTTCTTATTTCTATGTTTATCTAGCTTTTCTAGTTCTATGTGAGTTTTGTCAATGACCTCCAATTAGAGGCAGCTGGTTGTTGTTGTCTCTAATTGGAGGCCATATTTAGTTGTGTTTGTTTTCACTGGGTTTTGTGGGTGGTTGTTTCTAGTATAGTCTATGCACCTTACTGGACTGTTTTCGTCGTTTGTTTTGTGTTGATTAAGTGTTTTCTTTAATAAATAAGAGGATGAGCACTTTACCCGCTGCGTTTTGGTCCCCCTTCAACGACGAGCGTTACACTAATGATGATTTTAAAAAAGTTGCTTGAAAGGCATGAGCTCTGCTTTGTTTTTTGCACAGGCTGTACACACTACATCAGTCACTCATTCACAACTTGACAAGCACTTGATAATGCCTATAATTTCACTCCCTCATCCCCTTTGTGGCCGTAATGCACCCTAAAAAAAAGACATGCTTTTTACGGCCCAGGGTGCTGCGTTGTGCCCTTCTCCCTGAGTGTGCTGCGCAATCCGAAGCATCTCTCACTCACACGGCTCGCCGTCACGGGTCTTTCTCACAGGCTACAAGTTAAGACAGACACAATGGGGATGCAACTGTGCTCATCCTTCCGAGGTGTATATTGAAGATATTGGATGAACTGTCCACATTTACTTTTCGTCAGCCAACAAGATGAGTATGCCTAACGAACAGCAAAAGCACTAGCCTATGTCAATCTACTATCCCCCATAGTACAAAAGTCGACCTATTCTATTCTGTGCGAGAAATAAATATTCCAAACAGTCTGGGACAGTTGTGGGATGCGATAGATCCCAAATTAATACAACAAACCACTAGCATCAAAAACACTTTTTTACACAATGTGGCTGACGCAACAGATCAGAACGTTTAGCTTAATATGTTGATAAACTATTAAGACTATTTCTTCACATTATAAGTACAGCAATGCGCACATGATAGTAGGCTATAAGCGTGAATGTTCCATTAGCGGAAAACGCCATTATCAAAAGTGACCACAAATGGGATTATGCATGTATTGCTTTTATTATAAAGGTGCATTTTTATGATGAAAATTATCTTCCACAAATGTGAAACTCACGAGCTGCTTATCACTTGTGAATGATGCCCAGCATAAGAAACAATGCCTTTTTTTGCAACTTGTTCGAATCACCTCACGCCAGTTAGGCTCTACACCCCTTTTAACGCGGATAAATGTGCTTAATTTTAAGAAGTTATTTGGCCACTTTAGTTGTGATACAAACCTTATTAAAATATACAGGCCGATGGGCTAGGCTACATGAGGTGATTCGAACAAGTTGCAAAAAAAGGCATTGTTTCTTATGCTGGGCATCATTCACAAGTGATAGTCTGATGGATGACAAGATTAGCCTATTCCTGATTTAATCTTGTCTTTACATATACTAAATAATATATGTGACATTTGTTATGATTTACAAATGGACCATTATCATGCATCTATATCGAAACAGGGGCAGCGGGAAAAAATACATGTCATCTATGCACTTAAATAGCAAATGGAGAACACTGGTTTATTTTCATGCCAGCCAGGTAGGCTATACTTCGGTTGTAAATATAAGCAATGTGCTTAATATTAGGAAAGCAGATAAATAAATATAGTAGGCCTAGCCTATAGAAAGCTCATGGGATCCTCCTCTTTTTATAGCGCCCATCAGTATGCAATTTCTCCCGCAACTGCATAGCCTATAGAAATGTTGTGCAACATGAGCTCATGAAGTGTTTGATTAGATTTTTGAATACATTTGCATTGATGTCAGAGTGAATAGAGGGACAATAGAGTGCTGAGTACCAGGCAGTTAACTTCTTATGGGCAGGTGAGACGGTAACCGGCCAACATCCGGTGAAATTACAGAGCGCGAAATTCAAACTACAGAATTATACATATTTAACTTTCATAGAATCACAAGTGTAATACATCAAAATAAAGCTTAACTTCTTGTTAATCCAGCCGCTGTGTCAGATTTCAAAAAGGCTTTATGGCAAAAGCACACCATGCGATTATCTGAGGACAGCGCCCCGCATACAAAACCATGAAAAACATATTTCAACCAGGCAGGTGCGACACGAAAGTCAGAAACAGCGATATAATAAATGCCTTACCTTTGATGATCTTCTTCTGTTGGCACTCCAAAAGGTCCCAGTTACATCACAAATGGTCCTTTTGTTCGATAATGTCCTTCTTTATATCCATAAAAACTCAGTTTAGCTGGCGCACTTCAGTCAATAATCCAGTTTCCCTCCATGAAAATGTACACAAAATTAATTCCAAACGTTACTAATAAACTTTTCCAAACAAGTCAAACAACGTTTATAATCAAACCTTAGGTACCCTAATACGTAAATAAACGATCAAATTTAAGACAGAGAATCGTTATTGTCTTTAGCGGGAAAAAATGCCAAAGAACACGCTCTCATTCACGCGTCACCTAGAAAAACTACAATTTCTGGCTCATTTTTCCAAAAACCAGCCTGAAACTCTTTCTAAAAACTGTTGACATCTAGTGGAAGCCCTAGGAACTGCAATCTGGGAGGACTTCGCCTTATAATAAAAGTGACAGCCATTGGCATGTCACTTGTCGCATTAGACAGCACTCTGATAAGGAAATTGATTATGCCACTGAAGTATCCCACGCCTCCCCCACCTTCCAAGAATATTAGGATGGATGGAATTTCAGAGAAATTCTACATCTGTCCGACAGAGTGTACCAGCCTTCCCAGACTGTCTAGCATTGTTGGAGTCTTCCTGGGCAGAGCCACTCAAGTCACTTTCTCCTGTGACTCGCTACGCCCACTTGGATATGCACAGCATGGAGTCGTCGGGATTGGCTCAGCCTGTCTGAGCACCTCCACCTGAGGGCTTTGAGCTCCTCTTCCTCTACCCCCAAGCTCGCTCAACCTAATGAAATGCTTCACCGTGTCCGTGTAGGAGAGGATCTACCGATTTGCAGCTCAGGCGGAGCGCTCTGTGAACGCAGCTCTCCGTCTACATGGTGGTGCAGGTTAAGGACCTGAGTGATTCCCTGGCGAACGGTGGCACCATCGACCAGGAGAAGCTAATGGTGCCAAGTCGCCTTGCCAACCATACGACTCGAACCCTCAAGTGTACCGCTGAGGCTTCTTGGAGGGTCATGGTGCATGCAACCGTTGGGCAGAGAGCCCTCTGGCTGAACAATGCACGGGTATCAGAGGGAGATGGGAAAAATCCTGAATGGACAGATCGGTCCCACCAGACTGTTTGGTCCAGCCATATTGAAGATACAGGCCAGGTTCGAGTCTAAGAAAAAGGAGACTGAGGCGCTGGGCTCCCTGTTACCATGGAAACAGGACCCAAAGCCCCAGAAGCCCATGTTCGCCCAGGATGTTCCCATGAGGCCTCCCTCCCAGAACTGGAGGATCCCTAAGAAGACTTAGCAGCCTTCTCCGGTAGCTCAGACCCAGGGACAGACAGTTCGTTCACCAGCAATGCAGTGCCTCAGGGCACAGGCATTACTCCAAGCAATGAGCAGAGGAGACCCCCTCGGCTCTATCCGGAGGGAAGGGGAAGAAGCAGCACACCTAGCACAAAGCGCGAGGCTTCAAGGAGCCGGTAGAGCTCCTCTGACCTCGACGACCAGAGTCTCCTCGGGAGTCCGGCGTCAGGTCACACAAGCTTGTTTACACACAGCAGAGGTGTAGCACAGGAGTCCCCCTCCTCAAGAACCATAAGCCCTCATTGGGGCGGGTTAACACCACTGTTCCCCAAGATCAGTTCTCAAATAAAGAGTTCCAATCACATCCAGGCCCACGGGCCGAGGCTGATGTTTCAAAATGTTCACGTGCAAAACAATCAACCTCTCGAGGGCGTCCTTGTCCCGCTTACTCATACCGATACAGCAGAAAATATTGTTGGAATTGTCTCTGGACTGTAGCCTGTCAAGCATCATCATGGAGAGAGCGACGGCTTTTTGTCACTGCCTCTCAAGTGTTTTACCCGGCAACATCAGTCACATACAGGATGTGTCTGAGGCTTCTTGGGATCATGGCCTCCATGATTGTGAGACCTGGCAGTGTGGTGCCAGGAAAACAACCTCTCCCTCAATGTGAGCAAGACAAAGGAGCTGATCGTGGACTACAGGAAAAGGCGGGCCGAACAGGCCCCCATTAACATCGACAGGGTTGTAGTGGAGCGGGTTGAGAGTTAAGTTCCTTGGTGTCCACATCACCAACAAACTATCATGGTCCAAACACACCAAACCAGTCATGAAGAGGGCACGACAACATCTTTTCCCTCTCAAGAGACTGAAAAGATTTGGCATGGGTCCCCAGATCCTCAAAAAGTTCTACAGCTGCACCATCGAGAGCATCCTGACCGGCCTGGTATGGTAACTGCTCGGCATCTGACTGTAAGGCGCTACAGAGGGTAGTGCGTACGGCCTAGTACATCACTGGGGCCAAGCTTCCTGCAATCCAGGACCTATATTCTAGGCCGTGTCAGAGGAAAGCCCAAAAAATTGTCAAAGAAATTGTCAAAGACTCCAATCACCCAAGTCATAAACTGTTTTCTCTGCTACCGCACGGCAAGCGGTACCGGCGCACCAAGTCTAAGACTATAAGGCTCCTTAACAGCTTCTACCACCAAGCCATAAGACTGCTGAATAATTAACCAAATGGCCACCGGATTATTTACATTGTCCCCCCATTTGTTTTTTACACTGCTGCTACTTATTATCTATGCGGTTTATTATCTATGCATAGTCACTTCACCCCTACCTACATGTACAAATGACCTCGACTAATCTTTACCCCGGCACATTGACTCGGTATTGGTACCCCCTGTATATAGCCTCATTATTGTTATTTTATTGTGTTACTTTTTATTATTTTTGACTTTAGTTAATTTGGTAAATATTTTCTTAACTCTTTCTTGAACTGCATTGTTGGTTAAGGGCTTGTAAGTAACCACTTCATGGTAAGGTCTACACATGTTGTATTCAGCACATGTGATAAAGTTTGATTTGATTCGAGTTCCACTTGGTCTCCTCCTCATGAGAGACTTCCGCTTGGACCCGTCTCGCCACCGGCACAGGTGCGCGCTTCTCTCTGCAAAGTGTCTATCAGCACTTCAAAGCCGATAGACACTTTGATGCGGGGCTGCCCTACTGAGAATCTTCATGCGCAAAGTAGTGACAATGGACGCATCACTACATGGGTGGAGGGCAGTCCACGAAGGGCATACGGTGAACTGCATCAGACTATGAATACAGCCCATATCAACGTTCTTGAGCTCCACACTGTGTTACTAGCCCTCAGGCACTTCCGTCCATTCCTACAGGGCCAACATGTCCTGGTCAGGTTGGACAATACGTCTACAGTGGTATATATCAACCGCCAAGGAGGAACACACTCCCGTCAATTTCACTCTCTGGCGAGAGAGATCTTGCTATGGAGCAGGGAACATCTGTTATCTCTCACAGCAAACCATGTGCCAGGCAGACTAAACTCAGGTGTGGATTTACTGTCGCGAGGGAACCACCTACCAGGAGAGTGGCGACTTCATTCCGAGTCGCCGAGGAGGTGTGGGGGCATTACAGCAGGGCTGCCGTCGATTTGTATGCATCGCTGGACAATGAGCACTGTCGCTTGTTCTTGGCGATGAAAGATCACAATGCTCCTCTAGGCGTAGACGCGCTGGCCTACAAGTGGCCTGACATGCTTCTGTCCGCCTTCCCTCCAGGTGGGCCAGATCCCCCCTACTCTGGACAGAGTGAGAACGAATGGTCTATTCCTCATCCTGATAGCCCTGTATTGGCCCGGGAAGCCATGGCTGGCGGAGATTGTACCTCTCCTGTACGTGCAACCATGGTGCCTGCCACAGTGTAGAGATCTGCTATCCCAAGCACAGGGCGAAATATTCCCCCCTCATCCCGAGCTGATGGATCTCTGGGCCTGGCCCGTGAGAGATCCAACTTGGACTCGGTGGGCTTGCCTCCGAACGTGGTTGCCACAATTTAGAGTGCCAGAGCCCCTTCTACAAGAGGTCTTTACGACCTGAAGTAGTGGGCATTCGAGAGGTGGTTTGAGAGACGCGAGTTGGTCTCTTTTCAGGGTTCCATCCCTGCCGTTCTCGCCTTCCTACGGGAATTGCTCGACAAGGGCAAGGCCTTTTCCACCGTTAAGATCTACTTGGCGGCGATCTCAGCCTGCCATTTCCTACTAGGTGAGACGACAATTGAGGCTCACCCCCTGGTTTGTCATTTTATGAAGGGAGTGTGCCATCTCTAAGCCACTTGCCCCATCATGGGACTTGGGGCTGGTTCTGGATGCACTTACAGGCGATCACTTTGAACCGCTAGAGACAGTGGATCTTAAGACTGTCTTATAAGGCTCACCTTGGCTACAGCCAAGCTCGTTAGTGTCCTTCATGCGCTCTTGGTTCATCCTTCATGCAATCAGTTTGCCCCTGACTACTCCAAGGTTATGATACGTCCTAAAGCCACATTCATTGCTAAGATCATTCCCATGACTTACAGTAGTCAAGCAAAAAAATAAATGTCCTCTCACTGTCAACTGCGTTTATTTTCAGCAAACTTAACATGTGTAAATATTTGTAAGAACATAACAAGATTCAACAACTAAGACATAAACTGAACAAGTTCCACAGACATGTGACTAACAGAAATTGAATAATGTGTCCCTGAATAAATGGGGGGTCAAAATCAAAAGTAACAATCAGTATCTGGTGTGGCCACCAGCTGCATTAAGTACTGCAGTGCGGACCTCCCGGGTGGCGCTGTGGTCTAAGGCACTGCATCGCAGTGCTAGCTGTGCCAGAGATTCTGGGTTCGAGCCCAGGCTCTGTTGTAGCCGGCCGCAACCGGGAGGTTCATGGGGTGACGCACAATTGACCCAGCGTCTTCCGGGTTAGGGAGGGTTTGGCCAGCAGGAATATCCTTGTCTCATCGTGCACTAGCAACTCCTGTGGCGGGCTGGGCGCTGTGCACGCTGACCAGGTCGCCAGGTGTACGGTGTTTCCTCCGACACATTGGTGCGGCTGGCTTCTGGGTTGGATGTGCGATGTGCGTTGTGTCAAGAAGCAGTGCGTTGGGTTTCGGAGGACGCATGGCTCTCGACCTTTGCTTCTCCTGAGTCCGTACGGGAGTTGCAGCGATGAGACAAGACTGTAACTACTACCAATTGGATACAACGAAATTGGGGAGAAAAAAGGGGTAAAAAAAGTACTGCAGTGCATCTCCTCCTCATGGACTGCACCAGATTTGCCAGTTCTTGCTGTGAGATGTTACCCCACTCTTCCACCAAGGTGCAAGTTCCCGGACATTTCTGGGGGGAATGGCCCTAGCACTCACCCTCCGATCCAACAGGTCCCAGATGTGCTCAATAGGATTGAGATCGGGCTCTTCGCTGGCCATGGCAGAACACCGACATTCCTGTCTTGCAGGAAATCACGCACAGAACGAGCAGTATGGCTGGTGGCATTGTCATGGTGAAGGGTCATGTCAGGATGAGCCTGCAGGAAGGGTACCACATGAGGGAGGAGGATGTCTTCCCTGTAACACACAGCGTTGAGATTGCCTGCAATGACAACAAGCTCAGTCCGATGATGCTGTGACACACCGCCCCAGACCATGACGGACCCTCCACATCCAAATCGATCCCGCTCCAGAGTACAGGCCTCGGTGTAACGCTCATTCCTTCGACGATAAACGCATATCCGACCATCACCCCTGGTGAGACAAAACTGTGACTCGTCAGTGAAGAGCACTTTTTGCCAGTCCTGTCTGGTCCAGCGACGGTGGGTTTGTGCCCATAGGCGACAATGTTGCCGGTGATGTCTGGTGAGGACCTGCCTTACAACAGGCCTACAAGCCCTCAGTCCAGCCTCTCTCTGCCTATTGCGGACAGTCTGAGCACTGATGGAGGAATTGTGCGTTCCTGGTGTAACTTGGGCAGTTGTTGTTGCCCTCCTGTACCTGTCCCGCAGGTGTGATGTTCGGATGTACCAATCCTGTAGTGTGTCTGCCAATGCGAGGACGATCAGCTGTCCGTCCTGTCTCCTTGTAGCGCTGTCTTAGGCGTCTCACAGTATGGACATTGCAATTTATTGCCCTGGCCACATCTGCAGTCCTCATGCCTCCTTGCAGCATGCCTAAGGCACGTTCATGCAGATGAGCAGGGACCCTGGGCATCTTTCTTTTAGTGTTTTTTGAGTCAGTAGAAAGGACTCTTTAGTGTCCTAAGTTTTCATAACTGTGACCGTAATTGCCTACCGTCTGTAAGCTGTTAGTGTCTTAACAACTGTTCCACTGGTGCATGTTCATCAATTGTTTATGGTTCATTGAACATGCATGGAAAACAGTGTTTTAACCCTTTACAATGAAGATCTGTGAAGTTATTTAGATTTTTATGAATAATCTTTGAAAGACAGGGTCCTGAAAAAGGGGCATTTATTTTTTTGCTGAATTTACATGGACAGGACCAGGCCATTCCAGAGTTGTGACCAACTGTTTGTTTGCTTGCTTTATCAACCCTGCTCGGGGTAGGGCTTTGTCCAAACAACGCCTCTCCTATTGGGTAGTGGAGGCTATCGCAAAGGCGTACAGTTGTCAGGGATTGAGTATGATGGATCAGGTACATTACCATGTACCACAACAGATTGGAAAATCGGGGCGTTTTCCAAGTGTCCCATAGTGAGATGTCGAACCGAGTCGACTGAAAGATAACTTTGGGTTACGATATGTAACCCTGGTTCTCTGAGACATCTCACCAGATTGCCCCTCTTGCACGGTGCATGTTAGAGGTAGTTCTTAGAATAATAGTTTTTTTTAATTTAACCTTTATTTAACTAGGCAAGTTAGTTAATAACAAATTATTTTTTACAATGAGAGCCTACCGGGGAACAGTGGGTTAACTGGCTTGTTCAGGGGCAGAACGACAGATTTTTACCTTGTCAGCTCAGGGATTCGATCTTGCAAACTTCCGGTTACTAGTCCAACACTCTAACCACTAGGCTATAGTGGTACTCCATTGACATTTAAATTGAATTGAAATTTTAACTTCTAATTATTACCACAAAGATGGCTGCCGGTACTACCCACCGTCGAATGTCAACTTAAATGTTCATGTCTATTCTATTATCTATATTTCTATGATTTCAATAGGTTTCCTATGGAGGACAATACAATTTAAAAACAATTGACAATACAATTTAAAAACAACAGCTATTCCCATTCAAGTTAACATTCTCTGATGTGTGGACCTCCAACCATCTTTGCAGTACCATTTGAAAGTTGAAACGTCAATTTTATTCCCCTTTTATTACATTTATTAGCCAAAACATGACACCCACCCTGTATTCAAGAGCATGTTGTGTCTCAACTGATGGCGGGCACAACACAAAAACCTAAGATCTAAAATAAGGTCTGAGCTACAACATATGCGAATTTACACGCTTTTAGAATTGACGTTTAAGGTAAAATTATAATTTTAATAAAAATCATTCTCAACCATTTATCTTTTACAGTGATGAAGACACGGATGTCTCATGGTATGGTGTAATCTGATTAATCAGGCTGTAATACACAAGTAATTGCTATATACAGCCTGAAACTAAAGCCTAAAAAAATAGTGTAAATGTTACTTACAATCCAGAATGTTGAATAAAATTACATTTAAAACCTGTTGAGGACAGATGTTCCGCTAGCGGAACGCCTCGCCAATATCCAATGGAAGTGTGTGGCGCGAAATACAAAACCTCAAAAATGCAACAATTTCAATTTTTCAAACATGCGACTATTTTACACCATTTTAAAGATAAGACTCTCGTTAATCTAACCACATTGTCCGATTTCAAAAAGGCTTTACAGCGAAAGCAAAACATTAGATTATGTTAGGAGAGTACATAGCCAAAAATAATCACACAGCCATTTTCCAAGCAAGCATATATGTCACAAAAACCCAAAACACAGCTAAATGAAGCACTAGCCTTTGATGATCTTCATCAGATGACACTCCTAGGACATTATGTTATACAATACATGCATGTTTTGTTCAATCAAGTTCATATTTATATCAAAAAACAGCTTTTTACATTGGCGTGTGATGTTCAGAAAATGTATTCCCACCGAAAACTTCCGGTGAATTTACTAAATTACTCATCATAAACGTTGACAAAATACATAAATTATTTTAAGAATTATAGATACAGAACTCCTTAATGCAATCGCTATGTCAGGTTTTAAAATAGCTTTTCGGCGAAAGCACATTTTGCAATATTCGGAGTACATAGCTCAGCCATCACGGCTAGCTAATTTGACACCCACCAACTTTGGGGCACACTAAACTCAGAATTAGTATTAGTAAAATGGTATTACCTTTGCTGATCTTCGTCAGAATGCACTCCCAGGACTGCTACTTCCACAAGAAATGTTGTTTTTGATCCAAATAATCCATAGTTATGTCCAAATACCTCCGTTTTGTTTGTGCGTCCAGGTCACTATCCAAAGTGTAACGCGCGAGCGCATTTCGAGACAAAAAAATTCTAAATGTTCCATTACCGTACTTAGAAGCATGTCAAACGCTGTTTAAAATCTATTTTTATGGTATTTTTCTAGTAAAATAACGATAATATTCCAACCGGACAATAGTGTATTCATTCAAAGAGGAAAATAAAAAAATGTGTGGTTGCGTGAACACGCATATCCAATCTCTTTGTCACCAGGCAGACCACTGAGAAACTGAGCTACTATACTCTGCCCAGAGACGCCTCAATCCGCTTTCTGAAGGCTTTAGAGAGGCAATGGAAGCCTTAGAAAGTGCTACGTAACCCCACAGATACTGGAGTTTCGATAGAAAATCAAAAGAAGAACTACAAATTCTCAGACAGGCTACTTTTTTTCAGGTTTTTGCCTGCCATATGAGTTCTGTTATACTCACAGACACCATTCAGTTTTAGAAACTTCGGAGTGTTTTCTATCCAAATCTACTAATAATATGCATATTCTAGTTTCTGGGCAAGAGTAGTAACCAGATTAAATCGGTACGTTTTTTTCATCCGGCCGTGAAAATACTGCCCCCTATCCACAACAGGTTTTAAACTTACTCTACCTGTAGTGTTTGTCCTTTTGAGACAAAATAGCCACAGGAAAGTATTGTTTACCAGCCTTTTTAGAGAGCTGGTAGGTTTGGCACCAAAGTAGAGTTAGTGCTCTCGTCAATAACTATTGAACCAATCATGCCATGATAATGAACATAGTATATTCTGAATCAGAGGATGGAGTATAAATCGCCACCTTTTTTGTGTGATTTGAATAATTGTTTTTATTCAAATTAAATATTTGTAAAATTACAATAAAAGAAAAAAGGTGTGGATTGTTCTCCATCCTCCGCTGATTCAGATTATACCATTTCCACTGGCATGGCATGCTTAGTTCAATAGCTATTGATGAAAGAACTGAATACCCAATATAAAACTACATTTACCTAGGTGGCAAGCCAAACCTTATACTTACAGGCTCTCTAAAAAGTCAGGTAAACAATACATTCCTGTAGATATTATGTCTCAAATGTCGATCCACTGAAGGACCAACCACACAGACAACCGATATAAACTTACTCTATGTAACTTTATTCAACATTTTGGCTTGTGAGGAAACTTTTCAAGTTTTTGCAGTGCTTCGTTTCAAAATTGTGCATTACAGCCTAATTAATCAGACTAGGTATGGTGGGGTATGCAAAATAGGTCAACTTTGAACATCTTTATCTCTTGAATGTTTTGGCATTCAGGTCCAAAATGTCACTTTCTAAGCAAACGTGCATGGAATGTTTCATTCAACTCAAAGGGGGTGCTGTCAAAAAGTGATTGAATGCAAATAGATTTACCCTATAACAAGAATTGGTATCTAGCCTGATTTATTTATTTTGTCAGATGCATTCTCTCAGGCGGCTGAATTGCTACTGTATCAGATTTTTTTTTTTTAACTACAACAACAACAATGAAATTAATTCTGAGTCCGAGTCATATGACCGTTTGTTATAACTAGTTAGTTAACAAAAGCTGTAGGGTACAGTTCGAGATTGCAATGAAAGTTATTTCTGTATTGAGCAATCTCGACAATGCAGTTGATGACAATTTGCTTTGAGAAGCAGCCATTCGTAATGCACAGCTTCAGTTATCTAAATGCCAGACTGAAAGAAACAACTTCATAGACGATAAGATAACACTAGCAGAGACAGCACTAGCATGTGGGCTAGCTAGCTACATACAGCTAGCCAAAGACAAGAAACATGCATTGCATCAACATCATTATTGTACTGTGGGAAAATAGCAAGCTATAGCTAGCTATTTTCTACAATATATATGCTAATAACATCGATTACTGGCAGTAGCAGGATAATAAAATCACTAACTTACCTTAGGCTTGTAGAGCCACTTTCGAAACCGATTCATCGTTACCTCGCCACCTTACCCCTCCTTTGTCACCGACCGTTAACGTTATTCTACCTGTGCGAGACAGACTACTGAGACTAGCAAGCTAGCTACGTGGGAAATGTTGAATCCAATATGATATCCGAAATTGTAATTTAAAGAGTTCAAGTGTCTAACTAATTTCCTGAACATTTACGTTGTGTTTCTATGTCTACAAAATCTACGGTTGGCTAGTGCCTCACTGCCACTTTTCAAGTCCAACGGGATAAAGCACTCATCCACGGATGGCTTCCATAGCTATTCTCTCCCTCTGCTTGATGACAGTCACGTTGACAACATCGCCACCCACCTTCCCAGGGAAATGTTGCGTTCAAGACCACTGGGAACTCGGAAATGTTCGACTCCGAAACTCATTGTAGAAAGATGTGGTCTATGGAGGGAGATCAGTGCCTGTTCGAAAATGCAATGGTTACATAATAAATAGGATTGTAAAAAATATAAATGCGTTTTATTAATCAGTGTGCATGATTAATGCCACAATTCAATTGCTAAATTAAAATGAAACTAGAAAATGGTTAATTGAAAATGGTAAACAGAAAAAGACAAATGGTAAACAGAAAATCGTAAAGGTAATTAAGCTTTTTATTTTTTTTATTTACATTTACAAAGTGTATGCAAATTGCTTCTTGGAAGCACGAACCAGGAGAGTAACGCCACATCCCCATGTACTAGTACATTCTAACCATGTCGGGCTCTCTGTACATAGATTTTAGACTTGACATTGTAAATACCATTTTCTGTTAACCATTTACATTTAGAATTTCCATTTCCAATTAGCCATGGTCGATTCATTTTAACATAGCAATTTTATTGTGGCATGAATAATGGGCACTGATATGAAAATATAAATGCATTTATTTTCACATTTATTTAAGCATTGTAGTTTCGAACTGGCAGTGATAACCCCACATAGCTTCCAAGTAACTCGGACATCTATCAGAATCAACCAATATGAATCCCTAGCAAAGAAACGAAGCAACTTTTTACTTGGAGGGGCCGACTTGCCGTGAACGCGGCATTTTGGCTTGCACTACGTCACTATGGTGTACGTCATCATTGTTGATTCTGTCAAGCGAAAATATATATTTTTTCTAAAATCTTGGTACATTATTTTTATTAAGTAGTTGGAACACATCACAAAAATGAACCTTTAGTTGATGTCATAATGGTGTTTGTCACAATGTGAAAATAATCATGTTGACCGCTGTTTTGTGTTACTTGGCAACGACCAAACATCGGAACTGTTTTGAAGCTACACCTTGAGAGAAAAAAAATGGGTTTCACATTGCTAAAGACCTTCGATTTATGAAGCAACTATTCGGCAACATTTTAGTCCTGCAAGGAATGCGTTGAGTTCTTTCAATATAGCTTTGCAACATCCATGGTAAGGGTCCGAGCACGGACACATTTTGCGTGTCAGAAAATGCCTCCAGCATCACTGATACGTTTATTAATAACCAGTAGATTATCATCTGTCTGTCGTCTGTCATTGTGGTCAGGTAGCTACCTCAATCCAGCTACCCACCACATTCATTGAGACGATTTTAATTTCCCCAATGCCACTCTGTCCCTACTTTGCTTATTTATGGTCAGGTGTAGCAGAAGATGGCACAAGGCTATGCAACACTTATCAAGGAAGCCACTCTGCTCCTGGACAAGTTCAATGCAGAGAAACAGTGTGTGGAGGAATTTACAGAGGATGCTTCAAAGGCCATCGAGGTAACTGTACCTAAATGGAGTAGTGTGTCTGTATGGATGTGATGGATTAATTAATTTCATGCCCTATTATAAGGCATAAAGTTATCACGTTTCAAGGTAAGACCCAGATGCAGACAATGTCAAGTTAACAGTTTAATAAGCCAACAGGGACAGGCAAAAGACAGGTCAAGGACAATAATCCAGATAGGTGGGGCAAAGGTACTGGACGGCAGGCAGGAGTCAGTAATCCAGTTACATGGGGCTAAGGTACTGGACGGCAGGCAGAAAAGGTCAAACAGGAACAATCATGACACAGGAACAGAGGGAAAACCGCTGGTAGGCTTGACGAAACAAAACGAACTGGCAACAGACAGAACACAGGTATAAATACACAGGGGTTAATGGGGAAGATGGGTGACACCTGGAGACAATACCAAAGACAGGTGAAACAGATCAGGGTGACAGTAACCCCCCCTCTCCTACCTGGGGGCATACCTGGTTGACCCGGAAGTCGGCGTTGGAAATCTGCGATGAGGCCTGGTTCCAGGATGTACCTGGCGGGGACCCAGCACCTCTCCTCCAGGCCATAACTCTACCAGTCAACCAGGTACTGGAAATCCCTGCCCCGAGGTCAAACCTTCTGGAGACGCCTCACTGTGTATGCCAGTTGGCCGTCGATGAGACCACGGAGAGGGGTGGGCCTGGAAACAGGAGACAAAGGGCTGTGAGACATGGGTTTAACTCTGGACACATGAAAGGTTGGGTGTATGCGAAGGGTACAGGGCAACAGAAGACGAACAGCAGAGGGGCTAATCATTTTAGAGATGGAAAATGGGCCGGGGGGTGCGTGATTCCACCCGGAGGTTCTGATCCTGGGTGGATAACCATACCATCTGCCCGAGATGATACCGGGAAGCCGGGGTCCGATGGTGATCCACTTGTCGTCAATACCTGGAGGTGGTCTTGAGGAGGGCCGACCGGGCTCTCCTCCAGGTACGACAACAGCAGCGGACAAACATCTGGGCAGAAGGTATGCTGATCTCTTCTTCCTGCTCGGTGAAGAGCTGGGGCTTATACCCCAGGGAACACTCAAATGGCGATAGGCCGTGGCAGAGCAGGGAAGGGTGTTGCGGCGTATTCCACCCACACAAGCTGCTGGCTCCAGGTGGTGGGGTGGTGACCAGGCAGCGCAGAGTAGTCTCAAGGTCTTGGTTGGCTCGCTCCGACTGGCCGTTGGACTGAAACCCAGAGGACAGGCTGGCCGACGACCCAATGAGGGTGCGGAACGCCTTCCAGAACGAGAGCTGAGGCCCCCAGTCGGAGACCATGTCCACGGGCAGTCCATGGATCCGGAAGACGTGCTGCACCATGAGCTGGGCCGTCTCCTGGCCTGAGGGTAGTTTGGGGAGAGGAAGGAAGTGGGCGGCTTTGGAAAACCGGTCGACCACAGTGAGTATGGCAGTGTTGCCTCCAGACAGGGGAAACCTGTGACAAAATTCAGGGATATGTGGGACCAGGAACGGTGAGGGACATGCAGTGGTTGCATAAGACCAGCCGGAGCTTGCCTAGGAGTCTTGTTCTGAGCACAGACCGTGCAGGCAGAGACAAACGCGGCGACACCCGGAACCATAGTAGGCCACCAAAAGCGTTGTCGCACAAAGGCCAGGGTCCGACAGGAGCCCGGGTGGCAGGCAAGCCTGGAGGAATGGGCCCACTCCAAGACTGCAGAGCGGACATCAGGCACAAACATCTGGTTATCTGGGTTTGACTGGGACCGCTGCGCCTCCCGGACCTGTTTCGCTATACCCCAGCTGAGTGCCGTCACCAGGCACGAGGTGGGAAGGATGGTCTCGGACTCCGGGGGTGGTAACCGTGGGGCTATAGTGGTGAGATAGGGCATCCGGCTTGACGTTCTTGGACCCCGGCCGATAGAGGGAAAAGTTGAACCGGGTAAACAGCCCATCTCGCTTGCCTGGAGTTGAGGTGCTTGGCGATGGGGAGATACTCCAGGTTTTTGTGGTCGGTCCACACATTGACGGATGTTCTGCCCCTTCCAGCTAGTGCCTCCATTCCTCCAATGCCATCGTCACTGCAAGAAACTCCCAATTCCCCACATCGTAGTTCCTCTCCATGCTGCTGAGAGAAGAAGGCGCAGGGATGCAGCTTAAGGTCCAGTGCAGAACGTTGGGACAGGACAGCCCCCACTCCGACATCCGAAGCAGTCGCCTCCACCACAAACTGTCGGGAAGGGTCAGGATGAACCAAGATAGGAGCACTGGTAAAGTGGTGTTTGAGGTCCTGGTACGCCCGTTGAGCGGCAGAGGACCACGTGAATGGAACCTTGGTCGAGGTGAGTGCAGACAGGGGGGAAGCCAAGGTGCTGTAACTCCGGCTAAAGCGACGATAAAAGTTGGCAAACCCCAGGAAACGTTGCAGCTGCACCCTAGACGTAGGCTGAGGCCAATCCACCACCACTCTCACCTTCCCGGATCCATCTGGACACTCCCAGCAGAGATGATGTAACCCAGAAAGGGGATGGTGAAGCGATGGAACTCGCAATTTTCGGCCTTTACAAACAGTTGATTCTCCAGAAGGCGTTGAAGCACCTGCCGGACGTGGAGCACGTGTTCTTGGGGGGGAGCGGGAGAAGACGAGGATGTCATCAATGTAGACGAACCGGTTCAACATGTCACGGAGAACATAATTTACCAGAGCCTGGAACACAGCAGGGGCATTGGTGAGGCCAAAAGGCATGACCAGATACTCGTAGTGGCAGCTGGCCGTGTTGAAGGCGGTCTTCCACTCGTCTCACTCTCGTATCCGCACCAGGTGGTAGGCGTTCCATAGATCCAGCTTGGAAAACACAGTGGCCCCCTGGAGCGGCTCGAAGGCCGAGGAAATTAGTGGTAACGGTTCTTAACAATAATGTCATTCAGTCCCCGGTAGTCAAGCCACAGGGTCTTGTCCTTTTTCTCCACGAAGAAGAACCCTGCGTTGGCAGGAGGGGGAACGGATAAATCCTGCAGCTAAGGAGTCCCCAATGTCTCCATAGCCTTGGTCCCGACAGACCTCCCTAGCACCACGCCGCCCCTGGGACAAGGTCAATCCCGCAGTCATAGGGTCAGTGAGGCGGAAGCGTAGTGGCCTGGGCCTTGCTGAACACCTCTCTGTTCAGCAAGGTACTCCGCAGGGATGGCGGAGAGGTCCAGGGCAACTTCCGTGCCCCCAGGAAGACGTCCTGGGGCAGGTTGCGCTGACTTCAGACAATGGGTGTAGCAGAACGGACCCCAGCCCATGATGGCACCCGTAGACCAGTTGATGAGGAGATTGTGTGGCCGGAGCATCCCAAAACCACGGGAATCTGAGGAGAATTGATGAGCAGAAATTGAATAGTCTCGGTGTGATTCCCTGACACCTGTAGGTTGATGGGAGTGGTATGAGTGACCCGACCTATAGAGCGGCCATCTAGTGCTCTAACATCCATGGGAATGGAGAGGGGCTGAGGACAGGGAGAGATTTAGACTGGTTTCCCCACAGCAGAATGGCATGAAAAGGGGTGCGAGCAAGGGAAGCAGAAAAGTTCTCCATATGGCCCACCAGAGTACTCGCTGCTACCGGTGAGCCTGGTCTTTTTAAAGGACACAAGAGTCCCGCAATACAGACAACTCTTTGTGTTGATCCTGTATTGCCATTCCGCTGGCTACAGCCCAGCCTAGTTGACTCGGCCATCTTCTGCGACTCTCGGGGGAGGTCAGGAAGCGTCAGGTTCTCTCGGCAACGGGACCGTCGGAGACTTCCGGGATGACGCGGAGGCCAGGTGGAATCCCTGGACGTGCGAGCGAAGTCAAATTTCCTCCCCCTCCGTTGTTCATCGATGCGGATGGTCAACACGATGAGGGAATCAAGATCCATAGGTAACTCCCGAGCAGCAAGCTCGTCCTTGACCTCCTGAGATGCCGTGCAGGAACATATCGAACAGCGCTTCCTGGTTCCAAGCACTCTCCGCTGCCAACATGCGGAAATCCACTGCATTGTCTGCCACACTGCGGGAGCTCTGCCGAAGCTGGATTAGCTTCCTCGAGCTTCTCTCCCGGAGAACAGGGCATCAAAAACCGTCACCTCTCCTACGAACCCCTCCAAACTAACACATACAGCTGTTGTTCCCATACATCAGTAGCCCAGGTGAGAGCCCTCCCGGACATCAGCGTGATGAGGTAGGCCATCTTGGAGCGATCCGAGGTGAAGGAGGAGGGCTGAAGCTCGAAGACGAGGGCACACTGAGCTAGAAACGCCCGACAGGTGCTCGGCTCTCCATTGAAATGTTCCAAGGGAGGTAAGCGGGGCCCCCGAGAAGGCAGAGTGACCGATGAGATGGCACTGCTGGCAGCTGTGTGGTTACGACCGTGGTAGGCTGCCTCCCAGACAACCCGCGGAATTGCTCCAGAAAAATGTCCGCCATGATCAGGCGTTGTTCAGCCAACGTTTGGACCCCTCCATAAGGCCACGAAGTAATTCCTCGTGCCTAACGATGGTGGCTCCTTGGGAGGAGATGGCGTTGCATAGCTGGCCCGGGTCTGCTGGGTCAGTCATGGCCAGTTCGTACTATCACGTTTCAAGGTAAGACCCAGATGCAGACAACGTCAAACTAACAACAGTTTAAGAATCCAACAGGGGCAGGCAAAAGACAGGTCAAGGAAAGGCATGGGTCAATAATCCAGATAGGTGGGCAAAGGTACAGGACAGCAGGCAGGCTCAGGGCAGGCAGAAAAGGTAAAACCGGGAAAACTAGAGAACAGGAACAATCACGAGACATGACCAGAGGGAATACCGCTGGTAGGCTTGACAAAACAAAACAAACAGACAAACAGAGAACACAGGTATAAATACACAGGGGATAATGGGGAAGATGGATGACACCTGGAGGGGGGTGGAGACAATCACAAAGACAGGTGAAGCAGATCAGGGTGTGACAAAAGCATGATTTTAAAGATAGGGAAAGGAGATCATTGATCCAATTAATGGTCAGACCAGAGCCATTTACTGTATATCCATACCGTACTACCACTTTGGTATTACAAACATTTCAGATAACAGTTTGTCTTTCTTACCACCAGAACCTGGATGCCTTGGATAAGAAGTTTATACTGGATATCATTTCTGGATGCATTGAGCAAAAAAAGTTATTGGATGTTGTCATCAATGTCTTTTATGCTCAGAGTGGGAAATACTTACTGAAGGCTGATCGTAACCAGTTAGCCAGTAAGTTCATCACATCATTTCAAGCATACATTATTTTGAATAACTTCAGAATTCTAGATAATGTTGATTTTGTTGTTTTAAATTTAGGAATGAATAGGGATTCAATTGTAATGCTGGAGGGGTGGGCGGGGGGCATTGCTTTCAAAAGCATGATCTGGCCATTTGTCTCTTCTATGTTTGCTATATTTGTGTTCCACAGTAATATGTTACTTCAGCATGTTCCTCATTGATGACCTTGGACTGGAGTGCTTCAGCAAGATTGTCAACTCTTTGGACATAAAAAAAATGCACAAAGTGAGAAACGTACATTTTCTGTGATCTAATGGCACTTAGGAAGTTAGGATGCAACAACAATGCAATTATTTCATTGTTTGGTTTAATGTTATGGCTCATGAAAGAAATCAACTTTCTCTGCCAATCCAGTCACTCACCCTCATATAGAGGGGGTTATCTGTGTGGTAGTTTTTGGGTGATGAAGTTTGAGTGTCAAAAAATGTCAGCCTATTAAAGGCCCAGTGCAGTCAAAAATGTGATTTTTATATATATTTCCACACTATAAGGTTGGAATAATATTGTGAAAATGATGATAATACCCTTTTAGTGTAAGAGCTGTTTGAAAACACTGCCAGAAATATCAGTCTGTTTTGGTGGGATAAAGTTGTGGCCTGCGTGGTGACATCACCAGGCAGTAAATTAGCTAATAGAACAATAAGAAAGAGTTCCAAACCTCTCTGCCATTAACAGCTAGTTTTCCGTTTCCCCAACCCTACTCACACCACTCCCTGACAAGCCTAGCAAAATTTGGGCTTGAGAAATTGCTGAGAAGCTATTTTTGTTTCTTTTTGACCATTTTAATTTAAAACAATACAGTAAGGTACTTAATTGTTACTCAGAAATGATTTGATATTGAGATAAAAACGGCTGCATTGGACCTTTAATGTAATGAAACCGTACTTGGACTGTGAATGACGGTATAAATTATGGTTTGGCAGTTCCTGAGTTTCTTCTTCAACATCACAAACCTCAGTACCTGGATCCAGGGGGAGTGGAGTCAGATCTATGATGCTGCCTATGTGGAGAGGAACTGGATTGCCCCGCTGCTAAGGTACAGCACTGTAAAGACATTTATGTTATACCAAAATACATTGAATCACCACTTATTCTGCATTGTTTTGTTGTTGTCTTTATGATGTGTTGTTGCTGTCTTGCTCTTTGCCGCTTCTTTTTCTAATAGTTACACTTTTCACCCACTAGGAGGCGCCCTGAGATTGAGATTCTGATGGCTCAGCTTGCATCCAGAATGTCTAGAGGGAGTCAATTTAAAAAAGCCACCAAGAAAAACACTGAGCCCCACGAATTTTCACTAACCAAACCCAAAGCTCGCCCTCTCCCTGCACCTGAGCCCATCCCCCTGCAGGAGAAACACCAGCTGGTCAGTTTCAAGTTTCAGTTTTACCATTGGCTCCCACATGAAAAAATACTACAGTTTACTATAGAATACTACAGTATTTACTATAAATGTATGTATAATGTAGAATACTATACTACACACTAGTATACCTCGATCATGTGCAGTACTTACTATAGAATGCTGTACTATATTGTAGAACACTATAGTAAATACTACAGTATTATCCAGAAGAAAAAAAACTGTAGTAAATACTATAGTAATGTCCACAGAAACACTGCAGTCTGCAAAAGCACTACACTTTATTTAACTATTTATTTATATTTTTATTTAACCTTTATTTAACTAGGCAAGTCAGTTAAGAACACATTTTTATTTACAATGACGGCCTACCAAAAGGCCTCCTGCGGGGATGGGGGGCTAGGATTAAAAATTTATTAAAATATAGGACAAAACACACATCACGGCAAGAGAGACAACACAACACTACATAAAGAGAGACCTAAGACAACAACATAGCATGGCAGCAACACATGACAACACAGCATGGTAGAAACAACATGGCAGCAGCACAACATGGTAGCAGCACAAAACATGGTAGAAACATTTTTTGGCACAGACAACAGCACAAGGGTCAAGAAGGTAGAGACAACAATACATCACGCAAAGCAGCCACAACTGTCAGTAAGAGTGTCCATGATTGAGTCTTTGAATGATGAGATTGAGATAAAACTGTCCAGTTTGAGTGTTTGTTTCAGCTCGTTCCGGTCGCTAGCTGCAGCAAACTGAAAAGTTGAGTGACCCAGGGATGTGTGTGCTTTGGGGACCTTTAACAGAATGTGACTGGCAGAACAGGTGTACTGTAGTAAATACTACAGTATTTAATGTGCATATACCCTGCCCATTCCCTTCCCCCATGTCCCAATTTGTGCCACCCATAAGCGAGAAACCTACATGCCAAGTATAGACCATATATTGTGTTCAATACAGAAAATATAATTTATTTTACATTTATTTAACTAGGCAAGTCAGTTTATTAAGAACAAATTCTTATTTACAATGACGGCCTAGGAACGGTGGGTTAACTGCCTTGTTCAGGGGCGGAACGACAGATTTTTAATGTGTCAGCTCAGGGATTCGATCGAGCAACCTTTCAGTTACTGGGTCAACGCCCACCCACTAGGCTACCTGCTGCCCCAGAAGAGCTGAACTATCTGGAAAATTTGCTCTTTTAGTATTTATCCAGTAGGTTTCCTAAAGGAAAAAGCCCCCACTTCTATATTAAAGATATTAAAACAAAACCCCTATGGTAAATACTACAGTAATGTCTGCAAAAACACTACAGTAAATATTACAGTCTATTAAAGTCTGCAAAAACGCTACAGTAAAAACTACAGTATACTACAATCTGCAAAAAGACTACATTAATTACTATAGTGTACACTACAGTTTTCTTTTACTGCAGTATTTATACTATAGTTAACTGTAAATACTATAGTATACTACAGTAAATACTACAGTATTCACTCTACCACAAAAACACTACAGTGAATACTACAGTAAAGCCTGCAAAACACTACAGTGAAAACTATAGTATTTATGCCATAGTATACTACAGTATTTTTTTGTGTGCGCTACCACTGTGCTTTTTTTATTTGGAAACATTGAACTCTCAGGTCCAAAGTCAGAACCTTATTGACACAATATCATAGTAGATAGGCTATTCTATTTTTATAACCTTCATAGTGACAGTAGCTTTTTGTTTCATAGGTACCAACCAGCACCTACAGAGTTCCAAAAGAGAAGCAGGTCATGGAGGAGGTCAAACAGAGGAACCGTCAGAAGGCAGAGGTATGTTGTGTCTGGTATCTTATTTTGACACCTAGTTTTCTCCTGCACTCATACATGCAATAAACCCCGGTTTTCTTTTCCACCCACAGCAAGTTCTGTATAAGGCCAACACTCAACAGTTCAAGTGTGCAAACCCACAAAAGTCTGAACGCACCAAGGTAGGTCAATTTTCCACGTAAGAGATTTTAAAATACATTTTCTTGCTTCAAGGTTTTTTTTCTTCTATATGGGTATCCTGTTTCCATCCATAAATCAGACAGTACTGTCTGATTTACAGAGAGTCATGTCCCAGATTGTACGAAGCCATGACGCCCAGCTCAAGTTTGATTCACTCCACACCTCTGGAACCCCAGCCACCCATAAGGTAGCTCTCACATGATACAGAAAGCATATACAGTAACTGACAGACACACTTGTCTATGTGCGTGTGTGTACACCCATGTGTATTTGTATATTTCCACCAGCCTAACAACCTGCCCATCAGGCTCAACACCACGGCCATCCTGCGGGAGGGGGCTCTGTATAACCGTCAGGTGGAGGAGGAACTACGCAGGTATGACACAATATAATCCCTGCATCTGTGCCTCCTATATCAGTTGTGCCACTATACTTCAGGAATGAATCACTATGCCGACTGTATAGTTGACATATTTGACTTAGAAAACTAGCTGCGCTAGTGGGACACTAATGACGGCAGCTAGAGTGGAGAGGTTTAATCATGTGTGCTGGGTGTGTTACGGTAACACAGGATGGAGCAACTTGTGGAGGGGGCGGGCGAGCCCTCCTCGTTCCTGCAGTGGCAGAAGGAGATGCGGGAGCGTGATCTCCAGGAAGAGCTGGCCCAGGTGGAGCGTCGCCGTCTGGAGGGTCGCATCAGCTACGAGGAGGCTGCTCTCGCCCGCACCCGCATCATGGAGCGCAACCAGAAGACTGCACTGCTAAAGAAGGAAGAGGTGTGTGTTATTAGAATTAATTATTAATGTGTTCATAGTGTTATCCAGTTTTGGAATCATTGAATCGTTGAGAAAGGGTAATTGGCTATATTAAGTGTTCCTGTCTTTGTGAGTATCTTTGATGGAGCCTGTCCTGTTTATGATTGTTTGCAGACTGCCAAGCTGATGCAAAGATACGCAAACAAGCGGTTGCAGGAGGAGAAAGAGATGAGAGACCTGGTGCAACAGGTGGCAGATGGACACAAAAACTCAAAAGCAGCTAAAGTGAAGTTGCAGGAGTTCAAACAGCAAATAGGTGACTAAACTATAGCATTACATCACCCCCTGTTCCCACATTTTTATTTATTTTATTTGACCTTTATTTAACTTGGGATGAGAAATGTACCCTTTCTCAATTACACCTGCTTTGGTGTTGTGGTGCAGCAGACAGTGCTTGGCGAATTGGGGTCTCATTTCTGTGTGCTTTTGTGTACGTTTGCATTCCAGTAAAGGAAGTGTCGGAGCAGAGTGGGGAACTCCTTCGTCAGGCCCTGGAGGAAGCACAGGCAGAGCTGAGCAGGAAGTTTGAGATTATCCGTCAGATCCGGGCCATTGAGTCTGTCCCCCTCATCAGGCACAAGTTTGTGGATGAAACAGAGGTGAGCAGGGGAATGGATCTTGCCAACATAATAGAGTATAAAGTCATTTTGCTGGGTTCTGTCAGGAGAAGGTTGACTTTTATGATGAACAATATACTGTATTCTGACCTCTCCCTGTCAAAGACAGCAGGACATGACCTGCTTGGGGAGATGTCCCTGGCTGAGCTGCGGGAGCGTCTGGCCATGCTGAGGGATGCAGAGCAGAGAGAGCATCAAGACAGGAGGGGGCACATTCTGGAGGACAAGAAGAGCAGGGAGCAGCTTCTGCTGGAGCAGCTGGACACCATCGCCCTCCACAGGACAGCCCTGGGACAGGCTGCTGCACGCAGGTCAGAGCAACTAAGACACTCGCATGCCTGGCTTGCACACAGAAGGCATGTCTGAGATGTACAGTATCCTAATGTGCATATGGTGTGAGGCAGGCAGGAGGAGAAGAGAGCAAGGGAGCTGCAGCAGGGAGTAGCTGAGGATGAGAGGGTGGTGGCTTTGCAGAGAAGGCTGGAGGAGAGGCAGCAGGAGCGCCAGAGGCTGAAGCAGCGCGAGAAAACCAAAGCCAAGATTAGTGAGCAATCTGCCACTCATGCCCTCAAGAGCTGGAATCACAGGAAGGTAAGCATAAACAGAAATATAAATATTCCAAGCTGTGTTTGGATTTGCTAGAAGATGTTCAATAACCAGTTTATCACGCTCTCATCCCAATCGTGTGTGTGTGTGTGTGTGTGTGTGTGTGTGTGTGTGTGTGTGTGTGTGTGTGCGTAGCAAAAACTGGAGGAACAACACTGGGCAGATTTGGAGCAAAGATTGGAGCGTCAGGTCCAGCAGGAAGCTCCTAACACTCTCGCCCAGAAGAAAAATACTCAAGGCCTAGACATCAACCTCTGAATGTCATTCTCCTAGCATAAGGACCATATTGCATGTTTGCTCCAAGTCTTTGTGAAGCCCTAATTTCATATTACAAGTACAACATGCATTTTGTATTTACTTTTGTTAAGGCTACTACTGCTACTCTTATCAAGAGGATGTCAGCATGTAAAGTTGAAAACAAAAAATATTTTGTGCTCTTATGCCACTGTATAATTTAAAGTGAACCCAAATCTTTGAACTATGTGTTTTATTTCCTTACGTTTGATTTTATTTAGTTACATTGGAATGTAACTTGTATGTTCAAGAATACTCATGCATGGGTGAAAATGGGCGCATTCGAAATAGCAGCGAGTAGAGAGAGACTGACTGATCTACAAGTCACTCTCAATGTTATTTGTCGTCAGTCACAAATTACCCATGATACATCATTCCCGGTTTTGATGCTCTTCTACGCGGTCATGTCTAGGGATGCCGCTAATGTCGACGCAAAACTTACATAGCCATTCGAGTCGCGTTTGGGAGAATTTTTGCATTTTAGTTTACTCTAATTATTTCAACCTGCTAACGTTACGTTAATTATCCTAATCTGATATGAAAAGTCACTGCTGACAGCGAGCTACTCACATATGCACAGCAGCGACACTACTGCAGTTCATCCTGGTTTGAACCTGAAAGTACCTGTCAGAAAAGGTAACCAACCAACATATACATTAGCTTGGTATCTTTCTTTTTATGTACGAATGTTAAAATACTATTTCATACATGGCTGCTTTTTAAACGAATCAAATTAGCTAGTTAACGTTAGCTAATGGTTTGCCTGTTTTTCTTTTACTTAGCCAGCGAGGGAAAAATATAAACACGTCCGTTAGCTAGCTAGCAAACGTAGTTAGTAACAACAATTGATTAGTAAGTTAACTAGCGAGCTTCCTTATCGTACTAATCAATTGTTACTAACTACGTTGATGGAAGATACAGGTAACTGCCAAAATAATGGAAACACCGAGTAAATGAGGGATACCAAAGTATATTGATTTCTGATTTAATTAAGCAATTAACATCCCACCATGCTTAGGGGCATGTATAAAAATAACGTTTTATTGGTCGCATAACGTTACACATATTTAGCAGATGTTATTGCGGCTGTAGCAAAACACTTGCAGTAATATCTAACAATACACAAATCTACAAGTAAAATAATGGAAATAAGAAATATAGAAATATTTGCCCGAGCAATGTCGGTGCGGAGTATAAATATGTATGTGGTTGTGAGTGTATATGTGATGGGATGTAAAATGCTGGGCAAGCCATTATTTTCGCAATTTTTGGCTACCATGCATGACAATGCCCCCATCCACAGGACTAGTGGTCACTGAATGATTTGATGAGCATGAAACGATGTAAACCGTATGCCATGGCCATTTCAGTCACCAGATCTCAACCGATTTGAACTTCAATAGAGTTCCAGACACTTGTAGATATGCCACGGTGCATTGAGGCTGTTCTGGCTCGTGGTGGCCCAACGCACGTTATGTTGGTGTTTATTTTATTTTGTCAGTTACCTGTAGTTTTAGCTACTTTAGTTATGTAGCTTGTAAGTTCAAGTTCCATTATCTGCTATTATTGTTGTAGGGAGTATAGGCTGTCAATGTTGTTACATCCTCAGTGTCATTTATTTATTTTGCAGTGACAACAATACTTTCGTGACAACATGAGTGAGGTGAGTCTGTACTCCTTTCTTATTACTCAAACACCTCTTTCCTCTCCCTTTGTCTACTATTGTGTGTTTACGCTCTTCTGTTGCTTGACTGTACCCTACCCATATGCGTCCAGGCTGAGCAAGATAGAATAGAGATCCCTGATACCAGATGCTCCAACAATACAAATGAAGGCACAGCAGACGGCAGCAACACTTCACTCCTTGAGACCATAGAGGTGCTGGAGAGCAGTGAGTAAAGGCCCATATACACTCCTCTCCATATGTATTTGGACAGTGAATCTACTTTTTTTTAAATACAGTACTAGTTAAAAGTTTGCACACAACTACTCATTCCAGGGTTTTTCTTTATTTTGACTATTTTTTACGTTGTAGAATAATAGTGAAGAAATAAAAACTATGAAATAACATGGAATGGAATCATGTAGTAAGCAAAAAATATTTTAGGTTCATCAAAGTAGCCTTGATGGCAGCTTTGCACACTCTTGGCATTCTCTCAACCAGCTTCATGGGGAATGCTTTTGCAACCATCTTGCAGTTCCCACATATGCTTAGCACTTGTTGGCTGCTTTTCCTTCACTCTGCGGTCCAACTCATCCCAAACCATCTCAATTGGGTTGAGGTCAGGTGATTGTGGAGGCCAGTTCATCTGATGCAGCACCATCACTCAGCCCGGAGGTGTGTTTTGGGTCATTGTTCTATTGAAAAACAAATGATAGTCCCACTAAGCGCAAACCAGATGGGATGGTGTATCGCTGCAGAATGCTGTGGGTTAAGTGTGCCTTGAATTCTAAATAAATCATTGACAGTGTCACCAGCCAAGCACCCCCACACCACCACCTCCTCTTCCATGCTTCCCGGTGGGAACTGCACATGCAGAGATCATCTGTTCACCTACTCTGCGTCTCACAAGGACACGGCGGTTGGAACCAAAAATCTGAAGTTTTCCACTCTAATGTCCATTGCTCATGTTTCTTGGCCCAAACAAGTCTCTTCTTATTGGTGTCCTTTTAGTAGTGGTTTATTTGCAGCAATTCGACCATGAAGGCCTGATTTCACACATTCTCCTCTGAACACTTAATGTTGATGTGTCTCTTACTTGAACTCTGAAGCATTTATTTGGGCTGCAATTTCTGAGGCTGGTAACTCTAATGAACTTATCCTCTGCAGCAGAGTTAACTCTGGTTCTTCCTTTCCTGTGGCAGTCCTCATGAGAGCCAGTTTCATCATAGCGCTTGATGGTTTTTGCAACTGCACTTGAAGAAACTTCAAAAGTTCTTGACATTTTCTGGATTTACTGACCTTCATGTCTTAAAGTAACGATGGACTGTCGTTTCTCTTTGCTTATTTGAGCTGCTCTTGCTATAATATGAACTTGGTCTTTTACCAAATAGGGCTCTCTTCTGTATACCACCCCTACCTTGTTACAACACAAGTGATTGGCTCAAACGCATTAAGAAGGAAAGAAATTCCACAAATTAACTTTTAACAAGGCACACCTGTTAATTGAAATGCATTCCAGGTGACTACCTCATGAAGCTGATTGAGAGAATGCAAAACTATCATCAAGGCAAAGGGTGGCTACTTTGAAGAATCTGCTACATTATTCTATTCCATGTGTTATTTCATAGTTTTGATTTCTTCACTATTATTCTACAATATAAAAAATAAAGAGAAGCCTTGAATGAGTAGGTGTGTCCAGACTTTTGACTGATACTGTATATATTCAAGCATTTTGGATTTTGAGATCAAATGTTTCATATGAGGTGACAGTACATAATGTCACCTTTTATATTTGAGAGTATTTTCTATGGGGTGAATTTAGTGCCAACAGAGATTTGAATTCCATAATTTTGAGTTTCTGTTAGGATATTGAATTTTTGAATTCCATAAATTTTCATTTATGCTCAAATTGAATTAATAAATTAAACTTATATTTCATGATTTGAAATCGAATGAATATTATCCTGTTTTCAAATTGAATATTTATATGGTAGATATTGCATTCATTGTATGTGTCAAGTTTACAAACTGTCATTTAAGTTACTCAAAGTTTCATGTATTCAACTTCTCAGATGCATTTGAAAGTATTTCACATTCTGTTACATTACAGCCTTATTCTAAAATGGATTAAATAAAACCATTTCCTCATCAATCTACACACAATACCCCATAACGACAAAGCGAAAAACAGGTTTTTAGAAAATGTAGCATATTTATTAACTTTTCAAAATCAATACCATATTTACATAAGTTTTCAGACCCTTTGCTGGGAGACTCGAAATTGAGCTCAGGTGCATCTTGTTTCCATTGATCATCCTTGAGATTTCTTCAACTTGATTGGAGTCCACCTGGAAAGGCAAACCCCTGTCTATATAAAGGTCCCACAGTTGACAGTGCATGTCAGAGCAAAAACCAAGCCATGAAGTCGAAGGACTTGTCCGTAGAGCGCCGAGACAGGATTGTGTCGAGGCACAGATCTGGGGAAGGGTACCAAAACATGTCTGCAGCATTGAAGGTCCCCAAGAAACCAGTGGCTTCCATCATTCTGAAATGGAAGAAGTTTGGAACCACCAAGACTCTTCCTAGAGCTGGCTGCCCAGCGAAACTGAGCAATCTGGGAGAAGGGTCTTGGTCAGGCAGGTTACCAAGAACCCAAGGGTCACTCTGACAGTGCTCCGGAGTTCCTCTGTAGACATGGAGAACCTTCCAGAAGGTCAACCATCTCTGGCAGCACTCCACTAATCAGGCATTTATGGTAGAGTGGCCAGACGGAAGCCACTCCTCAGTAAAAGGCACATGACAGCCCGCTTGGAGTTTGCCTAAAGGCACCTGAAGGACTCTGACCATGAGAAACAAGATTCTCTGGTCTGATGAAACCAAGATTGAACTCTTTGGCCTGAATGCCAAGCGTCACGTATGGAGGAAACCTGGCACCATCCCTACGGTGAAGCGTGGTGGCAGCAACATACTGTGGATGTTTTTCAGCGCCAAGGACTGGGAGACTAGTTAGGATTGAGGGTTTGAGCCAGGTCTCCTGCATGTCATGACTGTGCTAGCCCACCTAGCTAAAGCCCATCGAGAGGAGCTCAGGAAGCAAACAAGTCTTCATGTCTCCAGCAAGGCTACTCATTAAAAGAGCCACGTCGGTCACATTTCCCCCCCACCCTTTGACCTTCTCATTGAAGAGACCCATCCAAGTCCCAGGACCCATGCCTAGGCTTTAGCTTAGCAGGCTAACACAGTCTTAACCTATGTAACGCCGTTTGGGTCTTTGCGTTTTCAAAAAAGATACACGTCAAATAACACTGCTTTTAATTTGACACATCAAATAACACAATTATATTATAGAATGCTGTGTGTGCTGAATTTGCACGTGAAAGCCAAGCGCCACAACTACGATCAGTAGCACTGTCAAAGCTGTACAAAAAAAAGTCTGCAAACAAGCATACACCGGCCACGAACGATATGTTTACAATACTGCGTTGGTAATAAGGCATTTTGTTCGACCGAATGGGTAAAATGTCTGAGCATTTTGAAATAAGATCAGCATACAAAAGAAATTGCAAATATCTTTGATACAGATGTTACTAGAAACTTCTGGGTAGCTAGCTAACTTTAGCTTGGTAGCTAGCTAGCACCAATGCAACCAGCCTGAAAACAATGACCAGTAGAAACTGCAGTCATTTTCACTATTCTTAGCAATGATTTCAAATTTCATTTGTCACATGCGCCGAATACAAGTGTAGACTTGTTAGGAATCCTTGTGTGTAACTAACTAAAATAACTAACCAGCTACTTAACCCTGTTGCCCAAAGCTAATGTTATAAGCAGCCAGCTAGCTTCATCTGGAGACTTGACTGGACCGGGTTATTTGTTGTGAAGCTAGCCACAATAGTGGAATTGGCAGTTCGCTGTCAAAATAAAAGTACCTACCGTAATTTCCGGACTATTAAGCGCACCTGAATATAAGCCGCACCCACTGAATAAAAAAAAAAAAATTATTTTGAACATAAATAAGCCGCAGGTGCCTACCGGTACATTGAAACAAATGAACTTTACACAGGCTTTAACGGAACACGGCTTGTAACAAAAATAAATGGGCTTTAACGAAACACGGCTTGTAACAAAAAATACAAAATTAGCAGTAAGCTTTAGTTGTCTTTTTGCACTGAGTCAATTCCTCACGCTGCTGTTTCCAACGTCTTATCGACTCATTAAGACCAAGCTGCCGTGCAGCAGCTCTATTTCCTTTTCCAACAGCCAGATCAATCGCCTTCAACTTGAAAGCTGCATCATATGCATTTCTCCGTGTCTTTGCCATGATGAGGGTGACAAAATGACTACCGTAATAAGTTTGAAAGCGCTCGATTTAATCTAAACAGTAAACAAAAAAGTTGTTTGACCTTAACCCGTTCGGCAATTTCATTGGTCTAATGAAAGCTTCATGCCGCCAAAAAACTGAGCACATCACAGAATGTGTTTTTTTGGAGAAAAAAAAATTGAAAGTGGGGGAAATCCATATATTAGCCGCGTCATTGTTTAAGCCGCGAGGTTCAAAGCGTGAGAAAGTTGCGGCTTATAGTCCGGAATTTACGGTATTTGAAAGTGACGCAGAAGGTTACAATTGGTGGAATCGTGCCATATTTAGACTAGATAATGTTGGAATGTGGAGCAATGAAATGGGGTATCGGTCTACTCGGTGACACCCACAGAACACAACTGAAGAGTTTACGCAAATATTAACATTGTAGCTGTTATCGTGGGATTGTGACTGTGTGATATCACCTCCCCAGTCAGCCTATTGTGCGTATTGACATTCATTTTGCACTGTACAATTTAACCTAAGGATTGGGGATCAGTGAAATGGAGTATCAGTCTACTCAGTACCCAAGTGCTTTTTTTCCCAACTTCCTCCTCAGTTATCAGCAGTGGTGTAAAGTATTTAAGTAAAAAATACTTTAAAGTACTACTTAAATAGTTTGTTGGTGTGTCTGTACTTTACTATTTATATTTGACAACTTTTACTTCACTACATTCCTAAAGAAAATAATGTACTTTTTACTCCATACATTTTCGCTGACACCAAAAAGTACTCGTTACATTTTGAATGCTTAGCAGGACAGGAAAATGGTCCAATTCACACACAAGCGAACATCCCTGGCCATCCCTACTGCCTTCTATCTGGCAGACTCACTAAACACAAGTGCTTCGTTTGTAAATTGTTGGAGTGTGCCCCTGGCTATCCGTAAAGAAAATGGTGCCGTCTGGTTTGCTAAATATAATGAATGAAATTATTTTTACTTTTGATACTTTAGTATATTTTTGCAATTACATTTACTTTTGATAGCTTCACACAGATGGGTCCGACCACCATTAATCAAATAACTTTTTTATAAATTAGGGGTATTTTAGATGACACCTAGCTAACTATAGCTACTGAAATAGATTGTTGTTTTGCTATGTTTTTGGGGAAGAACATTGTCTGCATACATCAGCTAGCTAGCTTTTTTTTTATGACCAGCACTGTCCAGACAGAGCTTGGGGAAGGGCAGGTGCGCGGGACACAACTTTACCAGCATCATAGCATACTTATCAATGAATCGTTGTGACATATGAAATACGAGTGATGGTGTTATCAATGTGTAATAACTACATTTAAAAAATATATGAACGTGTTATATTAAATTGTGACGTGCAGTCATATTCAAGTCATGATTGGTCAACAAGCTTATTTGATTTGTTAAAGTGTTATTTGACGTATCTTTTTTGACACGCAAAGACCCAAACGGCGTTCTATATTAACCCAGTCAGTCACGTTACCCTTATAATTACTAACTTTGCCAAAGACTTGAAACTATGCCTTCAGGTTGCTCATCACATAAGCATGGATCACCAAACCACGCTCTTTTGATGAGTAACCTTGCTGGATCGTGAAGATTTGTATTAGTGTAGCAGATAGATCTGTGAAACTCGCTTTTTAGACAAGTGTTGCCCCTTATGCAATTGAAGAAAGCCTTTTTTAATAGTGAAATAGGCTGGAATGCTTCAGGAGGGCGGTCACGTTTGTTTTCGAGGCATAAATCCTAAGTTTGAGTCTGTCCTTTACAATGGTGCCGCTGGACTCGGCTCTACAGTTGCGCTCAGCTCAACCACTGGAGTTGTTGGGGGGTGAATGTCGCAGATGGGGATCTGTGAAACTCAACCATCAGCCTGAAGTGTTGTTCCTTGCGCAATTGAATAAGGCTTTTTTCAATAGTGCGGTGGGTTAGAGTCCAGGGCATACAATACATTTTTGGTTCACCAGCCACTGTGGCAGGTAGATTTAGAAATCTACCAGCCAAAATATTTCAAAATTACACCAAAACTCAAGTCTGAGCATTTTTGTAATGTTTCTAAAACAGTACATCTATTACTATGGTATATTGAATAATTACATTTTTTGTGACCTGAGTCTTTTAACCTCTATGGGACCGGCGGGACGAATTCGTCCCACCTACGTAACAGCCAGTTGAATCCAGTGGCGCGATTTTTAAAACGTTTGAAATACTATTACTTCAATTTCTCAAACATATGACTATTTTACAGCTATTTAAAGACAAGACTCTCGTTAATCTAACCACACTGTCCGATTTCAAAAAGGCTTTACAACGAAAGCAAAACATTAGATTATGTCAGGAGAGTGCCCAGCCAGAAATAATCAGACACCCATTTTTCAAGCTAGCATATAATGGCACAAAAACCCAAACCACAGCTAAATGCAGCACTAACCTTTTATGATCTTCATCAGATGACACACCTAGGACATTATGTTATACAATACATGCATGTCTGTTCAATCAAGTTCATATTTATATCAAAAACCAGCTTTTAACATTAGCATGTGACGTTCAGAAAAAGCATACCCCCGCAAACTCCAGGTGGAATTTGCTAACAATTTGCTAAATTACTTACGATAAACGTTCACAAAAAGCACAACAATTCTTTTAAGAATTATAGATACATTACTCCTCTATGCACTCGATATGTCCGATTTTAAAATAGCTTTTCGGATGAAGCACATTTTGCAATATTCTAAGTACATAGCCCAGCCATCACGGGCTAGCTATTTAGACACCCGGCAAGTTTAGCCTTCACCAAAATCACATTTCCTATAAGAAAAATGGTCTTACCTTTCCTGTTCTTCGTCAGAATGCACTCCCAGGACTTCTACTTCAATAACAAATGTAGGTTTGGTCCCAAATAATCCATCGTTATATCCAAACAGCGGCGTTTTGTTCGTGCGTTCTAGACACTATCAGAATGCTAAATCACGGTCGTGCGCAAAACGTGACAAAAAATTTCTAAATATTCCATTACCGTACTTCGAAGCATGTCAACCGCTGTTTAAAATCAATTTTTATGCAATTTATCTCGTAGAAAAGCGATAATATTCCGACCGGGAATCTGCAATTAGCTAAACAGCCGAAGGAAAATACTCCACGGGGTCGAATCGCGCACGCGCCTAATTCTATTGTCCTCTGAGGCGACACTTGGAAAGGGGGATTCTGTGTTTCAGCCTGAGGCTGCCTCGTCATCGTTCAGGTTTTTCCCGGGTTCTGAGAGCCTATTGGAGCCCTAGGAATTGTCACGTTACAGCTAAGATCCTGACTCTTCAATAAACAGAAGCAAGAACAACACCTTGTCAGACAGGGTACTTCCTGCATGAAACCTTTTCAGGTTTTTGCCTGCCATAGGAGTTCTGTTATACTCACAGACACCATTCAAACAGTTTTAGAAACTTTAGGGTGTTTTCTATCCAAACCTGAACAATAATATGCATATTCTAGCTTCTGAGTTGGTGTAGGAGGCAGTTAAAAATGGGCACACATTTTTTCCAAAATTCTCAATGCTGCCCCCTAGCCCGTAGAGGTTAACTAAAATATCACAGATGAGACAAATGTTAATCTGCCCCTTATAAGGGCAGGAGGTTACTGTCGTTTTGCGACTCAAGTCATGTTTGTGCCTGTGAGATTGTCTGACTTGTAGAAGCGTGGTCTTCTCTTCCCTAGCTGTTTGCGTAGTTCCTTTGACTTTGCAATTAATTTACCGGCTATGAAGCACAACGGCGGAAGTACTTTGAAAACAGCTATTGCAGCATTTATCTTACTATAAATGTGATCATACTTTTTTTTTTTATTGAGAAATGCCCTGGTTGGAATCCTTAAAAGGGCGGTCACGTGTTTCCAAGGCAGAGATCCTGAATTCAATTCTCGATATGAGCTGAATGAGGAGGAAGCGGTACTCTATAAGCAAGCAGCTTGTCGTCCTTTACATAATCTTCCTGAACTTATCCCTATAGGCTTTAGCTAAGTGGGCTAACAGTCTTGTGACATGCAAGAGACCTGGTTCGAACCCAGTCAGCCACAAGATTTAAATAGGGAGTGGAAAGGTTATCCTAAGAAGGGCTGTGACAAGGCTTTTGAACTATACTGAACAAAAATCAAAATGCAACAGGTTAAGTGTTGGTCCCATGTTTCATGAGCTGAAATAAAAGATCCCAGAAATGTTCCATACGCACAAAATTTCGCTCAAATTTTGTTAACAAATTTGTTTACGTCCCTGTTAGTGAGCATTGATCCTTTGCCAAGATAATCCATCCACCTGACATGTGTGGCAAATCAAAAAGGTGATTTAAACGGCATGAAGATTACACAGGTGCACCTTGTGCTGAGGACAATAAAAGGCCACTCTTAAATGCGCAGTTAACACAATGCCACAGATCTCTTATTTTGAGGGTGTACACAATTGGCATGCTGACTGCAGGAATGTCCACCAGAGCTGTTGCCAGAGAATTGAATGTTAATTTCTCTACCATAAGCCTTCGTTTTAGAGAATTTGTCAGTATGTCCAACCGCAGACTACGTGTAACCACGCCAGTCAAGGACCTCCACACTTCACCTGCGACATCATCTGAGACGGGCCACCCGGACAGCTCATAAATCGGAGGAGTATTTCTGTCTGTAATAAAGCCCTTTTTTGGAGGAAAAACTCATTCTGATTGGCTGGGCCTGGCTCTCCAGTGGGTGGGCCTATGCCCTCCCAGGCCCACCCACGGCTGCGCCCCTGCCCAGTCATGTGAAATCGATTTAGATTAGGGCCTAATTCCTTATTTTTAATTGACTGATTTCCTTAGATTAACTGTAACTCAGTAAAATCTTTAATTGTTGCATTTCTATTTCTGTTCAGTCTATATTCTTGGAGGCCAATTATTTTTTTTGTGACACTCCCTTCTAACGTGTCCTGCACGGCCTGTGATCATCATTGAGGGAAACAGAAGGCCAATGTCCATGTTCGAGTCTTCACTTTCAGGAATGTGGTCATAATAGCTTATTGCCAAAACAGTAAAAACACTAGAGCCAAATTCATAGAAAGAAGATGAATGCAATATGCCACATTGGCTTCAGAAACCGCCAGAAGCTTCTGTTTACCACAGAGAGAGTTTGATCTGTTCTCCGCTAACTTTCCTGGCTGGCAAAGTACCAGGATGTTGTCTATGGTTTTGAATCTGTATTTATAGAACTGAATTTGAAAATCAGAATGCATCTGAGAAGTTGAATGTATTAAACTTTGATAAACTTAAATGATAGTTTGTAAACTTGGTAGACAGTGAATGCAATATCTATCATATTGAAACTTAATATATAAATATTGAATTTTAATATTAAATTCAATGCAAAATTCATTTCTGTTTCAAATCATGAAATACAAGTTCAATTTCTGAATTCAATTATTCAATTAGTGCATTACAAATTCAAACATAAATGAAATATCTTAATACAAATTCTAAACTATGGAATTCAAATACAATTTCTGTTGGCACAATTTTCATACATATGATTTACCGTTTTTAGAAATGAAAGCACTGTCCCTCCATTTGAGGAAGTCGTATATATTTGAGCAAATTCACTTAATGTATTGATGTAGTCAAAAGTTAAGTATTTGAACCCATATTCCTTGTACTCAATGACTGTCAAGCTTGTGACTCTACAAACTCTTTGTATGCATTTGCAGTTTGTTTTGGTTCTGTTTCAGATTATGCTTTGCCCAATTGGAACTGAATGGGGAATAGTTTTGGAGTCACTTTTATTGTAAATAAGACTTGAAGATGTTTCTGAACACTCCTACTTTAATATAGATGCTACTGTGATTACTCATTATTCATGATTATCCGTAATCATGGTGGCATCCACATTAATGTAGAAGTGTTCAGAAACGTATTGTTATTTACAATGCAATTTACTCAAATGACACACTACATTATTCACCATTCAATTCCTATTGAGCACAACATAATCCAAAACACACCCAAAATTAACTGCAAATTCATCCAACAAAGTGCTTTCATTTCTAAACGGTGAACAGATGCGTATGAAAATACCCTCAAATAAAAGGTGGCATTGTACCTCATATGAAATATATTATATAAATATATTGTATCATTTTTTATCTCAAATTCAGAATGCTGGCGTATAGAGACAAATTAAAAGTTTAGGTGTCACTGTTCAGATAAATACAGTGGCGTATACCAATAGGCTTTTTTGTCTGTGTATGCAGGTGTGATTGTCTCTCTGACCCTTTGACAGGTGATCCCTTGGTTGCAGAAGAGGAAATGGTTGATTTGACCTATCAGGTTTTTACATCTTTTGTGGACCTCACCAACAACAATGACTCAATAGTGGTGAGTGCAAATCTGCAAGTAGCCAATTGCATTTAATTGTCACATTTCACATGGAGTATGTGTGATTTTTAATATTCTATTTTGCTGTTTCATATTGACTTAATTTCCCTGGTCTTTGTCGTCCATTGCAGGTTGTAGATGAAGGCGAGTTTTTTTTTTCTCTGAATATCATCATCATTTAGAAATGTGATTTATGTTGAGTTGAGGCTAGTGTTGAATGCCTTTTGTGGGTCCAAAACAAGGTCCAAAGCGAAGACGTGACTGGGAAAGTTACGTGCTGAGCAGTGATGAAGAGGAGGCAGCTGTTATTGTTCCTGACAGTCCAGCGACAGCACCCCTCTCCACTGCCCCTGAGCCCATCAGCAACGCCAGGTGAGACCGATCAGACCACCCTGCTTACCTTACTATAACCTGGACAATTGTGACTGTAGCTCCACTCTAAAGGTGTGGTTAAAATGCATGGATTCTGTTGTTCACAGATCAACCCCAAAAACAATCAGTTGTCCCATCTGTATGGACACGTTTGGAGAGGTAAGTCAGACTTTCACTTTTTCCTTGATGTTAAGGCTCTGGAAATCAAAGTATAACTGGCTGTTGTGTGAAGCATTAATTGTGTGCACCTTGTAAACAAGCTTCTGCCACACCCCTCAGATAATTGATGGTGGGAGAACGCTTGTCTCCTCCCAGTGTGGTCACCTGTTCTGCAACACATGCATACATGACTCACTTGCCAAATCACAGACGTGCCCAACCTGCAGGAAGAAACTGAATCATCAGCAGTATCATCAAATTTACATCTAATCTGTGTTCCTCTTAAACATATTCCGATTGTTGGAGCTTTTTGCACATTGCTTGATGGTTTGGTTCTATGTTCTTTGTTTATTTATGGTTTAATGGTCTTGTCATTTATATCTTAAATTTGCACAAATGGGATTTTTTTTACTGGGCACATGCGGGTTTAACACATTTGAGGGAGGAGAATGTAACCAATCAATCATACACGTCATTGTACGATTGCCTCACTGTATATTGTGTACAACGTTTTCATGTACGTTTTTTTAATAGTTGTTGTAAATGTGTGTTATGCCTGTTTAGACCATCTAGACAACATTTCACTGTTGTGACCCAAAGCATTCTTGAGAGCTCAAAGAAACTCAACTATTGTTTGTTCATATGTATTGTTTATAAATAAATAATTAAAGTATGTTTTTAGCCCTTTCTGTGTGCTACAAAAAACAAACCAATTTTGTTATTATTTATTACAAAAAAAAAATTGTAATAAATATTTATTGGTTCAGATATTGGGGCGGCAGGTAGTCTAGTGGTTAGAGCGTTGGGCCTGTTCCCCGGTAGGCGTCATTATACATTTGTTCTTAACTGACTTGCCTAGTTAAATAAAATAAATGGGGCCCCAGTATAGTATAAGGAGATTTGCAACACACATTGAAGAGAATGGGGTGGGGAAAAGTCGAATTCAGGAAGTACAGTTCCACTGTTTGCCCCTAGGAAAATATTATTTCATTAAAGTATTGTGCGTGTGTGTTCATTGATTTCATTCAGTTTGTCTGGAGACATCAAGGCCAGCTTGATTTTCTGGTAAGTGTTCTGCGGTTGCGCATTCAGTTACCGAAAACTCGTAAGTAAAATCACATGATTTGTGTCTTGTCATATGACATTGATGAGGGCGACAAGCAACCAGCGACTCTGGACTTCACTAAAAGAAATAACCCTAAACTGTCAGGGATGAAGTTCGTAACTTTTTTGTGCCGATAATATGTGGAGTATGGAATGTTGGGGAGTTTTGTCTACGATTGCTGCCGCCTGTCTGTTAGGTAAGGTTTGTTGTCTTAGCTAATCAACATTAACGTTAACTTTAGCAGGCAGCACTGTTGTTAGATATCTAGATATGACTAATGGCAATTTGTCTACATGGGATTATTTGAGGTACCCACTTCTGCCAATGGCACTGTAGATACCTTTTAGTTTGTAAACTTTGTCAAGACAGCCACACCATATCACCATTCTGATTTGATTTGACATATTTTACAAAACGTGAAACTTTAATTGAATGATTCAAAACGTTCATATATGACTGAATGCAAAATTACACACTGCTTTGCAACATTGTTGCATAAATGTAGCTATAAAAGTTTAACATTCCACTTGTCACGTGAAGACATATATTTTATTCATCAAGCCCTGTACATTCAAGTGCACAGTTAACACATTTACCAAAACTGTAAATTACCCAAGCAGTCCCGAACAATGCTCTGGCAATCTAAACTCAATAGAATATAATGTACAGTACACACAGAAGGCCCTGGCCAACTCGGAGCATTTTGGAGTTTAAACCAGGAGAAATCATATGACCTGGTTTTGAATAATTGCAATTCTTGAAGAGGGTGTCTGTCTCTCAGCAAAGCAGCTCAGCTCATGGCTAATGTGATTACTGCGACAATAAGGTCTCTGTTTGCTGCTGCTCTCGCTTCTGTTTCCCCAACTCACTGACAGGTCAGACACCATGATATCTTGTGTTAACGGCATGTGATAATGAGACAAGCTATCATGGTATCTGACCTGTCCACAAATAGCTACATATCCTAAAGAAGACTTAATTTGAAATACTTGTGAAACATTGGCTACCACATTGTGAAATAGATCAGTTGGTTGTGATTCAGAATGACAGCATCATTGTAAGATATCAAAGGAATGAGGAAGTAGACATCTAAAATCTTTCATGTTGGAACTTTGTGCCATTCTTTGATTAGAAACAAGTCTTAAAAAAACATGTGCTTTACAATTTATAAGACCACAAAAACAACAAAAGGGATTTGGAGAATTTTCCTCAAACAGTAAGGGTTAGTCTGTGGATGCCTACTGAAAGATAATCTAATTACAGTGAGGGGAAGGTTAGTGCCGTGAAAAAGATGGATCGACAACCAAAACCTAATAAAAGATAAAGGGAACCTGAGTGAACAAATAACAAATGACATACTTATTTCATAAACAAAGTTATGCAACACCCAATGCTCATTTGTGAAAAACTAATTGCCCCTTTACACTCAATAACTGGTTGTGCCATCTTTAGCTGCAATGACTCCAACCAAACACTTCCTGTAGTTGTTGATCAGTCTCTCACGTCGCTATGGAGGAATTTTGGCCCACTCTTCCATGCAGAACTGCTGTAACTCAGCAACATTTGTGGGTTTCAAGCATGATTTGCTTGTTTCAAGCCCTGGCACAACATCTCAATTGGGATTAGGTCTGGACTTTGACTAGGTCATTCCAAAACTTCAAATGTGTTGCTTTTTAGCCATTTTCAGGTAGACTTGATTGTGTGTTTTGGGTCATTGTCTTGCTGCATTACCCAACTGCGCTTTAGCTTCAACTCACAGACGGATGGCCTGACATTCTTCTGTAGAATTCTCTGATACAGAGCAGAATTCATGGTTCCTTCTATTAAGGCAAGTCATTCAGGTCCTGAGGCAGGAAAGCATCCCCAAACCATCAGGCTACCACCACCATGCTTAACTGTTGGTATGAGGTTCTTAATGTGGAAAGCAGTGTTTGGTTTTTGCCAGGCATAATGGGACCCATGTCACCCAAAAAGTTATACTTTTGATATCTCTGTCCATAGAACATTCTTTCAAGAGTCTTGATGATCTTCCAGGTGCTTTTTGGCAAACTTGATTCAACTTTTGGATGACATGGGTCCTATTGTCATAGAGGAAATCAGAAAGCGGACAAATACTTTTTCATGGCACTGTAGGTGTCACACGACCTCCTGAAATGTGTTAAGCCTGCTCCCCAGCATTACTAACTCTTGCCACCATCAGTACACACACCTGCCTTTCCCCCCGTCACGTGCATCAGCGATTATTGGACTCACCTGGCCTCAATCACCTGTTTATTACCTCCCCTATAATTGTCAGTTCCCCAGCTCCGTTCGTATGTTGTTGTTACCTGTGTGCTGACACTGTTCCTGTCTTGGTACCTGTCTGGTCTGCATTAAATGTTCAACACTCTGTACCTTCTTCTCATCTCTGTCGTCAGTCTTTTCAAAGCCATCAAATACCAATTACCATTTTTCTTCTGAACCATACAAATTAGTCATTGACCCATTATGTTTCCAGAAAATCCAGCTTCCCATGTCATGATCTGCTCTATTTCCAGGCTATGCCTTTGTCTATCAACCACAGTGCTACTTAGAGGCTGGGAATATACATGTTTTCCTGTTTCTAGAACTATTTGCTCTAAAAATCTGGTTATAACAGGTGTGGTGGTGAGCCAGACGACGGCTCCCACGATGGCTCCTGCTGTGATGAGCACCACATTCATTGAGAATGTGACGGCGACCACCAGAGCCAGTGAGAATGTGACCGTGACCACACCCATGCTCCTCAGCACCACATCCCCAGGCTGCTCTGCCCTCAACACCTCCACCTGTGAGACCTGTGTCCCAGGGTCCTACTCTGACAATGGTGAGTCTAGATGTCCTGCTAGCCTTACTTACCCTGGCCTGGCAGGAAGATGCTTAGTTTCAGTGAAGGGAGTAAAGGGGCAGCAGCTAGCCTAGCGGTTAAGAGCATTGTCAGTAACCCAAATAATTACTCAGCACTGTAATGTCGTTTTTACCCATGTAACATCTATTTTTTGTGGACAGTGGACACAGGAGTTGTGTTGTTGGTATGTAGCTTTTTGCTGTATTATTTGACTCCTGAAATTTGTCCGACCTCTACAGACTAACTGAAAGTGAAAACTTCTTTGGTTCAAATGTAAAACGAAGGTGGAAAGTGTTGTAAACAGCACCACCTGTTGAATAACAGCCTTCTGATGTCTCCCCAGACACCCTGCTGTGTTCCTGCTGCCATGAGCCAGGGCTGTGTCTGTTTGCTGGGGCTTGCCTCCCATGCTCCGGAGGCTTCTTTCAGCCTCTGGCTGGACAACAGCGATGTCAGCCCTGCAGCCAGGGTTTTTACACTAAGTACGTCTCTGTCAACTGAGGGCATAGTTGATTCACAAACATTCTGTATACCACTGTTGCATTGACCCTCTTCCTGTTCTCCATCTCACCTTGCAGTTTCACCGGCAGCCGTATGTGTCAGTCCTGCTCCCCAGGCTCCTACAGCAACAACACAGGCTCTGACTCCTGCCGAAGCTGTTCTCCAGGTATTTATATCAATATTTTTCTGTTCTTGTTGTAAAATCATCGCAATAATGACTTACTTGTTACTATTACTGTTATTATATTATACTGTGTTTGTTTGTTCATCCATGCCTATATGCAGAGAAAAAGGAGTGAATAGAAATGTTGTAACAACTGACAAACAATCAGCTCTACTGTATAAGAGCTGGGCTTTAGTCATGCGCATTCAAGTAATCCAACTCGTTAGAAAAATTGAATTGGATGTATGTTTTTTTAAATGGAATGTGTTATTTTCAGGTTTCTATACATCACAACAAAATGCCACATCGTGCAGTCCATGTCAACAGGGAACGTTCTGCAAGTAAGTGGCCCTTTTGTCACCTTAGATGTGTGTTTTCTTAACTAGTGTGGTTTGCACTGCAGCGGGATCTACACAACTGGCCCTGTGGCTTGTCTGCAGATCTAACATGGATCACATGCTCTCATCTCATGCAACTGATATTACTTACCAAAACAGGACACACACACACAATTGGGTTAGTAGTAGGCATTGAAGAAATAATTTCATAGTTCAGTCATCAGACATGGGGTGGTGATAGCCAGCAGTATTAAACAGTATTTTGTAAAGTTCTTCCCTATTCATTGCACCCTTGTGGCCGTCCCTCCCACAGCTCCTCCAGTTGTGCTCTGTGTCAGATCTGTCCTGCTGGTACAGAGTCTCTGCAGCCTGCTGCCAAGGAGTGCACACCTTGTCGTCCAGGTAACTGCCAGTGCCAGCCAACAATATCAATTGTGCTATTTATAATGCATACAGTGTGTTAAAAATGTTTTTTTTAATTATTTAATATTTTTTCTGAGAATGTTCCATTCAATGTAATATAAAGTAAATATTCAACTATGACTGTATATGAAGTAGCTCTATTCACAGATGGGTTATCTGGCACGGCATTAATTACATCTATAAACACACAAAATGAAGGCATGATCTACACTGAACAAAAATATAAATGCAACAAGATACATTATAAAGTAGGTGCCTGGACCAGAAAACCAGTCAGTATCTGGTGTGACCACCATTTGCCTCATGCAGCGCAACACATCTCCTTTGCATAGAGTTGATCAGGCTGTTGATTGTGGCCTGTGGAATGTTGTCCCACTCCTCTTCAATGGCTGTGCGAAGTTGCTGGATATTGGCAGGAACTGGAACACGCTGTCGTACACATCGATCCAGAGCATCCCAAACATGCTCAATGGGTGACATGTCTGGTGAGTATGCAGGCCATTGAAGAACTGGGACATTTTCAGCTTCCAGGAATTGTGTACAGATCCTTGCGACATGGGGCTGTGCATTATCATGCTGAAACACGAGGTGACTGCGGCAGAGGAATGGCACGACAATGGGCATCAGGATCTCGTCATTCAAATTGCCCTCGATGAAATGCAATTGTGTTCGTTGTCCGTAGCTTATGCCTACCCATACCATAACCCCACCGCCACCATGGAGCACACAACGTTGGCATCAGCAAACTGTCGCCCAAAAGACGCCAAAAGTCTGCCATCTGGCCAGTACAGTTGAAACTACGATTCATCCATGAAGAGCACACTTCTCCAGCACGCCAGTTGCCATCGAATGTTAGCATTTTCCCACTGAAGCCGGGTACGATGCCGAACTGCAGTCAGTTCAAGACCCTGGTGAAGACGGCGAGCATGTAAATGAGCTTCCCTGAGACAATTTCTGACAGTTTGTGCAGAAATTCTTCGGTTGTGCAAACCCACAGTTTCATCAGCTGTCCGGCTGGCTGGTCTCAGACAATCCCACAGGCGAAGAAGCATGATGTGGAGGTCCTGGGCTGGCGTGGTTACACGTGGTTGTGAGGCCGCTTTGATGTACTGCCAATTCTCTAAAACAATGTTGGAGGTGGCTTATGGTAGTGAAATTAACATTAAATTCTCTGGCAACAGCTCTGGTGGACATTCCTGCATTCAGCATGTCAATTGCACACTCCCTCAACTTGAGACATCTGTGGCACATTTTTAGTGGCCTTTTATTGTCCCCAGCACAAGGTGCACCTACACTACCGTTCAAAAGTTTAGGCTCACTTACAAATGTCCTTGTTTTTGAAAGAAAAGCAACTTTTTTTGTCCATTTAAATAACATCAAATTAATCAGAAATAGTGTAGACATTGTTAATGTTGTAAATGACTATTGTAGCTGGAAACGGCTGATTAAAAAAAAAAAAAAAAGTATTATAAAAAAACGGAATATCTACATGGGCGTACAGAGGCCCATTATCAGCAACCATCACTCATGTGTTCCAATGGCACGTTGTGTTAGCTAATCCAAGTTTATAACTTTAAAAGTCTAATTGATCATTAGAAAACCCTTTTGCAATTATGTTAGCACAGCTGAAAACTGGTGTTCTGATGAAAGAAGCAATAAAACTGGTATTCTTTAGACTAGTTGAGTAGCTGGAGCATCAGCATTTTGTGGGTTCGATTACACCAGTCTCAAGGCCAGCATCCCGGAGTCGCCTCTTCACTGTTGACGTTGAGATTGGTGTTTTGTGGGTACCATTTAATGAAGCTGCCAGTTGAAGACTTGTGAGGCGTCTGTTTCTCAAACTAGACACTCTAATGTACTTGTCCTCTTGCTCAGTTGTGCACCGGGGCTTCCCACTGCTCTTTCTATTCTGGTTAGAGCCAGTTTGCACTGTTCTGTGAAGGCAGTAGTACACAGCGTTGTACGAGATCTTCGGTTTCTTGGCAATTTCTCACATGGAATAGCCTTAATTTCTCAGAACAAGAATACTGACGAGTTGCAGAAGAAAGGTCTTTGTTTCTGGCCATTGAGCCTGTAATCGAACCCACAAATGCTGATGCTCCAGATACTCAACTAGTTTAAAGAAGACCAGTTTTATTGCTTCTTTAATCAGTACAACAGTTTTCAGCTGTGCTAACATAATTGCAAAAGGGTTTTCTAAGGATCAATTATCCTTTTAAAATGCTAAACTTGGATTAGCTAACACAACGTGCCATTGGAACACAGGAGTGATGGTTGCTGATAATGGGCCTCTGTAGATATTCCATAAAAAAAAACAGCCGTTTCCAGCAACAACAGTCATTTACAACATTAACAATGTCTACACTGTATTTCTGATCAATTTGATGTTTTTTTAAAATGTACAAAAAATGTGCATTTCTTTCAAAAACAAGGACATTTCTAAGTGACCCCAAACTTTTGAACGGTAGTGTATGTAATGATCATGCTGTTTAATCAGCTTCTTGATATGCCACACCTGTCAGGTGGATGGATTTATTTTGACAAAGGAGTAATTTGTGCACAACATTTGAGAGAAGCTTTTTGTGCGTATGGAACATTTCTGGGATCTTTTATTTCAGCTCATGAAACATGGGACCAACACTTTACATGTTGCGTTCATATTTTTGTTCAGTATAATTCAAGGTAGTACACCGTAATAGCAGAGATTCAGTCAGTTTTAAATGGAGGACATTTTAGTGGAGTAATCTGATTTAGGATGTATTGATGAGAGGATGTTTGGTTTTGGACAGGTATGCACAAGGCTCCCCGTCAGAGTATGTGTCAAATCTGCAGCAGCGGCTTCTTCCAGATCCGCTGGGGCCAGGAGACCTGTAACCTCTGCCCTGAAAACCACTACTGCCCAGTCAGTACCACATCCCTGACTCCCAGTAAACACCTCCAATACTGAAGGTATCATTAAGGGATTTCCTGACCAACTTGAATGACCAAGGCTCACGTCATCTGTTCCACAGAGTCCAGATGTGAACCCCATCCTGTGCCCCGGTGATGCCTTCTGTCCTGAAGGCAGCACTGCTCCAGGTTACTGCATGGAGACCTTCTTTCGCAAGGCAGGGGAGGAGTGTGAGCTGGCCCCCGTCACCATTGCTTTACTTGTCATAGGAGGAGGAGGTATGTCTGAAGAAACATGTTGAAAATATTGGTGTAGTGGAAGGAAAGTGGTTTGAACTTTAGGCTACCACTTAGATGTTGAAAACCCTTGTCAAGCTGTCATAGAGGTGAGCAAAATAATTGGCTTCCCATATTTACTTCTTTTTTTGTGACCCTTTGAGAAAAGTTGTTCACTGACATGAACCTTGTTTATTTCTTCTAATTGCACAAATTGTAATGCATTTTCTGGGCACTACTAAGTACAAATATCCAAATATATGATTTAATTATCTTGTTTAGAGGTCATTTGATCAGGAGGCAATATCTTGTAGCAAAAACAAAGTGTAATAGAAATCATGCTGAAGTAATAGAGTAGTAGTAAGTGAACGTTGTAGTCTTGTTGCATACAGTCTGTTTTCTTTATTTCCTCTGGTCCAGTGGCCCTACTCTTCATCATCCTGCTGGTGTTGCGTCGAAGACGAGACACAGACGGAGAGCTTTCCCTCGCACGACAACCTCTGTTACGCAAAGAGCGGCCGCAAGGTCGATACTACGGGATCCCATGTGATGCCGAGCCAGTATACGCTGGTTGGTGAGCATGTCCCCAGCCCCATCTGATGCCTCCAATTATTGGGGTAAAATGTCTGGCTTTCAGAGCAAAATCAACTGAATTCTATGTACCTCAGCTTTGGACTAATGGACCATAAGAGAAAGCAGACTCACACCAAATCCTAGCCATGGTTTACCGAATGTCCATTTGAGTACTTTTGATAACTCACCAGCTCTTTCATGCGGTACATCTCCTAGATGTAATCTTTTATTTATTTAACTAGGCAAGTCAGTTAAGAACAAATTCTTATTTTCAATGACTGAAAACGACAGATTTTTACCTTGTCAGCTCGGGGATTCGATCTTGCAACCTTTCGGTTACTAGTCCAACGCTCTAACCACTAGGCTACCTGCTGCTGTCATTCTTGACAAGCAGAAGTGTTTTTCTTCAGTATTTTGTGCTTTAGTGAAGGCTGACCCTATTACATTTGTTAAAAAGAAGAGAAAATGTCAGCAATTGAATTCCTCTTTAGGTTCATTAGGTCAATGGTTTAAAGAGGCACGCAGGATGGTTGAGGAGGTTTGAAAACTGCTTGTTGAGCCTCTTATAAGGACTTTGTTATATGAAAAGCACTTGTTTTTGTTTGTAAATGTTACTGCATTCATTTATGGTAGATCGAAAGTTATGCTTTAAAGATTGTTTTAAGTAAATGTTCCCCTCTTTCACAGAAATAATCTTTCCTGGTTATACAGATTAATAATATTGATGTGAGGTACTATGTATTATCTTTATGTTTGAAATGCAAATCTATATTCAGCATTAGCAATGTTTTTGACCTGTTCTTTAAAAGAAAATTATATTTGTATGTTTTAAAGAAAAACACTGACTCCACTCCAGGGTATATACTGGAATAAAGCAGAACTTTGCACTACTTTCAAGTGACATTCTGTTGAAAATTACTAGCCTATAAAATAACAAGATGCAGACTGAAGTTATTTCCATGATGCACGTTTATTAACAAAATGTCTGTAAAACACGCAATAAACACAAAGGATGTTTCATGAGGTGTGCGTGTGCGAGCAAGAAAACTAACTTTTTACAGGATCTCGTACTGATTGTCCTAATGTAGTACACCGTAGTAGTTCATTGCATGCGGTGATGCCAATTTAGCAATTTTGTTGCTAGATTTAGCAACTTTATTTTTCAAACAGCACCTAGCAACAAATTTAGCTATTTTTAAAAATGTATTTGGAATTGTTAGCAACTTTTGAAAAGTGACTCAAACGCTAAAATGCACGCATTTTTCCTCTAAATGACACAAAAACGATTTTCTCTGTCACACACTCAGTCACAACACACGGGTCTGGCTGCAAAAGTGCACTGTGAGTGACGTCAGCAGCAGGCGCTCAGCTCGTGCTCAGGCAGCAGAAGGCAAGCAGCAATTTCCGTAAATTGCAAATCATTGTTGGCTGGCTGACAGCAGCAGTAGTATGGGTTCGACGAGCCAAACCCAATGAATATAGTTGGTCACAAATGTGTCTCAATCAAAACATGTCTCAATCAAAATCGTACAGAAAACAGTGGTAGTCTGTACCTGAACAAATGTCAAATCATATTTTTTGCCGAGATGGCCAGTCAATTTGAGTTACGTTATTGAATATTCTACGTAATGACGCAGTTTTACGTTATCACGCAATGACATCACAACGTAATTTAGCAACAAATCAACCTGACCTCTAGCAACTTACCCTGAAAATTAGTTGGCAACACAGATTGCATGACAAAAAAAGATGGGGGCCACCATGGCAAGGAACGTCTCTGGTATGTAAATGCTTTGCCACATTATTCAGATATTAGCTACCTGTGATCAATTCAATGTTTTCTGTAAACTCTATTGCTCTGTTTTACAATCATAATAGCTAATCTCTTGCTAACAAGGTGACTTTCATGGCTATGATTACCACATTCTAAGGTTATCAAATGCCAGCCCATACATACTCTAGTCTGATTAATCGGTAGTTTTACACTGAGTATACAATACAGAATGTTGAGTAAAATTTATTTAAACTTTCGCTACCGGCTGCTTGAAATTTGAAACAAAATATTCACAGGTAAGTATTGTTTACCCGATTTAGAGAGCTGGTAGGTATGGTTCGGTTAGGCACCAATGTAAAAATGTGTTTTTTTAAATTTGATATTCGGATTTTAATCACCCCCCCCCTCCTAAAAAAACTAAGTGTGGATTGTATCTCAGTTTTTATACACCTTTTTGATGTAGTCTGCCAATACAGGCTTCCCTGGGGGTCAGTTGGTATACCATGGTGTTTTCAACTCCAGGGTTGTGGGTTCGATTCCCACGGGGGGCCAGTACAAAAAATATAAAAAAATATAAATGAAATGTATGCATTCACTACTGTAAGTCGCTCTGGATAAGAGCGTCAGCTAAACGACAAATGTAAATACAATCTTAAAAGGGGTTTCCTCCTTGTTTAAAGCTGTGTACAGTTCGTTAAGCGCCAGCTTGTATTTTAATTGTCCTGAGGTGGAATTTATACAGCAGTAACGATAACAGCCTACAACTCCCTCGGGAAGTGGAAGGGTCATCATTTGACCATCGGGTATTCCAAGATGGGTGAACAGTGGGTCGACACTTCTACCGTGCTGGAATAAGCACACCAGTTAGAGTTGATGAAGAGGGAAACTCCCCCCCCCCCCCCCCTCAATTTGCCCCACTGTCCTGTCCCCCAGGTGAATGGCGAATCAATCGAGTTGGATAGCTGTGGGGGGGGGGGGGATCTTGTCTGAGAGCCATGTTTCTGAAAAGCAAAGAATATTTCAGTTCCGAGAGTCCCGTCGGTAGCAAATCCGCGATCGGAGGGGATCTATTTTATTATCAAGTGACTGTTTTTTTCCCTTTGCCTTAATCTCACCAGGATCCCCCCCTCTCTTGCCTCTAACGCCGGCGTTTCCTTTTGGGTAGCCCGAATTTTAGGTTGGAATTAGAGTCCAGGGCAGATGAGTCGAAGTAGAAGGCAGAATTGGGGTAAGTAACTGCCGATCTGTTGTTCAAGAGTTCTTGTCGGTTGTAAGAAATAATAGCGGATACATTTCATGAAAATAGAGTAAAAATAAATAACAAAATAATCACAAACAGCTGGGTCGGAGCTTGCAAAACGGCCATCCAGACCATCCAGTACGGCACCATTGTAGGCTAAACATTTTTTTTTAAATGCATTTACAGATGGCATACAAGTTTGGTATTAAGCCACATGGAAGTTCACATTTTCGAAAAGGCATTTCTGCCCAAAAATGCATTTTGCTAAAATAATTGTTTACATTCAAATGTCTCCTGTGAAGTAATGACGCCCGACATGCCTAGTTTCCTGAAACGAGTCACATATAACTATTGGCTTTCAAAAGTAAACAATACTTTCCTGTGGATATTTTGTCTAAAATTTAGAGCAGCAAGAAGTACAAACCGCACTAGCCCAAAGGCCGGCTGATGGCGACGTTGAGTCGTTTCATTTTACCGTCCAAACGCAATACATTCTTATCCCTTGTGGACCAATAGGTACCTAAAACATTCTCCATTCAGGCTGCATAGGCTTCAATATCATACTTAACATTTTTAAATGGCGAGAAGGCGGGGGAAAAACTGGGGAAATATGCGTGCTTTCCTTATGAAACACCATTTTCCACCACCACGCTAGTGGCTAAATGCTAATCCCGGATGTTGCCTATCATGTTCAGACAATCAGGTTGAAAAGATCAGACCAGGGGTTCTGTTTCTTTTACAACAGCGCATTATGGGAAATCAAGACTGTTCTCAGGGCAGACCTGGTTGTAGCTAGATATGTCCGAGTTGCGTCGGGGACAAATTTAGCATTTTAGTTAACCCTTTTCCTAAACTTAACATAATTCTCCTAACCTGCCAAAGTACACATTTTCCAAATGTTTTTGTTGCCTTTTAGCCATTAAATAACGTTAAGGAGGAAATCGAAACCTATGCGGCCTGAAATGATATTTTTTTGTAGGTACAAACGGGTCCATGAGGGATACAAATGTATTGCCAGCTGCATACAATGCGTTTGGATAGTAAAATTAAACAACTCAATATCGCCATCTGCTGGCCTTTGGGCTAAAACCGCCTTGACAACCGGTACGAGTAAGTTTAAATGTATTTTTATTCAACATTCTGGTTTGTAAGGAACATTTACATGATTTTGCACACAGATGTTTCAGGGTGTAGGCCTATATACCAATTAATTGTGTATTACAGCCTGATTAATCAGACAACCCATACTCATGCTAGCTTGCTAGCTATTTCTATGGTCAATGTGTTGCTAACGTGTAGTGTAATGCTAATCAATATACAAGTTAGTGCCAAAATAATGGAAAAACTTGAATAAATGAGGGATACAAAGTATATTGAAACCAGGTGCTTTCACAAAGGTGTGGTTTCCTGAGTTTAGTAAGCAATTATCATCACATCACGACAGGGCTGTAGTGGAGCAGGTTAAGAACTTCAAGTTCCTTGGCGTCCACATCACCAACAAACTAACATGGTCCAAGCACACCAATACAGTCGTGAAGAGGGCACGACAAAACCTTTTCCCCCTCAGGAGACTGAAAAGATTTCACATGGGTCCTCAGATCCTCAAAAGGTTTTACAGCTGCACCATCAAGAGCATCCTGACGGGTTGCATCACGGCCTGGTATGGCAACTGCAAGGCACTACAGAGGGTAGTGCGTACGGCCCAGTACATCACCGGGGCCAAGTTTCCTGCCATCAGGACCTCTATATCAGGTGGTTTCAAAGAAAAAGGCCCTAAAAATTGTCAAAGACTCCAGCCACCCTAGTCATAGAATGTTCTCTCTGGTACCGCACAGCAAGCGGTACCGGAGCGCCAAGTCTAGGACCAAGAGGCTTCTAAACAGCTTCTACCCCCAAGCCATAAGACTCCTGAACATCTAATCAAATGGCTACCCAAACTATTTGCATTGCCCCCCCCTTCTACGCTGCTGCTACTCTCTGTTATCTATGCATAGTCGCTTTAATAACTCTACATATATAGTCGTGGCCAAAAGTTTTGAGAATGACACATATTAGCCTGCTGCCTCAGTTGTATGATGGCAATTTGCATATACTCCAGAATGTTATGAAGACTGATCAGATGAATTGCAATTAATTGCGAAGTCCCTCTTTGCCATGCAAATGAACTGAATCCACAAAAAACATTTCCACTGCATTTCAGCCCTGCCACAAAAGGACCAGCTGACATCATGTCAGTGATTCTCTCGTTAACACAGGTGTGAGTATTGACAAGGACAAGGCTGGAGATCACTCTGTCATGCTGATTGAGTTCGAATAACAGACTGGAAGCTTCAAAAGGAGGGTGGTGCTTGGAATCATTGTTCTTCCTCTGTCAACCATGGTTACCTGCAAGGAAACACGTGCCGTCATCATGGCTTTGCACAAAAGGGCTTCACAGGTCAATCCTCAAGAGCCGGGTGGACAAAAAAAAACCCCACAAATTCTGACAAACTCCAAGCATTGATTATGCAAGAATGGTCTGCCATCAGTCAGGATGTGGCTCAGAAGTTAATTGACAGCATGCCAGGGACAGCCGGTAATTATACTTCAATATTCCATAGTAACATCTGACAAAAATATCTGAAGACACTGAAGCAGCAAACTTTGGAAATTAATATTTGTGTCATTCTCAAAACTTTTGGCCACGACTGTACATATTACCTCAATTACCTCGACACCGGTACCTCCTGTATATAGACTCGCAATTGTTATTTTACTGCTGCTCTTTATTTAAAATACTTTTTTTAGGTCTTTTCTTAAAACTGCATTGTTGGTTAAGGGCTTGTAAGTAAGGGTTTCACTGTAAGGTCTACACCTGTTGTATTCGGCGCATGTGACAAATAACATTTGATTTGGGCCACCATGGCTATGCCCCCATAGGATGATAATGCCCCCAGCTACAGGCCGAGAGTGGTCACTGAATGGTTTGATGAGAATGAAAATTATATAAACCATATGCCATGGCTGTCTCAGTTACCAGATCGCAGCCCAGTTCACACTTATGGGAGATTCTGGAGCGGCGCCGGAGACGGCGTTTTCCACCACCATCTACAGAGCTCCAATTGATGGAATTTATTTTGGAAGAATGTAAACGCATCCCTTCAGTAGCGTTTCAGACACTTGTAGAATCTATGCCAATGTGCATTGGAGCTGTTCTGTCTTGTGGTGGCCCAATACCCTATTAAGATACTTTGTTGGTGTTTCCTTTAGTTTGGCAGTTAGCTGTATATGCTACTGTTATCAGTTGTGAAAAAGTAGCTAAATGGCTTCCCTAATTTTAGGAATTTCCGTCTCTTGTATTCATAGGCTTGCAGAGGTCATTGACTGTTTGCCAGGGGGCAGCAGATATGTCGCTTCTCCACCATAATCCATCATCAAACCGTGCAGAGTTCTGTGCTTTCTACCCCTGCATGGGCTTGTCTGTCTGCTAAAGCCACCCAGACACCCCAACAGGTCATCCTGTTACGGTGGGGGCTGCAATCACATAGTACTGCTTAGCTTGATCAGATTCACCCTACCAAGTTATATTGTGCAGATTCAATTCACTAAGTGCAATTAGCTTCTTTTTTTTTACTATTCATGTTTTCCAAGCTTTTGTTTCAATTGTTAATTTGAAAGATGAATCCAAATCAATTCATAAGATTGTTGGCAGGCATATCAACTGGCTTTATCTTTGAATGGCATGAAACTGGAAAGGTTTTATTAAATTTATTTTTACTCATTTGGGTGGGGCTTGGTTATTGCGGGGTTGCACCTCTCATTCCCAGCCTGGTCCAGCAGCCAAGCAGAAACCTCACGTACATTAGCCTGAAGAAGGGAAAGAGGAAGTCTGTGAAATCAGTGGTGAAGAGGTTCATGCGGCTGCACTGTGGCCTATGGATTAGACGCAAGGTAATGTACAGTCTCTCATTCAATGTTTTCCTTAGTTTCTGAAACCATAAAGGTTGTGGAAATTACCTTATCCCAGTGTCTCCTCTGTCTTTGAATTGACACTGCTGGTTCACAACAGGCTGGATACAAGAAAAAACTGGAAGAAGTTGCCTGCAAGAAAGAAGCGTTTAAGGGAGCATGTGTTTTGTAACGAAACACCGACCAAGCTTTTGGAAAAAATGACCACAAAATTCTGGAAGAGGAGGAACTTGTTTGTCAATGATCCCTACAAGAAATACCATGAATGTGTCAACCTAAAAGTCTAACAGCCCAGTGGGTTCTTCAGCAACAAAACTGATGTGTGCGCAACTCTTGGGGCAAAACAGACGGGGTTGGCTTTGAACGAAAGGATTGTTGACAACATGTAAACTATATTTCCTCTCTCAAAATTTTTCTTGAAAATAACTGTGCACTTCTCTCAAATACAGTGACTGGCGAAAGTAGTCACTCCCCTTGGCATTTTTCCTATTTTGTTGCCTTACAACCTGGAATTAAAATAGATTTTTGGGGGGTTTGTATCATTTGATTTACATAACATGCCTACCACTTTGAAGATGCAAAATATATTTTTTTTGTGAAAAACAAGAAATAAGACAAACTGAACATGAACGTGCATAACTTCACCCCCGAAGTCAATACTTTGTAGAGCCACCTTTTGCTGCAATTACAGCTGCAAGTCTCTTGGGGTATGTCTCTATAAGCTTGACACATCTAGCTACTGGGAGTTTTGCCCATTCTTCAAGGCAAAACTGCTGCAGCTCCTTGAAGTTGGATGGGTTCCGCTGGTGTACAGCAATCTTTAAGTCATACCACAGATTCTCAATTGGATTGAGGTCTGGGCTTTGACTAGGCCATTCCAAGACATTTAAATGTTTCCCCTTAAACCACTCAAGTGTTGCTTTAGCAGTATGCTTAGGGTCATTGTCCTGCTGGAAGTGAACCTCCGCCCCAGTCTCAAATCTCTGGAAGACTGAAACAGGTTTCCCTCAAGAATTTCCCTGTATTTAGCGCCATCCATCATTCCTTCAATTCTGACCAGTTTCCCAGTCCCTGCCGATGTAAAAACATCCCCAGAGCATGATGCTGCCACCACCATACTTCACTTTGGAGATGGTGTTCTCGGGGTGATGAGAGGTGTTGGGTTTGCGCCAGACATAGTGTTTTCCTTGATGGCCAAAAAGCTTAATTTTAGTCTCATTTGACCAGAGTACCTTCTTCCATATGTTTGGGGAGTCTCCCACATGCCTTTTGGCGAACACCAAACATGTTTGCTTATTTTTTTCTTTAAGTGATGCCTTTTTTTCTGGCCACTCTTCCATAAAGCCCAGCTCTGTGGAGTGTATTGCTCAAAGTGGTCCTATGGACAGATACTCCAATCTCTGCTGTGGAGCTGTGCAGCTCCTTCAGGTTATCTTTGGTCCCTTTGTTGCCTCTCTGATTAATGCCCTCCTTGCCAGGTCCGTGCGTTTGAATGGGCGGCCCTCTCTTGGGAGGTTTGTTGTGGTGCCATATTCTTTCCATTTTTAATAATGGATTTAATGGTGCTCCGTGGGATGTTCAAAGTTTCTGATATTCTTTTATAACCCAACCCTGATCTGTACTTCTCCACAACTTTGTCCCTGACCTGTTTGGAGAGCTCCTTGGTCTTCACAGTGCCGCTTGCTTGGTGGTACCGCTTGCTTAGTGGTGTTGCAGACTCGGAGACCTTTCAGAACAGGTGTGTGTGTGTGTGTGTGTGTGTGTAGTATATATATATATATATATATATATATATATTTATTACACACACACACACACTGAGGTCATGTGACACTTAGATTGCACACAGGTGGACTTTTTTAAAACTAATTATATGACTTCTGAAGGTAATTGGTTGTACCAGATCTTATTTAGGGGCTTCATAGCAAATGGGGTGAATACATATGCGCACGCAGCACCTTTTTTTATTTATTGTTTAATAATTTTTTGAAAAAAGTTTCACTACACCAATTTGGACTATTTTGTGTACTGTCGTGGCCAAAAGTTTTCAGAATGACACACATTAATTTTCACAGTCTGCTGCCTCAGTGTCTTCAGATATATTTGTCAGATGTTACTATGGAATACTGAAGTATAATTACAAGAATTTCATAAGTGTCAAAGGCTTTAATTGACAATTACATGAAGTTGATGCAAAGAGTCAATATTTGCAGTGTTGATCCTTCTTTTTCAAGACCTCTGCAATCCGCCCTGGCATGCTGTCAATTAACTTCTGGGCCACATCCTGACTGATGGCAGCCCATTCTTGCATAATCAATGCTTGGAGTTTGTCCACCCACTTCTTGAGGATTGACCACAAGTTCGCAATGGGATTAAGGTCTGGGGAGTTTCCTGGCCATGGACCCAAAATATCGATGTTTTGTTCCCTGAGCCACTTAGTTATCACTTTTGCCTTATGGCAAGGTGCTCCATCATGCTGGAAAAGGCATTGTTCGTCACCAAACTGTTCCTGGATGGTTGGGAGAAGTTGCTCTCGGAGGATGTGTTGGTACCATTCTTTATTCATGGCTGTGTTCTTAGGCAAAATTGTGAGTGAGCCCACTCCCTTGGCGGAGAAGCAACCCCACACATGAATGGTCTCAGGATGCTTTACTGTTGGCATGACGCAGGACTGATGGTAGCGCTCACCTTGTCTTCTCCGGACAAGCTTTTTTCCGGATGCCCCAAACAATCGGAAAGGGGATTCATCAGACAAAATGACTTTACCCCAGTCCTCAGCAGTCCAATCCCTGTACCTTTTGCAGAATATCAGTCTGTCCCTGATGTTTTCCCTGGAGAGAAGTGGCTTCTTTGCTGCCGTTCTTGACACCAGACCATCCTCCAAAAGTCTTCACTTCTCTGTGCGTGCAGATGCACTCACACCTGTCTGCTGCCATTCCTGAGCAAGCTCTGTACTGGTGGTGCCCCGATCCCGCAGCTGAATCAACTTTAGGAGACGATCCTGGCGCTTGCTGGATTTTCTTGGGCGCCCTGAAGCCTTTATCACAACAATTGAACCGCTGTCCTTGAAGTTCTTGATGATCCGATAAATGGTTGATTTAGATGCAATCTTACTGGCAGCAATATCCTTGCCTGTGAAGCCCTTTTGTGCAAAGCAATGATGACGGCACGTGTTTCCTTGCAGGTAACCATGGTTGACAGAGGAAGAACAATGATTCCAAGCACCACCCTCCTTTTGAAGCTTCCAGTCTGTTATTCGAACTCAATCTGCATGACAGAGTGATCTCCAGCCTTGTCCTCGTCAATACTCACCTGTGTTAACGAGAGAATCACTGACATGTCAGCTGGTCCTTTTGTGGCAGGGCTGAAATGCAGTGGAAATGTTTTTGGGGGATTCAGTTAATTTGCATGGCAAAGATGGACTTTGCAATTACTTGCAATTCATCTGATCACTCTTTATAACATTCTGGAGTATATGCAAATTGCCATCATACAAACTGAGGCAGCAGACTTCATGAAAATTAATATTTGTGTCATTCTCAACTTTTGGCCATGACTGTATGTCCATTTCATGAAATCCAAATAAAAATCCAGTTAAATTACAGGTTGTAATGCAACAAAATAGGAAAAATGCCAAGGGGGATGAATACTTTTGCAAGGCACTGTAGTTGTTGGTTAGCTAGCGAATTTTAGCCATAGACGTGACATGAGTCAAAACACCTAAAAAAATACACTTTATCAATAACATTATACAACAAAATGAAACCAGCCACCTATTATTCGCCACATGGCAGCTCCTTGTCATTGTTGCTATCTCTCTGACTGTCCAGAATCATAACACCACACGGCCTTCTGTCTCCAGAATCATAACACCACACGGCCTTCTGTCTCCAGAATCATAACACCACACGGCCTTCTGTCTCCAGAATCATAACACCACACAGCCTCCACACCCACATAGAGGGATTTAGGTTGTGATGGTATAGCTGGAAATATTGTCTTATCGCAGGCGTTGAATCAATTGTGTAAATAAAATGCTTCTTAAAATGTGTTACCTATTAAAACATAATACAAAAAAATACATAAGCCACAGCAGCACATTGTCTCATTTATTGGCTGTTATCAGTTCACCAACAGAAATACTGATACAGAGCAGTGGAGGCTGCTGAGGGGACGACGGCTCATAATGATGGCTGGAACAGATCGAATGGAATGGCATCAAACCATGTGTTTGACGTATTTGATACATTCTACCTATTCTGCTCCAGACATTACCACGAGCCTGTACTCCCCAATTAAGGTGCCACCAACCTACTGTGATACAGAGAAAGCAATTTTCATATACAGTCATTTTAGACCATCATTCCTGTCTTTTACATCTTTTTTTCTGAAATTCACAATAAGGTTTGAGCATTGTGTGATTATGGCCTGCCAGAAGTTACCTGTTACCCCAAGGCCATCAGAGAGAAGAGAGGAATGTGGGCTTTTTAATCCATAGAGATAAGACATGTTTCTCAAACAATTTATTTGACTCTGTTGTAGAAACATGTATTTGTCCACGAGAAGAGCTTTCCTGACCTTGCCACAAAGCGTTTCAAAATAATAATGAAAAGAACATTCAGACACTTCAGAATCAATGTTATCAGCAAAGCATTCGATGAAGCAAATAACTACACATTAATCCAAACAATGCTCAGTAGTAAATCATTTTCATATTTACTAAATAACAAACATCATGCAATGATGACTTTCCTTTACAAGCTGCAATGACTCACTTTATTTTAATGTTAGTATTTGAAAAGGAGATCACATTCCAACAAACTACACAAATGTCGCAACAAGGATTTAAAATTCTACCACAGGTCAAATCTCTGTCCATAAATAACCTATATCTTAAAAAAAAAATCCCCATTAGAAGGAACCTCTTACTGATATTCCATGTGCAAACAAGTTTATACCAAAATGTTTCTACCAGAAAGTGTTTGAATTTGATGTGTAAACTGAACACGTACCTGAGGAGAAGCTTACATTTCTAATTTAAGCTACTGTATTGAAAACAGTGAACAAAAATGTATGCTACCCAAACACCAAGCATAATATTTAGTGAAGCATTATGTAATAGCCAAGTTAATTCAGATACCTACAGTGCAGAAACATTCATTTTAGACAAACGGTATGTCACTCACTACGTTTGGCAAAAACACTTCACCAAAAACACTTTACAGAAGGTTAGGAACCTGCCTATAGGAATTGCTATGCCCTCACAGAAATAGGCAACAGGCACATTGGCTGGGAAAAGACAGGTCAACAATTGTGGCTACATTGAGAAAAGTAGACTTAAGTAAGAACCATGAGTTGACAATTGCTCAGTGAAAGCAGAGTATTGCACAGTGTTTTTAGACTCTGAGAAGGGCCACTTATATAGCCCTCGCCACTGGCTATATCTTTTGTTATACAATAGCTATACACGTCAAAAGTATGTTTTGTGTGCTAAACCTGAAAATACAAACATTTATGGCGATGCCTATAAGACATGAGTAATACAAACATTTACAAAACAATTGAATGACACACTTCAATGCCAGATAATTCATAACGAGATTGTCAAGATTTCTGCTCCTTAGAGCAATTACTATTCAAATAAATTAACTAATCCCATGTAATAATCATTTTGGTAATGATCTATAACATGGTGATCGGTGAACCAAAAGAGGAAAAACTCATTGTTACGTGTCTGTTTTTTTTGTTGCCATTTCATGGTACTAGAACAGTTGTTGCACTAACTCTAAACACAGTGCATAGGGCCCATAGTCAATGACATTAGTAATCGTTATGGCCACATAGAATTGCTCATGATTTGTCAGAGTACTGATATTACTGTTTCTGTAGTACCAGACCTACTATGTTTTGTTTTTATGATTTAAGGCTTTATAAGCAAACGTAAAGAGTGAAACTTAGAACAACTTACTCATACTTTGACTCTTTTAGTTCCATTTCCAGTAGATTAATAATAATCAGCATTTTTTATTAAGTCCTACAATTGCTATTCTCTCTCATAAATAAATACCACATTTGAGGAGATATACTAACCTGACTGGACAATTAAAAATATTCTGTGTCCTGTTAAATTGTCAGTACAGATTGTATTTGCCAGCTCAAAGATCTCCCTACAAACCAATCTTTCATTACAGAGTATTTCACCCTGCTACTCTCCTGGTGACTGATTCCATCTCATACAGTGACCAAGTAGCCACAAAAAGATTTAGTGACTATACATTCTGTTTTTATGACACACCACCTGACAAATGACCAGAGACACATACATGCATTTGTCTCTAAACATAATATTAAATAAAACTAATCACACACACACACACAGTACATACATACAAAAAGTATTCAATGACCGACAAATCAATCCAAATGTCTGTACACTTTGGAATCCACTCGTGTCTGTGTGTGTGCTACCTCGATGGCACACACCCTCTGTCTCCTTTACACTACAGTATGTGCCAGAGGTCCTACAGTCGCTAGTGAAAGTCTACACACCCCTTGCACAGTAGTCACATTTTGCTGCCTTAAAATGTCATCTAAAAGGGATTAAATGTGATTGTTTTCCTATCTACACAACGTATTCCACATTTTCCAAGTGAAGGAAAAATGATAGAAACATTTCTAAATTACTCAGAAGTACAGAATGAGGATGTACTGATTGTAATGATAGAAACATTTCTAAATTACTCAGAAGTACAGAATGAGGATGTACTGATTGTAATGATAGAAACATTTCTAAATTACTCAGAAGTACAGAATGAGGATGTACTGATTGTAATGATAGAAACATTTCTAAATTACTCAGAAGTACAGAATGAGGATGTACTGATTGCGTATATCTTCACTCCCCAGAGTTAATACTTTCTGTAAGCAACTTTGGCAGCAATTACAGCTCTAAATCATTTTTTATAAGATTTGACAAACTATGCACAACTCTTAGGGCAACATATATCCATTGTTTTTGTAAAAATTGTTCAAGCTTAGTAAATTTGTTTGGGAATCATTGATGGACAGCAATATTGTCTCTGAATATTTAAGTCAGGATGGAGATTGGACTATTCATGACACTCAACACCTCTTGGAAAGCCATTCTTGTGTGTCTTTGTTATTACAATGTGTGTAATTGTCCCATGGAAAAATACAACTCCAGTCAAGGGTTAGGTATTCAGAAGACTGAGGCAGGTTTTCCTCTAACCTTTTACCTGGGCTTTGCTCCTTTCATATTTCTTTTGATCCTGACAAACTCCAGTCCCTGCCGGGGACGAGCATACCCATAACATCATGCTTCCACCACAATACCACAAATGTTTATGGCAAAGACACACCAGAATGGTGTTCCAAGAGACTGTTCCTGAGTGGTCTAGTCTCAGTCCTGAGATACATTTTCTTGAAAATCAGAGACGTTTGAATGTTTCTGTCCATCAATGATTCCTAACCAAATTTACTGAGCTTGAGCAATTCTGATAAACAATGGACATATGTTGCCCTAAGAGTTGTGCAAAGTTGGTAGAATTGTTTTCAAAATAATTCAGCTGTAATAGCTGCCTGTCGTACTTCCAAGTATTAACTCAGGTTTTTATTTTTTATTAATTAGGAAACATTTCTATATTCAAAGACCTGTTGAATTTAAAATTTCAAGCCAGCCTTGGAGAAGGCTAAGCAGGACCGCTATCGCTGGTCGACACTCCCCATATCACTCGCTGTCAGAGTCAACTCGGTCATCATGCCACGATTCCTGTAAATGTTTCAAAATATTCCTATCTTTATAGCAAAATCGTTTATTAAAGAACTGGATAGACATATCTACTTTAATTTTTGGAAAGACAGAAAGTAGAGGGGGGTCTTGCCCTACCCAATTTCCTCCATTACTACTGGGCTCCCAATATTCACAATGATGTTTGACTCATGTCAAACATCATCCCCGGTCTCCTTAGTCTGTGCCACCCTATCATTGAGCAAATAATACCACTCAAACAACACTTATGAAAAGTTACATCTGGATACGCTCTTAGCAGCTTTTTTTTCCCTATCTAGAACCTAAAAGGGTTCTTCAGTTAACCCTTTACACAGAGGGTTCTACATGGAACCCAAAATGGTTCTACCTGGAACCAAAAAGGGTTATCCTATGGGGACAGCCGAATAACCATTTTGGAACCCTTTTTTCTAAGTATATGGTCTCAGTTTAGGATCCACTTTGGATATTGACAAGCTTTCTAACACACTCTTCACAACCTACTTCATAGACACAGCCTTCCAGCTATGCTTTCAGAAAGGATTGAAGAGTGTAACAGACCTTTTCCATGACTGTGTATTTATCCCCTTTGAACATCTAGTTAGAGTGCACAGTATACCCCAGACACATTTCTTCAGGTACCTGCAGATTCGCAACTTTACAAAAAAGATTTTCCCGTCCCTCCCACCCACCAGCTGGCTTGATTATGTTTGAACCTGGATCCCTAAGTAAAGGGACACATTTCTATGCTGTATGACATTATTCAGAATATTGCATGTCCCACTCTTGACCATGTAAAGCATTCATGGGAGGAAGAGTTTGGAAGCGAGATCTCCGATATCACCTGCATTCTGCAATCCTGGGTTACTACAGTTTCAAGTATTTAATTGCCTACACTTTTGCAGGATTAGACTTTCCAGATTGTATCCAGATATAGACCCAACCTGCTCTAGATGTCATCAGCCACCCGCCACTCTGTATCACATGTATTGGTCATGCCCGACACTAGTTCCATTTTGGTCCTCCATCTTTGAGACTCTCATATATATGCAATAAGGAAATTGCCCCAGATCCCTCTGTTGCTATTTTCGGGGTAGCCCCCAAAGGGCTTATTTTCTGTAACACCCAAGCAGAGGCCATGGCCTTCTCGTTCCTTCTGGCCCGCCCACTTATTATTTTTAAGTGGAAGTCAGATACCCCGCCATCGCATGCTCACTGGATTAGGGATGTTATGGCCCATCCTAAACTGGGTAGGAATGTTATGGCCCATCCTAAACTGGGTAGGGGTGTTATGGCCCTTCCTAAACTGGGTAGGAATGTTATGGCCCTTCCTAAACTGGGTAGGAATGTTATGGCCCATCCTAAACTGGGTAGGGGTGTTATGGCCCTTCCTAAACTGGGTAGGAATGTTATGGCCCATCCTAAACTGGGTAGGGATGTTATGTAGTTATATAGTATTTTTTCTTCTTTTATTATTATTTTTTATTATCCAACAGCTGTTGCATAGGATAGTACTAATGTAACTTGTTGCTGTATTTATGTTTTGTTACTGTAGATTATCTACTTTTAAAAACAATTGCAATAATAACTTTCTTTCACTTTGAAAATGTTAAGTAAGTTTTGTAGAGCCCCAGAATTTTTAGATAAAATGTTAAGGCAGCAAAATGTGAATACTGTGCAAGGGGTGTGTAGACTTTCACAAGTCACTTTGGTTTCCTTATTCTAAAACAAGGCTGCTTTATACATTTAGCTTTAGGCCACATTTCCTTATTTACCCTCTTCCCCTCACAGCTAAAGCAGTCTTGGGAGCAGTCACAGAATATCACATGGCTTCTCTGTTTGAAGACAGCTGGGCACTCCTGAATCTTGTGAGAGGCCTTAAGACTCTAGGAGGAGGCTAGAAAGAGAGAGAGAGAGAGAGAGAGAGAGAGAGAAGTAAGAGAAATGGGGCACTGATTGACCATAACTGTTCTGAAAGCAGTAAATGCCACATTATTCCTGGTTTGTGGTCTGACAATGTTTGTCTAGCCTGTCCAATGTGGGCACAAAAATACACTAAGTATATCTCTACATTCAGTTCCTCGGACAAGATAAACACTCATTACATTATGAAAATATGATTTGACATTAAAAGAAAGCAATCCTGGAATGTTGTTTTCAGATGCCTGTTCCAGCTTGTTTTCTAGTTTGGGAAATCAATAAATGCAATCAAATCAATACTTCCATAACCATTGCAATTCACAGCAAAGTCATATCAGCAGTGAAACATTACTGCAAAAGAACACCAATTTACACACATTTGTCAATCCACTAAAACTAAAAATACATATTAGAAACAAATTTGTATCATAACAGTACAACAAATGACAGCAAAAAAAATAAAAATCTGCCGTCCTAATTTTTGCAATGATAACGTTCCACGCAACAAGGACCCAGTTAGAAGTAGCCAAGTAAGAATTAGTGACCCAGTGTGTTAGTCACCACAGACCAGCAGCAGTTAGAACCACACACCTGTAGACCAGTCAGTTTAAAAGAGTACCTCAGGCACCTTCCTCTTAATCAACCTGAGCTGTGGGGAGCTTGTGGATGTTTCTCCCCCTATCCTCTTGTCCTCAGTCTGCTCTGTTGCTGGGGGTGCAGGGGATGGAGGTGGAGAGGGTAGAGAGGGCTGGAGGGTCAGAGGGGGTGTGGGTTCAGTCATGGGTTCGGGGGGCGTAATAGGATGGGACAGTGGCTCCTTGGTGTCACACTGATCGAAGCTCAACACCTCATATTCAGTCATGTCAAAATCTTGCCCTGCACCATGAGAAGGGACCGTGGTAAAACAAATTACAGACACACATCAGAATGTATGCTGAAGGCAGCAGTGAAATGTACTATAATTAGTGAAGTGATGTAGCTCATTTCATTACAGTAAGGTTGTTATGAGTTCAGTTTACTAAGGGGCAGAGTAGGGTTGTTTTTCTCTACACAGACGACAGGAGCAGACATCTGACCATGTGTGCAGGCAGGGGCAGGGGGATACCCTCTCTCACAGGACAAACAAGCATACCTACGCCATTAGGACGAGGACTCCTCTTCAGGGCCCTTAATTTAGTCTCTTCAGAATTATGTTCAGTACACTGGATTTCTATCCTATCATTCAATTTGCCATGCAAGCAGAAAGCAAAAGGCAAACATAGCCTTTCATTATCCTGCTCTTTCAGCATAAAGGATGCTTGAGGACTTATCAGGTAATATCATGTTGTTCTGAAATCAAATAATCACATTGTAATTATTGTAAAATAAGTGTGATAAGTTGACAAAATAAATATAAATGTGTTAATTGTCCACACAGTACAGCCACTTAGTTATCCACAATATTATTGTTTCAAAAAAATGTATGTTAACAGAGCCATGGTGAAAAAGCACTCCTTTTCACCTTTGTGACACTCAATAACCTCTAGGAAAATAGACTAATCAATCCAAAGAAAGTGAATCTCAAAGAAACTTTGGACCGTACAACACATACTGTATAATGAGACATGAAACACTGAATGAGTCTGGCCACCAGAGAGCAGGCTGTGGTCATTCAAGGATAAAAGCTCAAAAAAAGCTCTAAACCCCAACAAGCTCTAAACCCCAATAAAAGCTCTAACCCCAACAATGCAGTAAGCAATAACAATGTAATACTAAAAATAACATAAGGTAGAACAAAAAGACAAATAAAAATAAGAACATGAGAAAGTAAGCATATTATATACAGGGTTAGTCAGTTCCATATTTACAATATGCAGGAATACTGGAGTGATAGAGGTAGATGTGTATAGGGTTAAGGTGACTAGGCATCAGGATATATGATAAATAGAGCAGAAGCAGCGTATATGACAATTGTATGTGAGTGGGTGTGTGTATAGAGTCAGTATAAATGTGCATATTATGTGTGTGTGAACAAATTATGAAGTGAATGTATGTGTTGGAGTGTCAGAGTGTGTGAGTGTGTAGGGCCCTGTGAGTGTGCATAGAGATATTTTGAAATAAAATAGGGTCAACTCAGCTGTTCAGGAGCCTGTTGGTGTCAGACTTAATGCACCGGTACCGGCTTGCTGTGCGGAAGCAGAGAGAACAGTCTATGGCTTGGGTGGTTGGAGTCTAACAATTTTCCGGGTCTTCCTTTCACACCGCCTGATATAGAGGGCCTGGATGCCAGGGAGCTCGGTCCCAGTGATATACTAGGCTGTCCACACCACCCTCTGTAGAGCCATGCGATCGAGGGCGGTGCTATTGCCATACCAAGCAGTGATCTAGCCATTCAAAATGCTCTCTTTTTTAAGATTAGAGGGCGCCCATGCCAAACCTTTTCAACCTCCTGAGGGGGAAGAGGTGCTGTGTGTATGTGGACCATTTTACAGTGCCTTCGGAAAGTATTCAGACCCCTTGACTTTTTCCACATTTTGTTACGTTACAGCCTTATTCTAAAATTGATTAAATTGTTTTTTCCCCTCATAAATCTACACACAATACCACATAATGACAAAGCAAAAATAGGTTTTTAGAAATGTTTGCGAATTTATTAAAAATAAAAAAAACTGATGTCACATTTACATAAGTATTCAGGCCCTTTACTCAGTACTTTGTTGAAGCACCTTTGGCGATTACAGGATCAAGTCTTCTTGGGTATGACGCTACAAGCTTGGCACACCTGTATTTGGGGAGTTTCTCCCATTCTTCTCTGCAGATCCTCTCAAGCTCTGTCAGGTTAGATGATGAGTGTTGCTGCACAACTATTTACAGGTCTCTCCAGAGATGTTTAATCAGGTTCAAGTCCAGGCTCTGGCTGGACCGCTCAAGGACATTTAGAGACTTGTCCTGAAGCCACTCCTGCGTTATCTTTGCTGTGTGCTTAAGGCTGTTGTCCTGTTGAGAGGTGAACCTTCGCCCCAGTCTGAGGTCCTGAGCAGGTTTGCATCAAGGATCTCTCTGTACTTTGCTCTGTTCATCATTCCCTCGATCCTGACTAGTCTCCCAGTCCCTACCACTGAAAAACATCTCCACAGCATAATGCTGCACCACCATGCCTCCCCGTAGGGATGGTGCCAGGTTTCCTCCAGATGTGAGGCGTGGCATTCAGGCCAAAGAGTTCAATCTTGATTTCATCAGACCAGAGAATCTTGTTTCTCAAGGTCTGAGAGTCTTTAGGTTCCTTTTGGCAAACTCCAAGCAGGCGGTCATGTGCTTTATACTGAGGAGTGGCTTCCATCTGGCCACTGTACCATAAAGGCCTGATTGGTGGAGTGCTGCAGAGATGGTTGCCCTTCTGGAAGGTTCTCCCATCTCCACAGAGGAACTCTAGAGCTCTGTCGCCACCAGTGATCAGGTCTACCACTGTTGTGTTTGCATCATCTATGGATTTGTTTGGGCGGTATGCAAATTGCAGTGTGTCTAGGGTGTCATAACCAGCCTCTCAAAGTACTTCATGATTACAGATGTGTGTTACAGGGTGATAGTCATTGTTGCATTAAGCGTTAGAGTTTTTGGGAACAGGAAGGATGGTGGTCATCATGGACTGTAGCCCCTGCCACATGTGGCAGGCAGCCTATGTAATATGATTCCACCTTATTCCTATATTGACCTTTTGCTAATTTGATGACTCTGCGGAGGTCATAGCGGGACTGCTTGTACTTGTTCCGGTCCTCAGCCATAGTCTCCGGGTTGTCTGCAATAGCCCTGTGTGTGGTAGCCCTGTCATTTAGTTTAGCACAAACTTCAGTGTTAATCCAGGCCTTTTGGTATGGGAAGCAGCGAACCTTAACTGTGGGGACAACATCGCAGATGCATTATTAATGAAGCCGGTGATGAAGGTGGTTAGCTTGTCAATGTTATTGGCGGAGTCGCAAAACATATTCCAATCAGTGCTAGCAAAGCAGTCCTGTAGCATAATCTCTGATTTTGGTGACCATTTCTCAATGGAGCATGTCACGGGTACTTCCAGTTTGAGCTTCTGCTTGTAAACAGGAAGCAGGAGTACGGAGTCATGATCTGATTTGCCGAATAGCAGACGAGGGAGGGCTTTGCATGCTTGCTTGTGGGTAGAATAACTGGTCTAGGACTTTATCGCCCCTAGTGGCAAAGGAGACATGTTGATGGAAGTTGGGCATCTTGGGTCTTAATGACGCAGAGTTAAAATCACCGGCAACCAGAAAAGCAGCCTCCGGATGTACGTTTTCCTGCTTGTTTATAGCCTTGTACAGTTCATTAAGTGCCAGCTTGTTATTAGTCTTGTCCTGAGGTGGAAAGTATACAACTGTCACGATAACAGCTGAAAAGTCCCTCAGAAGGTAAAAAGGTCGGAATTTAACCATCAGGTATTCCAAAACGCGTGAACAATTGGTCGACACTTCCACCGCGCTCGAGTCAGCACACCAGTTGTTGATGAAGAGGCAAACCCCTCCCCTTCTCAATTTCCCTGACTTCACTGTCCTGTCCGCACGTGAATGGAGAATCAATTGAGTTGGATAGCCTTGGGGGGTATCTTGTCCGAGAGCCATGTTTCAGAAAAGCAGAGAATATTGCAGTTTCGAGACTACAGTTGGTTGAAGCTGGTAGACCAAAACCGATAGTAAAAGGCTCAAGTTCGAGTCATTCAAAAAATATCTCTGCATTCCATTTCTACGTAACATGGCGGAGACTCGCACATGAGCCTTACTTTCGGTTTTGGTCCACTAGCTTCAAACAGCTGTAAAAATATATTCCACAGTGATTTAGATGGTACAATGAATCCCTACAATATTCAGTGCTTGTTCTCTCTCAAACTGAAATTAAGCGAACAGTGTAGAATTTTTGCAACCAGGAAATGGCAGAGTGATTTCCACTTGATAACACAGCCAAAGTCAGAACAGCTTTCCCATTTTGACAACAGATGCCGCTCCGGTGGGAGAAATCAATAGGTGAATATCACAGCCAATCACAACCCTGATGAGTAAGTAATACTAAGAAACACTATCTTGTCACTATTACTGCAGATATATTATGGGCAATTTCTGAAATTACAATGCAAAAATTCTACAAAAATCACGTGTAACACCTTTAAACTGTGCTCACTGTTTTCACCGGTGCTGTGGTCAACCATTATTTGCCAAATATACCATATTTGCTCTATTAGCCATTCTAGTGCACATGCTAGTGTACAAAAATTGCCAATCCAATGTGCCGTTTTCAGTGTTAACATATTGCTACTTAGCTATTACTTGGTAGTTATCTAAGAGGTCATACAAATGTCTTATAGAAAAAGTTATGACACTCCCTTCCCTGCCCTTGTTGTGGCCAATCGATCTGTCTGTATCTTGGTTAGTTATGTAAGTGTATGTGGCAGTATAATCTCACCCTTGGTGTAGCCAATCTCTGACTTGCTGCGCATCATCGTCCTGGCCCTTTGTTGTCCAGCTGCAGACTGGGTGTGGACAGATCCAGGGTCCATCTCAGTTGGGTCGGACTGGTAGGCGGACAAGTCCTGCATGCTGAAACTTCGCAGTCTATCTGACAGTACTCCTTGGCTCTGGTGTGGGAGACAAAATACATGAACACTAGGAATAATCTATATGAAAAGAGAAAAACATCACTTCACCGCACCCAGGACAAATCAGAAATTCAAAGAGTCAGCATTACCTTTGTCGCAGCCAGTACTGCAGCTGTGGCTGCCACATTCAAACCTCTCCTCCCAAAAGTCACCAGAGTATCATAGCTTTTGTCCTTTGCTTGGCAGAGATAGTCATCAATGTCCTGGACAGACAGAAATACACACACATATTACAGTAACTGTCTTTTTCTTGGCAGGTCATGTGAAAAACACATTCATTAGGTTTGATGTACTGCATGTACAGTACCAGTCAACGTTTGGACACACCTACTCATTCAAGGGTTTATCTTTATTTTTTACTATTTTCTACTGTTGGAATGTGCTAAACTTTGAACATTGAGATATGAAATGAATGATAGGAAATTAAAGAGACTGGGTTATGTTAGAAGTTAATGGTTCTCAGAGGAAAGAAGAAGGATTTGGAATGTGTTTGATGGAGGAGAGGAGAGCAATGTGTCGATACAGGGGAGACAGATGGACATCTGTGTATTAGATGAAAGAGGGGTTGAGGTCAGGAGGTGAGGACAGATTCTCTTAAGAGAGTAATACATGTTTGGAATCCTGTTACCCTCTTTATTAGCTTCCTGTAGAGCCATAAAATGTAAGGATTGGAGAGAAAGGGGAGTGTCTTAAGTAGGATGCATATAAACTGTGATGTCTGAAATGTTTAGCTGTCTGATTTTCAGCTGTACAGAATCTTTGGGAATAATTAAACTTGGTTAAAGCTTCTCTAGTGTCCGTGAGTTATTTACTCTGAAAAATAAGAACCTAACACTACATTGTAGAATAATAGCGAAGACATCAAAACTATGAAATAACACACATGGAATGATGTGGTAACCAAAAATATGAAACAAATCAAAATATATTTTATATTTGAGATTCTTCAAAGTAGCCACCCTTTGCCTTGAGGACAGCTTGCACACTCTTGGCATTATCTCAACCAGCTTCATGAGGTAGTCACCTAGAATTAATTTCAATTAACAGGTGTGCCTTGTTAAAAGTTCATTTGTGGAATTTCTTTCCTTCTTAATGCGTTTGAGCCAATCACTTGTGTTGTGACAAGGTAGGGGTGGTATACAGAAGAGAGCCCTATTTGGTAAAAGACCAAGTCCATATTATGGCAAGAACAGCTCAAATAAGCAAAGAGAAACGACAGTCCATCATTACTTTAAGACATGAAGGTCAGTCAATGCGGAAAATGTCAAGAACTTTTAAAGTTTCTTCAAGTGCAGTCACAAAAACCATCAAGCCCTATGATGAAACTGGCCGCCATAGGAAAGGAAGAACCAGAGTTACCTCTGCTGCAGAGGATAAGTTCATTAGAGTTAACTGCACCTCAGATTGCATCCCAAATAAATGCTTCACAGAGTTCAAGTAACAGACGCATCTCAACATCAACTGTTCAGAGACTGCGTGAATCAGGCCTTCATGGTCGAATAGCTGCAAAGAAACCACTACTAAAGGACACCAATAAGAAGAGACTTTCTTGGGCCAAGAAACATGAGAAATGGACATTAGACCAGTGGAAATCTATCCTTTGGTCTGATGAGTCCAAATTTGAGATTTTTGGTTCCAACCGCCGTGTCTTTGTGAGACGCAAAGTAGGTGAACGGTTGATCTCTGCATGTGTGGTTCCCACCGGGAAGCATGGAGGAGGAGGTGTGATGGTGCTTTGCTGGTGACACTGTCAGTGATTTATTTAGAATTCAAGGCACACTTAACCAGCATGGCTACCACAGCATTCTGCAGCGATACGAAATCCCATCTGGTTTGGGCTTAGTGGGACTATCATTTGTTTTTCACAGGACAATGGCCAAACACCTCCAGGCTGTGTAAGGGCTATTTGACCAAGAAGGAGAGTGATGGAGTTTAACACTTTTTTGGTTACTAAATGATTCCATGTGTGTTATTTCATTGATTTTATGTCTTCACTATTATTCTACAATGTCGAAAATAAAGAAAAACCCTGGAATGAGTAGGTGTGTCCAAACTTTTGACTGGTACTTTAATAAAATGTTTAGCCGAGCATATAAACCATTTTTAACATTGAAGACAGCTTATAGTACATTTCAAGAGGACAATGAAAACTGGACTAATGCACAGGCCTCACCTTTTCTTTTGAAGAAAGTGTTGGATGAACAAACTTCCTGTATAGAACGCTGGACCCCTTTGTGTAGGGAGACAGTAACCATACCACAAAGGCAATCTTCAGCTCATAATAGAAAGGAACCCTACAGTGAAGGGAAGAATAATACAGCGATCATTTAGAGCATTCATAAAATCTACACTTTCAATTACAATAGCATCATCAGTCTTATGACTATCTGTCACACCCTGATGTGTTTCAACTCTTTGTCCTTGTCTCCAACCCCCCACCAGGGTTCTCCCATCTTCCCTATTATCCCCTGTGTATTTATACCTGTGTTTTCTGTTTGTCTGTTGCCAGTTCGTCAAGTTCTACCAGCATGTTCCCGTGTTTTCTGTGCTCTAGTTTTTGTTTTTCCTAGTCTTCCCAGTTCTGACCTTTCTGCCTGCCCTGATCCTGTCTGCTGTCCTGTACCTGCCTGACTCTGATTTGGATTATGGCTCTTTGCCTGCCTTGACTTACCTTTTGCCTGCCACTTGTACTATAATAAACTCTGAGACTCGTACTATCCACCTCCTGTGTTTGTATCTGGGTCTTAGCCTGAGCCATGATACTATCCTGCTGTAGGCCGATGCTATGTGAATGTGTACTATTTCAGAACAATATTTAGGACTTCATAACTATATATTAAAACAAGTGATATAATACTATACATAAACAAAACATCTATTTTATAATACACCATTTACTTACCAACAGATAAATATATCTGTGATGGTTTCCATGGTGGTGAATAGGGCAAATATTATCCAGTACATCATCCATTTTACCTTTAAAAGTAGAATAACTCTCAGTCTCGCACATAATAGTTCAGAAATATTCATCTAAATTCTAATAAATCCTGTTTTAAAACTGAAATATGTCATTTTTGGGGGTACAGAAATGTGAGTTGTAGATCTGTCACTATCATTGAAAGCAAGTTTTTATCCTGTATTTAAATTTTGTTTTTTAATCTTTTACTTTCGGGTTTTGCAACACCTGCTTCAAACACCTGAAAATACAATATTTTCTGTTATGGAAAATATATTTCACTGCGATTTAGAAAATACAATGATTCTCTACACTATACTTGCTTGTTTTGTCACAAACTATTAGAATTTTATCAACCAGGAAATGGTGGAGCGATTTCTGCATAGTGCATCTTTAAGTAATTTAGTCCAATAGTTGTCTGGGTCTGTGAAACTGGCCCATAATGTGTAATCTATACAGACTGACTCAATATGGCACGTTACTGTTTGGTTTAATTTTCACTTTTTTCAGACTGCTGCTCATACTCACATATTCCTTCACATCCTTTGACTTGACAGCTTTGTATGAGTAGTATGCAGGATATAATGTGCCAAATATAAGCCTGGAAAACATCAAACATGTCACAAGTCTATGCAATAAATGTTAGTCCAGCACAGCCACACACATTATGGGGATAAAAGCAAATAAAGCGCAGTAAAGTGGAAACAGTGCAAAGTACAGCAGCTGACAGCAGTTCACAACTGAATAGTCACCTCATCAAAAAAAAAAACATCTCTGTTTTTTAACTGACACCCCAGTTCTGGGTATATTATTCATTTACTTTGTTAAAACTGTTTTAGATTTGATGTAGTGTAATTCATGCTTATATAAAAAACTCTAATAAACCAACTGGGAGTAACTATTTGCGCATTTCCTTTGCGCCATGACCCATTGACATCAATGAGGCCTCCGCGAAACTCCAATTCTGCCCATATTGTTGAATGTAACTGATATGAAAATACTCATATTTTCAACAACAATCAAAAACAAATAACTAAACTGACATCAGAGCTCATCTAAAATCTGACAGATTAAACAGGGACACGAGGACTCTTGGCCTACCCATGTGCGTCTGTATAACTCTCAAACAGGACCCCTTGAAGCAACAATTCAGCAACAGCTGGGGGTGTGACCTGCTAAAATTACTGACCTGTGACCTACATATGCATACACCGGGTTATCCTGTGGAAAACAATTCCAAATACATAAGGTCAATCAAAACTAAAATATATTCAGCGTTTCTCCTCAAGACCTCAGAACAACAAATCGAATGTGGTTGGATAGGCTATAGAGCTTTGAATGCCAAGACATCCAGAAGAAACTTGCGGACCCTCACGTCTTTAAACTGCAATGTAATATGATATTATAATCTAAATTTAATTGACGTGCTATTTTGATAATTGTTTTAGGCCTACTCCAAGCCCATATGTTGTGAAGACGTTTAATAATTTCTCCATATTACAACAATAGGAATGGGCAGTGGAGCCTAGAATTTTGCTTCCATAGTCGAATATGCTTAAATATTCGGATGACTATAATTACCAGAACATGTTGCAATAAAGTCTATAATTATATGCAACACTTGCATTGTAACCTGAAAAGGTTGACCCATTCCTTTGTTTTCCAAATAAAGAATATCAAGGATCCTAAAATAGCTCTGCTCACCCCACCGCACTGTGTTTTGGGCATTTTATTCAGTCAACTTTGCATTTAAGCCTACTGTGTGACATATCAATGGCAAAATAATTTTGGTTTTATTATTTACATACCTCTGAATGAGCAGACATATATCAATAAAAATATACATATTTCATTTGGCCAATCGTCATTCTTTGTCTGGACTGGAAATAAAACGCATGTGAATACATAATAGAGCACATATCGTCGACCCATTGAATGTGATATATGACAACGAACCCATTCTTTCAGTAAGGAATAACATTTCAGTCATAAACAGAGCACAATATTCTGTCTGTCTCGTCTCAAACCCCCGAGACACCGTCTCTGCATAGAAATAAGAGGTGTCCTAAATAGGCTATAAAGCGGCCACTGCTGACATGCACCTTGTCACTGAAAAAAAAAAAAGATTTATCGTAAACGGCATTATCTCGAGGTGGGCTATTTTAGAAATTAGAGAGAATGTGATAAAAAAAAATAACTTACACCACAAGTCTAGAGATTATCCAAGAGACCATTGTGCTGAGGCGGCGACAGAACCTGCTGTCAACAGGGAGGAGTTTCCTTCTTGAGCGTTGGCAGTTGCCATTTCACAGCAACGTCAGCGAGCGCCAACCAAGGCGTCAAACGATGTGCCGCACCCAGACGAACGTTATTCAGAGTGAACAGCTGTGACTACTGAAATGATCATGTCATTGGCCTACCTAATATTATTTATATGTATACTGAACAAAAATATAAACGCAACATGTAAAGTGTTGGTTTCATGAGCTGAAATAAAATATCCCAGAATTGTTCCATATGCACACAAAAAGCTTATTTCTCTAAAATGTTGTGCCACCAATTAGTTTACATCCCTGTTAGTGAGCATTTCTCCTTTGCCAATATAATCCATCCACCTGACAGGTGTGGCATATCAAGAAGCTGATTAAACGGCATGATCATTACACAGGTGCACCTTGTGCTGGGAAAATAAAAGGCCACTAAAATGCAACACCATGCCACAGATGTCTCAAGTTTTGAAGGAGCCTGCAATTGTCATGCTCACTACAGGAATGTCCACCAGAGCTGTTGCCAGAGAATTTAATGTTAATTTCTTGAACATAAGCCGCCTCCAACATCGTTTTAGAGAATTTGGCAGTATGTCCAGACAGCCTCACAACCGCAGACCATGTGTAACCACGCCAGCCCAGGACCTCCACATCAGTCTTTTTCACCTGCGGGATCATTTTAGACCAGCCACCTGGACAGCTGCTTAAACTGTGGGTTTGCACAACCGAAAAATGTCTGCACAAACTGTCAAAAACCGACACAGGGAAGCTCATCTGCGTGCTCATTGTCCTCACCAGGGTCTCGACCTGACTGCAGTTTGGCGTCATAACCGACTTCAGTGGGAAAATACTCACCTTCGATGGCCACTAATACGCTGGAGAAGTGTGCTCTTCATGGGTGAATCCCAGTTTCAACTGTACCGGAGAGATGGCAGACAGCGTGTATGGCGTGGTGTGGGCGAGCGGTTTGCTGATGTCAATGTTGTGAACAGAGTGCCCCGTGGTGGCCATGGGGTTATGGTATGGGCAGGCATAAGTTACGGACAACGAACACAACCGAATTGTCGATGGCAATTTAAATGCAGAGATACCGTGACGAGATCCTGAGGCCCATTGTCGTGCCATTCATCCGCTGCCATCACCTGTTTCAGCATAATGCAAGGATCTGTACACAATTCCTGGAAGCTGAAAATGTCCCAGTTCTTCAATGGCCTGCATACTCACCAGACATGCCACCCAATGAGCATGTTTGGGATGCTCTGGATCATTGTGTACGACAGCGTGTTCCAGTTCCCGCCAATATACAGCAACTTCGCACAGCCATTGAAGAGGAGTGGGACAACATTCCACAGCTTGATCAACTCTATGCGAAGGAGATGTCGTGCTGCATGAGGCAAATGGTGGTACCTTTTTTTTAAGGTATCTGTGACCAACAGATGCATCTGTATTCCTAGTCATGTGAAATCCATAGATTAGGGCCTAATGAATTTTTCAATTTACTTATTTCCTTATATGAACTGTAACTCAGTAAAATATTTGAAGTAGTTACATGTTGCATTTATATTTTTGGTCAGTGTATAATGAATGTTTTAAATGGTGATTAAGTACGAAGATTGTTAGGTTGTAATAATTAAATCACCAATATCACCTCGGTTAATAAGCCTATTGCAGAGAAACTGGAACTAAAAACAACCAGGTGAGCAGGCCAGGTAGTCTGGATTAAACATGTTGTAAGTGTATGACAAACACCTGTAACTGCTCAGTTTCAGAAACAATAAAACACTTATTATAATCATCTGCCATTAGTTGATGCTTGTAATCTTGGGAGTTTTCCCTAAAACATAATTGACAGCTACAGTCCTTTTTTTGACTGGTAACCTACATATCAACAGTCAGAGGACAGAGATAGGGTTTGGTTACATTACACAAAGGCTGCTGAGGGAGGGCTGTGGCTGGTAGAAAAATAATCCCTTTGTCCATATTAGAAACCAAGGGAAAAGCACCCAAGAGAAAACAATCTCACACCTGAATGTTTTCACAGATGTTGCTCTTCCCCATAAAATAAGCAATAAAAGTAGTGACCTACAAAACAGACACACATTACTCCTCTATTGTCCTTATCTTTCAGGTCACATTCAATTATGGAGAGGCCAGACAACAGTAAAATGGACTATGTTCATTTCCATAATTTCCTGCACACAGAAAAAACATCCCATAACACACAGGGTCTGAAACAAAACTAACCAATCATTTTTATTTTTTACTGAATAAGCACAACAAATTATTAGGACTTTGAGGCCAACAATATGCAGTTAAAGAAGCTGGATCTCAATGTAAAAAATATGTTAGTCAATTTCTGTGCATTCTTTACCCCTCCAAACAACTTTATATAAGACAACATAATATAGATACATATGTACTGTACAGAGACAAACTATGGAAATAAGTTTGCTTTTTAGTTCTAGTGTTTCTAATGCTGAAAGTGAATGAAATATCGTATTAAAATGTAATACTGTATTCAATTTGGAACTAGATCAGAGTAGTGATGGATTCAAGTTTCATGAACACTTCAATGTGATGAGTCACTCATTTCATTTCTCAATGTAGAGCAAGACGTTTCCATTACAGATTAGATATGTCAGTGACCGGCTCAGAGTAAGTCTCTAGTTAATCCACCCAATTGGAGAATGAAGCCTCGACTTCCCCAAATACAAGACCAAAAGAGTCAGACCACACTCAGCACTTAAGATACAGATGGGTCCTTCTTACTTTCAGCTATCTTGAGATTCATACATCTTTATTAAATGTTGGGTGTACAGACACACCACACATTGAGTGATTTCTGAGCTTACCCAGTTAACATGTAAAATCATAATATCCCCTTTTCATTAAGAACAGATCTGATGTGTTATTTAGCCCTAAGCATTGAAAAGTTCATAGCCAAAAGGTAATCCAAAATAACTATGTGAAAGAAAGAGACAAAATGTGGTTGAGAAAACCCTGGGTAAACCATACACCGAAATTTACCTTGTACATCCTTAGGCAGGCAAAATAACTTTAAGGGGACAAAAAGAGGTCAAGAGGTCAATCTTAGCTCCTTAAGGCTGCCAGTCTAGAATGCATCTCCTCAATGTCCTCCTCCGACTCATCCTCTGAGGCTGCAGCTGCGGCAGGAGGCTCCATTTCAGGCAGGGCGTCTGTGACTTTGCTGGGCGCTTTGCCAAGGGCACCTGATATGGAACAAACCACCAGGGGTCAGCATGTATAATAGTCTTTTTTATCCTCGCCAGACAGGCGATAATATACAGTCACAAACAACTTTGAGACAAGCTTGATTACCAGAGGGACTATCTTTACCTGCTGTGATCTCAAAGAGGATCTTATCAACTTCCGCCTCTGCTGCCTCCTCCATCTCATCGTCATCCTCCATGCTTTCAAAGGTATCCTCCAGCATCTCCTCTATGATACCAGCCTGTGGGACACTCACAACATAAGTAATCAATACTCAAACAGTATTTACTCATTTAAACATTGTTTTTCTTCAACATATATTCAAACATAGTTTATGTTTGTAGCTTTGGGGCCTCCCGAGTGGTGCAGCGGTCTAAGGCACTGCAGCGCTTGAGGCTTCGCTACAGATCCGGGTTCGGGAGACCCATGAGGCGACGCACAATTGGCCCAGCGTCATCCGGGTTCGGGGAGGTTTAGGCCGGCAGAGATGTCCTTGTCCCATCGCGCTCTAGCGACTCCTGTGGCAGGCCTGGCCCATGCACCCCGACACAGTCGGCAGTTGTACGGTGTTTCCTCCGACACATTGGTGCGGCTGGCTTCCGGGTTAAGTGAGCAGTGTGTCAAGAAGCAGTGCGGCTTGGCTGGGTCGTGTTTCGGAGGACCCATGGCTCTCGATCTTCGCCTCTCCCGAGTCTGTACAGGAGTTGCAGCGATGGGACAAGACTAACTACCAATTGGATACCACAAAATTGGGGAGAAAAAGGGATAAAAAGATTATTTAAAAAAAAATATTTGGCAGTGGTTAAAAAAACTGGACGGCTTCCCTGAGTCAGCTAGACACATAGAGAAACGGACATGAGCAGTGATAGATTTATGCTCCTAACAGACACAAAGTGGCCACAGTGAGTCAGCAGATATGCGACTGACCTTCATCATCTCCTTAGACAGCTCCCTCATGGTGCCCTGGATCTCTGGGATCTTTACTAAGCTCTGCATGGCTTTCATGACCTCTGTGCTCTTCTGAAGGGCCCCAGCTACACGCAATACGGCTGAAAAAATAACAGCAGAGTCACACACAGCCCCTTCCAATTGGGATGTGTACTGTAGCATGACATGTAAAGTACATATTCATATTACGGACATAACTTGGCCTGACCAGGAAAAACTTAGGATCCTACTAGCTTACAGAGTTACGATGCGTTTCTATTAATTTATCATCAACTGAACTTATCCTGAGTATTTTCAAGATACACATGGCCAAAAGTATGTGGACACCTGCTCGGCAAACATCTCATTACAAAATCATGGGCATTAATATGAAGTTGGTCCCCCCTTTGCTGCTATAATCTCCTCCACTCTTCTGGGAAGGATTTACAGTAGATGTTGGAACATTGCTACAGGGACTTGCTTCCAATCAGCCACAAGATAATTAGTGAGGTCGGACACTCATGTTGGCCGATTAGGCCTTGCTCGAAGTCGGCATTCCAATTCATCACAAAGGTGTTCGATGGAGTTGAGGTCAGGGCTCTGTGCAGGCCAGTCAAGTTCTTCCACACCGATCTCGACAAACCACTTCTGTATGGACCTCGCTTTGTGCATGGGGGCATTGTCATGCGGAAACAGGAAAGGGCAGTCCGCAAACTGTTGCCACAAAGTTGGAAGCACAGAATCGTCTAGAATATCATTGTATGCTGTAGCGTTAAGACTTCCCTTTACTGGAACTAAGGAACCTAGCTCAAACCATGAAAAACAGCCCCAGATCATTATTCCTCTTTCACCAAACTTTACAGTTGCACTATGCACTGGGGCAGGTAGCATTCTCCTGGCATCTGCCAAACCGAGATTAGTCCTTTGGACTGCCTGATGGTGATGCGTGACTTATTACTCCAGAGAACACGTTTCCACTGCTCCGGAGTCCAATGGTGGCGAGCTTTACAACACTCCAGCCGACACTTGGCATTGCGCATGGTGATCTTAGGCTAGTGTGCGGCTGCTCGGCCATGGAAACCCATTTCATGAAGCTCCCGACAAATAGTTATTGTGCCGACGTTGATTCCAGAGGCAGTTTGGAACTCAGTAGTGAGTGTTGCAACCAAGGACATTTTTACACCCTATGCGCTTCAGCACTCGCGGGTCCCATTCTGTGAGCTTGTGTGGCCTACCACTTTGCGGCTGAACCGTTGTTGCTCCTAGACGTTTCCACTTCACAATAACAGCACTTACAGTTGACCGGGGCAGCTCTAGCAGGGCAGAAATTTAACAAGCTGACTTGTTGGAAAGGTATAATCCTATGACAGTGCCACATCTAAAGTCACAGAGCTCTTCAGTACGGGCCATTCTACTATCAATGTTTACCTATGGAGATTGCATGTCTGTGTCCTCAATTTTATACACCAGTCAGCAATGGGTGTGGCTGAAATAGCCTAATCCACTAATTTTAAGGGGTGTCCACATACTTTTATATATATAGTGTATATTGTATCTGGTGGCACTACATCAGTTGCTTTAACACTCACAAAGCTGGTTCTTCATGCTGAGTAGTACAGAGTTCATTTGGGCTTTGGAAGCATAAAGTTTGCTGACTGCACGCTTCGACTGGATCATCTCTTTTGCAAGAACCACACACACGTCCCGGTGTCCCTTTTTAGCAGCATCTTTAATGGATCTCTTTACCTTCTCCTCCTCCCTCTGAATGTCTGAGATACAAGAGAGGAACAATGAGAAACTGCTAAATAATGTAATATAACAAACTGTAATGTATAACGTAAGTTTGACAGCAGCTTTCATTTGTGTAGGTTGTCTGCCAAACGCGCATTGGTGATGAAATTTCACTTCCTTATGTTATAAAATACATATTACCAAGACAAATATTATTATTCATGTTCTGAATCGTTCAATGGGGTCTTTGTCTCACATTTCATTAACAGTAGTATACCCAAAAACTGTTGACAGAGCGGTGCAGCTTTCTCGCAGAAACTTTTGAGGATTTTACATTGTGGTGGTCGTCTTCAAAGTCATTTCCGCAGGTGGCAAAAAGAAAAAGTAGCATGACACGAGCTGGATTAAATGTAAAAGGCTTTTCAACTTGTTTGAAAAAAAAAATGGTATGTTCAGTGTTCCATTGATATTTCACAAAAATATGCTTTTTTTGATGATAAATCTTTGAAAAAGAACAGGAAAATATCGCACTGAAAAGTGTATACTAAAATCTGAAAATACTATGTCTCAAAATCGATATCTATCTTATCTCCATATGTTTTATGTCCTGCGGATTTGAGAAGAAAAATGACGAGTTCAACCTGAAAGTGAGCCTTCATTCTTGCACAGCATCCAGCCTATAACTGACACGAAGCTGTGCACTCCGTTGATTTAGTCACCCTAATTTTGGCCATCCTACAAGGGTAAAAACTCCAATAACTTTTGAATGGATTTTGATAGACATGAGGTTTGGCCCATTGGTTTAACAGTATTTTACCCATTAGTGAAAATATGAGATTTTGATTGGACACCCTACTTTCTGTTTATGTTGTTTTAGTGTATTGAAAATGATTTGCTCTCTGACGTTCTTAGAGTAACAAATCAAAGTTGCACTGGACCTCACATAAAATAGCCTTGAAGCTCTTCTTCTCACCTCGAATTTGTCTGTCAATCACTCTCATCTCCTTCCTGATTTTGAGTGACCATTCATTTACCTTAAATGATAGAAAAAGTGAATTAAGCGTAAACAAAAAAAAAGGTAAAATATGACATTAACTGTGCTATTCACTGTAAAGGTTAAAGGAAATGTCGTGTAAACACAGTGCATTTGAGACAGAACCATGAAAACGTGCTTTAGATTGTTGGTTTGTTTACATCCGAAGATGGTGCTGACTGCTACCTGCTGCTAGCATGTACTTTAACGTTATCTGTATGGCTAGCCATAGCATTTTCGGGAATAAAGTTTGTAAAGATACGCTACACATTCTTTCAATCCAAGTAGCAAGCACTTAGCTAGCAAGTTAGCTAGCTAACAATCAAACTGAAATGCTAACGTTAGCTAGCTCAGCAACAGTTGCCTAGCTAACGTTATGGAGCCAGCTCGTTAACGTTATCTAGCTAGCTAACGTTGCATTAGCTACTTTAAAACACAACGTTATTCCATTCAAGTTGAAATACGACTGAGAAGAGTTATTCAATAAACGCAACACCGTCGCCATACCATAAATATCCAGAGCTGGCTAACTTCGAATGCATTGTTTGGCTAGCTGTCCTAAACTAGCTCGCTGATAGCTGGCTAGCTCGCATGCTCGTCGCCCCTCACCAGAAACCTTTACTTACCAGGTCTTTCGGTGGTTTATCGTGTGTTTTCCCGAACAGACCCATGTTGATTACAACGTAAACGTTAACTAATTTAGCTAAACTGATAAAAACACAGAAAAAGTGTCATACACCTTCAACCACTTCCTGATTCCAAGCTACGCCACTTCGCCTCACAGGCCACGTTCCAATACGTGCACGCAACCTTCTTTTCCTGTATTTTTTCCTTGAATCTAAATGACTGAAACTATGCAGTGCTAAATGCAAACTAATGCTAAAATGTATCGAACGCATTCAATATTTCCAAATGATAAGGTTGTCAATATACTTTAACCAATAGACCCAAAGCATGACATCAGAGATAGGCCTAGCAAATGTAATGTGTTTTGGATCCAACACAATGCAGTGGAAGGCTACCTGGCCACTTAAATTGTAGAAACCGCAGGAACACATAGCCTAATAACTAGCCTGTGGGAATGTCTACATGGCTCATAAACGTTCAGCACCATGGACAGCTAGCTACACGATGAACGTCAACCAAAACAAAGGACTGATCACAGATTCAGCACCATGGCCGCTGAACAGCGTTGAATCCAAGTAGGTCATATGAGTGAAGATTCAGCTCACCTGTGTTGTATTGTGGTTAGGTCCCCTGAAACCTAGAATTGTAGGCTATAACTAAAGGAAGACATTGAAGATATTTGGAAATACTGCACTCTGACTCTTTGGTATCAGCTCCATACCTTGAGCTGCACCTGTTCAATTCCAGTACAGTACAGGGTTCTTGAGCGTTGAGCGATTCGTTTACAGCCTCTCAGTAATACTTTTGGCTTTGGTATGTATCAACATTGAGGTATGCCTAGGCTTACATATCTGTATCATGGTGACATGACACTAGGCCTGTGATTCCTTTGTATGTGGAGTGTCAATGGGGGGTGTGCAACTCAATATTAGGAATGTGTTCATAATGTTTTGTACAGTTAGTGTATATCCAGTGGTCTGCAAAAAAGGGTATTACAGAGGTCAATATAACTTGTTGTTTTTATAGCATTTTGCCTGTCAGGATTGCTTCTCGTGGCAAATCCACTTATCCCTACACTAGCAGACCATGCCCTACACTGTCACTCATGACGTAAAGGCAGGTTCCCTTTCAAGGACTTCTAGATTTTTCTCTCATATGGTCTGTCGCACCAATCAAATACACCTTTGGTGACTTTTAACCAATAACAGATAGCAGAGGGCGGGTTTTAAAGGCATTCCAGACTGATCTTTACAATTGCGCATGTTTGCTTGGATTGCCGGATGGTACTGTAGCCATATAGAGGCTGAGAGAATCCTGTGGACATCCTGGCTCACTGGGATTAGGTTGAATGAGTTGACTATAAACAGTTTGTTTTACATAACAGGTAGTAATTCAGTGAGCACTGTGTAAACGAACGCTAAAATAGATGCTGAAAACGAAAGGCATAATTTAAAATAGCCTACAGTCAAGCATAGTGGGGTATTTTATTTTTCTCTTCGGAAAGGTGTCAAGTGGCAGTCGTTACGTAGAATAGCTCAAGCTAACAGCTACGTTCATTATGTCAGTAGTAGGTATTGATGTGGGTTTCCAAAATTGTTACATCGCTGTTGCCAGAAGCGGCGGCATTGAAACCATTGCCAATGAATACAGTGACAGATGTACGCCGTAAGTATATCATTGACACTATATAGAATGTGACTGTGCGCAATGTTTGCGACTGGATGCGCGCTGTAGCCTACCTGATGGCGTAGTGATCAAATGCTTCCACGATGGATGTTTCATGTGTAATTATGAATATCTTACATGACATTACATTGAATGACATTACATTGGATAGTATTTTTTCTTCCATGTACATGCGTATCCTATTGATTGGTATATTTTCAGCTTTGCGTATTACAACGTTATAACGACGTCTCCATGCTCAGAAGTCTTTGTTACATGTTAATTTTACCAAATTACTTAATAATTGCAGTCGTATACGTATGTGGCATTTTTGGTCTTATCTTACACTTTTCTATCCTATCCTGTTCTGAGACATGATTTTTAAGGCTTGGCGATAGCCTACGCCCAAATATGACCAAAATGTTCAGTATTAGAATGTTGTTGGTGATTTCTTTCTATATCTCATGTCATATCGTTTTTTTAATGAATATGTTCACATTACTCTATTTTTGAAATAAGATATGTTGTGGGGGGGTTTTTCAAAGCAGGCCCATGCATTGAGTGTCAACAAAATGTAGGCTATATCGCATTTTATTTCTTGCGGTCATCATTGCATTTGCTGGGACTTGACTGTTGTGGTACATTTTTGCTCTCAGACTTAGAGTACGACAAATTCCCATGTGGACAGAATCATTTGAACAAAGATAAATATAGGCTCTAGATAGGCTTACAAGCAGCCAATGTGAATGTAACTATCATACACACGTTATGACATTGAAAGAGGTGACTGTGAATACATGGGTATTCACATGGAGCCTTACGGCCTAAAGTTTAGTTGACACTAATTCCTCTCAAAACTGCAAGATTACCCCTGCTCCTCCTAACATGCTACGGTGCAAGGTGCACCAATACTCTCAGTGAGAGGGAATGTAATGACCTGGGTTTTATTTCAGCCTGCTCTTGCAAATAACTACAATTTCCAAATAACTAAAATGACATCAGAGCAACTGCAGACATCTTTTTCTATGCATAGAAAAACCTGGATCACTCGTTGTCAGCAACACAATGAGCTGATGCCGGAAGTGTATCAGTTAAATTAGTTAAGAAAGTGATATTATTAACGAGCACGAATTCTTCGGAATCCTCTTCCGAAAAGGTCTGTAGCTTCTGCGCATGTGCGGTATCCTCTACTTTACGCACGGTCTTTGCTCTACTCGTTCGGCTGCCCAGAGAACAGGCTACTATTTTAAATATTTGAAGGTGAACTGTTCTATTTTACTGCCCTAATTCATAATACTTTCACAGACTCCCTTGTGAAATTCCCTAAATAATCTGCAGATTTTCACCCTCCATCGTTCTAAACTGGTATTCTTCTTTCTATGTCAATCTATCTTGTAGCCTACCATCAACCATTAGGCCTATAGCATATTTTGTATGTATTTATTTGTTTTGGTTCCCCAGGGCTTGGGTGTCTCTGGCCTCCAAAAACCGCACCATTGGAAATGCAGCCAAGGGTCAAGTAAGATAATCAAATGAGAATAGATGTTATAGTACTGGTACTGTGCAAATGTAATTGTGCAGATAAATACTTTTGGGGAAATTATCAAATTGGTCAGGATCAAATCAACATGTAAGTAAAAAAAACAACGTTTTATTTCAGATTATAACAAACTTCAAAAACACAGTCCATGGCTTCAAGAAGTTCCATGGCAGAGTGTTCGATGACCCATATGTCCAGGGGGAGAAACCCAAGTTGCCTTACAGCTTACACAAGCTGGCCAGTGGCAACACTGGAATCAAGGTAACACCACTGTACACATTTCCACTCTGTTCCCTTTTCACTGCACTCCATTTATATTGTGTTCGCTTTAGCTCCATCACCCAATGGTCCATTATCACTATGTACAGTACCATTGTTACTTTGCTCAATTGTTTGTATTTTCTACTGTATTTGACCTACAAAGAAGATAATTTAGCAGTTTTAAAGCTACTTTTCTTGCAGTTCTATACATTTTGCCATGTGTAATGTGTATTCATGCGATATTGAGTGACTCAAACATCACCATAAAATCTATGGGCTGGAAAACGTAGCTAAGAAACATAAGCCGACATGGGCTAGTTGATCTGTACATTTCTGAGAAGTTCTAAATAGCACTCTATGGTATGTAATGACTGACATGACAAGAGGAAAACTGATGATGCACTACCCAATTTCGAAATTGCACCTTGTGAATTCTATTATTACATCTTTCAAAAGTAAGTTAAAAGCCAGACTGAGTGAATTATTATTATTATTTGGGGGGGGAGGGGGACCCCCGCACATCCCCTGCCGACCCCACAGTTTGGGAACCACTGGTCTAAATGGCCTAAATTAAAACTGTGTCCCATTCATAGGTGCGTTACCTGGATGAGGACAAAGTATTCACAATTGAGCAGGTAACAGCAATGCTGCTGACCAAGCTGAAGGAAACTTCAGAGAGCGCCCTCAAGAAGCCAGTTGTGGACTGTGTGATCTCTGTGAGTTACAACAATATATTGCAATACACTGAAAATGGAACTAGTCAACATAATAACAATATAGCTACTGCACATGTGAATATACCATGAAACTAACCAGACAAACATTTCCATCCTATTTCTTTTCTAACAAGAGTTTTGTTTCATAGGTCCCAAGTTTTTTCACCGATGCAGAGAGGAGGTCTGTGATGGATGCCACCCAAATTGCAGGGTTGAACTGTCTACGTCTGATCAATGACACCACGGCAGGTCAGTGATTCCCACAGTGTCTTTAGATTTATTGATTCTAGTTGTCTAAAGCATTAATGTGTATTTAATTGTTTCACAACTTTTATTTGATTAGGGAATATCATTATCCCAAAATAGGCTGGGATTCCCTAGAGACTGCAGTTTTGCAAGTCTTCGTTTTGTCCCCTTAATCAGCAGGCACTGATATTCACAGAGGGCATTTGAGAAGCCCCTTGTCGGATGTGTAGGTCTGTGTAGGCCTTTAAGCTACAATGTATAGGCCTTTAAGCTACACAAACATATAATCATATTTTGTGATATTAGGTTGAGGGGACCAGAATGACTTTATAACACATACATTACTTATATTCCTTTCCATCCACTAAGATGCTCTTATTCCTGCAGTGGTGTAGTGTAGTGTTATTCATTAGAGTGTCTCATATTGTTGTTTCTAAATGGCAGTGGCCCTGGCCTATGGGATCTACAAACAGGACCTGCCCACCCCAGAAGAGAAGCCACGCAACGTGGTGTTCGTGGACCTGGGACATTCATCATTCCAGGTCTCCATATCAGCCTTCAACAAAGGCAAACTCAAGGTGGATTTTTCTTCCTAAAGTACTGAAGCCTATCACTATTTTTCACCCTTCTTTTTCATTATTTCTTCCATATTTAACCCCTAACTGTCTGGCCAATTAACCAGGTCCTGGCAACAGCCTTTGACCCCTACCTGGGTGGGCGTAACTTTGATGAGGCACTTGTGGATAACTTCTGCGAGGAATTCAAGGCAAGGTACAAGCTCAACGTGAGGGAGAACCCCAGGGCTATTCTGCGGCTGTCTCAGGAATGTGAGAAACTGAAGAAGTTGATGAGCGCCAACTGCTCTGACCTTCCCATTAACATCGAGTGCTTCATGAATGACATTGATGTGACAGGAAAGATGAACAGGTACACATATCGATTTGTGACCCCTTCGTTTAGCTTCCTATAGTCTTAGAGATTTATATTCATTAATGATAATTCCACTTTTCCCCTTCCTTTTAATTTTCAGAGTCCAATTTGAAGAACTGTGTGCACCCTTTTTGATGAGAGTAGAGGCACCATTGAAAGCAGTTATGGAACAATCAAGTATGTCATTTTTATCAAATGGAATTTGATTTAGTAAACATCAGTGGTGACAGTAAATGATAATTCAACAGTAACCAGAACATGTATTATTTTACCCTCTCTGTGTGTTTGTGTTTTGTGTCAGAGCTGAGCCGGGATGAGATCTATGCCGTGGAGGTGGTAGGAGGAGCCACTAGGATCCCTTCCATTAAAGAGAGGATCTCCAAGTTCTTTGGCAAAGATGTCAGCACCACACTCAATGCAGATGAGGCTGTGGCGCGGGGCTGTGCTCTTCAGGTACTCCTCTATCCTCTTACAGAGATGGAAACTTCAGCCATCAATTGTATATGATTTTCTGTAATATTCAGTGTGTAACAAAGTGATTGTGTGTTTGCGTTTGTGTCCTTGTTTGGGTGTGTGTTTGTTTATGTATGTATGTGTGTAGTGTGCAATTATGTCCCCAGCGTTTAAGGTGCGTGAATTCTCTATCACTGATGTGGTTCCCTTTCCCATCACCCTGCGTTGGAAGTCCCCCACAGAAGATGGAGTTGGGTAAGGGCACCTACTCAGCTGGCTCTATAGAAAGAAACATGCATCTGTAGGTACAGTGTTGTTTATAGTAAGATGAGCAGACATTACAACTCAGTGTTTCCCTCTGTGTTTGTCTTGACCTCATTCAACACCACTGTCTGTTCTACAGAGAATGTGAGGTGTACAGTAAGAACCATGCAGCACCCTTCTCCAAAGTCATTACCTTCCACAAGAAGGAGCCCTTTGACTTGGAAGCATTCTACAGCCTCCCACAGGAGCTGCCTTACCCGGACATCAGGATAGGTACACCTGCTTATTCAACTCAGGCCTCTGAAGTTCTTCCATCTTTAATGTACCTGTTCAAGGAATTGGAAGGTGGTCTCACTGAACATAAAATATTTAGCTGTAACACCCGGATGGCACTTTGCTATTCTGCCTTGAGATCCCCTTACAAGACAGAGCAGTGTGCTCTATGGAATTCAGCTCCTATATGTCTGTAATGGCCATCTGCAAGTGTTCCCTGGTGGCCAGCCTGATGATGAACATTTAAACCCTATAGTGAGGGTCTCCCACCTGGCTGGTAATTAGGACTCAGGCTTAATCTCCCATGGAACACTGCGTCCCTATGAGTCACAGGAGTCATTTACAGAGCCGAGCTGTGTGTGTGAGTGTGCGCATTATAAGGGGGAGTCGCAGATGGGATTTCAGTTTGAAAGAAGTGCAATTACTAGCTAGTCAGACCTCATCCTCTTTCCCCTGTCTCTGATGGGCATGTCAATTCTCCAGTGTGTTTGTTTCATTTCCTGTGACTCCATCAGGTGTGACATTTGAACGTCTCTCTCCCTCCATCCCTTTCTCTCTTGCTTTCTCAGGGCGTTTTTCTGTTCAGAATGTGGTTCCCCAGCCTGATGGAGAGAGCTCCAAAGTGAAGGCCAAAGTGCGCATCAACGTGCATGGCATCTTCAGTGTTTCCAGTGCCTCCTTGATCGAGAAGCAGAAGGGTGAAGGAGAGGATGTTCAGATGGACATGGAACCCACTGTGCAGAATGAAGGAAGGCCAGAGGACCAGGTAAGAGAGATAGGAGTGAGAAGATTCACCTGAATTTCACATTTGTGAAGTTTGTTATTCAGCCACTTCACACTATTTTAAGATTTCAGAGCGACAAAGAAGCTGTTGTTTAATCTTCCCATTTGAATGTCTTAGGTCTAAGACTTAAAGCACTGATATGACTTCATGTCTTTCTCTCTGTGATTATTCTCACTCAAGCCCATTTTCTCTCTATTCCTGGCTCTTGAAGCTGCACCCTTTTCCTCTCATTGAAGATGACACCTTTAACTATATGGAGGAGGTTTGTGGTCACTGTGTGATTAGCCCTCACTCCAATCCCTTTTCATACTCCACTTCAACCTCTGCGAGGTGAAGTCCAATGATGGTCTCATCTGTGGAGCACTGGTCTCACTAAGGTTCATCACATTGAGCCTGAGAGAACGGGTGTGTTTGTATAACCAGGCTTGGCAGTGTGTGACGCCAGAGGATACATGAAGCCAGTGGAATAGCTATTAAGATTAATATACTTTCCACATCTTCATAGCTCTATCCTTCACAGGCTGTGCTGTACCTGTGTCTGCTATAAAAAATCATCCTCCACTCCTTTGATATTATCAATATGTCAGTGTATTTGAATGTGTTACTCATACAGATCATAACATTCTAATTGGCATCTCTGAACAGTAGATATTTTGATTAGATTAAAGCAACTGTCCAGTGAAAATCATATTCTGTTAACTCATACCCAAATAACGTTGTTGACTCGTATTTGTGGCCAAAGCATAAATTGGAGAAAAAAAACACAAACTCCACCTAAAACTTGTATCTCAAACACACCATTCCAACACAGAAAATCAGCTGTTTAACTGACTTAATTACCATATTTTGGAAGGAAAACTATTTCACTCATATTGTAATTAATTATAGGTCATTTTTCATAGAAATCTGGAAACATTGCACAGTTACTTTAACAGGAGGTGTGTGCAGCTTGAAGTAAGCTGGTTTAGATAGACATAGGTGTAACATAGTGAATTCCACTACTAAGGTGGTCCATGAGTCAAACCTACTGTAAGGAGAGCAGCCAAGCGTTGATTGTAAGATTCAGGTGATGTTGCTGTGAGAGTGTCCTACTGTCTCAGACTAAAATGCAGGTGGACCAGGAGAGTCAAGGCCAGGGGGACCAGCAGAATGAGGATGCCAGTTCCTGCAGTAAGGTGAATACATTCATAATAAGAAACTATAATTACACTTAAACTTTTATGTCTTGTGAAACACTGAGAATCAATATAAGTGTTGGAACTGATTTATTTGTTTAATCTCCCAACAAAGGAGAGAGTCACTGGTGAGAAGCAGGACCCAGCAGCAGGGGGAAGCAAGCCCAAAGTCAAAGTGAAAAGCACTGACCTTCCCGTCCTGGCCAACATCATCAGACAGCTGGACAGGGGGGTCCTCAATGACTTTGTGGAGTATGAGGTGAGTCACTCTTAAGGCCTCCCCAGCAGCTGAGTCATATTCTCGTTGTAATGCTGGTCGCTTCGACTGGGGGAAAAACTTTGACCCTAAGGAAAGCTTATTGTAAAGTAAAACTTACCTGCCTTGTTTAGTTCAAGGACATAAAACATGAGTAGGAAGGGTTTCTGTATGAAGGTTAAGAAGCTGAACCACCTTTGGAAATGTAATGGCAAGTTCTGCATTAGTTGTCTCATTCATGAGTGACCTATGTTGTACACTTCTACAAAACTGTGGCAGATGATGTACCTCACTGTGTCATAGATTTTTGTGTGGCTGGATTCCATTGAGCCGCCTGAGAGAGGGTATTAGAGGAGGCGGAAGGCTGATTTTGGCTCTCAGTGCCTCCCTCTGTCGCTCCCTCCTTTTCTCTCTCTGTACTTCAGAGCCAGATGATCATCCAGGACAAGCTGGAGAAAGAGAGGAATGATGCTAAGAATGCTGTGGAGGAATATGTGTACGACCTGCGGGACAAACTGTGTGGCATCTATGAGAAGTACACTACTGAAGAGGTAAGAACCTAGATTAACATATTCCTTTCAACTAATAAATATTGCCACATTGAACAAAGAACAAGTCTTTGCAATACATCATGTGTTTGCTGATACCTGTTTTGGCCTTTCTCACCTTCCAAAAAGGACAGTAATCGTCTGACAATGATGCTCGAAGACACAGAGAACTGGCTTTATGAGGAGGGAGAGGACCAAGACAAACAGGTCTATGTGGACAAGCTGGAAGATCTCAAGGTTAGTGTTCATTTAGCATAAAGGACTTTTATATCCAGCCTCTGCCTGCACCCATCTGCTATTATGGCAGTTCTGAAATCAGGAGCAAGATACGTGAGTAATAAACAAATGTTTTTTGGGGCATTTAGGTGAACAGTGTCATCTCCATTTGAAAACATTAACCTCTGTTTGAAGGTTTGGGTACGTGACTCAGCATTTTTTTTTGTGACTTGACTGATGTGATTTGACTGATGTCATTTTCCAGAGGTTTGGCCAGCCCATTCAGGACAGGCACAGGGAGCAGGAGGACAGGCCGAGAGCATTTGAAGAAATGGGCAAGAAGATCCAACTCTATTTGAAGGCTGTGGAGCTTTACAAACAGAAGGTAAAAACTGGAATACTTTTCAGCATCCTTTCATCCTTGAGCATCTTTGAGATTTTTTGGATTGCACTGATGTCAGAAAAGGCATTATCATGTTATTGCGTGCTTGTTATCTCCTACTTTAGAAACATTGAACCCGTTCTATTTCTATGATTGAACCACCAATCACTAAAGCTCAGTGTGAGATGCAGTGACATGATGCTGAGACCATTTACAATGCCCCTTTTCTCTGTGAACTACTACACCACTGCTCTGTTGGGATTGTGCTAATTACTTTCCCTGTATTACCTTTTCCATATTCAATACACTCCATTTTTCTTGTTTAGTTTCATCAGTCGTCTGTGGCCTGTACTCACTTTTCAAACCTGGTTAGGTCAATGTCATAGTAATTTTATGAGCAATTGTGACACTATCTGTTCTAGGACTTAATATGTAATAAACGATCTGTGAAATTTAGATGAATTCATTATTTTGTGAGGGCATAGATGAGGTAATTTACGTAATGAGATAAAGGTGTTCTAGCTCTAATTGTTTTGTTTCCTGTCTACACTCAGGATGAACGTTACCAGCATCTGAATGCTGAGGAGATGAGCAACGTGGAGAAGTGTGTAAATGAAAGCATGGGCTGGATGAACAGCAAGATGAACGCCCAGAGCCAGCTCACCATCGCCCAGGACCCAGTAGTCAAAGTAGCAGACATCATTTCCAAAATACAGGTGTGTGTGATAAGAGGGTATGATTCAACCATATGACATGCTATTGGCACATCGTCACCAGTTACTTATCGTTTTAATAATACTGCATGTTCCTATCTTCCACATATACCTATACTTTAGGAACTGGATGAAGTATGCAACCCAGTGGTCAACCGGCCGAAGCCCAAAGCAGAGGATGTGTCAGAGGAGAACTACAAGAGCAACGGGGCCCATAACGGCCCAAGGCAAGGAGCTGACGGGAAGGGAGAGGCAAAGGGAAGCAACCAGACAAAGCCTCCCTCAGGAGAGATGGAGATTGACTGAGCCCCTCTCTGCCAAACAAGCTCTGCTGCCATCACTCTAGCTCCCATCAGAGCAGGTCTACCCAAACATACATAGTATATCAAGGGACCATTTTTCCATGTCCACCACCACTCAGCAGGCTGTTTTGTGCATTTGTATTTAGAGTCCCCCTGTTTGTTTTTTACCTTTTTAGACTTTCCCTTGTATGTTACAATGGTGCGCTCCTTCTTGAGTGGTTAGACAATACCATATATAGTCATTAACTGTAAGATTAGATATAGATTAAAACAATGCAGGCTCTCCCAAAAATTGTTTTTCTAAACCATACGTGTTTGCATTTCAAAAGTCCCATAAGCAGATCTCTAAGGTGACTCTTATTGCACATAACCTTGTAGTGGAACATAAGTAGAATTACTGTCTGAACAAACGCTAAGGCTGATTAAACTATTAGTAAACTATGTATGCAATAATACATATTATATATATTTGTATTTAATATATTAATTTGAAAAGATGTCTGTATGTCTAGATTCTGTAAATATTATTTTAGTAATTTAAACTGGCCAGTGCATATAGTTGTGTACAGGATGCATTCCTAGTGTTGAAATGGGTGACACCACAACTGTCAAGTAGCAAGACAAGAGAGCAAGGTGCTGCCTATTCTTTTACTTGTTTTCATCCATTTCCATATTTGAATCATGAGATTTTAAGACGGCAAGTAATAAATGCATTATTTTTGTCTTTAAGACAAACATTGTGTTATTTCATTATTGATCGAAATGTAATTGACTAAAGTGCTAAAGATGTGTATTCAAAGTATCTTCATCTTATTTAAGACTATTATGCTACAAAACTCTAATAAGTCAAGTCTCTAGAGGATGTTACTACATAAAGAGGATGTTATTTTATTCAATGCATCTAGTGCTTTTTGTTCCTGATAGGCTCCCTTAGCTCGAGCAGCCCTCGAAGTGAATGTTTTATTATTATTTTTTGAATATATATTTTTGGGGGGAGAAAAAACAGTATACATACAAGAAGTATACAAACAGACAATGATAACATGTGCTAGGGGGTACAACAAATTACAGATTATACAAAGACCTTAAAAGATGCACACATATTGATTGTTTTAACAGCTTTCTTATTAGAAGAATGTAGAATGGTCTTAATGTACTGCTCGAATTCCTAATAGAAAACACGGAAGAGTGTTTTTTTATTAGTGAATTTACATTTATGAATATGACATTTTGCCATTAGCACAATTAGATTTGAGGTAAAATTGATTTGAGGTAAAAAAGGAAACCGAGCAGCACATTCTCCCATAAAAAAAAAAGTCATCAAGAATATTTACAATGATAAAACTATGAATATCTTTCCATAATTTCTTTACATGTAGACAATGCCAAAATAAATGCAAAACTGTTTCTGGATGCTCAACACAAAAAGTACAGTTAATGTTAATGTCTTTTTTGAGTTTCTTCAGGTAATGATTCGCAGGGTAATACTTATGGATCATTTTGAAAGAGACCTCTTTGACCTTGTTAATTAACAAGCATGTATTTGTGTGATAATAACAGTCTTTTTTCCAACAGATATTATTGACACATGTATTCCAGTAAGTTGTGACATAAGGAATGGATACAATATCCTTTTGAAATAAAGCATGTATAGATGTGTTGTTCTGAGAGAGCAAGGAGAAACAAACGTGTCCTGATGGAGAGTCTGGAGTAATCGAGGGACTTCGAAGTGAATGTGGCTACTTTTGCTTGTTGCAATATGACGTGTATAGTCACGTGACCACGAGTGTAACGGGCGGATATTTTCAAAATGGAAGAAATGCAAAAGTTTTGGAGTGGAATAAAATAGCAACATTCATTTGTTTTTATCAAAGGCCGTTTACGGCCGCGGATAATTTAACCTGGTTGAACATGTATTGAATAATACTTTTTTTATCGATTGGGAAGACATGAGAAGCAAGATGAGTGTTTCAATCGGTAATAAAATCGAGGTGAGTTGTCCTAACGTTACTGTACTACTGTGTACGTTAGCTAGCTAACGCGTGGCTAATTTATTACTGTAGCTAGCTAATTTAGCTAGTCTAGTACAAAGTATTTTAGCTCGCTGAAGTTGCAAGAACTAGCTACTCTGACGCTGTTTAGTTAGCTAAATAGCAAACTAACTTAGCTACTGTAGTTGTCTACAAACGTTACCAACTTTGCACAATTCGTAGTCGGCAATGTAGAAGAGTGACGTTAGCTGATGGCTAAAACTAGCGGTGTTGCAGCCGAGTTGTTGTTGACACTTGAGACATGCCTCCAACACAGGAGGTTGGTGGCACCTTCATTGGGGAGGACAGGCTCGTGGGAATGGCTGGAGTGGAACGCTATCAAAATGATGCCATTCCATTTACTCCGTTCCAGCCATATGAGCCGTCCTCCCTTCAGCAGCCTCGACCGGTGGTGCTTCCTCGCGACTTACGGCACCGGTTTATTGTTGCCAGGTGATTGGGACCACAACGCCTGCTTCATTAGCGGGAAGAGAGCTGGGATAATTCAAGGCCATATGGCAAAGACGGGTGCAACGTTTGTCTGGTGGTTTCACAGTTGGCAATGTTGGGTAGCCAGTCTGTAGCTTCCCTGACGACCAAATGCCTGGTACAGTTGTTGTGGTGGTGTACTACTCACTGGCTGTCTAGCCAGCTACATCATACATGTCAGAGGGAAGATGTTCGACAAAGTCATTCGTTATTTCTTTCAAAACCTGACAACTAAATGCAAAGTCAGTGAAGATGAGGAGAGAATATTATCTACAGCTGGGGAGTTTCAGATTGAGGTATCACGTCAGTCATCATATATATATATATATATATATATATATATATATAAATAAAACAGCTGACAGGCACATCTAGGACATATTTTTAGGACATAGGCCTAGCTATAGGACATATTCTAGTCATATTTGTTGTAATGTAAATATTATGTTATTGACTTTGGAATTCTGTATTTCATTTTGTGAAAACATTTGTTAATTCTCTTTATCAGGACTTCAAAGTTCTCACTCTCCTTGGTAAGGGCTCCTTTGCATGTGTTTACCGGGCGAAGTCAGTTAACACTGGCTTGGAGGTGGCGATCAAAATGGTAAGAACAATTTTTCTAAATTGCTATACAGTCTGCATCCCAGTACTTTTATGGTGTTGCTCCCCAGGGAACCACAAAACACAAACATTAATACCATAAAGTAAGCTCATCACTACAAAGTGTTTATTGTCAAGTCCAAGCAGACAAATCACAAGTGTGGAAATGTTGACAGCCTACACAGTGAAGACTCACCCACTTATCATCATCCTCTCACTACCAGGTGGTGTGCTTAGCAGAGCCTTGTATTGTCACTAAGCCTCCCTCCCACGGGTCCTATGTGGACTGTTGGGAGTCTAGACAGTCTGTTCTGTCTCTGGATAGTTCTCATCGTTTCTTTGTGGAAGTTCGATCGGCTCTTTGCCACAAGACTAAAGCAGTGCATTTTAAGGCTCACATGCACTGTATAATTATCTCTATTACTCCCCTCTCTGTGCAGATTGACAAAAAAGCCATGCACAAATCTGGTATGGTCCAGCGTGTAAGTAACGAAGTGGAGATTCAGTGTCGATTGAAGCATCCGTCAATACTAGAGGTAAGCATGGTTGAACATTTTATGTTGGACATGTTATGGCATGTGATCATTGTAGTGCTGAAATTGGTGATTCTTTAATAAGGTCTTATTTACTCATTTACATGACTGCATTTAACCCCAGGGTTCTCCCAATGATTTTTTTTAAATGTGGTGCTGCTGAGTACAGGTGGGATGTAGTGACCCATTTAGACTCAGACAGTTTTGCTTTTTTGAATACTGCCATTTCCTGCCATCTAGAGCAAAAATGACTAGAATAATAAGGTGTGGTGCCTGGCCTTAAATTATCAAACATTTTACAAAGTGGCACAGCCAGTCCACAAGGTGGTGCTGTGCCATGAACCCCGATATAACATTTTGGCCTGTCATTTTACTCTTTTGCAGCTGTACAACTACTTTGAAGACAGTAATTATGTGTACTTGGTGTTGGAGATGTGCCATAATGGAGAGATGAGTCGATACCTGAAAGATAGGAAGATGCCCTTCTCAGAGGGTGAAGGTGAGTAAAACATTTTTTTTACCAGAGTGAAACAGTGATACATTTCTTAAGATGATATGAAAGCTACATTAACATGTTTTGACACTTTGCCTTGTTTCCTTTTATAACAGTTGTTTAACTTTATTTTTCACGTTACAGCAAGGCACTTCATGCATCAAATAGTGAAAGGTATGCTGTACTTGCATACACATGGCATCATGCATCGGGACCTGACCTTGTCCAACCTGCTGCTGTCAGGCAATATGAACCTTAAAATAGCTGACTTTGGCCTGGCCACCAAGCTGAAGCTCCCCAGCGAGAAGCACTTCACCATGTGTGGCACACCCAACTACATCTCCCCAGAGGTGGCCACCCACAGTGCCCACGGCCTGGAATCTGATGTCTGGTCTCTGGGCTGCATGTTCTATGCCTTCCTGATGGGCCGGCCCCCGTTTGACACAGACACGGTGAAGCACACCCTCAACAAGGTGGTTCTGGGGGAGTATGACATGCCCAGCCATGTGTCCCAGGAGGCCCAGGACCTGATCCATCAGCTGCTGAGGAAGGACCCTGCGCAACGGCCCAGCCTGTCTGCTGTGCTGGAGCACCCCTTCATGACCCAAAGCCTGCTGGCCAGGACCAAGGAGCTGAGCCTGGGGGAGCCAGGCTCCATGGACAGCGGCATCGCCACCATCTCCACAGCCTGCACCTCGTCCATGTCCGGCAGCAGCAGCAGCCGCCATCTCCAGAGGAGAGCCAGGCATGTGATGGGACCTGCCTTGCCCAATATCATGATGCCTATCCCTACACTGCCCCGGCCGCCCAGCAACGCCTGCTTTGAGGGGGTTGAGCAGTGGCAGCAGCAGCACTCAGACAGAGTAGGCAGGAGCAGAGCTGCTCTGGGTGGGGAGAGTGGACGGCCCCACTCCAGGTACCTACGAAGGGCTCACTCCTCAGACCGGTCTAGCTCCTCTGTCACTCCAGCCCAGGGGATGGGGCAGGCAGAGCTGGAGAGGTGCCACTCTGAGGAGATGCTGACTGTGTCAGGGAGACTGGCCTTTCCCATGTCTTCCAGCTACAAGGACACTCCACAACCCTTCACAGAACATGGAAGGCTCCCATCGCCGCCTGTCAAACAGACAGCCAGGTAAGATGTGACACCAGTGTGCTGTAATTAATAGAATGTGATTTATATTAACATGTCTGTGTCTGTCTGACTAACTGATGCATGTATGTTCTCAGCTCAGGATGTTCATATTCCACACAACCACCACGTCCACTAAACCTGCAGTTAGAAGAGTCAGAAGGTGTACAAAATTGGTTCAGTAAAGAAGGTATATTACACCTACTCTTTTCTTTGCTGTATCTTAATCTTACATCCCAATGTAAAGATTTAAAACTTCTAAAATAAGATTTTCATACATGAGCTTGACTGTTTGTTCCCCCTGCCTCCCCAGGCCCGTTTCCGAGGCCCACGGATGTCAGCTCTCACAGCAGCAGTGGCAGTTTCCATAGCAGCAGGGAGCCTCTAGGTGTACACAACTACTGGAGTGACAAACCAGCAGGCAGAGGGACCAGTTCTCACCGCAACCAGAACCATCACCACCCCTCAAACACTGAGTCCTACTGGGAGAATGGGCAACGAGTACATGGGGGAGAGCTGCAGAGTCTATCCAAACCAAGTATAGCAAAGGAGAAGTCCCTGAGAAATGTGCTCCCTCCCCTGTGTGCCTCCAGACTGAAACCCATCAGACAGAAGACTAAAAACGCTGTGGTAAGACAGACAAAGCCCCTAGTTATACCCCTGTCTCTATTCACCTGATCTGCTTTCAATGACAGGGCTATGCCTGCCTGCTCTACAGCTGTGGTTTTTGTCTCTTTCTCCCCAGGTGAGTATTCTTGATACAGGAGAGGTGTGTATGGAGCTTCTCAAGGGCCAGGGCCCCCAGGAGAGGGTCAAAGAGGTCCTTAGGATATCCGGTGATGGTTCAATGGTGAGTTTCAGGAATCACAACACTTCATACCCTTCAGAGAGGATATATATATTGTGCTTCTACACCTGCATTGCTTGCTGTTTGGGGTTTTAGGCTGGGTTTATGTACAGCACTTTGAGATATCAGCTGATGTAAGAAGGGCTATATAAATAAATTTGATTTGATATATCATGGTCTCTGTCAGTAAAATAATGGCAAAACACTCATTTCAACCTTTGACCATGCACCTGTAGGTCACTATTTACCAGCCCAATGAGGGGAAGGGTTTTCCTGTACTAGAGCGCCCCCCTGCTCCTCCTGAGGATATCTTGATCTGCAGCTATGATGACTTACCAGGTACACCTCAATACCAGACAGGGAAGTCTCTGTTACGAGTCAAAATCATTTTATACGTATGTTGGAAGTCTGATTTCAATTAACCTTTGTCCTCTGCTTCTTTTCAATAGAGAAGTACTGGAGGAAATACCAGTATGCCTCCAAGTTTGTGCTCGTGGTGAAATCCAAGACTCCAAAAGTCACCCTCTACACTAAGTCTGCTAAGTGTATGCTGATGGAGAACTCCCCCAATGCAGACCTGGAGGTGTGCTTCTACGATGGTGAGGACCATTTACAAAGCCTCAGTTATATGAAACATCATGAACTTGAAGGATAAGACCTATTGTCCTTCTCTGATATTGAAATGTTATTGTTGCACACTGTTAAACTAAATCATCCTGACCTGTAGTTCCCCTCTGTGCTGTGACAGGAGCAAAGATCCACAAGACGTCGGAGCTGGTCCGGGTGGTGGAGAAGAGTGGGAAGTCATACACAGTGAAAGGGGAGGTGGGTCTGAGTGGCCTCAGCCCAGAGAGCAGGCTGTATGTGGAGCTGTCTGACGAGGGACACAGCATGTGTCTGTCTCTGGAGGCGGCAATCACTGCAGAAGAGCAGCACAGTGTCAAGAGCACTCCCTTCTTCCCCATCACCATCGGCAGGTGAGAGTGAGAGCCATGACTGTGTCTGTTGTCAGTGTTAATGCTGTAAATTGTCATGTTTGGAAGCACTTAAATCAGTGGCGGTCAGTGCCGTTTAAGATGAGGGAGGATGTTTTTCTTTCATGAGCATGGCCTTATTTCTATTACAGAATATTGGATGACTGTTATTCATATTTCATTTACCCAGTTCAATGTAACAGCATAGGTTTGGGCTACTACATGATACTCTTATTTTCCCCATACCCATCATGAGGTTGCTACAACCTAGCCTATGATTGAAAGTTTACAGTGTAGGTGCACAGGTCGAGAGACAAATTTGAGGTGACAGACAGTGACATTCAATACCGCCTTGCACACTCTTGCCTGCATCTAACTGATATAAGGTGTAATCATTAGTCCAACAGTTGCAAACGAGGTATGTTTATCCCTGTTTTGTTATGTTTGCTTCCGTTTAAGAAAAGTTAGCAGAATCGGCAGAATGAATCAAATAAACTTTATTTGTCACATGCGCCGAATACAAGAAGTGTAGACCTTAGCCTGAAATGCTTACTTACAAGCACTTTACCAACAGTGCAGTTCAAGAAGAGTTAAGAAAATATTTACCAAATAAACTAAAGTAACACAAAATAACAATAGAGGCTGTATACAGGGGATACCAGTACGCAGTCAGTGTGTGGGGGTACAGGTTAGTTGAGGTAATTTGTACATGGAGGTAGGGGTGAAGTGACTATGCATAGATAATAAACAGCGAGTAGCAGCAGTGTACAAAACAAATGGGGGGGGGGGGGGGTCGTCAATGTAAATAGTCGCTGATCATGTGTAAACAGTTCACTCTCATAACACACGTTGTATTCCTTCGCTTGTGGACTTCATTTTACATTTACATTTTAGTCATTTAGCAGACGCTCTTATCCAGAGCGACTTACAGTAGTGAATGCATACATTTCATTTCATGCATTTGTTTTTTGTACTGGCCCCCCGTGGGAATCGAACCCACAACCCTGGCGTTGCACACACCATGCTGGCGTTGCAAACACCATGCTCTACCAACTGAGCCACAGGGAAGACTTCAATGCACAATACATCAGCTGTATGTGACCAGGCGAAAAAACCTTTCCAAACCAAACCGATACACACAGCCTACATCGTTGTCACCATTTTAGCTAAAGTAACATCATAGTCAGCATAGCTAATAGAACTAACGCGTTAGTAAACCCGCTACAATCATGCAGTAATGTTATTGTACAGTCAGTAAGCATTTACACTGTCAGGCCCCGGAGGCAATAAATTAGTCAAACCAAAAGCTTACCTTGACTTGTGTCGAGTTGCGTCAATTCAATCTGGTATTGGAATAAAACAGTTAACACAGAGTAACTTCTGATTTCTTTGTACTTTAATTAATGCAAACACATTTATGGTAAATATGAAGTTCGTATATACGGGCTCACTGTGACACCTCGCAGGGCAGACAGAGAACTGAGTGACACATCCTTTGCTTTTCATTAAATACTCTGACAGAGATAGTTCCCGCTCACTGCTGGCCTGTCAGAGGGAGGATGAGCGTGGTTTAAACTTACTCATCCTATCGTTGGCGTGCAGGCTGGTCCCAGCCTCTAGACGCATCTTTGTTGCCAAGCATAGTTGTCTTCTAGCTTATCTTCATGTGTGTACCCGAGAGTCAGACACCCAAGGACAGTGCCTGTTCTTGTGCTACAGTTAGGACAGTTTCTGCTTTTGTGCTACAGCTATCTTCCATTCTACCAGCCCCTCCCGTACACCTGTCCTTGAGCGGCCCCACAACCAGGCATTGTGTGTGTGTGTGTGTGTGTCACGAGTCTACTCAGCCTACACTCCTACTAGCCAGCAACCCTCCAGTTAGTCATGTCTATTATATGTCGCTCAATCTATGTTAATACAATATAAACCTCTTATGTTTAGCATTAGTATTCATAAGTTATGCACCACAACTAATTTTATTATATAGGTTTAAATAGTTGTATTATATTGGTTATGCAAACAAATAGTTGGTTAAACCCTAACAATTGGAAGAGTTGTTGTGTTGGAAAGTCATAGCCAGCTAGCTAACATAGCATCCCTCTGAGCAGGGTGTTCCATTAGCTGCATGTGCTAACTAAGTGGAACAGAAAAAAATGACTATCCCTTGCTTCTCCTTCATTTTGGAAGAAATTCATTTGATAAACTATTGTCTTTCTCTCTCTTTGAGTCAACTACTCACCACATTTTATACACTGCAGTGATAGCTAGCCGGTACCCCCTGTATATAGCCTCGTTGTTTTGTAATTTTCTTGTTACTTTTTAATAAACATTTTAGTTTTTAACTTTAGTTTATTTTAGTAAATATTTTCTTAACTCTTATTTATTGAACTGCATTGTTGGTTAAGGGCTTGTAAGTAAGCATTTCACAGTAAGATCTACACCTCTTGTATTCAGCGCATGCGACAAATAAAAATGTATTTGATATTTGGTGATGTGATTATATTTAGTATAGTTTTATTTAAAAATTATAATTTTTACAATTTACATTTTTATGAAATTCACTGAGGATGGTCCTCCCCTGAGAAGCCTCCACTGTCTTAAATAAAGTACCATCTTGCAGAATGCTGAAAGTTACTATTTCAGTTATTTACACTGAGTGTACAAAACATTAGGAACACCTGCTCTTTCCATGACAGACTGACAGGTAAAGTTATGATCCCTTATTGATATCACCTGTTAAATCCACTTCAATCAGTGTAGATCAGTGGTTCTTAACCTGGGTTCGATCGAACCCCAGGGGTTCGGTGAGTCAGTCTCAGGGGTTCGGCGGAGGTCAAGACACACACCCGACTCATATGATTCGTGATGACACGCCCCGCTTGGCCATCATTGGCTGCAGGTGATCACGCAACATCGCTTGGCCTATCTGTGCTGCAGGGAATTTGGCGCGCTCAGTAGTCGAATTGTGACTGTCGTGATGGTACGTCGTGTGATTTCTTTCTTAATATTTTAATCCCTTCATACTATGTCGAGCAAAAAAGAAAGTGGTCGGACGAATATGTACAATATGGATTCACATGTATAACGGAACGTGATGAGAGTCAGCGTCCTAACTGCATGATTTGCAATGCTAAGTTGAGCAATTCTAGTCTAGCACCGGCAAAACTAAGAGAACACTTCCTTAAGCTGCATGGAGATGGACAATACAAGAACACAACGCTCGCTGAATTCAAGGTGAAGAGAGCCATTTTTCCAATTAAGAAGGGTTCGGTGAATGCGCATATGAAACTGGTGGGGGTCAGTACCTCCAACAAGGTTAAGAACCACTGGTGTAGATAAAGGGGAGGAGACAGGTTAAATGAGGATTTTAAAGCCTTGAGACATGGATTGTGTGCGATTGAGGGTGAATGGGCAAGACAAAAGATTAAAGTGCCTTTGAACAGGGTGGGATAGCGGGGCCAGGGACGCTGGTTTGAGTCTGTCAAGAACTGCAACGCTGCTGGGTTTTTCACAGTCAACAGATTCCTGGGTGTATCAAGAATGGTCCACCACCCAAAAAACATCCAGCCAACTTGACAACTGTGGGAAGCATTGGAGTCAACATGGGCCAACATCCCAGTGGAACGCTTTTGACACCTTGTAGAGTCCATGCCTCGACTAATAGAGCCTATTTTGTACACTTTTATTTGTCGTGTGTGTGTATACATGCATACAGTACCAGTTAAACGTTTGGACACACATACTCATTCAAAGTTTTTTCTTTATTTTTACTATTTTCTACATTGTAGAATAATAGACGACATCAAAACTATGAAGTAACACATGGAATTATGTAGTAACCAAAAAAGTGATAAACAAATCAAAACATATTTGAGATTCTTCAAAGTAGCCACCCTTTGCCTTGACAGCTTTGCACACTCTTTGCATTCTCTCAACCAGCTTCATGAGGTCTCCTGGAATGTATTTTAATTAACAGGTGTGCCTTGTTAAAAGTTAATTTGTAGAATTTCTTTCCTTAGTGCGCTTGAGCCAATCAGTTTTGTTGTGACAAGGCAGGGGTCTTGTATCTTCTATACAGCAGATGGTCTTTTACAAAATAGGACTAAGTCCATATTATGGCAAGAACCGCTCAAATAGGTAAACTGTCATTTCTCTTTATCATTACTTTAAGACATGAAGGTCAGTCAATGCGGAAAATGTCAAGAACTTTCTTGACATTTTCTTCAAGTGCAGTCGCAAAAACCAACAAGCGCTATAATGAAACTGGCTCTCACGAGGACCGCCACAGGAAAGGAAGACCCAGAGTTACATGGCTGCAGAGGATAAGTTCATTAGAGTTACCAGCCTCAGATTGCAGCCCGAATAAATGCTTTGCAGAGTTCAAGTAACAGACACATCTCACCATCAACTGTTCAGAGGAGACTGGATGAATCAGGCCTTCATAGTCAAATTGCTGCAAAGAAACCACTACTAAAGGACCCAATCAGAAATAGATTTGCTTGGGCCAAGAAACACGAGCAATGGACATTAGACAAGTGGAAATCTGTTCTTTGGTCTGATGAGTAATAATTTGAGATTTTTGGTTCCAACCGCTGTGTCTTTGTGAGACGCAGAGTAGGTGAATGGATGATCTCCGCATGTGTGGTTCCCACCGTGAAGCATGGAAGAGGTGGTGTGGGGGTGCTTTGCTGGTGACGCTGTCTGATTTGTTTAGAATTCAAGGCACACTTAACCAGCATGGCTACCACATCATTCTGCAGCGATACGCCACCTCATCTGGTTTGCGCTTAGTGGGACTATCATTTGTTTTTCAACAGGACAATGACCCAAAACACACCTGCAGGCTGTGTAAGGGCTATTTGACCAAGGAGAGTGCTGCATCAGATGACTTAGCTTCCACAATCACCCGACCTCATCCCAATTGGGATGAGTTGGACCGCAGAGTGAAGGAAAAGCATGCAACAAGTGCTCAGCATATGTGGGAACTCCTTCAAGACAGTTGGAAAAGCATTCCTCATGAAGCTGGTTGAGAGAATTCCAAGAGTGTGCAAAGCTGTCATGGCAAAGGGTGGCTACTTTGAAGAATCTCAAATACAAAATATATTTTGATTTGTTTAGCACTTTTTTGGTTACTACATGATTCCATATGTGTTATTTCATAGTTTTGATGTCTTCACTATTGTTCTACAATGTAGAAAATAGTAAAAAAAAAAAAAAAAAAAAACCTTGATTGAGTAGGTGTGTCCAAACTTTGACTGGTACTGTGTATAAACTAACATTCAAAAGTTTGGGGTCACTTAGAAATCTCCTTGTTTTTTGAAAGAAAAGCAAAAATAAAATTCCATTAAAATAACATCAAATTGATCAGAAATACAGTGTAGACATTGTTAATGTTTTAAATGACTATTGTAGCTGGAAACGGCAGATTTTTTTAAATGGAATATCTACGTAGGTGTACAGAGGCCCATTATCAGCAACCAACACTCCTGTGTTCCAATGACACTTTGTGTTAGCTAATCCAAGTTTATCATTTTAAAAAGCTAATTGATCATTAGAAAACCCTTTTGCAATTATGTTAGCACAGCTGAACTTGTCCTGATAGGAAGCAATAAAACTGGCCTCCTTTAGACTAGTTAAGTATCTGGAGCATCAGCATTTGTGGGTTTGATTACAGGCTCAAAATGTCCAGAAACAAAGAACTTTCTTCTGAAACTCATCAGTCTATTCTTGTTCTGAGAAGTGAAGGCTATTCCATGCTAGTTTCAACATCAACAGTGAAGAGGCGACTTCCGGGATGCTGGCCTTCTAGGCAGAGTTCCTCTGTCCAGTGTCTGTTCTTTTGCCCATCTTAATCTTTTATTTTTATTGGCCAGTCTGAGATATGGCTTTTTCTTTTCAACTCTGCCTAGAAGGCCAGCATCCCAGAGTTGCCTGTTGAGACTGGTTCTTTGCGGGTACTATTTAATGAAGCTGCCAGTTGAGGACTTGTGAGGCGTCTGTTTCTCAAACTAGACACTAATGTACTTGTCCTCTTGCTCAGTTGTGCACCGGGGCCTTCCACTCCTCTTTCTACTCTGGTTAGAGTCAGTTTGCTCTGTTCTGTGAAGGCAGTAGTACACAGCGTTGTAGGAGATCTTCAGTTTCTTGGTAATTTCTCACATGGAATAGCCTTCATTTCTCAGAACAAGAATACTAACGAGTTGCAGAAGAAAGGTCTTTGTTTCTGGCCATTGAGCCTGTAATCGAACCCACAAATGCTGATGCTCCAGATACTCAACTAGTCTAAAGAAGACAGTTAGTTTTATTGCTTCTTTAATTAGCACAGCTGAAAACTGTTTTTCTAACATAATTGCAAAAGGGTTTTCTAATGATCAATTATCCTTTTAAAATGCTAAACTTGGATTAGCTAACACAACGTGCCATTGGAACACAGGAGTGATGGTTGCTGATAATGGGCCTCTGTACGCATATGTAGATATTTCATAAAAAAAATCAGCTGTTTCCAGCTACAATAGTAATTTACAACATTAACAATGTCCACACTGTATTTCTGGTCAATGTACAAAAATGTGCTTTTCTTTCAAAAGCAAGGACATTTCTAAGTGACCCTAAACTTTTGAACAGTAGTGTATGTCAGCCAGTCCTTGTGTCACTAATCTTGCTACTCTGTCCCTCCCAGGAGACCTGCCAACCCAGACTCCTCCTGCCCCTCGTCCCAGCCTGCCACTGCTGATGTGGCATCACTGCCCCAGCCCCCATGTTTTACTCCCTCTGTGAGTTTCTCCCACGCAACATGTTACATTGTGTGATCTAAGCTATTTATTCCATCCATTTCTATGGAGGAATCGTAAGATATTTCTGGTGTTATTGTTTTTGAACTTTATTTTATTTATCTTGTCCAATCTTCAGAGGATCTTTTATGAAGAGTCTGACATCACCTCAGCCATTGTGAACAAAAACTGCTCTCCGCTGTCGGTCAAACAAGACCACACGGCCAACGCAGGGAAAGTCCTCAAGTCTGTCTTTGTGCCAAATATTGGTTGGGCCTCACAGCTGACCAGTGGAGAGGTGTGGGTGCAGTTCAACGATGGCTCCCAGCTGGTGGTGCAGGCAGGGGTTTCCTGTATTATTTACACGTCCCCAGTGGGACGGACCACCAGGTACTGAACACTTACACAGCACCTATATAACAAATCCAATAAATGACACACGGCTTTACCACTGTTTGATAGCACTATGTCAAAGTCCGACATTGTCATTTTGATAATTTTCAGATGTAAAAGATGGTTTTGTGTTTTTCTGTATTTGAGGAATGATTGTTGTCAAACCCTTTTTGCTGACATGTTCCTACTTTTGTTGCTCCAGGTACAAGGAGAATGAGAAGTTGCCAGAGCTTGTGAAGGAGAAGCTGCACTGTCTCTCCACCATCCTGGGTCTGTTGGCCAGTCCAGCAGCACGCCGCTGAATCAAACCTCAGCATTGCCCCCTTGCTGTTATATTGACACGTCCCTGTGCAGCAATGATGTTGCAGGGAGGAGAAACTTTCATAGGCTTTATACTGTGACATAGATACCTCTTTCAAGTGTGCTTGTAAATATGTTTATTTTCTATGTACAGATGACAAATTATGAATATATATTTTATGAAGTACCCATGTTGTACAGCATCTTGTTGAAATAGTTTGTATGTGTGTAAACTTGTATTTTCTATATTGTCAGTTGTCGAACCATCATCTCCATGAAATGTCAGATGCATAAAAGCTGAAGCAATAAACATCTGCAGGCTGGGTAGAGTTCAGGGGTCTTTTGTTCTTCATATCACCTTCACAACAGCATAAATGGGTAAAAGTAAATGTTTCCAGCAAAAACTAACATTTAAAGGATGAGGTTGTTTGGATACCTTGTGTATGGTATCAGTATACAGGACAGATATGCTCTCTCTAATTCTCTTTCTTTCTTTCTTTCTTTCTCTCGGAGGACCTGAGCCCTAGGACTACCTGGCATGATGACTCCTTGCTGTCCCCAGTCCACCTGGCCATGCTGCTGCTCCAGTTTCAACTGTTCTGCCTGCGGCTACGGAACCCTGACCTGTTCACCGGACGTGCTTGTTGCACCCTCGACAATTACTATGATTATTATTATTTGACCATGCTGGTCATTTACGAACATTTTAACATCTTGACTATGTTCTGTTATAATATCCACCCGGCACAGCCAGAAGAGGACTGGCCACCCCTCATAGCCTGGTTCCTCTCTAGGTTTCTTCCTAGGTTTTTGGCCTTTCTCAGGAGTTTTTCCTAGGGAGTTTTTCCCAGCCACCGTGCTTCTTTCACATGCATTGCTTGCTGTTTGGGGTTTTAGGCTGGGTTTCTGTACAGCACTTTGAGATTTCAGCTGATGTACGAAGGGCTATATAAATAAATTTGATTTGATTTTTTGATTTAGATGCATGAGGCCTATCGTGAGAAACACAATACACAACTTTGGGGGAATGAATTTAATTACTTTTCCCAAGAATATACATGATCTGTTCTGGACTAAAGCACTAGAACAGTAATAGCAATTTATCTCAAGGTTTTTAGAAATCACTTGACTCAAGTAATTTTTTGCCCTGTTTAGCCATTTAATAAAAAAGTCACATTGTGTATTAATTAGTTTTTTCTTTAGAGAACTTTTACAAAAATGTATGCATATGTGTATTATATATATATATACACACACACACAATGTTACTATATATAACATTTCCAAGTAAACATTCAGGTGGAAGTGGAGAGCACAATGACTGTCAGGGTTGGAGAAATGATCAAGGTAGTAAGTAGGGGTAATATTTATTTCCCATTTAGATGCAGAACACAGTATAGAAATGTAGAGATGGCAGTGTTTCCACAACATACTGGGCATGGCTTGGTTAAGTCATTTTCTCCTTGATCACTTCACCCACACAGGGTTGAGGATGTGTCCTTCAATAAGGAAGGCTTTAGGACCACTGCTACTCAACTGTTGTTCTGGAAGGTAGCAGGTTGAATGGCTACACTAGATGGTCAGTCACTGCCATCTGGCCATTGGGGCTAAGTAACCTCTGATAAGCTTGTCAATTCAGTGTGCCAGCCTACTTATTCTATATGCTGATGCTTGTTCCTCCGGAATTAAGAGCCTGAGATGAAGCAGTACTTAAAACACCCTATTCTTTTTACAATGAGTTGGCAGCCCTGCACTCTTTTCCATGCACTTCAACTGGATGCTAAGGGTGAAGACGGTGACAACTGGAAGCTTGGTCTTGAAGATCATTTAATTTGCCAAACCACCATCTCACTACTCATCTGACAAAAAACGAAATCCCTTTATTGTTCGAATCGTCACTCGCTCTTCTCCACAATATAAAAATCCCCCCCCCCCATGAACAAAATAGAAGTTTCTAAAAAAGGATCTCACCATGAACATTGGGAGCAAAATTGGAATTGTTTTTTTAACATATTGTGACCTCAAAATAACACAGCAGCTGATGCTTACAGGGAGTTAGGAGACTGTTGTTACCGGCTGTATAAGAGTGCACCGGGCTGACTAGATGGTGTTTCACTGTTCAGTAGGTGCCAGCAGTCTGCTTAAAATGATGTATTGTCAATAAGACAAAGTACAAAGAAAATAAAGAATCCTTAGCATTGTAATCAAGACATTCATTTCATGGTCACAAAAATAATTTGTGTTGATTTAGTTGGCTAAATATATATATATTCTATATCATTCAATTAGAAATTAGTGGAGTAAGAGTTCATTTTCTGAACACAATACCAATTGAAAACTTAGATGCCCAGAGGTTGAATTGAGTTTTGAATGAGTAGTAATGGAGGGAGAGGGAATGAGAGTTCAGCATGCCGATTCATTTCAATTCTAGAAAAGTCATTTTTCACTAAAGCATTGGAATGCTGGAATACTTTTTGAAAACACCCACATACAAAAAGGAATGTGATCCTCATCTTTCAGCAGTGCTGGAGCAACGCAACTCAAGTTATGAGAGGCAAGGAAATGGACTGGTTTGTAGTCACATAAAACACCTGTATAAACCTCAAACACTCAACCTTTAGAAACATTATTCCATATTAAACTTGGTCACATGATCAAAGATGTATTTTTCTGCTGACAAACATTTATGAGGTGTGATCAAAGGTTTATGCAGGAATTTTCAGCCTTTCATACTGCATCTTGATATTAATATCTATTTTGTTTCTGCTGTTGTGAAGACTATGAAATTCACATGACAAGAGCCTTGCACTAGAGAGAGCACATTGTCAATTAAATAGCACACAAAGCAACCAGCGTTCAATTTCATCTTATCTAATGTCAAACAAGGCCCCAATGACTTGCTTGTGATTTTGGAAATGATAGAGTGGGTTCTTCTGCTTTAAGTCAGTTGATCTGCGTGTCATTAGCACTGGCAGCTGCTCCAAACCTGTGGATGAGTGTTATAGTACCCAGACAACACATTTCACCGCACCTATCCAGTGTATGTGACAATAAAAAAACTTTTTATCCCTTCTCCACTATATGACAGAGCGGTAAACATCAAAATAAAGACATCACTGGTGAATTTCAATGCTGGAAACGTGTGTGCGTATGGAGCACAGGATGTTAAATTGCCTTTTTCCTTCACTGCTGTAGACTAAAGTTCAGACAAGGTCATTCCCCTAACCAGCTCATGTGGACCACTTGATTACAGAGACTTCACAGAGAGAAACTAAAATCAGCAATTAAGCAGAGATCCCAAAAGTTCACATTACAGTACTGTAAGTCTTATTAAACAAAACATCTAAAGGCAGAGAAAAACATCTACAACCAATCACCATCATCAATATCTACATCGAAAAAAGTTGGTTTTTGATTACAGATATATTATAATTAATGTCATAATTATGACCATTATTAATTATTGTCACCATTATAATCCTCATCTGTTTTTGTTCGAGGTTAGAACAGGGTGGGGGCGAAGGTGGAAGAGGAGGGCAGTCATTGGGAGGAAGCCTTGGTGGCTATCGTGGAAACACAGTGTTGCTGGAAGTTGGGGGACATGGCTGAGTTACAGCCCAGTCTCTGGCGGGGGCTCTTCAGGTTCCCATCCCCCTCCACGATCCAGGAGCTGCTGCTGGCCTCCTTCCCCAGCATGCTGCAGCAGCCTGGCGAGCCCGGGGTTGGGGTTAGGCTGGGGGCTGTGGATACCATAGCGCTGGATTCCAGGCCTTTAGGCTGCCCGCTGGCTGGGGGGCTGTCAGCGGAGTTAGCTTGGAGCACACTGGTGATGTGGGTTAGCAGGTCGTTGAAGAACTCTGGGACACCCTCGTAACCTGGAGACAGACGAGGACGAGCCATGAGACATGGCTGACTGATGCTTATATCCCATCTTCAATACAGTGGGAAACTGATGGTAACAGTCCAGGTAAATGAGTGAAAATACTTATTTCTTGTATTTTGAGTGCCTAGCTTTTGTCGTTGAGGCACTGAGGGTGAATGTTTGTGAGGGATTAGCTCACTACCATTCTCCTCACACTCCAACCGTCAGAGGTGGCAACAGAGTGCAACCCAAGAACAGTGTTACCATAGTGACAACAGCCCTAGTCAAGAGAAAGGCATGCTAGATTCGCCTCAGAACTTGCTCAATTCTCATTTAACACTGCTGATGCCTCGGCTCTGTCTCCAAGCAAGACCATGTCAATCAGCCCATTAGATTATATTGATCCCTAAAAGCAATCTCTCAAAGATTTGAAATTACAAACTGGTAGAGATTGTAAAACTGTCGTACGCCTACACAGGTGGACGGGTAGTATAAATGGCCATCCATCTTAGACTAAAGATAAACACACAAACCCATATCGACTCCTATCCCCTACGACAGAGGAACAAACCCCTCACCAGGGAATGAATTGATGTCGATGACGGCGTGTTGGCCCGTAAGGTTGTTGATGATGACGTCAATGCCAAACAAGGACACGCCCAACTCCTGTCGCAAGGACCTGGACAACTCTCTGATGACATCATCACTGGGTGGCTGGGAGACCCCCTCCACATTGTCCCTCTGTGGTAGGAAAAAAACTACGTCTGAGTATACTGTACTAAGGGCATTCAATAACACACTGAGGTTTGGCTTAACACATAGAAATACATTGCATTCGGAAAGTATTCAGACCCCTGCACTTTTTTCACATTGTTACATTACAGCCTTATTCCAAAATGGATCAAATTATTTTTTCGCCCTCAATGTACACACAATATCCCATAATGACAAAGCGAAAACTGATTTTTATAGATTTATAAAAAACAGAAATATCACATTTACATAAGTATTCAGATCCTTAGCTATGAGACTCAACACTGAGATCAGGTGCATCCTGTTTCCATTGATCATCCTTGAGATGTTTCTACAACTTGGAGTCCACCTGTAGTAAATTCAATTGATTGGCCATGATTTGGAAAGGCACACATCTGTCTATATAAAAGGTCCCACAGTTGACAGTGCATGTCAAAGCAAAGACCAAGCCATGAGGTTGAAGGAAGAGCTTCGAGACATGATTGTGTCGAGGCACAGATGTTGGGAAGGGTACTAAAAAATGTCTGCAGCATTGAAGGTCCCCAAGAACACAGTGGCCTCCATCATTCTTAAATGGAAGAAGTTTGGAACCACCAAGACTCTTCATAGAGCTGGCCGCCCTGAGCAATCAGGGGAGAAAGGCCTTGGTCAGGGAGGTGGCAAAGAACCTGATGGTCACTGACAGTGCTCCAGAGATCCTCTGTGAAGATGGTTGTCCTTCTGGAAGGTTCTCCCATCTCTGCAGCACTCCACCAATCAGGCCTTTATGGTACAGTGGCCAGATGGAAGCCACTCCTTGGTAAAAGGCACATGATCTAGCAACCGAAAGGTTGCTATGATCAAATCCACGAGCTGACAAGGTAAAAATCTGTCTTTCTACAACTGAACAAGGCAGTTAACCCACTGTTCCTAGGCCGTCATTGTAAATAAGAATTTGTTATTAACTGACTTGCCTAGTTAAATAAAGGTTCAATAAAAAATAAAAATGACAGCCTGCTTGGAGTTTGCCAAAAGGCACCTATAGGACTCTCTGACCATGAGAAACAAGATTCTCTGGTCTGATGAAACCAAGATTGAACTCTTTGGCCTGAATGCCAAGCCTAGAGGAAACCTGGCACCATCCCTATGGTTAAGCATGGTGGTGCAGCATTATGCTGTGGGGATGTTTTTCAGTGGCAGGGACTGGGAAACCAGTCAGGATCGAGGGAAAGATGAACAGAGCAAAGTACAGAGAGATCCTTGATGAAAACCTGCTCTAGAGCGCCCAGGACCTCAGACTGAGGTGGAGGTTCACATTCCAACAGGACAACAACCCTAAGCACACATCCAAGACAAGTCTCAGAATATCCTTGAGTGGTCTAGCCAGAGCCCGGACTTGAACCTGGAGACCTGAAATTGCTGCCAAAGGTGCTTCAACAAAGTACTGAGTAAAGGGTCTGAATACTTTTTAAAATACAAAAACAGGTTTTTAGACATTTTTGTAAATGTATGTCATTCTGTGGCGGCAGGGTAGCCTAGTGGTTAGAGCGTTGGGCTAGTAACCGAAAGGTTGCAAGTTCGAATCCCTGAGCTGACAAGGTACAAATCTGTCATTCTGCCCCTGAACAAGGGGCAGAATGTTCCTAGGCTCTCATTGAAAATAAGAATTTGTTTTTACATTACATTTTAGTCATTTAGCAGACGCTCTTATCTAGAGCGACTTACAGTAGTGAATGCATACATTTCATTTCATGCATTTTTTTGGTACTGACCCCCGTGGGAATCGAACCCACAACCCTGGCGTTGCAAACACCATGCTCTACCAACTGAGCCTTAACTGACTTGCCTAGTTAAATAAAGGTAAAATAAAAAATAAAAATTTGGGTATTGTGTGTAGATTTAACCCATTTTAGAATAAGGCTGTAACGTAACAATATGTGGAAAAAGTCAAGGGGACTGAATACTTTCTGAATGCCTTGTAGGTGATATGATTAAAAAGCACATTAGTGAATTGAACTTACAGATGTCAGGTCTGAAGACGACTCTGGCTTTGATACGTTGTGGCTGTTGAAGAAAATTGCTTTTCTGTCTGTAATGGAGAAAACGCAAACTTTAGTCAGTTTCATGGGCGGCAGGTAGCCTAGTGGTTAGAGGCAGGTAGCCTAGTGATTAGAGGCAGGTAGCCTAGTGGTTAGAGGCAGGTAGCCTAGTGGTTAGAGGCAGGTAGCCTGGTGGTTAGAGGCAGGTAGCCTGGTGGTTAGAGGCAGGTAGCCTAGTGGTTAGAGGCAGGTAGCCTAGTGGTTAGAGGCAGGTAGCCTGGTGGTTAGAGGCAGGTAGCCTAGTGGTTAGAGGCAGGTAGCCTGGTGGTTAGAGGCAGGTAGCCTAGTGGTTAGAGGCAGGTAGCCTAGTGGTTAGAGGCAGGTAGCCTAGTGGTTAGAGGCAGGTAGCCTAGTGGTTAGAGGCAGGTAGCCTAGTGGTTAGAGGCAGGTAGCCTAGTGGTTAGAGCGTTGGGCCAGTAACCGAAAGGTTGCTGGATTGAATCCCTGAGCTGACAAGGTAAAAATCTGTCGTTCTGCCCCTGAACAAGGCAGTTAACCCACTGTTCCCCAGGCGCCAAAGAGATAGATGTCGTTTAAGGCAGCCCCCCGCACCTCTCTGATTCAGAGGGGTTGGGTTAAATGCGGAAGACAGATTTCAGTTGAATGCATTCAGTTGTACAATTGACTAGGTATCCCCTTTTCCCTGATGACATTACATTTCTCATCTTCACCCTCAACTATTTGTTATGGATGTGCAGTTCTCATCTCTGGCACCAGGGAGCACAAGAGCACCATAAACATGGAATAATGAGATGCACAAGTATGACATTCAAGTTTTATCAGTCATATGTACGAGTTACGCATCATCTAACGAAATGCTTACTTGCAGGTTCCTTCGACAATTCAACAACAATAAGAAATAATTAATGCTAAGAATACGAACATATAAATGGCAGTAGAATAGAATAATACATTTTAGCATCAGTATAATACAGGAAGGCACAATTTATAGTCCAATATTTACACATATTGGGGAAGGGGGGAAATGGGATGCAAGTGTATAAATTGAGCATTATAATAAGTGTCTTTTAGCAGCAGTTGTGATGTGTATAGCAGGAATGTGTGTGTGTGTGTGTGTGTGTGTGTGTGTGTGTGTGTGTGAGTGAGAGTGAGTGCTAAGGTACAAAGAATCAGAGCAGGTCCAGTTCAAGTGTTCAGCAGTCTGATTGCTTGAAGATAGAAACTGTGTCTGAGCCGGTTGGTATCAGACCTCATGCTCCGATAGCGTCTGCCCCACGGTAACGGACAGCACAACTCGTGACTGTTCTCCTGGCATTCCTCAGGCACCGTTTCAAGTCCTGGATGGGTGGGAGCACGGTCCCAGTGATGTACTGGGCCGTCTTCACCACCCGCTGGAGCAATTCCAGGCCGTGATGCAAGCGGTCAGGATGCTCTTGATGGTGCAGCGGTAGTATCTGGAGAGGACACGGGGCAGCATGCCAAATTTCTTCAGTCGCTTTAGGAAGTAGAGACGCTGTTGCAACCTCTTGACAAGAGTGATGGTGTTGTTGGTCAATGTCATGTCCTCAGTGATGTGGACGCCGAGGAAGTTAAAACTCGTGACTCGCGCTACTGCAGTCCCTTTGATGTGAATCGGGGCGTTCCCTCCTCTACATTCTGAAGTCAACAATCAACTCCTTTGATTTGCTGAAGTTGTTGTCATGTACGCCACAATGCCAGTTCACTTACCTCCTCCCTATAGGCTGACTCGTTGTTGTTGGTTATTAGGCCTACAACTGTGGTGTCGTTAGCAAACTTGATGGAGTTAGTGTCATGCAAAGCCACGCAGTCGTGGGTGAACAGGGAGTACAGCAGAGGGCCGAGGAAACATCCCTAGGGGGCCCTTTAAGAGTCAGTGTGGAGGAGGTGTTGCCAATCCTCACAGCCTGTGCTCTGTTCAGGAAGTCCAGGGTCCAGTTGCAGAGGGTGGTGTCCAGACCCACAGCTTGGTGTTGAGCTTGGAGGGAACAATAGTGTTGAATGCTGTACTGTAGTCAATGAACAGTATTCTCACATAGGTGTTCCTGTTGTCCAGATGTGTATTACGGCTGTGTGAATAGCGATGGAAATGGCATCTTCCGTGGATCTGTTGGAGCGGTAGGTAAATTGGAGTGGGTCCAGTGTGATTGCTGGCCTTGATGTGGGCCATGACCAGCCTCTCGCCTCACTTCATGATCACTGTGGTGAGCGTGACGGGGCAATAGTTATATGGACGTCACCTTGTTCTTCTGGGGCACTGGGACGATGGTGGTCTCCTTAAAGCAAGTGGGGACTACAGCCTGGGACAGGTTGAAGATGTCAGAAGACGCCCACCAGCTGGTCAGCACACACCATTACATTGAAATTCAAGTGCATTAATGGAAAGACACTGTTCAATAAAACATTGGCAGGGATGTAAGCATAAGTTAAATTCTAGGCTTGAGTATATTTGCTGCCGTTGGCCTTGCGTACATATGTCCTTAGAATCCCAAGCAATTACATTTTTATGAGTGTTAAAGGAGCCATCTTTATTCTCTCCAACAAACGTGCAAGAACCATGCTTTCCTCAACTTCTTGCCGGTTGACGTTTGTCACGGGTCCTGGGGGCAGAACTGAGCGATTACTTTCTTAGGCCAGCTGCAAAGTCTAATTGGCTATATTGTAAAAATTCATGAAAACAAAACTGATGTTTTTGGTCTTAATTTCAGGTTAGAGTTAGCAGTGTGGTTCAGGGTGGTATTAAGGTTAGGTTTAAAATCAGATTTATGACAGTGGCTGTGCCAGCTAGTGACCTTGACTTCACAGAGCTGCCTCCAGAACAACATTCATGATGAAAACCTCTAACCTGCCAATTTCTTTCACATTGGTTGATAGACGGGGGCATATGTATCTACGTGCTACTCAATTATCTTAACCATCTGTAATTATTAGAAAAACAAAAACACTGAAGCCACAGCATAACCGAACACAAACTTAAGCTATTCTGTATGAAAATAAGCTCAATGTCTGACAAAAATCTAACCCCAGTTTAAGTTCAATCATCTTACATAGGCAACACACTTCCACTTGTACCATATGACCATACATCACACCATATCAATGGCCTTCATATACAGCCATTCCTAGTCATGTGGCTGAGGGACAAACCGATTCACATGATCTAATCTTTTGTCTGACTCAGCACAGGGATGTCCTTCAAGCAAAAAGAGACAGATTGATTTCCAGCCCTACTCAATGTAAAGGGAGTAATCGATTGTTCTACTTTTACAATTTCGCTACCAGTCACCCATTTTTAATCATTAACACTAAGAGAGGCCATTAAAGAATGAGAGGTGAGGAAGGATTGAAATAAAGAGGGAAAAGGATGACTTTCTATTGGTGAATTCAACCGTTGTCCAAAACGAGCCCAGGGCATTGTACTACTAGGGTGTACTAATACTGGAAGTGCTAGCTACACACAACATTCCCAGGAACGCTGAAGGGAACACTACTAAGCACATATCACCTCTGCTGGGAGCGTGGGCGGTGGGATGGGACATGATCTTCTCTTGACACCAGGCTCTCTTTCACAACACTGAGGTGCTTATAGGGGCCATCTGCAGTAGCTACATCCAGCGTTGGACTAATAAATTAATGTACCCATTGATTCTTAAAGAATATAACTTAGTTCAACTGTCGTACCCCATTAGAACTCAAAATAAGATTGTTTTACTCCAATGTTTGTAAACAAAGTAAATGTAAACAAACACTGTATAGCCTCAAAACATGGTTAAAACTTTCATTTTGATATCATGTTTATAGCTGTCTATGAATTTGAGAGTGGTTGAATTTTTCGAGACTCATCCCTCAGCTTTTTAACGAAACAGTGGTGGGGAGGACACTTATGGTTTCAATTGCCGCTTTAAACATTCAACTAACCCCTTTCTCCCTCTCCCATTCCTCCCTTCCCTACCTCCGTTTGTCTGTCTATAATCTATTTTGTCTGCTCTATACGGAGTGCTGATTTATGTTTATTAAACTCCACAATACCATGGACAAGGCTGGACAGTACTCACTACCTGTGTATATAGTAGTAGAGGTGTGTTGCTGTGGTATGTGTGTGGCAGGTTGGGGCACTTTACAGTATGTTTCACAGTGCTGGATGACACAGGAATGACCCTGGACTCTTTGCATAAGGCAAAGCAGACGATTCCACTGAAGCCCAGACTGGTTTGCATGAGGGCTTTTACTGTAGTGCATGCAAATGGACGCCAGTTCTTCTGTCAGGGCAAAGGGCCATGTTCAGATTACCTGAGCCTAACCAATGTGCTTATTGCCAAATTATGTTTCCCATCCAAAACGACTGTGTATTGTTATTCTGCATCTGACTGTTCACCTTGCTTTGTCAAAAAAAAATAGTTGACCAATATGTATAAACCAAATCCACTGCACTCGGCTCCCTTCTTTTAAAGAGAGAGGGAGTCCAGTCTCAAAGACGTTAAAAAGCCTGAGGTATTTTAGTGGGTCTGTCAGGAGGACAGGAGTGCTGTGGGCCTCCCTCAGCATGGCACGCTGCATGCCCATAAACAGACAGGGCAGGGCTTGACATGAAGGTGGACCGATTTTTTTACTTGTCCGAAAGCTCAAGTCACTTGTCCCTCTCCCAGAAATAGTCTCACACCATGGGCCAAAAAGGTGACAAAAAATGGTGTTGTATGATGCAAATAACTATTTCACAAAATAACCTTTATTATTATAACTGGTATTGACAATTGAAGGTTGCTGGTCACTTATCCCATGTATTATATCTCTTGCTGTTGTGGTCTTGGGAAAGGCACTTAACCCTCCACAAAGTAAAACACTGCATTGGATTGGCTACTGTATAAAACATATGTGGTCCGTCAACCCTCCATATGGAGAGCTACTGGGTGTGCAGGCTTTTGATCCAACCCTGTTCAAACACACCAGACTTATTCTAAGTATACTTTGTCAGAATTACATGGCCAGTATTGAAGAGGAAAAATCCTAGCCAATTTTGAGCGCTTGAGAGACGGTTTTACAATCGGTGTATTCAGCATTGAATTCATCAACTGCGCACCCGCATCAACTGCTTGTCAGCCATTTGCGAGTGCCGGTGGAAAGCTACACTACATGACCAAAAGTATGTGGACACCTGCTCATTGAACATCTCATTCCAAACTTATGGGCATTAATATGGAGTTGGTTCCCCTTTGCTGCTATAACAGCCTCCGCTCTTCTGGGAAGGCTTTCCACTAGATGTTGGAACATTGCTGTGGGGAATTGCGTCCATTCAGCCACAACAGCATTAGTGAGGTCGGGCACTGATGTTGGGCGATTAGGCCTGGCTCATAGCAGGCTTTCCATTTCATCCCAAAGGTGTTCGATGGGGTTGTCAGGGCTCTGTGCAGCCAGTCAAGTTCTTCCACACCGATCTCGACAAACCATTTCTGTATGGACCTCGCTTTGTGAATGGGGGCATTATCATGCTGAAACAGGAAAGGGCATTCCCCAAACTGTTGCCACAAAGTTGGAAGCACAGAATCGTCTAGAATGTCATTGTATGCTGTAGCGTTAAGATTTCCCTTCACCAGAACTAAGGAACCTAGCTCAAACCATGAAAAACAGCCCCAGATCATTATTCCTCCTCCACCAAACTTTACAGTTGGCCCTATGCATTAGGGCAGGTAGCATTCTCCTGGCATCCGCCAAAACCGGATTTGTCCACTGGACTGCCAGATGGTGAAGCGTGATTCATTACTCCAGAGAATGCGTTTCCACTGTACCAGAGTCCAATGGTGGCGGGCTTTATACCACTCCAGGCGACGCTTGGCATTGCGCATGGTGATCTTAGGCTTGTGTGTGGCTGCTCGACCATGGAAACCCATTTCATTAAGCTCTCGACAAACAGTTATTGTGCTGTTTCCAGAGGCAGATTGAAACGCAGTAGTGAGTGCTGGTCAACATAGGAGACGATTTTTACATACTACGCGCTTCAGCACTTGGCGATCCCATTCTATGAGTTTGTGTGGCCTACCACTTCGCGGCTGAGCCTTTGTCGCTTCTAGACGTTTCCACTTCACAAAAACAGCGCTTCCAGTTCTAGCAGGGCAGAAATTTGCCGAACTAGAAAGGTGGCGCACACACACACACAGTGTATTTTAGGACATCAAACAGGACAATGACATTAATGCAAGCTAATAAATAAATAGTTAACTAGGGAGATAGCCAACTCAAAACATTGTGTAGTTTGGCTGTTATCTGTGCAAATCTCTCTCCCCCCATCTCGCAACGGCCCACTGGCACACACACGCAGGTGATGCACACACCATGACTTTTCCAGGATTTCCATTGCTAAAATTAGCTATAACGGAGCAAATAACTCACTAGCAATGAATATCAACAAATGTGCAAACGCGGCTCGCATTGATCTCAAAAACGCATCTCGCGACTGCATGATTGAAAGACCGCTTGTGCCTGTCAATGCAGGCCTACAATAATTACACTCTGGTGCAATCTGCAGCGATTAGGAGAACAGTGACCAAAACACTGTATCCAGAGGACATTGATCCAATTCAGAACGAGTAAGCTAATTTGATAGTGATTTTTTTGTGAATGTATTTATTTGTGCATTTGGACAATTTAAATCTACAATCTGCTTGTACAACAATTGTTTTTACTGCCTAGGGCAAGCCGACAAGCTTTAAAGTCGAGCCCTGCAGGGTCTCCTCACCTGCTGGTCCAGCGGGGAAGTTCTTCAGGGAGGGTCTCTCCACCAGCGTGTAGGACTCCCCCACAACAAACACCTTGTAGAGCACCGCGTTGTGGTTGATGAAGCTCTGGATCACACATGGAGGCTTCACGCCCTTCAGGTCCTCCTCACTGAAAATGATGGCCATCTGTGGAGGGAGAAGAGGTCATCAATACATTTAGAATTTTATTTCAACCAATAACCTGCTCACATACCATGCAATCCATCCAACCAGTTTACGGCCTTGACTTGTTCAATGAGAAAAAGATGGCGCCGACAGATAGGGAAGCCGTGCTTCTAGCTCCTAAGCAAATAACCTCTCACTGACAGGAAAATAATCTCTCACTCAACGTCAACAAAAGAGCTGAACGTGGACTTCAGGAAACAGCAGAGGGAGCCCCCCCATCCACATCAATGGGACTGTAGTGGAGAATGTGGAAAGCTTCAAGTTCCTCTGCATACACATCACTGACAAACTGAAATGGTCCACCCACACAGACAGTGGAGAATGAGGAAATTTGGCTTGGCACCTAAAACCCTCAAACTTTTACAGCTGCACAATTCAGAGCATCCTGTCGGGCTGTATCACCGTCCGGTACAGCAACTTCACCGGCCGCAACCGCAGGGCTCCCCAGAGGGTGGAGCGGTCTGGCCCAACGCATCACCTGGGGCAAACTACCTGCCCCCCAGGACACCTATAGCACCCGATGTACAGGAAGGCCCAAAAAAATCAAGGACAAGAACCACTCGAGTCACTGCCTGTTCACCCCGCTATCATCCAGAAGGTGAGGTCAGTATAGGTGCATCAAAGCTGGGACAGACTGAAAAACAGCTTCTATCTCAAGGCCATCAGACTTAAATAGCCATCACTAGCACCTTAGAGGCTTCTGCCCTATATACATAGACTTGAAATCATTGGCCACTTTAATAATGGAACACTAGTCACTTTAATAATGTTTACATATTTTGCATTACTCATCTCATATGTATATTTGGGGCGGCAGGGTAGCCTAGTGGTTAGAGCATTGGGCTTCTAACCAAAAGGTTGCAAGTTCGAATCCCCGAGCTGACAAGGTACAAATCTGTCGTTCTGCCCCTGAACAAGGCAGTTAACCCACTGGCCGTCATTGAAAATAAGAATTTGTTCTTAACTGACTTGCCTAGTTAAAGGTAAAAAAACAATTTAAAAAAAAACAATACTGTATTCTATTATACTGTATTTTAGTCTATGCCGCTCAGATATTGCTCATCCAAATATTTAGATATTCTTAATTACATTCCTTTACTTTAGATGTGTGTATTATTGTGAAATTGTTAGATATTACTTGTTAGATATTACAGCACTGTTGGAGCTAGAAACACAAGCATTTCACTACAGCCACAATAACATCTGCTAAACATGTGTATGTGACCAATACATTTTGATATATGAATATTGACTAACGGACAAGCAGCTACTGATTTTGGCAGGGCTGCCACAGTCAGAGAACTCTAGTGTGTTTGATGATGTAGTTTGGTGCAGTGTTAAATGATTATCTAGTTAAAGACACTAATGGATTACAGGGATTTAGCGAATGATCGAGGGTGTGACTAATCTGTGACCCTAAGCGCTTCATGACCCTGGTGGCTCTTACCTCGTGGGAGTTGGTTCCATGGGCTACTCGTGTTTTGCAAACTGATAGACGGAGGGAGAGAAAGAAGAACAGGTTGAGAATGTTAGTGAAGAAACCACACTTCCCCAATGACCTGAGTGTTGAGAAAAAACATGACCGTCACAAGATGACAACAGGTTACTTCCACACTGACCGCAACTTTCAAAACCACCTCCATAAATGGATGTCGGCAGACATGAATTGTGTGGAAATTGGCCATACAAGATGGTTTAAAAGTAACTGAGGGTTAGAAAAAAAACAAGTCTAAAAATAAACTTCTTAGATAGCTATTGTTCATCACTGAAGAGTAATCATGATTAGAAATAAACTAATTGCTGTGTAGCTTATAAGTGTGGATACTAAAACCAGGTTTGTTTATAGAGATTTGGGCAGTTTTCTTTCACTGTTGAATTTTTTTTTTATTTAACAAAGCTAGGAAGATGGACCATGTATAATATGGGTTGAGTCAGAGATTTGGATATAATGACGAGATACCCATGTCTCCACCCTAACAATGGGATTCATTGTCCCCAGATCGGAACGGCGGGCTGTCCAGTTCCCGCCTATTCCTCTCTTTGGATTGGTGGATACATCTAATTATTTTAATACTTTTTTGAATATTCGATGAGGGGTGTTGACGTCAACTGCCTGTATTAAATGGAGAGAGATGCTGTGCTACTAGCCTCATGTCATGAATATGCATAGTCAGAGTTAACTCCGATATAAAGTGTTTTTTCTCAGTTGCCGGGATGTCACGTCCTACTTATATCAGTACACTCGTAACAACCAAAGAATTACAGAACTTATATTCGAGCAAATAAATCTTGACATTTTTTGCAAATTCGACACTCATTGACCTCCATACACAAACTCCTCGTTTGGTGAGCGAAAGAAACGAAACAATGTCACCTGCTGGAGAAGACAGATTTTTGTCCCAGTTATGCATCTCGCGCTCTGGTCGAGTGACAATTCCTCTATCAAATAAAAAAAGGGAGGGACTTACTAAAGGGGAATGTGAGTCCATGCTTCTCAATCTGCTCCAGCGTGTCTGGACCACACTCAGTGTTCAGAACCATGAACGGGGGAGAGCAGATCCTCTTATCTGGTGAGAGAAGGATGGAGAGGGAGAGAAAGGAAAGAAGATGAGTACGAGAGTCGGATGGAAAACACCATCTCAATATCAGTGAATCTGTTGAATGAAGAACATCCTTAAGTATGTCATTCAGAAGTTGACTATAGACTTTCTTTGTTACAGCATGACTAACCAAGAAGACTCAAACACAGAAACTTAAAGCACATTGACTGATGTATTCTCTCAGAGATAGCTAGGTTTTTACCTGTGACCCTACTCAGACAGCCAAAACAATAAGAGAGCGACTTGTCATCGGAGCCATATACTACATACAGTTTAAGTCGGAAGTTTACAAATACCAAAGCCAAATACATTTAAACTCAGTTTTTCACAATTCCTGACATTTAATCCTAGTAAAAATTCCCTGTTTTAGGTCAGTTAGGATCACCACTTATTTTAAGAATGTGAAATGTCAGAATAATAGTAGAGAGAATGATTTTTTTCAGCTTTTATTTATTTCATCACATCGCCAGTGGGTCAGAACTTTACATACACTCAATTAGCATTGTCTTTAAAATTGTTCAACTTGGGTCAAACGCTTTAGGTAGCCTTCCACAAGCTTCCCACAATAAGTTGGGTGAATTTTGGCCCATTCCTCCTGACAGAGCTGGTGTAACTGAGTCAGGTTTGTAGGCCTCCTTGCTCGCACACGCTTTTTCAGTTCTGCCCACAAATTTTCCACAGCATTGATGTCAGGGCTTTGTGATGGCCATTCCAATACCTTGACTTTGCTGTCCTTAAGCCATTTTGCCACAACTTTGGAGGTATGCTTGGGGTCATTGTCCATTTGGAAGACCCATTTGCGACCAAGCTTTAACTTCCTGACTGATGTCTTGAGATGTTGCTTCAATATATAAACATACTTTTCCTGCCTCATGATGCCATCTATTTTGTGAAGTGCACCAGTCCCTCCTACAGCAAAGCACCCCCACAACATGATGCTGCCACCCCTGTGCTTCACGGTTGGGATGGTGTTCTTTGGCTCGCAAGCCGCCCCCTTTGTCCTCCAAACATAACGATGGTCATTAAGGCTAAACAGTTCTGGCTTTTTTATGGCGGTTTTGAAGCAGTGGCTTCTTCCTTGCTGAGTGGCCTTTCAGGTTATGTCCATATAGGACTCGTTTTACTGTGGATATAGATACTTTTGTACCTGTTTCCTCCAGCATCTTCACAAGGTCCTTTGCTGTTGTTCTAGGATTGATTCACACTTTTAGCGCCAAAGTACATTCATCTCTAGGAGACAGAACGTGTCTCCTTCCTTAGCGGTATGACGGCTGCGTGGTCCTATGGTGTTTATACTTGCGTACTATTGTTTGTACAGATGAACGTGGTACCTTCAGGCGTTTGGAAATTGCTCCCAAGGATGAACCAGACTCAAATAATGTCAATTAGCCTATCAGAAGCTTCTAAAGCCATGACATAATTTTCTGGAATTTTCCAAGCTGTTTAAAGGCACAGTCAATTTAGTGTATGTAAACTTCTGACCCACTGGAATTGCGATACAGTGAACTATAAGTGAAATAATCTGTCTGTAAACAATTGTTGGAAAAATTACTTGTGTCATGCACAAAGTAGATGTCCTAACCGACTTGCCAAAACTATAATTTGTTAACAAAGAATTTGTGGAGTGGTTGAAAAACGAGTTTTAATGACTCCAACCTAAGTGTATGTAAACTTCCGACTTCAACTGTACGTGGTTTGAGAAGTTAGCAAGGTAAATTTGATCAACTGAGTTCAACTCAGAAATGCCAGTACCACGAAAAAAGCTCACCATTTAGCCAGGCACATTTCTATGGTAATTTAGCAGACGGTCTTATCCAGAGCGACTTACAGGAAGGTACTCCTGCATTAATAAGCACACCAAAGATGGCATCAACAATAAGTAATAAAATAAAGATGGCACTTCTAAGCCCATTTCACACCATAGCTTGTTGAATTTGCAAGGTAACTGTTCTTCCATTTTGGCACAAATTAAATTGTGGAACTGACTCGCCCATAGATTGATGCTTCAGTAATGTCTCAATCGAGAGTTCGGAGTTCGACTAGCCACCTGCGGCATGCATGTGCAGTTACAAGCCTGCTAGAGTTAGTGGCAGGCAGACGAGCAATATCCACCGTCATAGTACGGAAGAAGCCTGAGCTGGAATGTGAAGCTAACTGAAGCTTTAGAAAACCCTGAGTAGATCTAACTTACATCATAGTATACCTCTCTGATGACAGAGACAGAAGGCCATGCTATTTCAGAAAAACACACACCATTGGTGTGCATGTCAGTACACCGACATCACTCCTTTCCTTTCATCCCTACAGCTGGATTAGAGAACAAACACCAAACACACAGCCGCCACCTGAGGGAGGAGCAGAGGAGAGAGAGAGAGAGAGGAGCACAGTCTCTTGTTCAAATAAATAAACCAGGAAGCTGCCAACCCTGCTTGGTCTGGCCTGCTACACCCGGAGAACATACAACACAGAGACACCACTGCACCAGACAGACAGAACAGGAACAGACAGAGAAACAACAAAGACTACTAGACAGACAACATTATACACAAGACAAGTCCACAGTTCTTACAAAAGCAGTCAGGTGTACATGCAGTGCATGTACAGTACAGATACACAGGATGGGTGTGTTTGTCAAACACAGACGCTAGCACTTTGGGATATCAAATAAGAGCATAATTCTCATGTTTACATCATGCCCTGATGCGGTGGCTGTCTCACCATCTCCTGTGATAAGGCTTGATTTAAGAGGTTCTGACACCCCAGGAAACAACAGACAAACATCCTGCAGCTACAACACAGCAAACCTCCCCTAATGTTAAGCCTATATTTAAGTTCTGGCGCTCTGCTGCAATTTTCTGGCTATTGGAGATAAGGTGGCTTGTGAGATATTGCCACAAGAAATGGCAAACCAAACACTGGCATATTGGTGCAGATGACAAAACACAATACAAAACGCTAGTGTTTGTGTTGCGTGGGCAATGTAATATCAGTGCTTCCGGTGAGTTGTGCTGAGGTCCGTTAAATTCCACAGGCCTGTAATACACTGGCTACAGCACCCTGCATGCTGCTGAGCTGTGGTCAGAGAGACTACCCAGACACAGCTCAATGATCCCATCGTGGAAGTGTGATGTGTACACTACACACAAAGACTTGCGCATTTGACACGCCATGGAGTGAAAGTCAAGGCCACGAGCAGCTGACTCAGGAGGGGAGGAGTGACTGGAGGAAGTAGGGGGGTCACCAGGGCAACGTCTTTTGAGTGGCAGAGAGTCAAGGAACGGGTCCGCTTCCCGTTTTGCCGGCTCCGTTGTTCAGCATTTAATAGGCTACATTACATGCGGTGCCAATCACAATCCACTGATACTCCACTGTAGGTTCTTTTCAAACCAAAAACATACACAACCTGTCTTCATTTAAAAGAATCAACAAAAAAACATTATAGAATTATGAACCCAACGAATACAAGTTAAAATAAACACATACGGTTGCTTTCAGACTGATTTTATGGTTGCTAAACATAGAACAAGAAAAAAGGACCCAGTCACAAACAAACACAATTGTTAATACAAGACAATTGATTCTGCTCTGTGCTCCTTAACTTGTACGTCTGTGGTGCTCCTGTTCTGTTCTGTTCTGTTCTGTCAGTGGAGACGTAGCAGCAGCCTAGGAGTGTGATGAAGAGCCGTGAAGGGTTTACCCATCACCCCACTGAGCGGAGCTCCAAATTCACACTCACCGACTGTCACGCCGCTGTTGTTATGGGAGAGGTGGTAAGAACGTCAGACTAACGTCATTCAAAAACAACCCAAAGACCCAACAACACGTATTTGAGTTGTGAGAATAGACTAAAACACATTGTAAATCCAAAAAGGCTTCCCATACTTTGGATATCTCCTGTCCTGACTTGAGCAAACAAAAAGACTAAAAGGCACGGTTAGAAGCTTTGGGCCTAGCGAGAGGAGGGGATATGACGATGGTAGTGATGGTGAGTCTGTTATGTGTTGGTGTCATGCTTGGGCCTGGCCGTTTGCTCCCCTGCACTTCGAGCCAATCTCTTCCTCTGTCTAAACACTGTGTGCTCTCAGCAGACCCGCTGGAGCCACAGGATGTCGGTCCGACTCGGAGTAGCACGGCATACAGCACAGGCTGGCCTGGCGCCCTTGAACCATTCAGGGGGTGGGGATCCAGACTAGGACCGTACCAGACCCAATCCTACCAATTAAAATGGAGAAGTTCTCATTTTAAAGGATGTCATCACTAGGGTTTGATCCATAAGGTACAGAGCAGGACAGACTTAAGGTGGCCTGTGAGTGGACTGTTCATACCAGGCACTGGTGAAGTCTTTCCATACAGGCAAGCAGCCACCAGTGAAACTGAGCCTCACATATTCTTTGCAAAAGTTATTATCAGCATTATCAGAGGATCATGAAGTAGGCCTATACTGATACAATTCCAGTATTGACAATAGATCGAAATGTAATGTTGCTATTCAGGGCTACATTCTAGTAACACAGCATTCTGGAACATACTCCATATTCAGAATCTAGAATGTTCTATATCCTGCTGTGAGGAGCTGCTGTGACTCATTATTCATCTCTAATCACAGACAATAATGCTATTGATCTTTGTGAGAGGACAGCCCCTGACTCGACGTCGTAGAGCATCTCCGCAAACGTTTGATTACCTTCATCAAATCAGACAGACCAGATCCATAACGGAACAGTGAACTGCATTGAAGGCAGTTGTTGTGTAAGCAAGGCAATCAATCATAGTCCTTTTTATTCAGCCCATGCTGACTGTTCTGCGCTGGGTTTGGGGCCTGGATGTGTGCGGTCCTCAGCAGTCACTCCTGGCTGTTTTTCTTTAATATGCTGCGCCTTTGTTTAAATATTGATTCCTCGCATCAGCAGGACAATTGTTATTGTTGGTCGCATTTGAACCACGGCAACTAAGGCGAGGATTTATGTGAACATTAAATACTCCCCACATAACAAAGCACTCTACCATAATCCAGTTAAATACCCCGAGCCTAGTTCAGTTCGATTCCACAAAAACATATCTTAATTTAAGGGTGTCCCAGTTCCTTTCTTTTGAAGTGGAAAAGAAATACCAAGATGAAGAGCCCCAAGAATGAGATCCTTCACATTATACAACCTGACAACTGTTGCCATCTTTACAAACACCAAGTGAAATATCAAGGCAGCAAAGCTGACTTCTAAACAGAAAAGAGTGGATTCCACCACCTAAAGTAAACAACTGCCCTGCTCTGTTTCACAAGAGAAACACAAAACCGACGTAGACAATACTCTGGAATGCTGATGAGCTGAACCATGAGTCATGTGGTGGAGGAAACCAGTGGGACCAGGAGAACTAACCCGTCTAGTTATTTAGACAAACCCCTGCCTGCACAATGCTGCACAGACACTGTACAGAGCTGCCTACTGATCCCCACATTCTCCAAGTACAGTTAGGGAAGTTTCAAGGCCCAGTGCAGTCAAAAACGGGATTTTCCTGCATTTTATATATATTTCTACACTATGAGGTTGGAATAATACTGTGAAATTGTGAAAATTATAATGCAAGAGCTGTTTGAAAAGATCACCTGGAATTTCAGCTTGTTTTGGCAGGATGGAGTTTTGGCCTGCCTGGTGACATCAGGTGGTAAATTAGATAATAGACCAATCAAAAAGAGAGTTCAAAACCTCTATGTCAATAACAGCTAGTTTTTAGTTTCCCCCTCTCCACTCAGACCACTCCCAAAATTCTTGCTTGAGAAATTGCTCTTTGCTAAGAAGCCATTTTTGTTTCTTTTTTACCAATTATCGGGAGAGGCGAAGGTCGAATCATGCGTCCTCCGAAACAAGACCCGCCAAGCCGTGCTTCTTAAGACCCGCTCTTAAGACCTGCTAACCTGTAAGCCAGCTGCACCAATGTGTCGGAGGAAACACTGTTCAACTGGGGACTGAACTCAGCCTGTAGGCGCCCGGCCCGGCCCGCCCCCTCCCCCAACCCCGGACGAGGCTGGGCCAATTGTGCTCCGCCCTATGGGACTCCCGGTCACTGCCGGTAATGACACAGTCTGGGATGGAACCCCATGCTGTAGTGACGCCGTAACACGGCGATGCATAACCTTAGACCGCTGCGCCACTCGGGAGGCACTCTTTTTGACCATTTTAATTTAAAACAAACACAGTAATGTACTTAAATTGTTACCAGCTGCATTGGACCTTTATAATGTATCAGCTTAAAAGCAAACACACACACACACCTCTAGTGCTTCCTCCTATTGAGCAATACTCTCAGCCAGCCCTCTGACCATGGCAGGCTCGCCACAGCCTCTGGGACTGGGGACTGGTTGCCTTGGCAGCCAGCACTGCACTGTGGCTCCATGGTCTCCACTGATAAGGAGGAGGAAGTGGCCGTGGCAGACTGTGCGCTTTGGACTTTCCCCTCTCTACGACACCCCTCCCCCTCCATGTTCCCACCAGCAACTGTTGATGACTACTGAAACTAACCATTTTTTTCTTGTCGTGATGTGATCTAGGACTGACAGTGTCCATTCCAACATCTGAGTTGAACCTTTTTCTGAGAGTAAAAACAGCATCAGGAGTACCAAAAGGTACACCACATCAGCTCAAATAGATCTAGTCACTCAATAACAACAGGCTGCAAACAGATGCATCACATCCTAATAGCAAGCTAATTATCTTACAATGTCTAATGAGTAAGCCCCCCCTCACACGAGAGCCAGTGGGACAGACAGAGGCTCTCCTCAATTCAGGCAACTTACAGCTTACAAGCTCTGTTACATAAACATGTCTGTTTGTATAAAAACTGACATTTTTTACATTTATTTTGTGGCGTTGACACCACGAGCACTGCACAACCACACACCAAAATGTGTACACGTGCCGACACACACACACACACGCACGCACACACACACGCGCACGCTCGGCCCCTCCACCTGTGTGTGGTGCATGCAGTACGGCAGGGTCTGCATGTTGTAACGGCTACAGGTTTATGTCCCATGCCATGTTCTCAGTTAACGAACAGCGGATGAGAAAGGTCTCCTGCTGATAATGTGCTGTCAGTCCACTGCTCTGCTCCAGTCTCTGGACCCTGACCAGCATATGGCTCCTGTGACAGAAAATCTAGGTGCCGCTGGCCTGCCTTCTCTAACTAATGGAGCTTTAGTCCATCCCTGGATACAATACACACTCTGGCAGAGGCAGGAGCCAGGTTCACAGAGGGGAGAGAGGAGGCGGGATGGTGCTGTCATGGTGGGAGGAATACAATTGTGTTACGCTCCTCCACTGCCTGCGTAACACATCTGGTAGGATGCAGAAAATAATATTATTGAACTACGGGGTGACGCACGATCCATCACTGAAATACATAACACCACCTCCTCCTAGACACTTTCTCAGAAACTAAACCAAAAAGGTCTGTCATCACAACCAATCCTTGACCCAACAGATTACTGATTCACACCTCTCTGGCATTTTCTGTCGTCTAGGCCTGGCACTGGGGATGATTTTGGGAGTTAAATCATTCTCAGCCCATTTGTGATACACTGCCAGTGTTGCAGTGTGTGTGTGTGTGAGATGCTACCTTGCATACAGTCCTCTATCCGATGGATGAGCTGGTAGGACTTGCAGCGGTCCAGCAGGGTTCTGATTGCTGGGAGGGGGTCCAGCACGATGGTCTCAGGGTGGGCATCAATGTAGTCCTGAAACACACAGCGGGAAGATGAGGTAGTCTAGACACACAGCGTAATACAGACACTTCACAGTAGGCCATGGATGTGTATTTCCATCATGCCCACTGTGGTGTGTGTGTGTGTGTGTGTGTGTGTGTCATCATGCTCGCAGGCCAGTGGGTTACATCACTGTGCCCTGCATGGCAGGCTGTTAGGTCAGCGTGAGGTTTACTGATTTATATAACTACACGCCAGCCCCCACCCTCCTCTCCCCTCTCCACTATCCACTCCACCCCCCGTCTCCACCCTCCTCTCCACTCCCCTCTCCTCTCCCCACTCCCCTCCCCTCTCGTCTCCACCCTCCGTCTCCACCCTCCTCTCCACTCCCGTCTCCCCACTCCGTCTCCACTCCCCACTCCCGTCTCCACCCTCAGTCTCCACCCTCCTCTCCCCGTCTCCACCCTCCTCTCCCCGTCTCCACCCTCCTCTCCCCGTCTCCACCCCCCCCTCCCCACTCCACCCTCCTCTCTACCCTCCGTCTCCCCGTCTCCACCCTACGTCACCCCGTCTCCCCCCTACGTCTCCCCCCTACGTCTCCACACTCCCCGTCTCCACCCTCCTCTCCACTCCCGTCTCCCCACTCCACCCTCTACTCCCATCTCCACCCTCCTCTCCACACTCCCCGTCTCCACCCTCCTCGTCTCTACACTCCACCCTCCATCCCCGTCTCTACCCTCCTCTCCCCGTCTCTACCCTCCTCTCCCCGTCTCTACCCTCCTCTCCCCGTCTCTACACTCCCCATCTCCGCTCCCCGTCTCTACACTCCACCCTCCTCTCCCCGTCTCTACACTCCACCCTCCGTCTCCCCAGCTCCCCTTCTCCACCCTCCGTCTCCCCCCTCCTCTCCACCCTACACTCCCGTCTCCGTCTCCCCCCTCCACCCCCTCTCCGCCCCCCCGTCTCCGCCCTCCGCTCCCCGCCTCCACCCTCCCTCTCTCTCTCCACCCTCCACTCCCGTCTCCACCCTCCGTCTCCGCTCCCCGTCTCTACCCTCCGCTCCCCGCCTCTACACTCCGCTCCCCGCCTCTACCCTCCGCTCCCCGTCTCTACACGCCACCCTCCGCTCCCCGTGTCTACCCTCCTCTCCCCGTGTCTACCCTCCTCTCCCCGTCTCTACCCTCCTCGTCTCCGCCTCCGCTCCCCGTCTCTACACTCCACCCTCCTCTCCTCCGTCTCCACCCTTTGTCTCCCCCCCTCCGTCTCCGCTCCCCGTCTCTACACTCCACCCACCACTCCCGTCTCCGTCTCCCCCCTCCTCTCGCCGTCTCTACCCTCCTCTCCCCGTCTCTACCCGTCTCTACCCTCCTCTCCGCTCCCCACCCTCCTCTCCGCTCCCCGTCTCCGCTCCCCGTCTCTACACTCCACCCTCCTCTCCAACCTCCGCTCCCCACCCTCCTCTCCGCTCCCCGTCTCCGCTCCCCGTCTCTACACTCCACCCTCCTCTCCCCCGTCTCCACCCTTTGTCTCCCCCTCCGTCTCCGCTCCCCGTCTCTACACTCCACCCTCCTCTCCACCCTCCACTCCCGTCTCCCCCCTCCTCTCCGTCTCCCCGTCTCCGCCCTCCGCTCCTCGTCTCCGCTCCCCGTCTCCGCCTCCACACGCCGCCCTCCGCCTCCACACGCCGCCCTCCACACGCCGCCCTCCGCCTCCACACGCCGCCCTCCGCCTCCACACGCCGCCCTCCGCCTCCACACGCCGCCCTCCGCCTCCACACGCCGCCCTCCGCTCCCCGTCTCTACACTCCACCCTCCTTCCCCCTCTCCCACACTCTCCATTTTCATCTCTGCCCAGTCCTTTCCTTCTGCCAGCCTCTCATCATCTCAGTCTTTTAGTTATTCTCTAACAGATGCTTTGGCCCACACATTATGCAAACTCAACACTCCCCCACCCCACAGTGAAATCTACATTTTTCATACATTAGGCTAAATTGCCTAACATAAAAATGCATCCACACACAGGCACAAAAATGCCCACGTACGTACAGACATTTAGTCAAACCCACACGTACGTACAGACATTTAGTCAAACCCACACGTACGTACAGACATTTAGTCAAACCCACACGTACGTACAGACATTTAGTCAAACCCACACGTACGTACAGACATTTAGTCAAACCCACACGTACGTACAGACATTTAGTCAAACCCACACGTACGTACAGACATTTAGTCAAACCCACACGTACGTACAGACATTTAGTCAAACCCACACGTACGTACAGACATTTAGTCAAACCCACACGTACGTACAGACATTTAGTCAAACCCACACGTACATACAGACATTTAGTCAAACCCACACGTACGTACACACATTTAGTCAAACCCACACGTACATACAGACATTTAGTCAAACACACACGTACGTACAGACATTTAGTCAAACACACACGTACGTACAGACATTTAGTCAAACACACATGTACGTACAGACATTTTTCCTTGGGACTAAACATCCATCTGCAAAGAGACTATGACTCCTGCCAGCGCTGATCAAAACATCCGTGCGGATACATAAGACAAACGTGTTGCGGTCAAAAGCTAAAGCCAAACTTATCTTCCAGTGGTTTAGAAGAACTGACAACTCCTGTGTACTTGGCCATCAATTTGCTGCTTTCTATCTCCTACACGTGTGTGTGAGAAAAGAGGGCGGGACAGAGTTGATTCCTTGATGGGAACTTGAGTTTCGGCAGTGTGTACTAGACATGGTTACCTATATACACAAAGAGAAATGGCAAACATATTTATTACGAATAACCTAATTCATTGGCCTACACTTGCTTTAGAGAAGGCCACTCAAGTCCAAGTGTTTAGTGGTGGTAGTCACAATACACAAGCACTAGCAGTGGTTGCATGTTGTGCAATAGAAGGCTGTTATGGGATTTTCCCCTATAAATCCTCTAAGTAAAAGAAGACTAATTTCACCTTAATCCACAGGAAATTGTTGGGTGCTGTTTACGATGGAAAAACAAAGCCTTACACAGTTAGAAGACCTATAATTAAGTTATGGTCTAAAGAAAGTGTGCAAACTATCGCGCAATGTTTGCACAATGAAGTAAGTCCTCATTCCCCAAACTACAGGATAAAGTGACAGTTCTGATCATTAATGTGGTTTGTTTCCATGCAACTGAAAGCCATGTTGTGTTATATGTGACGTTCAGTGGCAGGGTCAAAGTTCAACTCTAATCTCCCTGAGAGTGGCGTTTCTGATAGCAATACTAGCCCTTCACATGGCAGGACGGGAATAGTCCACAGTCACCTGCGGCAACGACCTAGTAGTATCATTTCAAGAGGTGGGGTCACTGACTGGCTATACTGATGGGTACAATAGCCTTGAGAGAGGAGGGGGATGGAATAGATACTGTATCTAACACTTTTTCAAGCACTGCTAGATCAATTCACACAAGAACACAAAGACAACCATCACCACACACACCTACATGACCCACACCTTTCAAAACACCCATTCATTTCAAACTGTTCCCGCGGCTACGTGAGAGACACAAAATGAGTGTGCAACATTCACAGCACTGGCTCTTCCGGTGATATACGGAAATGCATTACCACTTCCCCTTCTAATGAGCAAAACCACTTTAATGGCCAGACACGTTGTAGTGGTGAAATCGGTCTGTGGTGTTGTGGAATCACAGACAGTTGTGCTTCTCCCTTCCTTTTTACCCCCCCTCTATTCCACGCCCCTCTCCCCGAGGCGCACCTGCACTCTCTGCACCAGCAGGACTGAGTGTGTCTCGTTCTGGTCGGCCTCCAGGATCAGGTCGGTCAGTTTGTGGATGATGACGTCCAGGGGACCCTGCTCCTCCAGGGGCTGGCTCAGGTCCAGCTGAGGACAGACACAGGGGAGACGTCAGGGGTTAGAGGTCAGCAAGGAAACAAACAAGGAAAGCTACTGTACCACCACTGTAGCCATAACCCGTCTTTATTTTGTATATTTGACAGATATTTTTGGTAACACTCTTGGTAACCTATGTAGGCTGATGCAGTAGAGATACAGGACTAGCTTGGCCTCAGACTGAACAGTCAGAGTTATATGATAGGTCTGGCTCCTGTGGTCAGTAGAGTACAGTAGGTCGATACTGGTGTTGTGCATCCACTGGGGGAGTTATGTGGGTCAGCATACATACCCAGAGGATGGGGACACACACAAACCCTCTCACTAGAAGAGGAGACTGAATTGTGCCCCAAAGCCTCTTCTACTAGGGTACATGCTGTGCCCAAATCACAAGGAGCCTCTATTGTGATCTAAGCTGAATGGATCCACTGTAGTGTGAGGGAGGGTTCCAGTGTGTGTGTATGAGAGCGTATTCTGATTCTCTCCATCTCTGGGTTTGTGTGCTGTAGACCGTACCCATTTCTAAGTCCCTTTTATCAGCATGTCTGATTCCGCATTATGTCTGTATGCAACTGGGCACGCGTGTGTGAGGGGCCTTCAGCTGGGTTATCTTCAGCAGAGAGGCCATGCCTGAAGAAAAAGGGCCAATAATAGACCTATTTTGGACACACACACACACACACACACACACACACACACACACACACACACACACAGCAGAAGAAAAAAAATTCAGCCTAAGGCCCGGTTTACCGATAGCAATGGAACTTGGCTTATGAGTATTTTAACAATGGATCATTCCTACAAACTGCCCAAGATGCAACATGCATTTCCCAAAAGACCACAGTGACAACATTTGCAAGTGCATCGTGGGAGCATGTGCCGATACTGATAGGTTCGAAAGAAAGGCAGCGCTGCTCCATTCAAATCTTACATTAACATTATTCCACAATACTGATGACAGATCAGATGACAGCTCCTAGAGATATCACCTATGGCTGCAAATAATGAGGAAGGCTTATTCTAATGCCTTCAATATTACTTTTGTAATACAGTATATAACCTATCTTACAAACTAATAACAGTTTTTATTCAACCGTAAAATAAGTAACAGATCCATGGCCACATTGAGGTTACTATAACTATACATTTGTTCGTATGTAACGTTAATCATATGGAGCGTGCGTGTTCAAGATAGCATGCATACTGTAGGTTGTGGCGGATCTGTGGAGATATTCACAATTGCGGTAGTCTGTGGAATCTCGAACGGCATTGATCACTTGCAGCATGTACTATTGTTGTAATCTCAACTTCAAACCAGGTAATTTGGTTCTGCTATTTGGTTCTGCTATTTCCCTGTGGCTCAGTTGGTAGAGCATGGTGTTTTCAACGCCAGCATGGTGTGTGCAACGCCAGGGTTGTGGGTTCGATTCCCACGGTGTGCCAGTACAAGAACAAAAATGCATGAAATGAAATGTATGCATTCACTACTGTAAGTCGCTCTGGATAAGAGCGTCTGCTAAATGACTGAAATGTAAATGTAAATCATATTTGGCACATCATTGCACACGTTAAACCTCATGAAATATATTGGGGCAAACATTAGACAGTAGCCGACAACTAGCAAATTAGAACTCAATGGATTGAGGTCTATGTATCCTACTGTATTTATCTTTTAATGTAGTTATCGGTTTTCATCTAATTTTATAATTTGCTTGTTTATAACATTTGCAAAGAGATTGGCAACTTTGTTCTGCAGTTATCAGCAGTCACAGAGACAGAAAAACATCTTCATTCTATGTTTAGCGGAAATCTTCTGTGTAGGCTATGAAGTGAGGTGGAAGGGCAAAAAACAACAACAAAAAAGCATCCAACTACGCATTTAGCAGTTCTAAACTCAGCAACAAAAAAAAAGTCCCTTTTTCAGGACCCTGTCTTTCAAAGATAATTCGTAAAAATCACAATAACTTCACAGACCTCCACTGTAAAGGGTTTAACTTGTTATGGATAGGGGGCAGTATTTTCACGGCCGGATAAAAAAACGTACCCGATTTAATCTGGTTATTACTCCTGCTCAGAAACTAGAATATGCATATAATTAGTAGCTTTGGATAGAAAACACTCAAGTTTCTAAAACTGTTTGAATGGTGTCTGAGTATAACAGAACTCAAATGGCAGGCCAAAACCTGAGAAGATTCTGTACAGGAAGTACCCTGTCTGACCATTTCTTGGCCTTCTTTGTCATCTATATCCAAAACAGAGGATCTCTGCTGTAACATGACACTTTCTAAGGCTCCCATAGGCTCTCAGAAGGCGCCAGAACGTTGAATGATGACTCTGCGGTCTCTGGCTGAAAAACAGTAGCGCATTTGGATAGTGGTCGATCTGAGAACAACGTGCACGTGAAGAGGCCATTTTACATTTTCAGTCTTTGAACGAATTCAACGACTCCCGGTCGGAATATTAATCGCTATTTTACGAGAAAAATCGCATAAAAATAGATTTTAACTTCTCTAGGGCCAGTGGGACGATTTCGTCCCACCTACGTAACAGCCAGTGGAATCCCGTGGCGCGTTATTCAAATACCTTAGAAATGCTATTACTTCAATTTCTCAAACATATGACTATTTTACACCATTTTAAAGACAAGACTCTCATTAATCTAACCACACTGTCCGATTTCAAAAAGGCTTTACAACGAAAGCAAAACGTTAGATTATGTCAGCAGAGTACCCAGCCAGAAATAATCAGACACCCATTTTTCAAGCTAGCATATAATGTCACATAAACCCAAAACACAGCTAAATGCAGCACTAACCTTTGATGATCTTCATCAGATGACAACCCTAGGACATTATGTTATACAACACATGCATGTTTTGTTCAATCAAGTTCATATTTATATCAAAAACCAGCTTTTTACATTAGCATGTGACGTTCAGAACTAGCATACCCCCCGCAAACTTCCGGTGAATTTACTAAATTACTCACAATAAACGTTCACAAAAAACATAATTATTTTAAGAATTATAGATACAGAACTCCTCTATGCACTCGCTATGTCCGATTTTAAAATAGCTTTTCGGTGAAAGCACATTTTGCAATATTCTAAGTAGATAGCCCGGCATCACAGGGCTAGCTATTTAGAAACCCACCAAGTTTAGCACTCACCAAAGTCAGATTTACTATAAGAAAAATGTTATTACCTTTGCTGTTCTTCGTCAGAATGCACTCCCAGGACTTCTACTTCAATAACAAATGTTGGTTTGGTTCAAAATAATCCATAGTTATGTTCAAATATCCTCTGTTTTGTTGTGCGTTCAAGACACTATCCGAATGGTAAAGAAGGGTGACGCGCACAACGCATTTCGTGACAAAGAAATTCTAAATATTCCATTACCGTACTTCGAAGCATGTCAACCGCTGTTTAAAAACCAATTTTCATGCCATTTTTCTCGTAAAAAAGCGATTATATTCCGACCGGGAAAGCGTGTTTACGTTCAAAGAGAGAGAAAGTAAAAACATGGGATCCCCTCGTGCACGAGCCTCAGTCTGATGGTCCCCTGATAGAGCACTTACCAAAGGCGCTAAAGTTTTTCAGCCAGCGGCTGGAATTACATCATTCAGCTTTTTCCCGGGTTCTGAGAGCCTATGGGAGCCGTAGGAAGTGTCACGTTACAGCAAAGATCCTAAATGTTCAATAAACAGAGCCAAGAAGCCCAAGGAATGGTCAGAGAGGGTACTTCCTGTTTGGAATCTTCTCAGGTTTTTGCCTGCCATATGAGTTCTGTTATACTCACAGACACCAACAGTTTTAGAAACTTTAGGGTGTTTTCTATCCAAAGCCAATAATTATATGCATATTCTAGTTTCTGGGCAGTAGTAATAACCAGATTAAAATTGGGTACGTTTTTTATCCGGCCGTGTAAATACTGCCCCCTAGCCCTAACAGGTTAAACAGCTTTTGACATGATTCGAAGTACGGTAATGGAATATTTTGAAATTTGTCACGATACGCGTCCGCGCGTCACCCTTCGGATAGTGCCTTGAACGCACAAACAAAACGCCGCTATTTGGATATAACTATGGATTATTTGGAACCAAACCAACATTTGTTGTTGAAGTAGAAGTCCTTGGAGTGCATTCTGACGAAGAACAGCAAAGGTAATCCAATTTTTCTTATAGTAAATCTGAGTTTGGTGAGTACCAAACTTGGTGGGTGTCAAAATAGCTAGCCTGTGATGGCCGGGCTATCTACTCAGAATATTGCAAAATGTGCTTTCACCGAAAAGCTATTTTAAAATCGGACACCGCGATTGCATTAAGGAGTTCTGTATCTATAATTCTTAAAATAATTGTTATGCTTTTTGTGAACGTTTATCGTGAGTAATTTAGTAAATGCACCGGAAGTGTTCGGTGGGAATGCTAGTTCTGAACGTCACATGCTAATGTAAAAAGCTGGTTTTTGATATAAATATGTACTTGATTGAACAAAACATGCATGTGTTGTATAACATAATGTCCTAGGAGTGTCATCTGATGAAGATCATCAAAGGTTAGTGCTGCATTTAGCTGTGGTTTTGGTTTTTGTGACATTATATGCTAGCTTGAAAAATGGGTGTCTGATTATTTCTGGCTGGGTACTCTGCTGACATAATCTAACGTTTTGCTTTCGTTGTAAAGCCTTTTTGAAATCGGACAGTGTGGTTAGATAAAGGAGAGTTGTCTTTAAAATGGTGTAAAATAGTCATATGTTTGAAAAATTGAAGTTTTCGGATTTTCGAGGAGTTTGTATTTCGCGCCACGCCCTATCATTGGATATTGGAGCGGTGTTCCGCTAGCGGAACGTCTAGATTTAAACAGTGTTTCCCATGCTTGTTCAATGAACCATAAACAATTAATGAACATGCACCTGTGGAACGGTCGTTAAGACACTAACAACTTACAGACGGTAGGCAATTAAGGTCACAGTTATGAAAACTTAGGACACTAAAGAGGTCTTTCTACTAACTCTGAAAAACACCAAAAGAAAGATGCCCAGGGTCCCTGCTCATCTGCGTGAACGTGCCTTAGGCATTCTGCAAGGAGGCATGAGGACTGTAGATGTGGCAAGGGCAATAAATTGCAATGTCCGTACTGTGAGATTCCTAAGACAGCGCTACAGGGAGACAGGACGGACAGCTGATCGTGCTCGCAGTGGCAGACCACGTGTAACAACACCTGCACAGGACGGGTACATCTGAACATCACACCTGCGGGACAGGTACAGGAGGGCAACAACTGCCCGAGTTACACCAGGAACGCACAATCCCTCCATCAGTAATCAGACTGTTCGCAATAGGCTGAGAGGCGCTGGCCTGAGGGCTTGTAGGCCTGTTGTAAGGCAGGTCCTCACCAGATATCACTGGCAATAACGTTGCCTATGGGCACAAACCCACCATCGCTGGACAAGACAGGACTGGCAAAAAGTGGTCTTCACTGACAAGTCGCGGTTTTGTCTCATCAGGGGTGATGGTCGGATTCGCGTTTATCGTCGAAGAAATGAGCGTTACACCGAGGCCTGTACTCTGGAGCGGGATTGATTTGGAGGTGGAGGGTCCGTCATGGTCTGGGGCGGTGTGTCACAGCGTCATTGGAGTGAGCTTGTTATCATTGCAGGCAATCTCAACGCTGTGCGTTACAGGGAAGACATCCTCCTCCCTCATGTGGTACCCTTCCTGCAGGCTCATCCTGACATGACCCTCCAGCATGACAATGCCACCAGGCATAATGCTCGTTCTGTGTGTGATTTCCTGCAAGACAGGAATGTCAGTGTTCTGCCATGGCCAGCGAAGAGCCCGGATCTCAATCCCATTGAGCACATCTGGGACCTGTTAGATCGGAGGGTGAGGGCTAAGGCCATTCTTCCCAGAAATGTCCGGGAACTTGCAGGTGCCTTGGTGGAAGAGTGGGGCCAAATCTCACAGCAAGAACTGGCAAATCTGGTGCAGTCCATGAGGAGGAGATGCACTGCAGTACTTAATGCAGCTGGTGGCCACACCAGATACTGACTGTTACTTTTGACCTTCTCTTTGTTCAGGGACACATTATTCCATTTGTTAGTCACATGTCTGTGGAACTTGTTCAGTTTATGTCTCAGTTGTTGAATCTTATGTTCATACAAATATTTACACGTTAAGTTTGCTGAAAATAAAACGCCGTTGACAGTGAGAGGACGTTTCTTTTTTTTGCTGAGTTTATGTGGTCTTAGGCAGTCAGTAGGTAACAGTTTAAGTGCAACTTTAGTAATGATGGTTTTTGGAAACAGCTCAGCGATTTAATGACGCTCCAATAAAAAAGGTTAAAATGATGAACTTAAGCCTTACGGTGCTTTTGGGAAACCGGCCCAAAACGGTCTAATAGCAAGGAAGGATACAGCGAGGCTGAGCATGCTCTTTCTTTCCTATCATTAACGATAGGGATTTCGCAGACTCCAACATAAGTACTTGCTAAATGCAAAATATGCAAATAAAATAGGCTTACATGGTATGGAATGACCTTTTTTGTTACACGTTATGAAACCTATTGGTACAGTAAAATGTGCGCTTTAGCCATTGGCCTTATACACACACCCAGAGGATATTTTCCCAGGTACCAGACTGCTTGATTCTGTACTAGACAAAAACATTGTCTGTCTTATGTTAAATATAAGAGCACTTAGAAAGCATTGTGTGCATTGACAGCGTTATGAGCGTTAGGCCGTTAGCCATTGCTAGCACCAGAGTTCCATGTCCCAGAGGGGCTTCAAAAGCCATCAATCGCCATTTCTGTTATTGACTCTGATCTTCTTCAGTAACTGGAGATCAGAGTCAATAAAAGACATTTAGCTTGCAGCGCTAGTCCACGCAGCTTCGAGAGGCCCCATTAGTTCACCGGAGTCCTTGGTATTCAGTTTGGGAGCCAAATAGAGACAACTTAACAGCACACAGTGGGTCAAAAACTAAACATTCAGCCCAGAGAGAGAGATGAAAAGCTACGGAACATGGTCTGGCAGTGTAGGCCAGGCTGGTTAATCATTCTAGGAGAGGTGATGGATACATTACTTATTAGCCTTTGTCCTGCTTTGGTAAAAATGGTCAAAAAATAAAATAAAAAAAGAATACAAAAATAAACTGTCATACCTAGTTTACAGGGCAGTCTGGGGCGGAAAGACTCAAAACACACAAGGACATAGGGGGATACAGGCACTGTATATACTGTACTGTGGAGACAACAAACATCACAGAGACAGGGCACACAATACTAAAGGCGTAGTAGTCAGCAGAGGTGACGAGGACACACTGGTCTCAGGGCCTGCCCTCCAACGCACGTACGGGTTGGAGAGCAGCCAGAGAGGATTTGGCTATGCGCCACAGCTCCTAATCTCCTACTTCCACAAAAGAGGTCCTGTCTACAGCGTGGCCCCTCACACACACCAGCAGTGACATGGAAGTCGGTCCCATCCCGCTACTCACGTCATGGATGGCGCACGACCTTGCTCTAGCACTCCCACATAACTCTTTGCGAAGCCGCTGATGTTATGCTAAACAACACTAAAAACAGAAAATGGCAATTGACGTCTTTTGAAGCCCCCCTGGGACATGCAGCACTGGTGCTAGGCCATGCCTGTGACAGACATCACAGAAAATACCCACAGTCCTGCAGGGAGAACAGGTCAAGGGCAGAATGTTTCCAGCTTGTTCTACTGAGGGGCTTTGTGTTGTCACATTCCCCAGAGAAATGTTTTCTGATCTACAGAACAGTGAGGATCTACAGCAGTCGTTTCTCTTCCAACCATATACACTGAACAAGTGGTAAAGTGTTCGTCCCATATTTCATGAGCTGAAATAAAAAAAATCTCATTAAAATGTTCCATACGCCTAAAAAGCTTCTCTAAAATTGGGCACAAATTTGTTTACATCCTTGTAAGTGAGCATTTCCCCCTTGCCAAGATAATCCATCCATGTGACAGGTGTGGTATAATCAAGAAGCTGATTAAAAAGCTTGATCATTACACAGGTGCACCTTGTTCTGGGGACAATAAAAGGCCACTTTAAAATGTGCAGTTGTCACACACACACACAAACACAATGCCACAAATGTCTCAAGTTGAGAGAGCGTGCAAGTGGCATGCTGACTGCAGGAACGTCCACCAGAGCTGTTGCCGGATGTCCACCAGAGAAGAAGCCGGATGTGGAGGTCCTGGTCTGTGGTTACGAGGCTGGTTGGACGTACTGCCAAATTCTCAAAAACAACGGAGGCGGCTTATGGTAGAGAAATGAACATTAGATTCTCTGGCAACAGCTCTGGTGGACATTCCTGCAGTCAGCATGCCAACTGCACGCTCCCTCAAAACTTGAGACATCTATGGAATTGTGTGACAAAACAGCACATTTTAGATTGGCCTTTTATTGTCCCCAGCACATGGTGCACCTGTGTAATTGTAATGGTTTTGACTTCAGGTAATTGTTTGTTAGGTGTGCCAGGTAGGTCGTGCCTACCAGAGAAAATATTGAGGTCTCCTTTTTTTGGAGGGAATTAGTCCTGTCTGGTCCGTCAAGTCTACACCAATACCAAGGACTCATGTAAAAGTCAGTATAGAAATAGTTTTAATGGTTTATGAAAAGTGTATGGAAATAACTTCAAAACCACTGTTCTTTTGCGTTTGCTGTATTAAGAAAATAAATGATCACACAATCAATATCAGTCACGAAATAACAACCTTAATTCACTTGTAAAATGTCCAGTACCTCGGGCATCCAAACTTGGGAGACATCTGTGGCATTGTGTTCTGACAAAACTGCATATTTTAGAGTGTCCTTTTACTGTCCCCAGCACAAGGTGCACCTGTGTAATGACCATGCTGTTTAATCAGCTTCTTGATATGCCACACCTGTCAGGTGGATGGATTATCTTGGCAAAGGAGAAATGTTCACCAACGGAGGTAAACAAATGTGTACACAAAACCTGAGAGAAATAAACCTTTTGTGCATAATGGAAAAATCTGGGATCTTTTATTTCAGCTTATGAAACATGGGACCAACATTTTACATGTTGCGTTTATATTTTTGTTCAGTATAGTGCCAGGTTCTTGCACCTCCCTGGAGCCATAGGGTAATTGGACTCATGTCTCAGCAGTGTCTCCCTCGCTCTCTCCTACCTCACAGAGTGTGGCGGCACTCAAACAAGCCATCTTCATGACGCACCAAGTTCTGGTCGCCACTGCTTTTTGACTGTCCTAACGACTGGAGTCCCGTACTCATTTCTCACTGTAGGTTTGAGATCACTGAGAAGCTGAGCTGAACTCCAGGGCGGAGTGAAAACGACAGCTGCTGAGCCTGTGCTCCAGTGACTCTCCTAAAGCCTGAGAGAGACGGAGGAAGGACGCTACTGCTGTGCTGCCCTCTCATCTAAGGCTTCATTACTGAAGGCCTGCTGCTCCCAGACCCCTCTCATGCCAACGCGTCTCACCCTCACCCAAGTCCACAGGAGAGGGCAGATGGCTGGGGTGATACAGTGCTAGAGGTCAAAACAGGTCAGAGATGAGCATCTCTGGCAGAGATCTAGATAAAGAGCAGTTTTTTTCCCTCACCATGAATGAAAAAACATAGGCCTCCTAAGATCATGCTACAGAGGAATGGGACTGGAGGGAGGAGAGGAACAGTAACATTTCTTCCCTGAAGGGATGGAATCCTGTTAATGTTTTGTGCTCATAAAATAGACAAGAGCTGCATCCTTACTAATTACACATTCAAACCACACCCAATGGGTGGGGTGAAGACACTAAAATCCCTCAGTCAGTCAGTATTCCCCATAGACCCCACAGGTATTGTTCAATCACAGCAATAGGCATCCAACTGGTTACCTCAAGTATGCAGTCGATTAAACTCCTGAGTCCCTGAACTAAGATGTAAAATGAAATCCAAAAGATCTCTCATTAAACGTTGGATTCTTCTGACTAGTAGCTACTCCCAATAGACTAGAGGAATATCAGCTACATAATGCTTTATGGAGTGAGTCTTATCAATCTCGGTGGGCTTCAATTAAAATGATATACAATTATTATTTTTGATCAGTGGGAGAGATACAGTAACAACCAGGAAATTAACTTGAAATTCCCTAGCACTCAACACATGATAAACATTTTACAACATTTTTCCTGGGCAGCAACACAAACGTTGGCCATTTCCTTGCCCGGTTCCACTTGCTAGCAGAGAACTAAGTCTGGTGGGTTAATATGATCAGCTCCGAAACATACAGACTAATGTACGGGCCTTGGGAGAAGGCTGCTTCTCATGAGCTCAGGGCAAACAGGTCAATATTGATGAGGTTGTGGAAATCACTTAGAGAATGATTAGCATGAATGGAGGGCAGAGGAGGACAAGAGGGAGAGAGTAAGAAAAGGACAGATTGTGGATATATGAATGAAAAGGATGAAGATAGAGGAACCTTACTCTTCCTTCTCAGACTTTTTCCCCCTCACAGAGAAATCCTGAAGTTTTTCCCACACTAGAAATGGAAATATGAAATGAGCTCCCTAAGGGCCGACCGATTTAGGTTTGTTCACAGAGCATGATGTCACATCGCTGCCATGCCCTCCAGATGTCCTAAATCTCTGCCATTGACATTACTGACTGACTTTCAAAACAGGGACATACATTTTGCTTTATTGCAAGCTCTGCTCCAATAAATGAGTGATATTACAATTAGTGGGCCTATGGAGGAAACTGGCCATCATGGCCCCAGAAAGGTTCTCAGCAGGAAAGGTTCAAACTCCTTAGCTTAAAATAGGGCAATATTCTCTAGCCATTTTTCGTCAGCCTTTAAATCAGTGAGTCCCATGAATAAGGTATTATTCCCAGAAAAACTGAAAATGTAAAAGTTACCCAAACACTGCATCAAAAGGGAACGATAAAGCCCTGTTCACAGGAAAATGAACTGTACAGATGTTTATGCAAGGCAAAATGGAGTATAGCATATGATTATTTTGGTTGCCATTATTGACATTGTTTACCACCAGTCTACTAGAAAAGACTTGGCTGTTATAAACAGGGTCAGCAATAGGGTCAGCTTGAAAACTACAAGGACACAAGTGAGGGCTGGAACAGGTGGTGTGTGTGTGTGTGTGTGTGTGTGTGTGTGTGTGTGTGTGTGTGTGTAGTGGAGTGGGTTTAACCTTGATCAGACCACCTCTTCCTCAGATTCACCACACAGCCAGACAGGAGCAACACAGATAAGAGCTGTCCTTGTACAGTAACTCTATCAAAAAGGAGTATTGAAGACAACATCCCAATTCAAAACAAACAGGCCTATCAGGACCAGACTGGCTCACTATATTGTGACTGATTCCACCCATTACCATCTAGAGCTTTTACAGACTTCTCTGGAAAGCACACAGACCTGCAAGAGGACATTGTCATGTTTCTCTAGCTGTGTAACACTCCCTCCCAATACAGCATCTCTCCCTCGTTATAATAAGGGATGACAGCTTTATACATGGACTAGCATAACAACGCCAGAGCATGACAATGGCTGCCATTGTCTCCCGTGAGGCGGCCGTGCCACATGAGCCACTGACTGGCACAGGGCTCATCTTCCTGGCAGCTCGCACCCTCACCAACTCAAAAACAAAACCTGCAGGTGTCGGTCTGCACTGTGCCCTCTCAATTGGCAGTGACAGCAAGAGCTGGGCCATATGGACAAAAATACATTGTGATAAACTGCCTGAACTGATGCAATACCGATAAATAAAACAATACATTTATAAAAATTAATGTTAACCATGTTTTAAAATATATATATTATCCTTTAACCCATAAGAGTCTAAGCCATGTCTAAGATGGAGGGGGATTCTAAGGAAGTTGTTTTAAGAAGGTAATACCAAGGATTATTTTGCTATTTGATTTTGAATTCTAACATGCTGACTACACTGGGCACGGGATCAGGACAAGCAGGTTGAAATATCAAAACACAAAACTCTGAACCAAATATAAATATAGCATGAAACATTCAGCTAGCTTGCTGTTGCTAGCTAATTTGTCCTGGGATATAAAACATTGGGTTGTTATTTTACCTTAAAACGCACAAGGTTCTTTTTTTCAGGGATCTTTGTAGAATTCTGACCCATTTTGGGTCACACAAAATCGTGTGTTCTCTACTTCGACAATTAATCCACAGATAAAAGGGGAAATTTGGAGCATTTCTAGTAATCTCTCCTTCAGTAGACATTAGATGGCAGTTGGCAACTAACTAAGATGCATTAACCAACACCTGGACTGGAGTGTGGACTTCAGCTCAGTTTTCAGAATCACCCACGTGAGGTATATGCTCCTAAAAGCCAATGAAGAGATGGGAGAGGCGGAACTTACAGCGCATCAAGCGACAAAAATAGAACCAAGTCCTATTTTAAGGCCTTGCTACGCAGACGCTCATTGATACACACAAGCAGTTTGGATGAAATTATTGAATAACATGTTTGTGTAAATTAATTTTGTAACGCGAGCGGTGTGGCCAGCATGTTAGACCCCTTGAAGTATAAAAAAAAAATACATTTTTTTGTATGAAAAATTATTTTGGGGCTTTACTGCCATTATCCCATACAGAGACTGCAGAGCTCTCATTCCACTTTCTGAGAGCCAATGGAAGCCTTAGAAAATGTCACGTTACAGCAGAGATGCTGTATTTTGGATAGAGATAACCTAGAAGGACAACAAATTGTCAGACAGGGCACTTCCTGCATGGAATCTTCTCAGGTTTTGGCCTGCCATATGAGTTCTGTTATACTCACAGACACCATTCAAACAGTTTTAGAAACTTCAGTGTTTTCTATCCAAATCTACTAATTATATGCATATTCTAGTTTCTGGGCAGGAGTAGTAACCAGATTAAATCGGATGTGTTTTTTTTATCCGGCCGTGCAAATACAGCCCCCCAGCCCCAACAGGTTAACCTGTTGGGGGTAGGGGGCAGTATTTGCACGGCCGGATAAAAAAAAACGTACCCGAGGGGCTGGTTTTTCTTTTGTAGTCCGCGATTGACTGTAGACCCTGCCACATACCTCTCGTGTCTGAGCCGTTGAATTGCGACTCTACTTTGTCTCTATACTGACGCTTAGCTTGTTTGATTGCCTTGCGGAGGGAATAGCTACACTGTTTGTATTCGGTCATGTTTCCGGTCACCTTGCCCTAATTAAAAGCAGTGGTTCGCACTTTCAGTTTTGTGCGAATGCTGCCATCAATCCACGGTTTCTGGTTGGAGAATGTTTTAATAGTGTGGGTACAACATCACTGATGCACTTGCTAATAAACTCGCTCACCGAATCAGCGTATTCATCAATGTTGTTGTTCAACGCTATGCGGAACACATCCCAGTCCACGTGATCGAAGCAATCTTGAAGCGTGGAATCCGATTGGTCGGACCAGTGTGGAACAGACCCGAGCGCGGGTGCTTCCTGTTTTAGTTTCTGTCTATAGGCTGGGAGCAACAAAATGGAGTTGTGGTCAGCTTTTCCGAAAGGAGGGCGGGGTAGGGCCTTATATGCTCACGGAAGTTAGAACAACAATGATCCAGGGTTTTGCCAGCATTTGATTGTGAGGAATTCTAAGTCAGGTGAACAAAAAGGACTGGAGTTCCTGTATGTTGTTATGATCACACCATGTCTCGTTAATCATAAGGCCTACACCCCCACCCTTCTTCTTACCAGAGAGATGCTCGTTTCTGTCGGCGCGATGCGTGAAGAAACTAGGTGGCTGTACCGACTCTGATAGCGTGTCTCAAGTGAGCCATGTTTCCGTGAAACAAAGAACGTTATAGTCTCTGATGTCTCGCTGGAAGGCAACCCTTGCTCGGATTTCATCTACCTTGTCAAGAGACTGGACATTGTCGAGTAGTATGCTCGACAGTGGTGCGCGATGTGCCCGTCTACGGAGCCTGACCAGAAGACCGCTCCGTCTGCCCCTGCTGCGGCGCTGTTGTTTTTGGTCCCCGGCTGAGATCCGATCCTTTGTCCTGGGTGGTGGGCCAAACAGAGGATCCGCTTTGGGAAAGACGTATTCCTGGTCGTAATGTTGGTGAGTTGTCGTTGCTCTTATATCCAATAGTTCCTCCCGACTGTATGTAATAAAACCTAAGATTTCCTGGGGTAACAATGTAAAAAATAAAAAAATAAAATAAAACACTGCATAGTTTCCTAGGAACGCGAAGTGAGGCGGCCATCTCTGTCGGCGCCGGAAGTCACACAATCTACCAACAGAAGTTGGTAGATTGGCTGAACCGACTTCAGACGAGTCCCAAGATGCTTGTGGGGGTCGTAAAGCAAAATGGAGAACACGATCGTGTTAGTCTCATCTTTCCATAGAGTTCATAATAGTTTGTAGGCCAAACCATTTGGATGCTACAGACGATTTTGTGAGAAGACAAATACCGCTCTAGCTCTGTCACCTTTTACCGCAGAAGCACAACATAGGTGGATGCGGTGGATTGAGAAGCATTCAATGCGAAAAAACAGATCTCTAGCTTAAACGGACAGATTTTTAATGGGGAGTTTTGTATTATGCTAATTCGATTTTCATGTGGGCACGGAACAACTAGTTTGATGGTTGTGGTCATCAATTGTCCCATTAACAGTCAACCATATCATCAAACGTATTCTATTTCAAACTTCACATTGCTCGAGCATAGGTTACTTACCATAATGAACGATATTAGCAAAATGCCTGTGACAAGTGATCGCTATGGTCAGTGTCAATAATTTTCTGTTTATTGTCCCAGCTCTAGTGACAGCACAGCTAAAATTATGAGAAACAGCTGAGTCTGAGCATGGGAGAGGACAAAGATAGCCCTGGTGGTTGTAGAGACCCGTGTGTGTGTGTGTGTGTGTGTGGTCAGTGTATTAAGAGGCGAGGGGTGTGGGCGCCACAGGCTCTGGGCTGTAACGATCTGCTGGCCTCCCATGAGGGTTGAGAGCGCTCAGAAACAAAGCGCTGCTTACTTTGGGACAATTCCCAGGACATCTTTCCGTCTGGGTGTGCTGAAGATATCTTCAGAAAAAAAAAGACAAAAAAAAGAAAGAAAAAGAACATAAGAACACAAAAGACGGCATAGAAAAACAGCACAAAAGGAGCGGCAGAGAGGAGGCAGGGAGATAAATAGCTCTCCATTTCCTCTTCAAGCTACAGCAGCCCAATAAATAGAAAAATCTTGGAATTTGTTTGAACGACTTAGTATCCCGTTTGAAAGGCTTAGTAAATATAACGATTGTTTATTTTTACTAAATCGTTCAGACACTTAGTCGTTCACACGATATAATTGTTATTTTGTCTAATTAAGCCTCATTTGTTATGCAGTTTGTCAGACAATGTAATGGTTGCTGCAACCATTCATTCACTGATTCCATCCATTGATATGATTGACACTTCTTTGATAGCCTAAAGCAGGGCTGCTTTTGAATACCAGAGCATGTAAGTGGGCGAGTGTGGAGAGAGGTGCAGGGCGTAATTTAGCAGATTTAAAAAATGCCCTCACTCCGGCTACAATTTCACTCTGATACTGCTTAGCCACAAGCGTTGGGCATGCTCTGCCCAGAATATTTTGTTTCCATTATCATTATTAGTTTAATTAGGGCTATTTGGTTGTAATTATTTAGCCTACTCAACCCACAATAGCCTATATCTAGTTTATATTCTACATTCTAACATTAGGATAAAATCCAGAGAGCTGATGTTCTGAAAGAACTGTAAAATCTGGATTCCTACAAATCAGGTGGGCTAGACAATCTGGACCCTCTCCTTCTAAAATGATCTGCCGAAATTGTTGCAACCCCTATTACTAGCCTATTCAACCTCTCTTTCGTATCGTCTGAGAACCCCAAAGATTGGAAAGCTGCCGCGGTCATCACCCTCTTCAAAGGGGGTGACACGCTAGACCCAAACTGTTCTAGACCTATATCCAACCTGCCCTGCCTTTCTAAAATATTCGAAAGCCAAGTTAACAAACAGATAAGACCATTTCGAATCCCATCGTACCTTCTCCACTATGCAATCTGGTTTCCGAACTGGTCATGGGTGCACCTCAGCCATACTCAAGGTCCTAAACGATATCATAACCGCTATCGATAAAAGACAGTATTGTGTACCTCAGGGTTTAGCGCTTGAGGTAGTCACCTCATACAAGTACTTGGGAGTATGGGAGACGGTACACTGTCCTTCTCTCAGCACATCACTGCACTCTTCTGTAAACTGGTCATCTCTGTATACCCGTCGCAAGACCCACTGGTTGATGCTTATTTATAAAACCCTCTTAGGGGGAGGGAGGCCTATCTGAGATATCGCCTCCCTCCCCCTATCTGAGATATCTACTGCAGCCCTCATCCTCCACATACAACACCCGTTCTGCTAGTCACATTCTGTTAAAGGTTCCCAAAGCACACAATAAGAATGTGTTCTTAACTGACTTGCCTAGTTAAATAAAATAAACGTGTGCACATTACAAAAAGGTTTGTCACTAGTGTTTCCCCTCAATGAAAGACAAAAAGGTAATGTCCTCCCGAATGTGAATACAGAAGTTTGGTTTTTGAAATGTCCTGAGATGTGATGATTCTCACCACAATACACTGAACACAGAGTCCCCAGGCAGGAAGCCCATGATTGGTGGTGCGCATGTTGCTCCTGCATCCTCAGACATACAGAAAACAGCATTGGGGAGCTTAGAGAAGAGGCATCCATGAGGGGACGGAGGAAATATGTACAGTTTCCTCCACCGGCCATTTACAGTAGAATATCTGGGAGTAGGGTGTGTAAACTACCCCCCTGAACCCTCTCTCTAGATAGGTCCTCTCCTGGTGCTGAATAGAATTGATTGAGGGAGATTTGGGAAGGTTGGACATCAACGGCTGTGTCATATCATAAAGAAGTGGAAACGTCCACGCCGTCTGAGAATGGGCTAGCTGCATCCCAATATGCAACCGGAGTATGGGCGAGTGGGTGTGTTGAAAGGAAATTAGTTGGTGTCGAAAGCGCTCCACTGTAGGTTAGACTGTTTTAATTGAGCTGTTCTTTTTATCCTTCCGTTTCTTACCATGCAACTACCGTACATCGGGCTACCAATCGCAACAGTTCTGTTAAGCCAGAGGATGAATCTGAGTCGAATTTTACCATTAGTTTAACACAAATAGTACATTTTTTGTTATAAAACTGACAATTGTTTATTTTTATTCAAAGTATTAGATGATGGGTGTACTGTTGCTTCATGCGTTGTAAGTGTGTGCTTACTGTGACCGTCACCCTAATATTAGCTACTAGGTAGTTACTCCCCACGCCTGACAGACAGGAGTGCTTGTCAAAGGGGAGCGAAAGGCAGTGTCCCAGTGTTGTTGCCATTCACCCCCTGCCCATAGAGTTGTAGACCGCATGTACAGTTGAAGTCGGAAGTTTTACATACACCTTAGCCAAATATATAATTATTTTTTTTTAAACTCAGTAACACAATTCCTGACATATAATCCTAGTAAAAACTCCTTGATTGAGGTCAGTCAGGGGTCAGAAGTTTACATAGTATTTGGTAGCGTTGCCTTTAAAATTGTTTAACTTGGGTCAAAAGTTTCAGGTAGCCTTCCTCAAGCTTCCCACAATAAGTTGGGTGAATTTTGGCCACTTCCTCCTGACAGAGCTCGTGTAACTGAGTCAGGTTTGTAGGCCTCCTTGCTCACACACGCCTTTTCAGTTCTGCCCACAAATTTTCTATAGGATTGAGGTCAGGGCTTTGTGATGGCCACTCCAATACCTTGACTTTGTTGTCCTTAAGCCATTTTGCCACAACTTTGGAAGTATGCTTGGGGTCATTGTCCATTTGGAAGACCCATTTGCGACCAAGCTTTAACCTGTCTGGGCTAGGGGGCAGTATTTTCATGGCCGGATGAAAAAGGTACCCAATTTAAACAGGTTACTACTCTGGCCCAGAAAATAGAATATGCATATTATTAGTAGATTTGGATAGAAACACTAAAGTTTCTAAAACTGTTTGAATTGTGTCTGAGTATAACAGAACTCATATGGCAGGCAAAAACCTGAGAAAAATCCAAGCAGGAAGTGAAAAGTCTGAGAATTGTAGTTCTTCTTTTGATTCTCTATCGAAGCTCCAGTGTCTGTGGGGTGACATTGCACTTCCTAAGGCTTCCATTGGCTGTCTAAAGCCTTCAGAAAGTGGTTTGAGCATTTTCCTGTCACTGGGCAGATAATAGGAGCTCAGTTACTGAGTGGTCTGCCTGGCAACAAAGGGATTAGATATGCTCGGTCCCGCAAGCGCCCCTCCTTTTTCTTCTTAAATGAATATGCTATTGTCCGGTTGGAATATTATCGCAATTTTACGTTAAAAATACTATAAAGATTGATTTTAAACAGCGTTTGACATGCTTCTAAGTACAGTAATGGAACATTTTGACTTTGTCTCTCGTTCCGCTCTCGCGAGTTACTCTTTGGATAGTCACCTGAATGCACGAACAAAACGGAGGTATTTGGACATAAATATGGATTATTTCGAACAAAAACAAAATTTCTTGTGAAAGTAGCAGTCCTGGGAGTGCATTCTGACGAAGATCAGCAAAGGTAATACAATATTTCTAATACTAATTCTGAGTTCAGGTTGCCCCGAACTTGGCGGGTGTCTGAATAGCTCACCGTGATGGCTGAGCTATGTACTCAAAATATTGAAAAATGTGCTTTCTCCATAAAGCTATTTTAAAATCTGACACAGCGGTTGCATAAAGGAGTAGTCTATCTATAATTCTTAAAATAATTATGTATTTTGTCAACGTTTATGAGTATTTTTGTAAATTGATGTGCACAGTCACCGGCCGTTTTGGTGGGAATACATTTTCTGAATATCACGCGCCAATGTAAAATGCTGTTTTTGGATATAGATATGAACTTTATCGAACAAAACATACATGTATTGTGTAACATAATGTCCTAGGAGTGTCATCTGACGAAGATCGTCAAAGGTTAGTGCTTCATTTCACTGTGTTTTGGGTTTTATTGACACATGTCCTTGCTTGGAAAATGGCTGTGTGATTATTTTTGTCTATGTACTCTCCTAACATAATCTAATGTTTTGCTTTCGCTGTAAAGCCTTTTTGAAATCGGACAGTGTGGTTAGATTAACAAGAAGTGTGTAAAATGGTGTAAAATAGTCGTATGTTTGAGAAAGTTGAATTATGACTTTGTTGTTTTTTAAATTTTCCACTGGCTGTGTCCCATAGAAGTCAACTTCCTGACTGATGTCTTGAGATGTTGCTTCAATATATCCACATAATTTCCCTTTCTCATGATGCCATCTATTTTGTGAAGTGCACCAGTCCCTCCTGCAGCAAAGCACCCCCACAACATGATGCTGCCACCCCTGTCCTTCACGGTTGGGATGGTGTTCTTTGGCTCGCAAGCCGCCCCCTTTGTCCTCCAAACATAACAATGGTCATTAAGGCTAAACAGTTCTATTTTTGTTTCTTCAGACCAGATGACATTTCTCCAAAAAGTATGATCTTTGTCCCCATGTGCAGTTAGTCTGGCTTTTTATTAATGGCGGTTTTGGAGCAGTGGCTTCTTCCTTGCTGAGCGGCCTTTCAGGTTATGTCGATATAGGACTTGTTTTACTGTGGATATAGATACTTTTGTACCCGTTTCCTCCAGCATCTTCACAAGGTCCTTTGCTGTTGTTCTGGGATTGATTTGCAATTTTTGCACCAAAGTACGTTAACCTCTTGACGGTCGCCTAGGATAGGGGGCGCCACAGCGCATTTTGAAAAAAATTCGTGCCCATTTTAAAAACGGCCTACTACTCAAGCTCAGAAGCTAGGATATGCATATAATTAATACTTGTGGATAGAAAACACCCTAAAGTTTCTAAAACTGTTTGAATGGTGTCTGTGAGTATAACAGAACTCATATGGCAGTCAAAACCCCGAGACAGATCGAAACAGGAAGTGGAATTCTGAATTGCGGACTCAACTTCATCACGTTGCCTATTAATCACACCGTGAGCTATGGTTCATTGAGCACTTCCTATTGCTTCCACTAGATGTCCCCAGTCTTTACAAAGTGATTTGAGCCTTCTACTGTGAGAACGACACGCTGTGGAACGTGGTCACACGGAGAGGGCCATCACCATTATGATGCCGGCGCCCCTAGCTACCCTCCCCTTTCGAAACGTTTTGAAACACAATGCAATCGTCCCCCTCCAATCTTATTGGAGCTCTAGTTGAACAAGCCCCTAAAGATTTATGTTATACAACGTTTGACATGTTTGAACGAACCTAAATAAGAAAAAAATGCATTTTGTTGAAAGAGTAGTCCCGCGCACGTCGGAACTTTTGGTGCAGCCTTCAGAACGCGCTAACAACAACAAGCTAATGGAACATAAAGGATGAACTTTTTCGAACGAAAATACATTTGTTGTGGACCTGGGATTCCTGGAAGTGCCTAAGGATGAAGATAATCAAAGGTAAGGGATTATTGACAATAGTATACAAGACTAGATTTGATATGCGATTGTTCCAAGATGGCTAGCCTATTGCTAGCCTATTGTTCTGAGTATCGCATCCCCTTTTATCGCAAAGTGTGATTACCCAGTAAAGTTATTTTTAAATCTAGCACTACAGGTGCTTTCAAGAGATATTCATCTATAAATCTTAGAATGACAATATTACATTTTAAAAATGTTTTCGAATAGTAATTTAGTAAATTGTAGCGCTGTTTCATCGGATGCATTTGAGGGAAAATAGTTAGTCAACGTTACGCACCGATGTAAAATGCTGTTTTTATATATAAATATGAACTTTATCGAACAAAAGAATGCATGTATTGTGTAACATGATGTCCTAGGTGTGTCATCTGATGAAGATTGTCAAAGGTTAGTGCTGCATTTAGCTGATTTTTGGTTATTTGTGATGCATGTGGTTGGTCGGAAAATGGCTATGTGGCTACTTTTACGATATACTCCTCTAACGTAATCTAATGTTTTGCTTTTGCTGTAAAGCCTTTTTGAAATCGGACAACGTGGTTCGATTCAGGAGAGGTGCATCTATAAAACGATATCATTTGAAAAAATAAAATAAAAATGGAAAAAAAAAATTATTACATTTTGTTATGCTAATGGCGATAGGATTTTTCGCTGGATGTCCGTCCCGTAGGCCGCACAGGGGTTAATCTCTAGGGGACAGAACGCGTCTCCTTCCTGAGCGGTATGACGGCTGCGTGGTCCCATGGTGTTTATACTTGCGTACTATTGTTTGTACAGATGAACGTGGTACCTTCAGGGGTTTGGAAATTGCTCCCAAGGATAAATCAGAATTGTGGAGGTCTAAAATGTTTGTTTTTTTCCCTGAGGTATTGGCTGATTTCTTTTGATTTTCCCATGATGTCAAGCAAAGAGGCACTGAGTTTGAAGGTAGGCCTTGAAATACATCCACAGGTACACCTACTATTGACTCAAATGATGTCAATTAGCATATCAGAAGCTTCTAAAGCCATGACATCGTTTTCTGGAATTTTCCAACCTGTTTAAAGGCACAGTCAACTTAGTGCATGTAAACTTCTGACCCACTGGAATTGTGGAACAGTGAAATAATCTGTCTGTCAACAATTGTTGGAAAAATTACTTGTGTCATGCACAAAGTAGATGTCCTAACCGACTTGCCAAAACTATAGTTTGTTAACAAGAACACTTGTTAACACTCCAATTTGTGGAGTGGTTGAAAAACGAGTTTTAATGACTCCAACCTAAGTGTATGTAAACTTACGAACTGTATGTATCAAGGTGACAGCTAGATGGTTATCAATATTAGTTATTTGTGTAGGCTGCTATCCTAATTTAAATAAAAATGTGATCCTTTTTTTTTGCCACGTTAGCTACCGCCATGGTCACAACCGTGATACCCAGTAAGAAGCACTTCAAGTCGGCAGGCACGTTAATACAACACCGGTACGTCGCTGGCTTATCGACACGTTGTGCAGCCCAATCAGCCACGCAAAACAATCTTGAGAGGCAATACATCTGCCCAATTAGCTGACTCATTTTCATACACCCACTCAGCAGCTACCTAGAGTGCCTTCGGAAAGTATTCAGACCCCTTGACTTTTCCACATTGTTATGTTACAGCCTTATTCGAAAATGTTATAATCTACACACAATACCCCATAATGACAAAGCGAAAACAGGTTTAGAAATTTTTGCAAATGTATTAAAAATCAAAAAATGTAAATACCTTATTTACATAATTATTCAGACCATTTGCTATGAGACTTTAAAATTGAGCTCGTGTGCATGCTGTTTCCATTGATCATCCTTGAGATGTTTCTACAACTTGGAGTCAACCTGTGGTAAATTCAATTGATTGGACTTAATTTGGAAAGGCACACACCCGTCTACATAAAGTCCCACAGTTGACAGTGCACGTCAGAGCAAAAACCAAGCCATGAGGTCAAAGGAATTGTCCGTAGAGCTCCGAGACAGGATTGTGTCGAGGCACAGATCTGGGGAAGGGTAAAAAAAATACTGCAGCAATTAAGGCCCCCCAAGAACAGTGGCCTCCATCATTAAATGGAAAAGTTTGGAACCAACAAGACTTCCTAGAGCTGGCCACCCAGCCAAACTGAGCAATCGGGGGAGAAGGGCCTTGGGTAAGGGAGGTGGCCAAGAACCCGATGGTCCCTCTGACAGAGCTCCAGAGTTCTTCTGTGGATATGGGAGAATCTTCTAGAAGGACAACCATCTCTGCAGCACTCCATCAATCAGGCCTTTACCAATTTGTAAGTCGCTCTGGATAAGAGCGTCTGCTAAATGACTTAAATGTAAATGTAGCGTGGCCAAAGGAAGCCACTCCTCAGTAAAAGGCACATGACAGCCCGCTTGGAGTTTTCCCAAAAGGCACCTATAGGACTCTCTGACCGAGAAACAAGATTCTCTGGTCTGATGAAACCAAGATTGAACTCTTTGGCCTGAATGCCAAGCGTCACGTATTGAGTTAAACTGGCACCATCCCTACGGTGAAGCATGGTGGCATCATCATGCTGCGGTATGTTTTTCACTGGTAGGGACTGGGAGACTAGTCAGGATCGAGGTAAAGATGAACAGAGCGCTCAGGACCCAAGACTGGGGCGAAGGTTCAACTTCCAACAGGACAACAACCCTGAGCACACAGCCAAGACAACGAAGGAGTGGCTTCAGGACAAGTCTTTGAATGTCCTTGAGTGGCCCGGCCAGAGCCCGGACTTGAACCTGATCGAACATCTCTGGGGAGACCTGAAAATAGCTTTGCGACAACGCTCTCCATCCAACCTGAGAGTTTGAGAGGATCTGCAGAGGTATGTGAGAAACTCCCCAAATACAGGTGTGCCAAGCTTGTAGCGTCATACCCAAGACACAAGGCTGTAATCGCTGCCAAAGGTGCTCCAACAAAGTTTTGAGTAAAGGGTCTGAATACTTATGTAAATGTGATATTTCAGTTTTTTATAAATTAGCAAAAATGTCTAAAAACCTGTTTTTGCTTTGTCATTATGGGCTATTGTGTGTCGATTGAGAAAAAAACCTATTTAATACATTTTAGAATAAGGCTGTAACGTAATGTAAAATGTGGAAAAGGTCACGGGGTCCGAACACTTTCCGAATGCACTGTATACTTGCACTGTCTGATATCCATCCAGAAGCCTGGCCTAAGTGGAGGAGGGTGGCTTACTGTGCTCATCAGTCTTGTTCTTCCCCCAGTGCTTCCTTTCTCCCCAAGGGTCACGTTAGAGTTAAGAAATCTGCATTTTGAACAACGCAAACCATTAAAATTGTGTCTTAAACCATTTATATTGTATTATATTCAAAGTATTTTTTTTATTCAATGGAGTGATCAGGCTCCTGCAACTATAGTTTTCGTTCACAGAAAATACATGACTGCGACACATTTGGCAGAAAACAGCTATTTGGCTAGAAGCCACAAGTAAATGAGCTTAGCCTACAATGAAAAAGCCAGTCATTTCTTTGCAAAAACTCAGCACCGCCATTATATTTCTAATGTTTATCATAGAAAGAATGTAGCCAGCTACATTCCCTAAATGTTTTGCTTTAAGTTAATCGTAGATTTTACCAGAGAAAAGTAGGTTACATTGAGAAAAGTACCGGAGAAAAAAGTAGAGCGTTGTCTGAATTCTCACTCAAGTGGAGATGTAACTGAAGCACAATGAGTCTGATGCAGAGCAGAAAACAAAAACGCAGCTAAATATTTATGCATCTTTTATCCTGTGTGAAAGACGTAGAATTCTGCATTAATGTCCCCTCCCCACCCCTGCGATATGAACCATGCCCTCTCTGCCTCATACAGTACAAACCAGCATAACACAACATTCTCTGGGCACAAACACCAGATCTCTGTCAGGCAACAGGAACAAATTATATGGTGTGTAAAAAAAAATATATATATATATATATATCTAGGGATAGGCTATTCCATCAGCATTCTATTAACGATAAACCCTTAACTTTCCAAGCGTGTTGAAACCACGTGTTCCAGAAGCTTTTAATCTCCATTAAAAAAAGAAAAAAAAAAGAAGGTACAAATGTGTGAAAAAAAGCGTACCCAATAATTTAGTTTAAGTCTTATTGAACTTACCTGGACTACTTCTATTCCTCTTTTCCTGAAAGACAGATGAGAAGAAAAAAAGAAATCAAAATACATTCATTCATTATTTAAACATCAAAACGTGGAGGTGGTAAAGAGCGAGCACTGTCGCAACTCCAACAGATTAACCGGACACATCGGCATTAAAACAAATTCACTTTCTCCTGCAGTGTTACATATTACAACAGAATGAAAAGACACCATTGTGTCACCACACACCAAAGTATGTTCTAGTGTTCTGTAGTGGCTCCCAATCACATGGGGAATCTCACACCATCAAAGGTTATGGACATCAAGGGCAGAGATGGCCAGCAAGGAAACCAAAATAGAAAGTGCATGCACCCCCCACCACTTTAAGAGTCCTGAGTCTGTCTCACAAAACATACTGACAATGGCATAGGGCTACTCAACTGTTCCACTTATGCATGTAGTGGATAATATTAAATGTAACAGACTTTGGCATTATTGTTTCAATTTAGCACACACGGTAAATCTTAATTCTGGGACATTGAAGAATAGAATATGAATTTGTTACAGGAATTCATAAATATATCGCTGTTAAGGCTAAATAAGCTCCATCTGCTTTAGTCAGAGTCCAGGGACAGGGAATGTCTTTACTTTTGAAAGATTTTTTTTTTACCCAAAGCGCAATCTAAAAAAAAAATGGGTTGCCTGGCAACGTGCAGACAGCCTACAAGAGAGAAATCCTCAGTGGCGTTTGTGCAAGAGACTTCCAGCGGTTCTAACGTAATAAACCACAATGCTCCTCTAAAAGACTTGACAGTCTTTCAAATCCACCTCAGTCTGCCCAAACAAGCAGAAGTAGTATAAAAGTGGATGTTTTCCGTACTTATCAAAAACAATAGTGATCCAAAGATCTTAGGAGTCGTCAAGTAGTGAACATGCAAGTCCAACTAATCTGAACATACAAACATCGGTGAGAGCATGAACACTAGGCTACGCACAGTGTTTCCTATACATATATATTCTTATGTGTTTTGGGTGTCCGTGGTGCCTCCCGCAGAATTTTTATGTAGCCTCCCGAGTGGCGCAATGGTCTAAGGCACTGCATCGCAGTGCTAGCTGTGCCACTAGAGATTCTGGGTTCAAGTCCAGGCTCTGTCGCAACCAGACGCGACCGGGAGACCCATGGGGCGGCACACAATTGGCCCAGCATCATCCGGGTTAGGGGAGGGTTTGACTGGCAGGGATGTCCTTGTCCCATCGCGCACTAGCGACTCCTGTGGCTGGCCGGGCGCAGTGCAAGCTGACACGGGTCGCCAGGTTTACAGTGTTTCCTCTGACACATTGGTGCGGCTGGCTTCCAGGTTAAGTGGGCATTGTGTCAAGAAGCAATGCGGCTTGGTTGGGTTGTGTTTTAGAGGAAGCACGGCTCTCGACCTTTGCCTCTCCCGAGTCAGTACGGGAGTTGCAGCGATGAGACAAGACTAACTACCAATTGGATACCACGAAACTGGGGAGAAAAACAGAAGAAAAAAAAATACATATACGTTTATGAAAAAGGAATGAGAAGCCCAGTTCTGGTGACTTTTTTTAAAAAGGACATTCTGACAGCATCTAAAATATAATTTCCACCTCCAGAAATGAGCCCAATAACATATTGGTAAAAATTATTTTAACATATTGGACCATGCATATAGCCCAGCGGTAGGCAACCGCTGCAGGCACTTCATGTTTTTGATTGAACCGACCTGGAAGACCAGGTGTGTTGAATTTAGGCAATCACTGAACTGATCAATTAGCTCAGTTGGCCAGGTGTTGTGCCTAGTTGGAACAAAATCCTGCAATACCTGTGGCAGTCCAGGAACAACAGGGTTGCCTTACCCTGATATAGCCTATGCATGGTCTCAATTTAAGCAATAAAAAAGGTACAAGTGTTGTGGTATATGGCCAATATACCACAGCTAAGTGCTGTTCTTAGGCACGCTTCTATTGTTTCAATAAAAGTGGTTCAATCTGTCAAGGCAGAGAGGTTAATGGGACATGTAGAAACCCACTGGGTTGATGGGAGCTATTGTCTAGATCAAATATTTCTCTATAACGAAAGCACGAGGTCCAAACGCAAACAGGAAGAGACATGGCATCTTACACAGAGCTGGTGATATTAAAGTGCTGATGGGCCTCAGACTGGGTTCTCCGAGTGTGGGTTCCTCTCTCTATGAAGTTGAAATGGAGCATTGAATGAGACTACTAAAAGCATCGGAGGTTCATGTCACTCAATAGTAGGTAAAAATGGCCAACAAAAATAACCTAAAATAATAATTCCAAAACATAGGCCAATAGCCTAGGAGTAAAAGAACAAACCCTACTACACCAATGACTTGCCAAATCTTTACAAGAACAAAAACACAGTTGCGCCCAGGTCACAGCCCCATGGTAACAGTAGAGCAGCCATTCACTGATTTACAACAATGTGGATATTTAATACTGCAGCTGGCACGTTTCATGGGGTGTGAATGGGGTCATTGGTTTCAGCCTAGCTCAGAGATAGGCAGCACTCTCATATTGTTGCCTGGTCCATGCGACGAAAGGAAAGGAGGGAAGATTAATAAGGCAAGCAGAGTTGCCAAGGCCAAGCTTTTTGTTTGGGCTTGACACACGAGGAAGTAGTTGATAGTGCAGGGTGATGTCAACTTTTAAATCGCTCTCCTACAAATCACACATTTAAACAAAGTCATACAAAAGCTCACGCGCCCACACACACACAGTTAATGTTCACAACAACAAATTCTCCATCAAGCCAATAGGATGGCAGGATGGTGAGAGGTCAGGGGAATACTAGTCCAAAAATAACAGATCTTTATTCCGTTCGCCTGTGTGTGCATCCAGAGTGAGAGATCCCCCTAACCCTGTCCTGACAGGAGGAAGTGACAGAGCTTCCCTTGTGTCCAGAGGCAGGTGGTCCAGACAGTCATTTCATTTCCCTAATAAAAGGTTAACAGTTCTGCCAGCTTATGGGCATTATTAAAGCAGAAGTCCTTTACGGCAACAGCGTCACCACACCTCATCTCTGACCAGCGGGGATCTCCCAACAACCAGCTGGCCCAGACAGCTCTCCAGGACCACCTCCATTTTGGAACACTCAGTGTCCCAAATGCACTCTTGTGAGGAGGGCTGAATAGAGTCTAGGCAGATGTTGGGGACAGACATACTCTACTGGCTGAAACAGACATTGATCTAACACTAATTACTGTGTGTCATAAACCTTTTAGGTGCATATGAAAATAAACGTGGTTAGTATACAACTTCAATTAAATACAGCAATTAGTGACTAGGAGACTGAGCCAATCTTGTTAATGTCTAAAACTACCACAACTTGATTTCCCCTCATGTGGGTGAGCGTGGAGCTTACACCTAATGTGTAACACACCCAATGGTAATGTCAACACTGGAGAGCTAACTTTATAATTCCAATGTCACAGAAATACTGCAGTACAGTTGCATAGTGTCCTGCACTGTGTGCACGCAAATGAAAACACATTGTTTTTTACAATACAGGAACAGAAATGGATAACAAGGATGTTTCACCTTTCTTCTTCAAATAAGAAATTCATATTTTCCCAAGAAGCACATTGCAGGGAAAACCCACTACAAAAGAAGAACTAGGAGAGACAGAGCAGAATAGCTCACCTGTCATCAGATATGAGGTAAAAGTGTTTGCGTGACCGGATAATGAAACCAAACAGGAATTCCTAGACACATCTTCACTTTGTCAAACTGAAATTATACTCCAGGCCATTGACCGCAACATGAACTACAGCTAGAAGCAACCATGAAGGTTGAGTATGTTAGGCCAACGCCACCATGCACATTCCAAACCAACATTTCGTGGAGTAGACAGTACAGTGGACAGTACAGCAAGGAGGTAACCCGCGACCTAGTACTACATGAAACAAATTGTTCCTGTCACGTTCCTGAACTATATTTTCCATGAGAGTAGGCAAGACGCGTAACATTTGATTGTTCCTACAAGTAATCCAAGCCCATCCTTGGCCTACACACACCATACATAACAGCACCTCCCCACCCTATAGCCTACATATTACACCTGAGCAATCCTCCAGAGGAAATATTTTGGTTGGAGTGTTAGGAAGAGATTAAAAATGTTTGGTGGATTACATCGTCGTAATCTGTGCTGGCTCAATCAGGTTGCTTATCAGCCCCCTTGTGAGGTGAAAATCCATTCAGAGTTCGTACACAGTGTCAAGACAAATTCAAGGACTTTAATTACTTTTTCAAGCATTAATATGCAAGCATCCATTTGTAATAGTTCCTATTATGAAATTGTTTCTAGTTCCCAACAGATGGCAGTATATCACCACAACCACAAAAAATAAAATAAACATACTATTCATCACTACCTTGCATGTTCTACTCAATAATACGTGTTTCACTACTTATTTACCCCAAGTTTGGGAACCACTGTACTACTAACCTCTCTCCCTGGTTGCTTCAACACTTCCTCTCTCTGTGTATCTCCTTTATCTCCTCTTTCATTGCAGCCTGACTCACCACTGTCTGTCTCACTACTCTCTATAAAAAAAAAGGTATTTGTGTTATGAGAACTTATAGTACCCCATCTTTTGATTATAGCTAGCTTAAATTTCAGTTAAATGGTCCTGCTGAGGTCAGGCTCCGTTCAACGTTAGCTTCTAACTTCCTCCTTCTAATCAGCGAAAGGTATTTTATTTAACTAGGCAAGTCAGTGAAGAACACATTCTTATTTACAATGACGGCCTAGGAACAGTGGGTTAACTGCCTTGTTCAGGGGCAGAATGACAGATTTTTACCTTGTCAGCTCGGGGATTCGATACAGCAACCTTTTGGTTACTGGCCCAACGCTCTAACCACTAGGCTACCTGCCGCCTTGTCTCTAACCAGTAATGACATCATTCACAAGGCAGGCTGAGGCGATAACTTTGAGTGAGAGAGAGACCGAATAAGTGAATGAATAAAGTTGTTGGCAATCAGCTTTGAAATCAGCTTATTTTGAGTTATGGAGTTATCACAAAGTGCTAGGGTAGTTAATTGATGTTAGCGTTAGCTGTCAGCTAGAAAATAAAGTTAGCCTACAAAGCTGGGAGCTAAAGGCATCTTCTTCCATTGTAAAGGTTGTAGCTAGTATGGACATTGTTTTGCGAACAGTAATGAACAGTTTTAATCTTTTGCATGCCATGTCACATTATTCAAGTGTGTTAGCTCCCAACTCATGCTGCACATAAGTTAACATGATGCAGCCCAGACTCCCAGTGCAGGCTAGCAATGAGTAAATGGAGAAGAAACGGTGCGCACTACATTAAGTCGGCTGCACTGATAGACTGATTTGGTCCTTGAAACACATTTGACAGAACTACCGAAAGTAACAAATTCTAGTACTGAAACGTTTTTAATTTTCTAGTATCAAAAAAAAGTTTCAGTATAGCGTGCAACACTAAACACAGGAGAGTAAAAGGCAGGTGGATGGATACCACATCTAACATGATACTGAGTCAACCATGAAGGACTAATTTAAATATGCCTCTTAAAAGGATACAGGTCAAAGAGAGCATGGGATTAATGAGATGACAGTTAAAACCCATCATATCTAAAACATACCCGACAGCCACTTATTTACTCCACCAATCAATCACTAAATCCGAATGATTTTGGTTGCCCGAAGATTATGATCACTTAGCCAAAAATTCTAAGTAGCTTTTTTCACAAAACCAGAAAGAAAACTGACTAATGAAATTATTTTCAAATGTTTTTATTTATTGTTCATAACCTGCCCAACGGGCAACCTCACAGCAGGCTCGAGTTGCTCAAGTCACTACAATCCCTGTGATTGTTTCCTACAAAAAAATGCAGTCTCTTCAGAGACACTGAGAAATGCACTTGGCCTATCACTTGTCCCCAACAGTGCTCCAAAACGGCCAGCAGACACTGTTACATGATAGATGCAAATTGAGCTCGAGCTCACACTGAATTTATGTAATATCCTCTTCAATTAATGTTCAAAATGTGTACTCCTCCAAAATATAATCAGTTAAAACAAGAAAAGATGGATGCAACACTTGGTTCTTGAGGTCATAATATAAATAGTAGCGCCATTTGGGCACATTTAAAGTGATTCCCTATGTTTTTAAGACTGGATATTTGTAACAAATAGCTACAGCACTACTAGTACTAGCTACTACAATGTATCTCGCACCAGATTGCTGGCTGCATCCCTCCAGGACTGTAACTACTGTACAGTAGACTGAAATGTAACCACCAGTAGCTACAGTGTTGTCAGCACATACAGTAGCCTACCTGCACAAATCAGCAAAGGCCTGAAAATTCAGCTTCTTCATCTTCTTCTCGCTGAGCCAGTAACCCACTCTTCTGCCTTTCAAAAAAGTCTGCATCTCCACCTCGCGTGTTCACAATCCAGAAGTTACGGTCGAATCAACCTGGACACTGGCGAAAACAGGAAACTGTCGTCCCACACGAACCTAGAGGGGAGGGAGAAATGACTTTGTATTTCGTATTAGCCTGGCCATGTGAGGAAACGGGACGTACTAACTTAGCTAGTTAGCCATAACCAATAAGATGACTCGCAAGCTGCAACGTCTCTAGCTAGGAGTAGCAAACTAGTAGTTATAGCCATAACAATAATGTCTAACTAGCTAAACTTATCTGAATTTTAAATGACTGTTAGCTACCTAAACGAACATTTACCAAAAGCTCCCCATAGTCTCTTCGGAAATGCAGCTAGCCTAACGTTAATTTCTAGAGATGCGCCACATAAAGCAAGGCATTACTTAGCTTGTGGTTTCTAAATACATTCACTAGGATGATGACAAAGCTCGAGGAGAAGCAAATACACAGCAAATTTTCGGAATAAATCCATAAAAAGTTAAATAAAATGTATAGCTACCAGCTAGCACGTGTCCTCTGAATTTCACCTAGCTAGCTAGCTAGCCTGATAGTTAGCTGTCCATTCTCCGTTCGGCTGGTTGTTCAAGCTGAAGTGGTGACCAAGCACTGCACGGAGATCTTCTCTCCGATTTCACCTGACTGCGTACTCGCACTCTCGAATAGAGCTCCTTTATGTAGCCCTAAACAACTATGCATACCGTTAGCTAGCTTGCTGGGGAGATTATAAGGACACAGTTGACGCTTAAACCGACAGCCAAACTTTACCCTAATTTTAATGAATTCTGACATAAAATATCGGTTGTCAAGCGTGTCCTTATAGCCTTGATGAGCATGAAAACGATGTAAACCATATGTCATGGCCGTCTCAGTCACCAGACCCATTTTAACACGTATGGGAGTTTCTGGAGAAGCGCCCGGGACAGCGTTTTCCACAACACACTATGATGATGGAATTTCTAGTGGAAGAATGGCGTTTCATCTCTCCAATAGAGTTCCAGACACGTGTATAATCTATGCTAAGGTGCATTGAAGCTGTTCTGGCTCGTGGTGGCCCAACGCCCTAAGACACTTTATGTTGATGTTTCTTTTATTTAGGCAGATACCTGTATATCATTAATATACAAAAATAAAATACAAGTAAAAAAAAAATGGACGTAGCAACTGAGGATTCTAGCTTTAAAGGCAGGTGTTGGGGGAAGTTGAGACATGCCGTCCAGATAGAATGGGCTTCATTATAACATTTGACTTGTTTTTCAGTGGTAGTAAGAATATTACCAACGGAATGGGTGGAGTAAAAGGCCAGCAACAATCGGTATTATTGAGAGACCCATGAAATGACACCATATATACATTCTACAGACCCTTGTGAGTATTCCCTGTAATACCTTTACTGCGGCACCCAGAACTGTTTTTGTTCTATAAGCCAATATGTATTCCAAATACAATGATTCGCATTGTGGCAAATGGAATGGGTGTTGTAAAAGGCCTGCAACATTTTATTCAAAGCCCCATGAAATGACACCATACAGTATATACATTCTACAGACCCTACTGAGTACTCCCCAACCCACTTTTACATCGGCACAAATAATCGTTTTTCCTGTAGTGCTATTTGTACAGTTGAGTGTCCAGGCACCCCATTTTAACACAGTAAAAGGCCATCAACATTTAGTATTATTCAAAGTCCCATGAAAAAACACCATATATAGATTCTACTGACCCTACTGAGTCTCAACCCCACTTTTACATCAAATCAAATGTTATTAGTCACATGCGTTTAATACAACAGGTGTAGACCTTACAGTGAAATGCTTACTTACGAGCTCCTAACCAACAATGCAGTTAAAAAGAAATATGGATAAGAATAAGAAATAAAAGTAACAAGTAATTCAAAAGCAGCAGTAAAATAACAATAGCCAGACTATATACAGGGGGGTACCAGTACAGAGTCAATGTGCGGGGGCACCGGTTAGTTGAGGTAACATGTACATGTAGGTAGAGTTATTAAAGTGACTATGCATAGATGATAACAACAGAGTAGCAGTGGTGTAAAAGGGGGGGGGGGCAATGCAAATAGTCTGTGTAGCCATTTGATTAGATGTTCAGGAGTCTTATGGCTTGGGGGTAGAAGCTGTTTAGAAACCTCTTGGACCTAGACTTGGCGCTCCGGTACCGCTTGCAGTGCGGTAGCAGAGAGAACAGTCTATGACTAGGGTGGCTGGAGTCTTTGACAATTTTTTGGGCCTTCCTCTGACACCGAGAGGTCCTGGATGGCAGGAAGCTTAGCCCCAGTGATGTACTGGGCCGTTCGTACTACCCTCTGTAGTGCCTTGCTGTCGGAGGCCAAGCAGTTGCCATACTAGGCAGTGATGCAACCAGTCAGGATGCTCTCGATGGTGTAGCTGTAGTACCTTTTGAGGATCTGAGGACCCATGCCAAATCTTTTCAGTATCCTGAGGGGGAATAGGTGTTGTCGTGCCCTCTTCACGGTGTGCTTGGACCATGTTAGTTTGTTGGTAATGTGGACACCAAGGAAGCTCTCAACCTGCTCCACTGCAGCCCTGTCGATGAGAATGTGGGCATGCTCAGTCTTCTTTTTCCTGTAGTCCACAATAATCTCCTTTATCTTGATCACGTTGAGGGAGAGGTTGTTGTCCTGCCACCACACTGCCAGGTCTCTGACCTCCTCCCTATAGGCTGTCTCGTCGTTGTCGGTGATCAGGCAGGCCTACCACTGTTGTGTCATCGGCAAACTTAATGATGGTGTTGTGCTTGGCCGTGCAGTCATGAGTGAACAGGGAGTACAGGAGGGGACTGAGCATGCACCCCTGAGGGGCCCCTGTGTTGAGGATCAGCATGGCGGATGTGTTGTTACCTACCCTTACTACCTGGGGGCAGCTCGTCAGGAAGTCCAGGATCCAGTTGCAGAGGGAGGGAGGCATTTAATCCCAGGGTCCTTAGCTTACTGATGAGCTTTGAGGGCACTATAGTGTTGAACGCTGAGCTGTAGTCAATGAATAGCATTCTCACGTAGGTGTTCCTTTTGTCCAGATGGGAAAGGGCAGTGTGGAGTGCAATAGAGATTGCATCATCTGTGGATCTGTTGGAGCGGTATGCAAATTGGAGTGGGTCTAGGGTTTCGGCACATAGAATAGTTTTTTCTCTATAAGCCTATATGTAATTTATAGGGCTGGTGGGTATTTACACAACAGTCATTTACACCACAGTCATCCAATAAATAACTGCATATATAGACTCTTACCCTACATCAATAGGTTCTGTAGAATGTGCTGTTTTTTACATTAATTAACTTAAGCTCCAAACATTTATCAATGTGTGCCACCTTATATTATGCATCTTATATAAAGTAGTAATTGTCTTTAGTTTAGATTTTTTGTAACATTATTTGAAGATTATGCACTATGCAAAAATTTGTGATTTCGTATCATACACATTTTTTCAAGGCAAAATTGGAAGACCGCAAGTGTCAATGTTCCTGCAATGACGCTAATCTTTTCCAGTGTGCGGTCAAACACTTAAAAGACACCCTCGTCCACTTACCCTCGCCTTATGCCCTTGGGGGAATCTCCCGTAGCCATCTGGGTGGGTGGTCCAAATGATTAGCCAAGCAAGGGAAGTTTGCAATGTAAGCCCCTCAGCCCTCGTTTTTAGTCGGCTTTGCGAGTATACAATTATGGTCACTCCGGGCAGTGTTGCCAACTCCTCAGTAAGGAAAGTAGCTATTGGCTGTCCTAAAAGTTGCTAAATGACGTCATCAACTAATTTGCCATGTGCATGTAATTGTGATGGACGCTGTAGGAGAGAGGAATAACGTCGTGGGAGAGACGAAAAGTGAGTAAAAAACACCCTAAATATGTTTAGAACTACAAATGAACTGTCGATTATTGTTTTTTTTAATGTCACAATTCCAACCTTCCTCCTTTATCCGGGCTTGGGACCGGCAAAAGTGACCCAAAAGAGACACTCTGGCGGAGTTATTTCGTTTTTTATTTTATTGTGCTTTTTTTTTTTTAGTTTTTACATTTACATCCTGCCCTGAATGTAAGCCAGTGCGGGATCAGCCAGCGGCGGCTTCCCGCATGCGCGATTCATTTGCAGTCTGGACGCGGAGGGGTGAACATCTCCTGCTCTGACTGCAGCTGGGAGGGACTGCTGCGCAAGGACTGGGCTGCCTGTGAGTGCTTTGGGACGGGGGTGTGGCCCACGGCAGCACACGCTGCTCGTTGAGAAGAGTAAGAACGAAGAGTAAGAACGATACGTGCTTTCACATTAGACTCTCCAAAAGTCTCCAATAACACCAGAAAAAGTCGCTAGATTTGTCGCTAGTCGCTTTTTTGAAAATGTGTCGCTAGAGGGGTCTAAATACTTGCTAAATATAGCGACAAAGTCGCTAAGTTGGCAACACTGACTCCGGGGGCTGAAACTTCCCATAATTCAATTTGCGACGATTGTACATCCGCTAAGAAAAGTCCTCGAAAACTTAAATGCAAATAAGTTAGACATTTTGATACAATGTAAAAACTAAATTTGTTTTTGTTTGGTTATCTTTTGGAAATTGTAGAAATAAAACATTTTCCTTCCTCAGACGTTCCAGCTAGGCAGGCTAACGTTAGTTAGCTAATTAATTTGCTAGCGCTCATACAGTAGGCGTATATTAAATGATATATTTAATATAAGTAGACATGCACTCATAATTGACTGTAGCAAAGCACCCACAAGTTATCGGTGGCTTATTAAAACACGATCATCGCGGGATGAACGAGTGACGAATTTCCAGCCAAGGGTGGTCCATTTAAAAATCATTCCTTTTTTTATTTTGTGTCGATGATTTGTATTTATTTAAAAAAAAATATATTAACAACAAATCAATACAGGAAGTACATGAGGGAACACAAGTATATATGGATAATATACAATGGACAATTGAGCTAGGGGGTACAATAAATATCACATTACACAAGGACCATAAGGGACATACATACACTTATAATTCTAACAGCTTTTTTGTTAGTAGAGTATTTCATTGTTTTAAAATACAGTTCAATTTCTTTTTGTAGGGTGAGAAAAATAGTTTTTTTGTTTGTAAATTTACATTTGTGAATATGAAATTTGGCCAAAAGAATAATTAAATGAATTACATAAAAATGTTTCAGCTTATTCCTATCGTAGGTAAAGAATCCAAGCAGTACATCTCTCCACAATAGTGTAAAACCTTCATAAATGTGTTCAATTATAAATCTACTGATGTCTTGCCACAGTTTTCTTACATGAATACAATGCCAAAAAAGATGCAACACTGTTTCTGGGTGGTCATTACAAAAGGAGCAATTTGAGTTGATGTTTTCCTTCAACTTCTTCATATAGTGGTTGGCAGGATAATATTTATGAATAATTTTAAAGGAAACATCCTTAATTTTGTTAACAAGTATTTATGTGTGTGGCAACATCCAAACTTTAAAAAAAAAAAGAAAAGATCCTTCCTCCCACGCCCTGCAAGTATATACTCGTCAGACGTCATGAAACGTCATCAGAAGTGTCTACTTAATTTGAGGGCTGAGGAGATATGGTGTGTGTTTGGGTCGCAAACATGGAGTACACTCGCAAACTCGACTAAATACGAGGGCTGAGGGCCTTACGTTGCTAACTTCCCTTGCTTGGCTAATTATGTGGACCGCCCGCCAAGATGGCGACGGGGATTCCCCAATGATATAAGGCGAGGGTAAGTGGACGAGGGTGTCTTTTGAGTTTGAACCGGAGCCTAGGATTCTGGCACTACCATTGCGCCATCTGCTGGTAAAACATTTTTCAAACGTGAAGCTGATTGTCTGTCAAGCACTAGAGGGCAGTGCATCTACAGGTCAGGTTAGATACAATTTCCTTTGTCCAAAGGTTTTAAAAGGTTCCTGGATATGGCTTTCAACTCAAGAAAGTGTACATTGTATGCAAATAAAGAAATCATGATCACAGACTTTGGCATTATCAATTGTTGGCCCAAGTTAATGGATGCATGAAATAGTCAAAGTTGTCAGCAATAGGTTTGAGTGTTTACAAATGTAAGAATGAATTTCATTCACAACATTCAAGAGACAGACTGTGTTGCAAAGTCTGTATATGAGGAATATGCATATTAAACCTGTGATTCAATTATTTCTAAGTCTGACCACTCATAACATGGTTCATGCTTTTCAGAGCCCTCCTTTTGTCAACAGACATCTCAGGTGAGCATGTGGACATTAATTACCTTACCCACCTCTAGACTTCTTATTCGGCGAGGGTTAACGGCGATACTCATCCAATTTATGTTGCATTACCGCCATCAACTAGACTGGGCTATAAATCCATTATACTGTAAACAACAAAATTAAAAATATGCACTCATTAAAACTCACCACCCTATTCCACTATTTAACCCTATTGGTCCCTACCCTAGGCCAATGGCACACCTTCCACTTCACATAACTCTCCCTCACTCACTTCCATTTCACCTCCAGCACTCAACCTGGCTTACTGCTCACTCTGTTTGTACTTGCCAGCAGTCTTCTTCACACCCCCATCTCCCTTTCTATCGCCATCTTCATCAAATTCAACCTCTGTTTTCCTCATTCTCTTCGAAGCATTCTTCCTCACAGCTGAATCTCCTGCAGCTTAGGTAAAGGCAGTAAGTCCCCACACTCATAAGAGGTTCCTGTGGTTCCCACTTGTCTCTGTAGCCTTTTTCCACTCGACCGTCCCCACAAAATCCATGTTCCTGGATCCAGCCCTACCTCTAGGAGTCTGATTTATAAGGCAGATCTACCTCCTGACTTAACACTGGAAGATTCTCAGTTGGTTGTGCTGGACTCTCCTTTCCTCCTTTTGAACAAGGTCAAAGGTAAATTAGATGATTCTCCTTATCCACTAGCACATCAGGCAAATTATGTTTACAGAGGAATCCCAAAATACATGTGTAAAGTGGTAAACATTAATTTAGCTAGTTGTGCAAGATATTTTATAGATACAAGAATCTTAAATGTGTGCATGTTTTTTTGTTGTTGACAAAACAACATCTGATTCAAAGGGAGTGTGCCAGATTTTAAAACACTGAGAGCACCTGTGTATCCTCTGCTGAAGGCAGCAATCGAGGAGAGCAGAAAGTTCCTCCTTTTAACGAATTTACACTTATCGGTTTCCCGGGTCACGGACAGAGTAGAGGAGGACAAAAGAGTCGAGGAGAGGACAGACATGATCCAATTGAGAATCTCCCACTGTCACGGATGGATTAGCATCATAGGCCTACTGTACTTGCTTGCCAGCATTTCTTTTTATTACATGGTGACCACTTCTATGAAGTCAACCAGACATGCAACAAGAATCTGGGTTAGGTACTGTCCTGTTTAAAATAATAATGAAGCCGCTTGTATATAATCATGAAACAAACACAGGGGAGTGTCATTGCAATTAAGTGCAGTACAAAGGAATTAAGTTACTAGACGTTACAATTGTATGACTTCACATGGCCAACGTTGCAGTCACAAGTTGGCTGCAGTGCAAATAGCCTGCAAAATCTTTGTTCTATCGGCTGTTGCAGACTCGCAGTGTCTTGCAAACCATTTCTCTCGACACGTAAGTAGTTACTACTACTAGCAAGTAAGTAGATGTCGTTTCAAATAGCTAGTTATCTCCAAATACTACTATAAAGATTACATCGGAACCTGCTTCCAGGCTAAACCTTGAATGATATCTAGCTAACTAGAATCATTAGTTTTAATTTGTCTGATGGGATGTTTTGAATAATCCCAGCATAGTTGACAGTTATTTTGTTTCAATCACTCAAGGTGAGATGGCTAACTAGCAAATCGAGAAGGGGTGCAATTAGGTCTTTCTATAAACTAGGGTAGGCCAACCAGTGAGGATTTCCTACACTGGACAATTTGTTACAGCTGTTAAGTCATTGACAATAATCAGCATTTTTTCCCACATGTCATTACATTAAGGAGGCTCATAGCTACTGTATATTCAATAAAATTCACGAGTTTGTCCAAAATCATGTGACATAAAACATTACTTTTCTGTTCTTGCATTTATGGCAGTGTACATTATCATATATGAATCAGTTAAACTTGACATTGAACCCTATAAGAATCCTTGATCTAGCTGTTGGACATTTCGTGTCTGACCCTGTCTGCCAGCCTGTACCTGCCTGACTCTGACCTGATTATGACCCTCTGCCTGCCCTGACCCCGATTATAACTAATTATTGATAACTGTACTATCCGCCTCCTGTGTCTGCATCTAGGTCATGTCCTGATGACAAAACATTTAGTTTTACTGCTCTAATTACGTTGTTAACCAGTTTGTAATTAGTAATAAGGCTCCTCTGGGGTTTGTGATATATGGCCAATATACCACGACAAAGGGCTATGTCCAGGCACTCCGCATTGCGCCAAAGAACAGCCCCTAGCCGTGGTATATTGGCCATATACCACACCTCCGCGGGCCTTATTGCTTAATTTTGTAATTTATACAACTGTATAACAGAGGTCCTTGAAAAATGTAAATTTAAGTGCTTGAAAAAGTCCCTGAAAGACCTTGAATTTGACTTGCCATCTCTGTGCATTCAAATTTCCATCGCTAAAATGCAATTGTGTTTGTTGTCAGTTTATGCCTGCAAATACCATAACCCCACTGGCACCTGTTGAATTCAGAGCATGTAACAAATAAAATGTTATTTGATTTGATCATGGGACACTGTTCACATCAGCAAAACCCTCGTCCACACGATGCCATACACACTGTCAGCCATCTCCCCGGTACAGTTGAAACTGGGATTCATCCGTGAAGAGCACACTTCTCCAGCGTGCCTTTGAAGGCGAGCATTTGCCCACTGAAGTGCAGTCAGGTCAAAGTCCTGATGAGGATGAGCACGCAGATGAGCTTCCCTGAGACGGTTTCTGACAGTTTGTACAGAAATTATTCAGTTGTGCACAGTGGCTGTAACGTGTACGCTAAGAATTCGGTAGCAAGTACAGGGAGTGAATTTAATAAATAACGGAACATCAAACAAGAGTAGCGTACAGACATAAAACGCCTAGGGAAAGAACCAAAGGGAGTGACAGATATAGGGGAGGTAATCAGGAAGGTGATGGAGTCCAGGTGAGTCTCATGGAGCTCAGGTACGTGTAATGAAGGTGGCAGGTGTGCGAAATAATGAGTAAACTGGCGACTAGCGCCGGAGAGGGGGAGCGGGACGGTCAATCCACAGTCCAGCTGTACACTGGCTCAAATCAGCTGATGTTAGGACTTAGACAAGTTGTAAATTCAACAAGTACTGATATTGTATCATATAATAGCACTCACAGCCTACCAAGAAAACAAAATCTTAGACATTTATGGTCTGTTTACATATATTTTAGAGGCTATTTATACAGAACCCGTATAAACTGTATTTTTAATTATTACATTATTTTAGGTTGACTATAATTCCATTTGTTCTGATACCCCATGCCTTTTATTTCCTGCATAAGTAATTGTGACTATGGCTCGTGAAGCTGCTCATCACTCTTCTAGTGTTGATTTCCTTACTTCCACCACATGGTCTCTGCCAGAAGAATTGATCTATTTGTGTAGTAGGTATTTGAGTGGATTTTTATTTTGTTCCAAGCATGTCCGTGGACGAGGAGCACACTGTTACCATGAAATACTTTATTTCTGGAAGACGAGGCGTATGCAGTGTTAGCTGGAAGTGATCCAGATAATTGTACCTATCCTCAGGTGAAGATGCTGCCTGTAGTGTATTCCACGCAGAGTCGCATTAGTAGATACCAAGACTGTTCTCAGGGCAGGCCTGGTTGCAGCTAGATATTTTCGAGTCGCATCGGGACAATTTTAGCTAACCATTATCCATTTCATAACCTTAACCTAATTCTCCTAACTTGCTATGTAAGATCTCCCTGTTATGAAAAGCCACTCCCGCTAGTCAAACCCGGCTGACCTGCCCTGAGAGCAGTGTGAGAATCGACTAATGCAATAAAGAGTGTAAAAAAGGCCGTCCTACTCCTCTCCTCTCTACCTAACTTCCCATCACAGTCCCTTCAGTTTCCTTTAAGTCCCGTTAGTTTGGCTGCTCAGCCTACCTTACTTATCCCTCACTCATCATAGTCCTGCAATTCCCAACCCATCAGAGCGTTTGGAAATGCGCATCTGGACACTGCACCCTCCCACTCAGGTTGGAGTGTTATTGTCGTCGAAGGGAGAAGACGCATCTTCCTGGGGACTTTTTATTGTTGACAGTAACACTGTCACGGTTGTCGTCGGTGAAGGAGGACCAAAACGCAGCAGGTATGTGCAGGCTCATCTTGACTTTTATTTAACTATCAAAATGAACACCAAAATAACAAACAGAAATACGATCGACAAAAAACAGTCTGGTAAGGCACAAGGCTAAACACAGAACAATCTCCCACAAAATACAAGACAAACACACCCAACTAATATAGGACTTCCAATCAAAGGCAACACCAAACAGCTGCCTTCAATTGGAAGTCCAACCCCAATTGGAAGTCCAACCCCCAACATAGAACCACACACACTAGACTAAACATAGAAATCCATGAAAACCAAACAGTGCCCAAAAACCCCGGAATACTTATTCAAACACCCTTTTAACAAACACACCACCCTGAACCACATAAAACAAATACCCTCTGCCACGTCCTGACCAAACTACAATACTAATTAACCCTTATACTGGCCAGGACGTGACAAACACGAATGTCGGAATGTTGTGCGTGCATAGACATTTAAGTTGCAGGGGGGTTTATTGGGGTTTTTACATGCTGTGTAATAATAGGTAATTACCACTAATTATTTACTGTACTTTGATAGCTTTCAGACATATGTTCTACTGTATGGCTGTTACTATTCTTTAATGTTAGAGTTGCCAATACTGCTTTGCCTATTGTTTATGGTATGTAGTATTATTCCGTACTGCCATAAGTGTTATTGCATTAGTTGCTTTTGTAGAAGTGGTTTAATTGTTGTATTGGTATGCAGTCTTTTGCATGCACACGCTACCACATTGTTTTCCATAGTGACCTTTATTAAGGTGTTTTATTAAGCTGCCATGGGTGAGCTTAGAGTCATCACAGACAAATCTTGGAGCTTGCTCATGCACAGAGTAATTTACGACCTTGTGGCGCCAGGGAAGATCTGAGGTCTTAGCATGGCAGATTCTCACCCCAGGCTGGAGAGAGAGGGTGCCATAAATCTTGACCCTTTGTCAATCCAAGTAATGAATTTCTCTCTCTATCTCCAAATGGTGAATGTTTAAGTTTATGATGCTGTGTTTATATCCCTTTATAGACATGCCCTAAGTGTAATGCCATTAGCCATTTATTAATTTACTTATATGTATATTGCATAGTTATAACCCTTAACTAATGCTATTTACATGTGTGCATATCTTTGTCTTATAGAACCACAACAATAAGTTTCCAAATCATTCGGATTACCACAATCATATAAACATCTTCAAAGGAAACAGCTGTGTCTGTGTGTGGTCGTGACTATCAAGGGTGCAGTGATGGACTTCAACAACATGTTCCAACCGGACAGCACTATAGAGGACAGAACCAAACCAATCAGTTATAAGTATATAGCGGGTGAGGGTATTCACAGCCGACCGCTCAGACGGGTGAGGGCATACCAGCCAATCGTTTTTACTTGGTCCTTCTAGTCGGATTTAGTGACCAACAGTTTTTTACATGGTCCATAATTTCTCTGGATTTAGGGACCAATAGTTCTTACAAAGAGTAATCCACAACCAGATAACCACCTTGCCTCTAACTCCAAATATAGTGTGTCCTTATAGATGTCATATTGTGTTACAGGGATATGCGAAGAGACAGGCATCTTTGAGCTCTACACAAAAAGGTATGAACCTGATGCAAAGGGACATTATTCACAAATGCCAGTTATGCAAACAATAATAGCGGTCTGGTAGCTAGCTGTTATTTACATTTCCATACTCATTGTAGGACAAGGTATTTTTTTGTGCGGGGCATATTGATTTTTGCATTTTTTGTTTGTCATGTAGGAATTTCCACTGTGACTGGCAAGTTTAAGTGCCAGCTGAAGTCTCCTATTTTCCCATCTAACCCTCAGACCTCAGTCATGTCTTCCTGACAGCTGAACATTGATTACTGATTTCCTCTGTCCTTTTCCTTTTGCAGGGCAAAGACCAACAAAACATTAAAAACCAATACAATCACAACTTCCATGGCTGTTTCTGTACGTGTGACAGACCTTACCCAGACACTGATGATCAGGTGTGGGTTTCATTCCAGCGTTACGCACCATTCACTTTCTCCATCACTATTGATGAATGAATGTTTTATTTCTGGCTGAATCATACGCTTTGTTGATATGCTAGATCTCTAGGATTCAGTTAGTGTGTTGTTGAAAGAATGATGGCTATGTCATTCTAAATCACAAAACACTGTGTCATGGTCTTTATATTTCCCATAAGGTTAATGAGGATATGATTCAGTGTATCATCTCTGAGGACTGGTATCATCCCAGGGTATGTATCGGGCTAACATCATGATTGTTGTCAGTTCTCTTTCATGATCTAAACTATGTTAGCCGAGATAATTGTTTTGGTACAAAGACAGGAATGATTACTCCTCCTTGACCATGTGGGCCTCTCTGTGACAGCACTTGGGTTGTATGGTGGAAAAGACTGAGGAGATGGAGTGTGAGACCTGTATGAGCAAAGCCCCCTTCCTTTGGACCTACTTCGCCCACTTAGCAGGTGTGTTATTATTCCTCCCACTGACAGAGAGTGCTAGGGATCCAGAGCTCTGGGCTTGGGTTACAAAAAACACCAACCATAAATGAGTACTGCTTTTTAAATCTCTTGCCCCTAGCTAACTAAAGATTGGAGATAACGGTACTGTTCATTCATTCATTCAGTTGAGAGAATGCCAAAAGTGTGCAAAGCTATCATCAAGGCAAAGGGTGGCTACTTTGTTTAACACTTTTTTTGGTTGCTACATGATTACATATTTGTTATTTCATAGTTTTGATGTCTTCACTATTACTCTACAATGTAGAAAATAGTACAAATAAAGAAAAACCCTTGAATGAGTAGGTGCGTCCAAACGTTTGACTGGTACTGTACATATATAAATAAGAAATGAGAGGAAGCTATATACATGATCAGTGCCAATACCAATCTTACAATGTGCAGGGATATTGGAGTATTTGAGGTAGATACAGTGCATTCGGAAAGTATTCAGACCCCTTGACTTTTTCCTCATCAATCTACACACAATACCCCCGTTTGTTGAAGCACCTTTGGCAGCGATTTCAGCCTCGAGTCTTCTCGGGTATGACACCACAAGCTTGGCACAAGCCTGTATTTGGGGAGTTTCTCCCATTCCTCTCTGCAGATCCTCTCAAGCTCTGTCATGTTGGATGGGGAGCGTTGCTCCACAGCTATTTTCAGGTCTCTTCAGAGATGTTCAATCGAGTTCAAGTCTGGGCTCTGACTAGGCCACTTAAGGACATTCAGAGACTTGTACCGAAGCCACTGCTGTGATGTCTTGGCTGTGTGCTTAGGGTCATTGTCCTGTTGGAAGGTGAACCTAAGCCCCAGTCCTGAGCGCTCACAAGCAGGTTTTCATCAAGGATCTCTTTGCTCCGATCATCTTTGCCTCGATCCTGACTAGTCTCCCAGTCCCTGCAGCTGAAAAACCACCCCACAGCATGATGCTGATACCACCATGCTTCACTGTAGGGATTTCCTCCAGATGTGATGCTTGGCATTCAGGCCAAAGAATTTAATCTTGGTTTCATCAGACCAGATAATCTTGTTTCACATGTTCTGAAGGTCTTTAGGTGCCTTTTGGCAAACTCCAAGCGGGCTGTGATGTGCCTTTTACTGAGGAGTGGCTTCTGCCTGGCTGCTTTACCACAAAGGCCTGATTGGTGGAGTGCTGCAGAGATGGTAGAGCATTCCAGAAGAACAACCATCTCCCTTGAGGAACTCTAGGGCTCTGTCAGAGTGATCATCAGGTTCTCGGTCACCTCCCTGACCAAGGCCATTCTCTCCCGATTGCTCAGTTTGGCCGGGCGGCCAGCTCTAGGAAGAGTCTTGGTGGTTCCAAACTTCTTCCATTTAAGAATGATGGAGGCCACTGTGTTCTTGGGGACCTTCAATGCTGCAGAAATGTTTTGGTACCCTTCCCCAGATCTGTGCCTCGACACAATCCTGTCTCAGCGCTCTACAAACAATTATTTCGATAGCTTGGTTTTTTCTCTGACATGCACTGTCAACTGTGGGACCTTATATAGACAGGTGTGTGCCTTTCCAAATCATGTTTAATCAATTGAATTTACTACAGGTGGACTCCAAGTTGTAGAAACATCTCAAGGATGATCAATGGAGCTCAATTTTGAGTCTCATAGCAAAGGGTCTGAATAATTATGTAAATAAGGATTTCTGTTTTTTATCTTTAATACATTTGCAAACATTTCTAAAAACCTGTTTTCGCTTTGTCATTATGGGGTATTGTGTGTAGATTGCGTAGGGGAAAAAGTATTTAATCCATTTTAGAATAAGGCTGTAACAAAATGTGGAAAAAGTCAAGTGGTCTGAATATTTTCCGAAGGCACTGTATGAACATACAGTATGTGTGTATGTACGTGGGTCAGTGTGTTTGCAAGAGAGTGACAATGTAGGCGGAGATACATACATGTAAACCGGACTGGAAAGTGACTGGTAGCAGGACTATATAAATACTTTGTATTTGTCACATGCGCCAAATACAACAGGTGAAGAAGACCTTACAGGGAAATGCTTACTTACAAGCCCTTAACCAACAATGCCGTTTTAAGAAAAACAAGTGTTATGAAAAGATTTACTAAATTAAACTGTAAAAAAATAAGGAATAATTAAAGAGTAACAGTAACTAGGCTACAGTTGAAGTCGGAAGTTTACATACACTAAGGTTGGAGTCATTAAAACTTGTTTTTGAACCACTCCACAAATGTCTTGTTAACAAACTATAGTTTGTGCCCTCTGCCCTTCTCCATGGAGGAGATGTTTGGGTTCATTAGCTGCAGGTTCTCAGGCTACCCAGCCTCTGTGCAGGAGCAGGCTCTGCTCTGGCTGCATGTGAGAATAAGGCCTGTGGCTTTTTATGAGGATCCATTTCATATTGTGTGGTTGAAATGAAATGAAATGAACAGGTTGTCATGATGTGTGAGTGCATGTGCAGGGGCTGTACTGAATATGGAACTGGGTCACAAGGCTAGCATGAGACTGGAGTTCTGAGAGTGAGAGAGGAGGGATTTTGCTATTGATTCCATATGCACTCACAGCCTACTGTCCTATATACATGGAAGGGTTTCTTTCACGACTGTGATAACAGACACCAAAGTAATTCAATCTGAATATATACAGTTGAAGTCAGAAGTTTACATACACTTAGGTTGGAGTCATTAAAACTCGTTTTTCAACCACTCCACTAATTTAACCAACTATAGTTTTGGCAAGTCGGTTAAAACATCTACTTTGTGCATGACACAAGTAATTTTTCCAACAATTGTTGACAGACAGGTTATTTCACTTATAATTCACTGTATCACAATTCCAGTGGGTCAGAAGTTTACATACACTACGTTGACTGTGCCTTTAAACAGCTTGGAAAATTCCTGAAAATTTTGTCATGGCTTTTAGAAGCTTCTGATAGGCTAATTGACATCATTTGAGTCAATTGGAGGTGTACCTGTGAGTGTATTTCAAGGCCTACCTTCAAACTCAGTGCCTCTTTACTTGACATCATGGGGAAATCAAAAGAAATCAGCCAAGACCTCAGAAAAAAAATTGTAGACCTCCACAAGTTTGGGTCATCCTTGGGAGCAATTTCCAAACGCCTGAAGATACCACGTTCATCTGTGCAAACAATAGTACGCAAGCATAAACACAATGGAACCACGCAGCCGCCATACCGCTAAGGAAGGAGATGCGTTCTGTCTCCTAGAGATGAACGTACTTTGGTGTGAAAGGTGCAAATCAATCCCAGAACAACAGCAAAGGACCTTGTGAAGATGCTGGAGGAAACAGGTACAAAAGTATCTATCCACAGTTAAACGAGTCCTATATCGACATAACCTGAAAGGCCACTCAGCAAGGAAGAAGCCACTGCTCCAAAACTGCCATAAAAAATCCAGACTACGGTTTGCAACTGCACATGGGGACAAAGATCGTACTTTTTGGTCTGATGAAACAGAAATAGAACTGTTTGACCATAATGACAAGTCGTTATGTTTGGAGGAAAAAGGGGGAGGCTTGCAAGCCGAAGAACACCATCCCAACCGTGAAGCACAGGGGTGGCAGCGTCATGTTGTGGGGGTGCTTTGCTGCAGGAGAGACTGGTGCACTTCACAAAATAGATGGCATCATGAGAAAGGAAAATTATGTTAATATATTGAAACAACATCTCAAGACATCAGTCAGGAAGTTAAAGCTTGGTTGCAAATGGGTCCTCCAAATGGACAATGACCCCAAGCATACTTACAAAGTTGTGGCAAACGGCTTAAGGACAACAAAGTCAAGGTATTGGAGTGGCCATCACAAAGCCCTGACCTCAATCCTATTGAAAATTTGTGGGCAGAACTGAAAAAGTTTGTGCGAGCAAGGAGGCCTACAAACCTGACTCAGTTACACCAGCTCTGTCAGGAGGAATGGGCCAAAATTCACCCAACTTATTGTGGGAAGCTTGTGGAAGGCTACGCAAAACGTTTGACCCAAGTTAAACAATTTAAAGGCAATGCTACCAAATACTAATTGAGTGTATGTAAAGTTCTGACCCAGTGGGAATGTGATGAAAGAAATAAAAGCTGAAATAAATAATTCTCTCTACTATTATTCTGACATTTCACATTCTTAAAATAAACTGGTGATCCTAACTGGGAATTTTTACTCTGATTAAATGTCAGGAATTGTGAAAAACTGAGTTTAAATGTATTTGGCTAAGGTGTATGTTAACTTCTGGCTTCAACTGTATATACAGGGTGTACCGGTGCAGAGTCAATGTGTGGGGGCACAAGTTAGTCAAGGTGATTGAGGTAATATGTACATGTAGGTAGAGGTAAAGTGACTATGCATTGATAATAAACAAAGAGTAGCAGCAGCGTAAAGAATGGGTGGGGTGGTTGGGGGGGGTCAATGCAAATAATCCAGCTAGCAAAGCTGTTAAGAAGCCTTTTGGACCTAGACTTGGCGCTCCGGTACCGTGCGGTAGCATAGAGAAGAGTCTATGACTAGGGTGGCTGGAGTCTTTGGCAATTTTTAGGGCCTTCCTCTGACACTGCCTGGTGTAGAGGTTATGGATGGCAGGAAGCTTGACCCCAGTGATGTACTGGGCTGTACGCACTACCATCTGTAGAGCCTTGCGGTCAGAGGCCGAGCAGTTTCCATGCCAGGCGGTGATGCAACCAGTCAAGATGCTCTCACTGGTGCAGCTGTAGAACTTTTTGAGGATCTGAGGACCCATGCCAAATCTTTTCAGTCTCCTGAGGGGGAATAGATGTTGTCGTGCCCTCTTCATGACTGTCTTGGTGTGTTTGGACCATGATAGTTCATTGGTGATGTGGACACCAATAAACTTGAAGCTCTCAACCTGTCGATGAGAATGAGGACATGCTCGGCCCTCCTTTTCCTGTAGTCCACGATCGTCTCCTTTGTCTTGATCACGTTAAGGGAGAGGTTGTTATCCTGGCACCACACTGCCAGGTTTCTGACCTCCTCCCTATAGGCTGTCTCATCATTGTTGGTGATCAGGCATACCACTGTTGTGTCATCTGCAAACTTAATGATGGTGTTGTGCTTGGCCATGCAATCATGAGTGAACAGGGAGTACAGGAGGGGACTGAGCACGCACCCCTGAGGGGCCCCCGTGTTGAGGATCAGCATGGCAGATGTGTTGTTACCTACCCTTACCACCTGGGCGCCGCCTGTCAGGAAGTCCAGGATCCAGTTGCAGAGGGAGTTGTTTAGTCCCAGGGTTCTAAGCTTAGTAATGAGCTTTGAGGGCACTATGAGGTTGAACGTTGAGCTGTAGTAAATGAGTAGCATTCTCACGTAGATGTTCATTTTTTCCAGTTGGGAAAGGGCAGTTTGGAGTGCAAAAGAGATTGTGGATCTGTTGGGGCGGTATGCAAATGGTAGTGGGTCTAGGGTTTCTGGGATAATGGTGTTGATGTGAGCCATGACCAGCCTTTCAAAGCACTTTATAGCTACAGACATGAGTGCTACGGGTTGGTTGTCATTTAAGCAGGTTACCTTGGTGTTCTTGAGCACAGGGACTATGGTGGTCTGATTTGAAACATGTTGGTATTACAGACTGTTGTGAGGAACAGGTTGAAAATGTCAGCGAAGACATTTGCCAGTTGGTCAGCGCATGCTCGGAGTACCTGTCCTGGTAATCCGTCTGGCCCTGCAGCCTTGTGAATGTTGACCTGTTTAAAGGTCTTACTCACATCGGCTACGGAGAGCGTGATCACAGTCATCCGGAGCAGCTGGTGCTCTCATACATGCTTCTGTGCTGCTTGCCTTGAAGCGCACATAGAAGTCATTTAGCTCGTCTGGTAGGCTCGTATCACTGGGCAGCTTGCGGCTGTGCTTCCCTTTGTAGTCCGTAATAGTTTGCAAGCCCTGCCACATCTGACGAGTGTCGAAGCCAGTGTAGTAGGATTCAATCTTAGTCCTGTATTGACACTTTGCCTGTTTGATGGTTCATCGGAGGGCATAGCAGGATTTCTTAGCGTCCGGGTTAAAGTCCCGCTCCTTGAAAGTGACAGCTCTACCCTTTAGCTCAGGGCGGATGTTGCCTGTAATCCGTGGCTTCTTATTGGGGTATGTACGTACAGTTACTGTGGGGATGACGTCATCGATGCACTGATTGATGAAGCCTGTGACTGATGTGGTATACCCCTCAATGCCATTGGAAGAATCCCAGAGCATGCTGGTAAAATGGATTTAAGTTTCCCTGTATTAAAGTCCCCGGCCACTAGGAGCGCTGCTTCTGGATGAGCATTTTCTTGTTTGCTTATGGCCTTATACAGCTCGAGTGCCGTCTTAGTGCCAGTATCGGTTTGTGGTGGTAAATAGACAGCTATGAAAAATATAGATGAAAACTTTCTTGGTAAATATTGTGGTCTACAGCTCATCATGAGATACTCTACCTCAGGCGAGCAAAACCTCAAGACTTCCTTAATATTCAATTTTGTTCACCAGCTGTTATTGACAAATAGACACAGACCGCCACCTCTTGTCTTACCAGAGGCAGCTGTTCTATCTTGCAGATGGACCGAAAACCCAGCCAGCTGAATGTTATCCATGTCGTCGTTCAGCCACAACTCGGTGAAGCATAAGATATTACAGTTTTTAATGTCCCGTTGGTAGGATAGTCTTGATCGGAGCTCATCCAGTTTATTATCTAATGATTGCACGTTGGCTAATAGGACGGATGGTAGAGGCGGATTACCCACTTGCCGTCGGATCCTTACAAGGCACCCCGACCTATGTCCCCTATATCTCTGTCTTTTCTTCATGCGAATGACAGGGATTTGGGCCTTGTCCGGTGTCTGAAGTAAATCCTTCGCATTTGACTTGTTAATGAAAAAAATCTTTCTCTGTGGAGAACAATCCACGTCCCGGGTGGCTGACATCTTTGGAAAATGTTCATCCCTTTCTCAGACACCGCCTGGCATGTACATCCTGGATAGCTGGGAGCTCACCCCCAGTGATGCGCTGGGCCATCCGCACCACCCAATTAGCAAGGAACTGCTAGTCTCAACAGTCTGCTCATGTCAGGCCTGAGTACTGTGTACCGCGTGCAGCAACTGGAGATTGTTTACCGAAGGATGGGGACCATATTATACATTTTTTGGAGCAGTGAAGAGAGGAATTTTGAGATTCTCTGTATTGTACTGCTGCCTTCCATTGAAGGCCGAAATAAACACATCTATACATTAGCAGACATTTGGTTAACACTGCCTGCTAAACAAATTCATGCATTATTCAAGAGTTCATCGGAGGGCAGCTATTTGCTAAGTGATTTGCAGTGCAGGTCACCTGACTCCAAGCAGATGGCGCTGGAGAGTAATGTATTGGGCGGATGCAGACAGTGGACTCCTGTTCCTCTGCTCTGGGGACTAGCTTGAACAGGCTTCACAGCTCCGCTTACTGTAAACGGGACTGATTTCATCAGCCCACCCTCTCATCGTGTCAACTCCTATTAGAGTGTCGAAATAAACACAATCCTAAAAAGCCTAAGATGTAATGCATGTTATCCAGTGAGTGGTGTACTTTTACTTTAGTAAAAGTACTTCTAAGTACTACTGAAGTTGTTTTTTTTGGGGTATCTGTACTTTACTTTACTATTTATATTTATGACTACTTTTACTTTTACTTCACTACATTCCTAAAGAAAATTATGTACTGTTTACTCCATACATTTTTACCCTGACACCCAAAAGTACTCGTTACATTTTGAATGCTTAGCAGGACAGGAAAATGGTATAATTCACACACTTATCAAGAGAACATCCCTGGTCATCCCTACTGCCATCCCTACTCACTAAACACTTGCCTCATTTGTAAATTATGTCTGAGTGTTGGAGCGTGCCCCTGGCTATCTGTAAAATTAAAAAACAAGAAAATGGTGCCGTATGGTTTGATTAATACAAGGAATTTGAAATAATGTATACTTTTACTTTTGATACGTAAGTATATTTTAGCAATTACATTTAGTTTTGGTACTTAAGTACATTTAAAACCAAATACTTTTGGACTTTTACTCAAGTAGAAGCGTACTGGGCGACTTTCACTTTTACTTGAGTCATTTTCTACTAAGTTATCTTTACTTTTACTCAAGTATGACAATTGGGTACTTTTTCCACCACTAATGTTATTTCCCTTGCTGTCTTCTGTCCAGAAACAGGCTATGAATGGGAGGGCTGCCTGTAAATGGACTCACCAGGAGATGACATGTGTTGGTAAAGTAGGGGTATAGCTTTAAAACACTGAAGTGCATTATGGGTAACGTAGTAAGTTTACTTTCGGTTTTGGATGCAATTGTGTGTGTATGGGATGTAACCGAACTATGAGCCATGCTCTTTTTGCTCCGTTAGCCCACTATATTATTTTGTCATACGGACAACCTCAAATGATGTACAAGTTTTAATAAAAGTTAACTACTTCAGTGGAATTCCAGACTAACTTGTCATTAGCAGCGGATAAGATCCCCAAATGTGGGAATTACCCCAGAACATCTGTAAATTGCTCTGGCCCTGGAGCTAGCAAGTGAAGGCTCCCCTGAGCCGTCCCGACTATGGTCTGGAGGCGAGGCAGGAAAGGTAAAATTGGGGTCTTGTCCGGGATTTATTCGCAGAGTACGACTCTGCCTCACACAGTAAGCGGCGCAGGTCCTAATCCAGGCACTTGTCATCTCCCGTCTGGATTACTGCAACTCGCTGTTGGCGGGGCTCCCTGCCTGTGCCATTAAACCCCTACAACTCATCCAGAACGCCGCAGCCCGTCTGGTGTTCAACCTTCCCAAGTTCTCTCACGTCACCCCGCTCCTCCGCACACTCCACTGGCTTCCAGTTGAAGCTCGCATCTACAAGACCATGGTGCTTGCCTACGGAGCTGTGAGGGGAACGGCACCTCCGTACTTTCAGGCTCTGATCAGTCCCTACACCAAAGAAGGGCACTGCGTTCATCCACCTCTGGCCTGCTCGCCTCCCTACCTCTGCGGAAGCACAGTTCCCGCTCAGCCCAGTCAAAACTGTTCGCTGCTCTGGCACCCCAATGGTGGAACAAGCTCCCTCATGACGCCAGGACAGCGGAGTCAATCACCACCTTCCGGAGACACCTGAAACCCCACCTCTTTAAGGAATACCTGGGATAGGATTAAGTAATCCTTCTAACCCTCCCCCCCAAAAAGATATAGATGTACTATTGTAAAGTGGCTGTTCCACTGGATATCATAAGGTGAATGCACCAATTTGTAAGTCGCTCTGGATAAGAGCGTCTGCTAAATGATGTAAATGTAAATGTAAAATGTATCCAGCCTGCATCGGTGAGTTATTCACATGGAATATCAAAAGAGAAATCAAATAAACATTTTGAATTGGACTTTCGCGAGCTAACGGCAAACAAAGTTAATCATTATTGTCTAAGTAGTGGCTGCTGAGCTAAAGTTGTGAAATGGCGGTTACACACAGGAAATATGTTATATTGAGAAATAATTAGCCTGAGGATTCGATGTGCTACTCAAACCCATTCATGTCGCTAAATACAGTGAATGAAGAAAGCCAATCACAAATCTCATTTGCAGACTGGATGAACGAATTTGATGTTGCAAATGCTAACAGTAACTGCAATCCATTAATGCCAAGTTCAGATGTAGCTAGTATGGCTGACTCATGCCGTGAGTCAAAGACGTCTCCTCAACGGCCAAGGAGAGAAACGAATTCATTCAAGTCTCATGTGAAAAACGGAAATGTGGGTGACAGTGGAATCGAATCACAGCTAAGTCACAACCAAAACTATGCCAGCTGGCATGATAGATGCTCACCTAAAAATGCTATCTCTGTAAATGTGTTTCAGCCAACTGCTGAAATGCTGTATACTCCATGCACTAACCCTTTCAACTCTGCCAACCACATACTCTATGCAGCGAGTACCCCTGTAGATGATGTTTACTCCCATTGCCCACACAGGATTACATCAGTGTGGAGGTCTTCACTAACGCCATGGGAGACGCCGGCATTGTGCAGAAGCTACTGGAGAAGCGTCAAACGCTCATTTGCACGAGCATATGAAGTCGCCCACAGGTACGAAACCACCAAGGGAGCAGCTAACAGTGTTACTCAACTAATGCAGTCTGGTGTGCAGACTACAGAGCGGAGAGCCAGAGCAGCTACCTTACGGGAATGCATCGACCACAGCCAAAATTAAGGCGAGAGTTGGACGACACCACCTGTAGAGTGGAGTCAGAAACCTCCAAAGTCCAGCTTCAAGCCACACAAACCAAAGACTGGTGAGTGCAGAAATACAAATTGGAACGAAATCAGATGCCACAACTGCCAAGGCATTGGACACATGGGGCACAGAGAAATGTGCTGCCTTGGTGCTGTTATGACACCATTCACCCAGACATTAAACCTCCACTCCAGCTACCGACTGTGCAGTCTCTGCAGGGCATTGGTCCTGTAAATGTCAAAGTCTTTGGAGAAGTTAATCTTCCAATTCAGGTTGGTACCCGCACAGTGAGTGTCAACTTCATTGTTGTAGATGTGGCGGAGAACACGGAAGCCATCCTCGGTCATCCATTCCTGGAGCAGTCACGGGCACACCTTGATTTCGGCAGCCAGAGGATTGTGCTGTTTGGTAAACAGGTGCCCTACTTCAACATGAAGAACAGACCGAAGGTGCATGTTGTAAGAATAGCACGCACAGCCATTCTCGAATTGGCGTGTGAGTACATTGTGCCGGGGAACGCACACTTCCATGAACCTGTCAAAGGCGACGTGGTGCTAAGCCCAACTAAAGGATTCATTGAGAAGCATTGTCTACTGGTGGCACTGGTTGTGGTTGACGCACAGACCAATAATCAAATCCCCATCAGGCTCTACAACCCAGGAACAGATTCAGTGAAAGTAAAGAAGGGCGCTATCGCCGGATTCCTCCAGGCAGCAGATGTTGTTCAGCACTGATACTTCTTCCATGTCACCCCAAACTAGTCTTGTCTCCCCAGCGGTTCCTGATCACTTACAGTTGGTGTATACTGAAAGCTATACTGTGCAAAGTGCAGACGAACGTTGTGGGCTGGCTCCTTAGTGCCTACGGGGATGTCTTCTCTACTGGACCCACTGATCTTGGTTGCACTAGTCTTGTTCAGCATGACATTCAGATGTTGCCTGGGCTCCCTGTGAAGCAGCACCTGCGGCGAATGGCATTCGAAAAGCAGCTCAATGCAGACCAGCAGATCCAGCAAAGTCTTGAAACTGGAGTAGCCTCTCCAAGCCACAGCAGCTAGGCTTCACCAATAGTCATGGTACGCAAAAAGGACCAGACATACCGTCTATGTGTGGACTACAGGGCTCTAAATGAGCGTAGTGTTAAGGATGCATATCCTCTTCCTCGTATCCAAGACACTCTAGATACCCTGTCGACGGCCAAATGGATTAGCACTTTGGACTTAGCGTCAGGCTACTGGCAGGTAGAGCTTACTCCTAGGGCCCGTAAGGCGGCCGCTTTCTGCAGCAGGAAGGGCCTCTTTGAGTGGAATGTGACGTATTTTGGGCTCTGCAACGCACCGGCGACGTTTCAACGTCTAATGGACCGCGTCCTAGCTGGAATGCAATGGGAGACCTGCCTAGTATATGTAGATGACATCATCATCCTGGGAAGGGATGTCACGGAGATGCTCCAACGCCTCGCACAAGTGTTCGATCGGCTACGCCAAGCCAACCTGAAATTGAAACCCTCCAAGTGCTGTCTCTTCTGCCGACAGGTAACCTACCTTGGACACATCGTTTCCGAACACGGCATTGCCACAGATCACCAGAAAATTCTGAAAGTCCAAGAATGGCCCCAGCTTACCTGCGTTTCAGAAGTCCGTCAGTTCGTCGGCCTGGCCTCGTACTACCGACGATTTGTCAACGATTTTGCTGCTGTTGCCAAGCGCCTTCATGAGCTTACAAAGAAGCATGCTCGTTTCCGGTGGACACCAGAGTGCCAAGAGGCGTTCAAAGAATGAAAGAAGCTACTCACCACCGCGCCCGTCTTGGGCTATCCACTCGACAGCGGCAACCTCATCCTCGATACAGATGCCAGCAACTTCAGCATTGGAGGCGTCTTGTCCCAAATGCAGGATGGTGATGAACGCGTAATAGCGTAGCGGAAGTGCAGTGTGACTTAGCTGATTATGCTGTGGAAGCTACTTCTCTGGAGCTCTGTTCAATGGAGGTAGGGGAAGACCCCAGCCATAGCCTGTACTCCCTGGAGCTTCTGGAGCTGCCGTCAACGTGGAGTCGGGTCATCGGGAGAGTGAAGGTAACACATCGGACGTGGAAAAGATTTGCCTCACCAACGCAAGTGACACTGTTCTGTTCCATTGATGGACTACTGAGGAATTATGTCAAGCTCAGATGGCTGACTCTGATATAGGCCCCGTCAAGAGATGGCTCGAGGAAGGACAGGAACGCCCATTGTGGGGAGATGTCGCCTTTCGGGCCAGCGACTAAGGCCTATTAGAGCCAGTGGAAGAGACTGTATGTCAAGGACGGCATTCTCTTACAGCGTTTCTACTGTACCGAAGGCGCAGTGTTTTACCCACAGATACTCCTACCGCGTGTGTTCCGGACGGACATCATGAAGCAGATGCATGACAGCCCAGTAGGCAGTCACTTTGGCGTACAACACACACTTGCCCGGCTGCAGACAAGATACTACTGGTACCGAATGAGAGAGGTTGTCACACTATGGTGACATACATGTACCAGCTGTGCCGCTAATGCCAGACCTCCGAGGAAGCCCCAAGCCCCTATGGGCACTGACCGCGGGAGTAACCATGGAGAGGATCGCCATTGATCTCATGGGCCCCATGAACGAGACAGAACGCTACAATTGCTACATATTGGTGGTTCAAGACTATTTCACAAAGTGGGTGGAAGCCTACCCTCTGCCAAACGATCAAGCCGTGACAGTGGCTGAAGTTCTGACAGCTGAATGGGACACTCCACAGCGATCAAGGCTCTAAATTCGAGTCTGAAGTCTTCCAAAGAATGTGTGAACTGTTAGGAATCTAACAGATGGTCTCACAACCCCTTTCAGACCGCAATCAGATGGGCAAGTCGGAAGATTTAATGCCACTCTGCAGAAGATCTAAGCCATCACCACAGAACATTGTCATTGGGACTGGGACCTCATGATTCCATTCGCCGTGATGGCCTATACTTGTTTACTTCAAATCAAAGTTTATTTGACACGTGCGCTGAATATAACAACCTTACAGTGAAATGCTTACTTACAGGCTCTAACCAATAGTGCAAAAAAAAGGTATTAGGTGAACAATAGGTGGGTAAAGAAATAAAACAACAGTAAAAAGACAGGCTATACACAGTAGCGAGGCTATAAAAGTAGCGAGGCTACATACAGACACCGGTTAGTCAGGCTGATTGAGGTAGTATGTACATGTAGATATGGTTAAAGTGACTATGCACTTATGATGAACAGAGAGTAGCAGTAGCATAAAAGAGAGCGCCGACAGAGATGGCCGCCTCGCTTTGCGTTCTTAGGAAACTATGCAGTAATTTGTTTTTTTATGTATTATTTCTTACACTGTTACCCCAGGAAATCTTAAGTCTTATTCCATTCAGCCGGGAGGAACTATTGGATATAAGAGCAACGTGAACTTACCAACATTATGACCAGGAATACGACTTTCTCGAAGCGGATCCTCTGTTTGGTCCACCATCCAGAACAATGGATCGGATCCCAGCAGGCCCAAAACAGCGGCGCCGCAGAAGGGGCAGACGGAGCGATCTTCTGGCCAGGCTCCGTAGACGGGCACATCGCGCACCGCTCCCGAGTATACTACTTGCCAATGTCCAGTCTCTTGACAACAAGGTAGACAAAATCCGAGCAAGGGTTGCCTTCCAGAGAGACATCAGAGATTGTAACATTCTCTGTTTCACGGAAACATGGCTCACTCGGGATACGTTATCTGAATCGGTACAGCCACCTGGTTTCTTCACGCATCGCGCCGACAGAAACAAACATCTCTCTGGTAAGAAGAAGGGCGGGGGTGTATGCCTTATGATTAACGAGTCATGTGTGATCATAACAACATACAAGAACTCAATTCCTTTTGTTCACCTGACCTAGAATTCCTTACAATCAAATGCCGACCGCATTATCTACCAAGAGAATTCTCTTCGATTATAATCACAGTCGTGTATATCCCCCCCAAGTAGACACATCGAAGGCCCTGAAAGAACTTCATTGGACTCTCTGTAAACTGGAAACCACATATCCTGAGGCTGCATTTATTGTAGCTGGAGATTTTAACAAGGTTAATCTGATAACAAGGCTCCCTAAATTTTATCAGCATATCGATTGCGCGACCCGGGCCGGCAAAATCCTGGATCATTGTTACTCTAACTTCCGCGACGCATACAAAGCCCTCCCTCGCCCTCCTTTCGGCAAATCTGACCACAACTATTTTGTTTCTCCCAGCCTATAGACAGAAACTAAAACAGGAAACGCTCAGGTCTGTTCAACGCTGGTCCGACCAATCTAATTCCACGGTTCAAGATTGCTTCGATCACGTGGACTGGGATATGTTCCGGATAGCGTCGAACAACAACATTGATGTATACGCTGATTCAGTGAGGGAGTTTATTAGCAAGTGCATCGGTGATGTTGTACCCACGGCGAATATTAAAACCTGCCCCAACCAGAAACCGTGGATTGATGGCAGCATTCGCGCAAAACTGAAAGCGCGAACCACTGCTTTTAATCAAGGCAAGGCGCCCGGAAACATGACCGAATACAAACAGTGTAGCTATTCCCTCCGCAAGGCAATCAAACAAGCTAAGCGTCAGTATAGAGACAAGGTAGAGTTGCAATTCAACAGCTCAGACATGAGAGGTATGTGGCAGGGTCTACAGTCAATCACGGACTACAAAAAGAAAACCAGCCCTGTCACGGACCCCGATGTCTTGCTCCCAGACAAACTAAACAACTTCTTTGCCCGCTTTGAGGACAGTACAGTGCCATCGAGACGGCCCGCTACCAAAACCTGCGGGCTCTCCTTAACCGCAGCCAACGTGAGTAAAACGTTTAAACGTGTTAACCCTCGCAAGGCTGCCGGACCAGACGGCATTCCTAGCCGTGTCCTCAGAGCATGCGCAGACCAGGTGGCTGGTGTGTTTACGGACATATTCAATCAATCCCTATCCCAGTCTGCTGTTCCCACATGCTTCAAGAGGGCCACCATTGTTCCTGTTCCCGAGAAAGCTAAGGTAACTGAGCTAAACGACTATCGTCCCGTGGCACTCACTTCCGTCATCATGAAGTGCTTTGAGAGACTAGTCAAGGATCATATCACCTCCACCCTACCTGACACCTTAGACCCACTCCAATTTGCTTACCGCTCCAATAGGTCCACAGACGACGCAATCGCAATCACACTGCACACTGCCCTAGCCCATCTGGACAAGAGGAATACCTACAGTTGAAGTCGGAAGTTTACATACACTTAGGTTGGAATCATTAAAACTCGTTTTTCAACCACTCCACAAATTTCTTGTTAACAAACTACAGTTTTGGCAAGTCGGTTAGAACATCTACTTTGTGCATGACACAAGTAATTTTTCCAACAATTGTTGACAGACAGATTATTTAACTTATAATTCACTGTATCACAATTCCAGTGGGTCAGAAGTTTACATACACTAAGGTGACTGTGCCTTTAAGAAAATTCCAGAAAATTATGTCATGGCTTTAGAAGCTTCTGTTAGACTAATTTACATTTACATTTTTTACATTTTAGTAATTTAGCAGACGCTCTTATCCAGAGCGACTTACAGTAGTGAATGCATACATTTCATACATTATTTTATTTTTTTCCCGTACTGGTCCCCCGTGGGAATCAAACCCACAACCCTGGTGTTGAAACCACAATGCTCTACCAACTGAGCCACACAGGACCTAATTGACATAATTTGAGTCAATTGGAGGTGTACCTGTGGATGTATTGCAAGGCCTACCTTCAAAGTCAGTGCCTCTTTGCTTGACGTCATGGGAAAATCAAAAGAAATCAGCCAAGACCTCAGAAAAAAATTGTAGACCTCCACAAGTCTGGTTCATCCTTGGGAGCAATTTCCAAATGCCTGAAGGTACCACGTTCATCTGTACAAACAATAGTACGCAAGTATAAACACCATAGGACCACGCAGCCATCATACCGCTAAGGAAGGAGACGTCTTCTGTCTCCTAGAGATGAACGTACTTTGGTGCGAAAGATGCAAATCAATCCCAGAACATGCTGGAGGAATGCTGGAGGAAACAGGTACAAAAGTATCTATATCTACAGTAAAACGAGTCCTATATCGACAAAACCTGAAACGCTGCTCAGCAAAGAAGAAGCCATTGTTGCAAACCCCTATAAAAAAGGCAGACTACGGTTTGCAACTGTACATGGGGACAAAGATTGTACTTTTTGGTGAAATGTCCTCTGGTAAGATGAAACAAAAATAGAACTGTTTAGCCTTAATGACCATCGTTATGTTTGGAGGAAAAAGGGGGATGCTTGCAAGCCGAAGAACACCATCCCAACCGTGAAGCACGGGGGTGGCATCATCATGTTGTGGGGTTGCTTTGCTGCAGGAGGAACTGGTGTACTTCACAGATTAGATGGCATCATGAGGTAGGAAAATTATGTGGATATATTGAAGCAACATCTCAAGACATCAGTTAGGAAGTTAAAGCTTGGTCACAAATGGGTCTTCCAAATGGACAATGACCCCAAGCATACTTCCAAAGTTGTGGCAAAATGGCTTAAGGACAACAAAGTCAAGGTATTGGAGTGTCCATCACAAAGCCCTGACCTCAATCCCATAGAAAATTAATGGGCAGAACTGAAAAAGCGTGTGCGAGCAAGGAGGCCTACAAATCTGTCCCAGTTACAACAGCTCTGTCAGGAGGAATGGGCCAAAATTCACCCATTATATTGTGGGAAGCTTGTGGAAGGCTACCTGAAATGTTTGACCCAAGTTAAACACTTTAAAGGCAATACTACCAAATACTACAACATTTCACATTCTTAAAATAAAGTGGTGATCCTAACTGACCTAAGACAGGGAATTTTTGCTAGGATTAAATGTCAGGAATTGTGAAAAACTGAGTTTAAATGTATTTGGCTAAGGTGTATGTAAATTTCCGACTTCAACTGTATGTAAGAATGCTGTTCATCGGACTACAGCTCAGAATTTAACACCGTTGTACCCTCCAAACTCGTTATTAAGCTTGAGACCCTGGGTCTCGACCCCACCCTGTGCAACTGGTTCCTGGACTTTCTTATGGGACGCCCCCAGGTGGTGAGGGTAGGAAACAACATCTCCACCACGCTGATCCTCAACACAGGGGCCCCACAAGGGTAGGTTCTCAGCCCTCTCCTGTACTCCCTGTTCACCCATGACTGCATGGACATGCACGCCTCCAACTCAATCATCAACTTTGCAGACGACACTACAGTTGTAGGCTTGATTACCAACAATGTTGAGATGGCCTACAGGGAGGAGGTGAGGGCCCTCGGAGTGTGGTGTCAGGAAAATAACCTCACTCTCAACATCACAAGCATTTCGCTACACTCGCATTAACATCTGCTAACCATGTGTATGTGACCAATAAAATTTGATTTGATTTAGAGCAACAATGCACAGCTCAACAGGGTTCACTCCGAACATGATGCTCTTTGGAAGAGAAGTAACAGAACCCATTGCCCTGTGGCAGGTTTGCCACCTCATCATGAGCACGCCAAGACCCCTCCACAGTATGTGGCACATCTACGAGACAGATTGGAACTTGCTTACCAGATTGCAAGGTAAGCGCTTGGTCAGTCTGTGGAGCGTGTCAAAAAGCAGTATGACAAGAATATCGCAAGGACACACTACAACGTTGGTGACACAGTATAATACTTAATTAAAGGAACAAGCGGGTGCGGGACAAAGTATGTTCCTACCATCCTCTGAGGGTCCTTACTTCGTACTGGGACAGCTGGACGACTTGGTTTACCGGATTCAAAAGAGCCCGAGAACAAAGGTGAAGGTTATTCATCATGACAAACTCAAGCCGTACAACTCCCGCACGACTCTAGACAACAGTTGAGTGTTCACACACGCCGAAGCGTGGCAACCTGCAGAGGTCTTGCCACCTGATCTGGATGCAGGCCTCCATGATTCTGATCTGGATCTACCCAACCTGTTCATAGACGAACAAAACAGTGACAATGGTAGTGAGAAGGACGCAGAGCTTGCTTCTGATACCACTTCTTTTGTGAGTGGGTCTGCAGATGGAGTTCAGTCAAGTGGGGGTAGCATAATGCAACAAGGCCAAACATGGACTGTTACTCACCCTGCTTTGGATCAGACTCCCACAGGGAGGCCAAAGAGGAACAAAAGACTGGTTAGGTGATTGGGTGTTGATGATGAACTGAATGGTTACATACAAACTGTTCTGGGAGGTAAAAAAAGGGCATTTACTTATTGCTGCATTATTGTTGTTAAAAAATGTAAAATAAACAGACTGAAGTAGGTGGGACTGTAAATTGTGACAGTTTTATATTCTATGCATTGAGACGTGGGCCATTTATGCTTGGGAACTATTTTATTTTGTATGGGAAGAAAGCCAGCTATTTCTGTAAACGGAAAGTAACATTCTTGAAATAGAACAGTGTTAACCTTCTTACTTTTTCAGGAGAGATAAATTGAGTTCCTGCATTCACACTGGAACGACACAATGTACTGCTATGTACTGGAACCACTGACTTGCCTTTTTCTCTAGGTATCCTCCTCTTAAACCAACAGCCCTTGTATGCTGTTACCCACCGCTCCATGTGCTTTCGGGCAATTAGGGAATATGGACTGTATAGACTATTTTCTCTGTCAAGTGAAGTTATTACTGAACAGGACAAGTTCAGGGAACTTTGTGGACTGAAAAGAAGAAGAATTTTTTTTGTTCATGATCCCAAAGGGGTAACATGTCTAATGTCCATGTAACTGAAATGAAAACCATTGGGTGTTGTGCCTTTGTATGAGTGGTGTTAGGTCTAATCACCATCCAGAATGGGGGTAGTGTTGGTAAAATGGGGGTATAGCTTTAAAACACTGAAGTGCGTTATGGGTAACGTAGTAAATTAACTTTCGGTTTTGGATTCAATTGTGCGGATGTAGCCCGAACTGTGAGTCACGCTGTTTTTGCTCCGTTAGCCCACTATATTATTTTGTCATACGGACAACCTCAAATTATGTAAAAGTTTTAATAAAAGCTAACTACTTCAGTGGAATTCCAGACTAACTCGTCATTAGCAGCGGATAAGATCCCCAAATGTGGGAATTACCCCAGAACATCTGTAAATTGCTCTGGCCCTGGAGCTAGCAAGTGAAGGCTCCCCTGAGCCGTCCCGACTACGGTCTGGAGGCGAGGCAGGGAAGGTAACGCAGGTCTTCCTGTGAAGAGCCAGGTCAGTATTGTGTAGTGCAGGCTGAGGAAGCTGAAGGCCCACGGCTTGGAGAGCGCTAGGGAAGGTGTTGTGTTTTGGCCTAACCACTGGAGAGTCAAGCTGTGCACCTGCGTCAGCTGCAAGGTGGACCAGTAAAGATGCTTCTCTCTTGAGATTGTGTGTTTTGCCATGATTTATTCAAAGCACAGTGCAGCCACTTGTTTTTAGCTATTTGATGTGGAACAGATTGCTGTAGCTAACCGTTTCATTGGGTTGTATGAGGTAGCAATAGACTTTACGGGCTCTTCAGCACATTGTCGTCTCAGCCCTTTGGATTGGATAAAGGTGGAGAGCTGTTTCCATTGAATATGTGTTGGCATTTCTGCTCAGAGGGCCTGCTGGATGAGTCAGACATGGTCCTGGCCTGTGAGAACCGAGGCACTATAGAGCAAGGATCTGCTAGTCTCAACAGTCTGCTTATGTCAGGCCAGAGTACTCTGGACAGCATTCAGCAACTGGAGATTGTTTAACTTAAGGATGGGGACCATCTTTTTCATTTATTTGTTTGGCAGTTATTAACTGTAGATGTAACCTAACACAGGGTTTATACCATTTGATGAACCTGATTGATGAAAGTAAAATGTTGTTCCTTCTATCTCTGAGTTTATTGAGATGGAGACTGAACTGATGGCTTTCCTACAGCAGATTGCTGATGGAGGTGAGGTGCTGTATGTTTATTGTTCTCCGAGGACAGAATGTCTGGTGATAGTTCCAGAATATTTCCAATAATTCTGAGAGCACACAAACACAGCATAAGAAACCAAAATCTATGAGCAGCAGTCCATACTGCAGGTTACTTGACATGTCAGCACTGAATGATTGAATGTATATAATTGATTTGCTTGGGCCCAAACAGTAGCTGAAAAACAAAACAAGTACTGCAGACTTACTACTTTGGTCGTTCACCTCTAATCCCCATTGAACCACTCCTCCCCTCTCCCTCTCAGGTCATCACAGCAGAAGCCATCCACCAATTCTTTGGGGAGCTGATGAAGAAGAGGCGACAGATGAACAGCTGATGTCATTCTGTCCCACGGTGTCCTGTTGTTAACTTGTGCAATTTTGTAATGTTACTTTGGGTTCATAGCAAAAAAGTTCTGTCCACCAAACACCTTCTGCTTGAAATAACAGTGCTGCTATAAAATATGCTGTTACTGAGGTTTATGAAGTTGAAAGTTTTGTCCAACAAGTTGTTCTCGAATGGTACTCCATGGATTTCAAATGGCATTCCATGTCTTATGAGAAGCTGAAGGACCATGCAAGTAGCATACTGTTAGCAGGCTTGGAGAGATGCTGATGGAATCTAGTCATTTTAGTCATGGACTTACTGTTATTTGGTCAATTATGTCTAAGTTGTCATTAGAATTTCATAATAATGTGACACCTGATGAGGATGCACTGCCATTCATATTGAAACAGATCAGTATGTGACCATTTAATGTTGTCACTGTCATTCATATTGAAACAGATCAGTATGTGACCATTTAATGTTGTCACTGCCATTCATATTGAAACAGATCAGTATGTGACCATTTGATGTTATCACTGTCATTCATATTGAAACAGATCAGTATGTGACCATTTAATGTTGTCACTAGCATTCCTGTTAATTAAACATTTGAATAGTTCATCCAGCACACTCCGTGACATGATTGGGGCGGCAGGGTAGCCTAGTGGTTAGAGCATTGGACTAGTAACCGGAAGGGTGCAAGTTTGAATACCCGAGCTGACAAGGTACAAATCTGTCCCTGAACAAGGCAGTTAACCCGTTGTTCCTAGGCTGTCATTGAAAATAAGAATTTGTTCTTAAATGACTTACCTAGTTAAATAAAATTGGGTAAAAATTATGTGGCTACTTGTCATCCAAATACCAGAAGGTACTTCTTAAAAAAACGTGTTACCCCTTTTTCAACTCAATTTCGTGATATCCACTTGGTAGTTACAGTCTTGTCCCATCACTGCAACTCCTGTACGGACTCGGCAGAGACGAAGGTCGAGAGCCATACGTCCTCCGAAACACGACCCCGCGAAGTCGCACTGCTTCTTGAACCAGAAAGTACTTCTTAGATGCCTGACTCATTGTTATTCTAGGTTGAACGCAATGACTTAACACAGTCTAGAATTATATTGAAGCAGTTTATTTCAAAGATGCCCAAGTTCATCACTGTTATGCACCTTTTAAGGTAACAGTAGAAAAATAGAACCAGTGAAACTAAATACAACTTAGTACAGGAATCTACAGAAGTGTTTATATAGATCAAACGAGTACAAAGTACCTGTTCAATTATAAAGTTCTCAACAAATAACCAATCACAGTTCCAGAGGGTTCAATTTCAAAGGTACCAAAAAACCCACTATGTAAACAAATAATTAGCTATATGAGTTTTACGAAGGACTATTTGATGCAGGTTGGTAAGCTTGTAGAAAAGGCTTGCATAGGATATCAGTCACTTCTCCAACAAAAGCCCAGTTTCTGGCAGGGGAAGGCACTGACAGCAAAGAGCAAAAAGAGAATGTAGATGCTTTTTATTCAAAGGGAACACTGTCCTGGAAAATAAAGCAACTAACCAACATGAACATGAGCAATCTGAAGTTTTGAATTTTTTTCCCCAAAGCAAACTGGATGGAAAAAAACATGTTTCTGCCCTGCAACTTCATTAATACATGGCAGAGTGAATATCTACAGATCATCTACATGTTCCTGTGCTAATTTTAAAATCCTGTGCTAGATTTAAAAATAAAATGTATAAAATCTACACAATCGTGGTATTCTCACCAATAACAATATTAAACAATTTACATAAAACAAAACATTTAAGAACAAAAATCTGAGTCTGATTATTCTTTCTAGGTGAAATGTGGTTCGAAACAACTTCACACTGTAGTCCTCCACAGCTACAAAACAGCTGAATAATTCATCTAAAGCCACTAAGATGTAATAACAAGGATTTCTGTTGTACAGTATATCAAATTATTATTTACAGACAATGCTCAGGATTTCTGAATGGTAGAATGCAGGTGATGGAGGCCATACAATTTTATTTACTAAAGAATGATTTAGGTGTTCTGGATCCCTTTTGTTCTAAATTCATTTGTTCATATTCCCCCCTGCTCCCATGTGAAATGGATTGTTCCTACAGTGCAATGTTTCCTCTTTATGTATCATGAGTTTGTCATAGGAGAGACAGGTGTGGCTGATCTTACAGGCTCTGATGTGTGCACTTTGGTTTCTGTAGCAACAGGCCCGATAGCTCTCATTCAATATGCCATAACCTCTGATGACAGAGAGAGAAAGAGCAGGTCCAGGATTGGCCAAAAGGTGGCGTGATGGTGGTCACGGAGTGCATGGGAACAACCAAAATTAACATTAGACAGAGTACATTGGAATGGAGTGTGTGTGTAGAGGGTGTACAGAAGAGTCACACTGACAACTAGGAGAGCCAGTGGTGGCATCACGCTTGTGATGAATCCCGTTTGGTCACTTCAAAATGTGGATTAAGGCTTCTAATTGTTAATTCCATTGAAAGAGCAAGGTGGTTTCAAGCATATTGGCCATACCATTCTATGGTCGGTCACTGGTTAATCATCTCAGAGCCTCGTGTTGATATGTAAATACAGACCTGATTAAAGATGGATACTGAGTCTACAGTACTGATACTGTTTAAACAGTTGCCTGGGAGTACGAAACCACACACACATTCTGCTGAATACAAACATCTCCTGACTAGCGCATTCAATCACACACCACTGTACAACAGTTGCCATGGCACCCTTATCTTTCCCAGTGTACCTCAGTCATCAACCTATGCCCTCACCCTCCTGTCTCATTCTGAAAATCCTAGGCTCATGCTTTTGTGAGAATATAAAAGCCAGAGACTGTGCAGAAGCAGCACTGGTGAGTTCTGGACACAAACAATAACCCAGAAGACAACAGCGGTATCCAGAGAGAACAATGACAGCCTCCACAGACCTACTTCCCGTCTGATCCACTTCCTGCCTGATCCGAACCAGCCAGAGCCTAGTACTCATCACCAGGAAGGGGAAATCAAATGTAACCAATCAGGTGAGGTACGTACTGGAGGAATGCTACAAGGAAGAGAGAGGAAATACAAATGAGAGGAGCAAGAAAATACAGACATGTTTTTACATAACTTTATCATGAAGATAACGCTGTTTGGAGCTATGTGCTGGTGTTCAATAGTTTATACTGAGATCCTATGTATATATCTCCCAGGTAAAGTATATGCTGATGACTATAGTCCTTATGTATATCACATGTCCTCAGCACATATTTCAGCTATATTACACAATTGTTACGATCATAACACATCGGATCGTAATGATATGATCTTCCTTTCTGACTCCCACATCTAAGAGGTTACAACAAACCTCTGTGTGCAACAAGGCTCAAGGAAAATAGGCAAAACCCCTCCTAAACAGTACTGCTGGAATGATTTTGTAAAACTGCAGCACTGAGGTTAGCTTCAGCAAGCTTCAATTCAACAGTCTGACAGCAACACTACAGTCACTGCTGTTTCTCTAACCTACAGACTGGATGCCGCTTGTCTGTAACAATCAGAGGAGACGTGAGGTGAAGACAGCACTATGTCATAAAGGGAGGGCTGGAGGAGGTGGGATATTTACACACACAATCTATAAATAGAAATCATTAGCCAACCCTTCACACACTCATTAGTGCGCTGCTGTCCATGACAGGAGGTCATTTCCCCCACCTTTCCCTTTCAGACAACTCAACCCCCACTCCTCCCCAGGGGTTAAAGTGCTGACTTCTTGTAAGGGTAGTCAGGCTTGTTAGGCGACCTGCGGTCTCTGTTAGCCTCCTCGCTAACACTATTTCTATGAGGCTGCTGGGCCCCTGACCCTGTGGACTCGCCAGTAACCCCCATCTCCTCCTGGGGTTCACTGTGGGCCGACAGCTTCTCCTCATACCCTTCTGGGTTTCCACTAGCGGAGCCCCACAAGTGGCCAAGGCCGTGAGTGAGGTCAGTCTCATTGTTTGATCGTCCTCTGGGGACATGTCCTGCCTTGGCATGGGAACCAGAGGGATTAGCCAGAGCTCCATCCTGCCGCTGGGGGGGCAGTCCCAGCACGTCCAAGCGCAGGGGGTCAGAGCGTGCCTCAGCTGTCCATCCCTGGGTGTCAGACACGTAGGAGGGAGGGAGGCTGCTGGAGGGGCTGTGGCTGTAGAGGTCTGGCCCTGCGAAGGGAGGAGCCAGGGGGTGGCTGGAGGTCGGAGTGGCTGGTCGGCAGGAGAAGTCGTAGAGGTCAGGAAACTCTGCCTGGGCCTCCAGCTTTGGCTCTGGAGCGTGCCTCTTACAGGAGTGAGCGTGGCCATGGCTGAGGCGAGTTGAGGGACAGGGTCCGGGAGGGAGGTGTGGGGTGGGGGTGGGGCCATGAGGGTGAGGGTTGTCACCGTCCCTGTTCCCCATATGGTGCTCCCTCAGGGTCATGACAGAGACGCCCAGAGCGATGTCAGGCATGAACTCCCTCATCACAGGCTCCATGCTCAGCTGGAGAAACAAAAAGAAGCACACAAAACACAGCTAGTTAGAGCTATACATGACCACAGCACAATACACTTCTACAGCTACACTGACCAAATGCAATCCACACACACAGCATGACATGTGGACCTTCACCTGTGGTTCTACGAGCAGGGCTCGGCCCATGGCCTGGGGATTGGTGCAGTCTGGAGGTGGAGGCCTGGGGGCAGAGGGGTAGTCTGGGCTACCATGCTTGGCTGAGGCGTGGAGCTGGGTGCGGTTACAGGGGTAGGAGAAGGAGCGGGTGGGGGGTGGGATGGGCACACGGGGCCTCCATGCCCCCTTCAGCTGGGCATGGCTGGGGGTGGCAGGGGGGTGGTATGGGGGTGGAGGGGGAGGCAGAGGGGGGTGAAACCCAGCCAGGCCCTCCAGGTCTGAGAACATGCTGTCCATCGCTGGGCTGCTGTTGACCCGACAACGTCCTGCCTGGCGCAGGGCCAGAACCGGACTCTCGTCTCCAAAACGCTCCTCTGGGAAGAACTTGAAGGGGTTCTGAGAATAAACAAAAGATTTAGCATTGGCATCTAAATGGTCTACAACTACAATGCATACAAGTCATCAGCATAGTACACCATCTATCAGTCTATAGCCTGGTTACTTTCTCAGACCTGGTCCTCCCTGTACCCGAGAATGTTTCCCCTCACCTGCAATAGCTCAGTAGCCCCGTCCGCCAGGCCAAACTCCCTCAGTACACGCAGCTGCAGCTCATAGCTGACAGTGGACCCCTCGCCACAGTTGAGGGCGTAGGCCCTCTGCACCTGGTCTGTGTGCCTCAGCTCCTGCAGCCTCCGGATCATCTCCTTCACCACCGCCAGTCTGGGTACTGACAGGACACACACACACAGAGGATTAGTGGACCATGTCAATGTTACTAATATGTTATACAAAATGGCTTCCTTATTGACACCAGTCTTCTCCTTTAACCTGGGATCTCATTTGCCACCACGGACGGGACGGTGGTCTGGTTGTTGGCCATCTGCTGATGGTTGATCATGTGACAGCACTGTGGCACGGCGTTGTTGACCATGTAGAGGGTGTCAGGCACGTTGGACATGCGCACCAAACGCAGACGCACCAGATCTGTCTGCTCCACCATCATCTCATCCAGCACAGACTGAGGGGAGAAGGAGACGGGTTAGGAGTCTGTATGACCTCGGCCTGACCCAAACCCTCAGAGATGAGATCGAACAGAGATAACCTGCACTGCTAATCGTCATTAACCCCTCGATGCTGAGTGTCCTACCTTGGCCTCCTCTACATAGGGAGAGAAGAGACGGGGCCGGACGTAGATGCCAGAGTTCTTCTGTCGCAACCAAGAATTGGCCTTGCCCCCATCTGTCGTGGGCAGCATGTCCGAGGGAGGGGTGCTGATCAGACCCCTCTTCGTCTGTGGACGGGAAGAGGAGGGGGGTGATTTAAAGAGAACACAAAAGAACACACCTAGAGGGACAGGTCAGTCAACATGATAGATAGATTGATTGCACTTTACGTATTGGCAGCAGAAACTGTATTGAAGCCAACATATGATGAATCATCCATGACTACTGACCGCGTCAGAGAGGACGTCACTGTTGGCAGGGAGGATGTGCTCGGTGCGGATGAAGGGCAGCAGCGGGGACAGGATCTCCTTCAGTTCTTCCACATCCAGGTCCCTCCTCTTCACCCCCCGCTTGTTCACACTGTGGGCCGTCCCACTCAGCACGTTGGGCTCTGGGAAAAGAAACCAGACGCAAAAAACACACAGTTCGTAGTTGGACGGCCAACATACACACTACACTCATTATTGTTTTATGATACAGTATTTTCAGTCGGGTTCAGAGCTACACAAAAACAAAATACTGCAATCTACAATTGAGGTGCTTCAGAGTCTCCCATTTTAAGGATAGAACTTGGCTTCTTTTATAGCCCTTTAGAGTGTATTTTCCCAGAGCCATTAGGGGGCCTGCTCTGAGGGCAATTATGGAGTGTATTATCTTACCCCTGTCTGCCATCCTCTTAATAAGCTGCTGCTCGCCCCACTTAACTACGTACTTGAGAATGTCCTGCTCACTCGCCTGTGAAAGGGAGAGAGGAGGGCAGGGGTGCAAAAGAAGAAGATTGGGGGATGGTGATAGGGAAGGAAAAGAGTAAGGACAAGGTTAAACATTGCAGTGAGGATGCTTGCATATGTGGTTGATGGTGTGACATGGTGTAGTTGTGGCTGAGTGTTGTATTTGTCTGGTTGGATTACAGCGTTTCACCTCAGCCGTCCTGTGTGATACCCAGGGAGTTTGGCACAGCAGAGCAGACCAGAGCTCAGCTTCAATTAGAGTCCATCCTTGAAGGCAATGCCTCCAGGGAATGTTCTCACTCTGTCTGTGCTCCAGACTACATGCGTTTGTGTTTGTGTTTATGCATCTGCGTGCGTGTTGCCACTTCACTAAATCATTTTATCAAACCAATCATACCCTAGCTGCCTCGCAGATTTACGTGAAAACTGGATGGTTGAAAATACATAAAAACGTTTTTTCTTATTTTGTCAGCCATTATAATCAAAGCACTGACTACAAATGAGCCATTTGGACATTCAAATCAAAGCACAGTCTACAAATGAGTAATTTAGACAGGATACATAATTGGTAAATGCATTCAGTCTAATCACACAGACAGCGGTGGTCACCTGCAGGTAGTCTGACTGGATGGCGGTGAGCAGGTGCTCCTTGCTAAGCTCGTAGAGAACTTCAGAGGTCACGACCTGGCTGAACTCCTCACACAGGAAGTGCAGGGCCTGGCGGTAGACCCACTTGGAGCCGTAAGGCTGAGAGCTCCACTTCAGGATGGGGACCAGAGAGTCCAGGGACAGGCTCTCCACCACGATGTCCTCACAGCCTAGGAGAGGAGACAGGAACACACACCACAGTGGTTAGATACCTCAGTCTAACACTCATATCACCGAGTGAACAGCCTCTTTAATAGCCTGGTTGTCCAGTCAGTTTGTGCTTCAACCAACTCCTCTCTGTGGCTACAGCATGTACAATATGGGCCCAGGCTACATTTTCTATATCTATTATATGGGAAGTCATACTCTGTTAGAATGGTGGTAAGAGTTTTAATGGGTGATTTAATTGAACCATAAATATCCCGCAATACAGTCACACAGCGGTCACTTCTGGAGCCATTCAGATGGCTGCAGTAGTTCCCCTCCTATTTACCACCACGGGGAGAACTCCCCTTCCCCTCGGCCCCCTGCACCACAACCCCCTCCTTGCATTTTCCAAATCAGAGCACATACTGGTTTAACTCTGTTACACACAACCCCACAGAAATGCCTTTGATACCTTCATGTGTTTCAGTCACTCTACCTCCCATTCACCACACTAAGTAAACACAGCAGCCAGAGGGAAGAATGCTGCGCAGACACACACATCGTATAAGCACACATGCATGTGTGCACATCCGCACACACAAAAAAAACATGGACAAACGCACACACACTCTCGAGCAACATGCAAACACACACAAATGAATCAAAAACGAATTAAAAGTCGCAGAAGGTTTATGAATTAGGTACCTGATATACTGTAGCTATTTGAACAAATCTGGGGTGAAATCGAATTTCAGAAATGGCTATAGTGGTAGTCATAGTAGCAATTGTAATCGAGATACAAGCAGAATAAACATCAAACAATCAAATTATATTAACGTAGATAGGAAACTAGTACATGTCCACAAGGGCACATCAATAATTTGGCTTTCTTTTTGACAGTCAACACAGTGGAAATGATACCAGGCAGTGTGATGTCAGTGATAGTGCCACACCGTGTGCCTCAGACAGACAGACAGACAGACAGACAGACAGACAGACAGACAGAGATACTAGTCTACTTTATAGTGGCCCCTGCCCAGCCCTGACCCTGCTGCTGCTGGCTCTGTATGGGGCTTGTGGAGCCGAGCAGCCTGCCCTGCCCTGGGAATAGCTGGGTTATGAGCTCTAGTACCAGCGCTCCTATGGGACTCTTATCTGTGTGCTGTGTGAGATCTTGGTGTCCACATCACCAACAAACTATTATGGTCCAAACACACCAAGACAGTTGTGAAGAGGGAACAATGACGCCTTTTCACCTTCAGGACACTGAAAAGATTTGGCATGGGTCCTTAGATCCTCAAAAAGTTATATTGCTGCACCATTGACAGCATCCTGACTGGTTGCATCACTGCCTGGTATGGCAACTGCTCAGCCTCTGACCGCAAGGCACTACAGAGGGTAGTGTGTACGGCCCAGTACATCACTGGAGCCAAGCTTCCTGCCATCCAGGACCTCTAAACCAGGCGGCGTCAGAGGAAGGCCATAAAAATGGTCAAAGACTCCAGCCACCCTAGTCATAGACTGTTCTCTCCACTACCGCACAACAGCTTAACAGCTTCTACCTCTAAGCCATAAGACTCCTGAACAGCTAATCAAATGGCTACCCGGACTTTTGCATTGTCCCCACCCCACCCCCATTTTTACGCTGCTGCTACTCTGTTTATTATCCATGCAATCACTTTACCTTTACGTACATGTACATATTACCTCAACTAACCGGTGGCCCGCACATTGAGTCTGTACCGGTACCCCCCTGTATATAGCCTCCATACTGTTATTTTATTGTTGCTCCTTAATTATTTGTTATTTTTCTATTTTAGTTATTTGTTATTATAATTTTTTTTACTACAGTTTATTTGAGTAAATACTTTAACACTTTTCCCCCCTTTTTTTTCAAAACGGCATTGTTGGTTATGTGCTTGTATGTAAGCATTTCACTATAAGGAGCATGTGACAAATACAATTTGATTTGATCTGCTGCACTACCTTTCGCCATTGAAACTGCTTTGAAAATGCACTCTGGGAAATTGACTCCTGCCCTCTTACTTTGGCATTTAAAAGGTTTATTTCCCTTCAACTGTCACACACACTTAAACCTACATGTTCCTACATGTTTGGTCCCTTCCTTTACTTTTATTAGCTAGGCAGAGATTCTAGCAGACCCCCACAGTGTTTTAAATGCAGGATGGAAATCGTTAAGAGAACAGATTAAGTTGAAACGTGGACACAGGCATTTTGCCTTTTTATCTCCCATAAACAGCCTAGAATAGGGAATGGATTCCACACTTCTCCCTCCCCCCCTTCCACTCTCTGTATCCCTCAGTTGTCACTTGTAACCATAGCCACAAAGTAAAAATTGGCTATATTGTAAAAATGTATGAAAACAAAAATTAGCTTTTGGTTTTAATTTAAGGTTAGAGATAGGCATAAGGTTAGCAGTGTGGTTAAGGTCAAGATTAGGTTTAAAATCAGATTTTAAGAATAGAAATAGTAGAAATAGGCGGGGTTTAGACATAATTATGACTTTGTGGCTGTGGTAACTAGTAACGACCGTATCCCTCTCATTTTGTCCTTATCTCTGCTCGCACTCTGAGCAGGGGAAGACACATAGACAGACACACACACGTTCCTTTTGAAAGGTAAAGATTCCCAATTGGGGACCAGCAGCACATGAAAGCAGACGGCTCTGTTCTCTATTAGCCCATTACAATTCACAGCACCATTCAGCCTTATAAAGAAAGCTTTGCACTTTTATTATGAGCCGGAGATTCGAATCAGCATTATATGTAATACTAAAGCCATTTCCCCCTTCCTCCTTCCCCTCCTCTCTCCTTCCACGGGTGGCACTATGCATTCACTGGAGCCTAGTAGACTGACAAGAATATCAACACAATGAGTGTTATGGCAACCACATATTTGACACTGCAATAAATGAGGCATTTTGTCTTGCTGTTTTTATTTGGAGCTCTGTGTTTATGGAACACAACATTTCCAGACCCACTTAAACATCAGCCGCACTCAAGACCTGTAAACACTGTGCTGGACTTGAATCGTGTCTAATTACTCAAGGACCTAGCTCTTTGCTGTCTCAAACAAAACAAAAAGGAAGGAGGAGAGACTTAAACAGAATGACGGGCTCTGTCCGACCACCTGAGGTTTAAGTCCAACTTCTAAGTTAACCGATAAGCTGAAGTTCTGCCCAGGAGCAACTGGAAATCCTCTCTGCTTGGAACACAAGTAGGCCCAAGGCTAACAAAAACACTACTGGACTGATATCTGTGGAGATTCAGTCTCTCTTGGTCCAATTGCATTAGGGTTCACTCACGTCATAGGTCAAGCTCTGCCTGTTAACCAGAGAAATGACTTGATCAGACAGCAATATCACAGACCAAGACTTATCCTTAAAACATAACACAACAGCTGACTGATTCTCCTAATGGAAGGCTGTTAGTCAGACACAGGACCGAGCAACAGCCTCGTAGATGCAACGCCAAGTTTAGATTTAAATTCAGATCCCATTCACTACCACTCTTAACACTCACATCAGCAAGCAGCTCTGAAGACTAACTGACTAACATTTTTTATTTCCTCCCAAGGTGTGCGGCGGTATGGTCATTAATCGTATTAATCAATGACAAAAAAACTCACCGCACATGAATTATGATTGTAATGGGCCGTAGGTCTCCACAGATGAGTCATTACTCTCTCTCTCTGTGTGTGTGTGTGTGTGTGTGTGTGTGTGTGTGTGTGTGTGTGTGTGTAAAGAGAGAGAGGAAGTAGAGAGAAAATCTGCATTGTGTGCTGAGCCACTCATTATCATCACTCTCACTGTGCTTGAAAGGCTTTTAATGTCAGTTAAGTGAGAGTGAGTAAAAGAGTGAGTGATCTCCTCTGTCTAGTAGTCATTTAGCCTGGTGGTTAGAGTGTTGGGCCAGTAACTGAAAGGTTGCTGGGTTGAATCCCTGAGCTGACAAGGTAATAATCTGTCGTTCTGCCCCTGAGCAAGGCAGTTAACTAACCCACTGTTCCCCGGGTGCTGACGATGTCGTTTAAGGCAGCCCCCCGCGCCTCTCTGATTCAGAGGGGTTGGGTTAATTGCGGAAGACACATTTCAGTTGAATGCATTCAGTTGTACAACTAACTAGGTATCCCCTTTTCCCTAATAAGGTTGATAATTGCTGATGGATAAAGAGGATATCAGATTGACCCCTACCTCTAGTGAAAGTGTACCCTGGCCTCAACTAGACGGAGAGGAAGCAGTGAAGTCACATAGAGGAGGAGAAGGAAGAGACTGCCAGATGACAGAGCTCCACCTCAGCCTCTGACATCAGCATACCAAGTGTCTCCTGAGATAGCTTGCAGCTACCCAGGTCTCTGACAGGCAGCTGAGGTCACTTAAGGTTTTCACATGGAAATGCAATCATGGGCCTTTCCAGCTCATTTGACACTTGGGTGAGCATGTCTTTTTGCGTGTGTGTGTGTGTGTGTGTGTGTGTGTGCATGTTAAAAGGTTAGTGTGTCACTGAGAGGAGGATAACTAACACAGGAAAGAGAAAGAAAAAAAGGAATATGGAGAGATGAAAAGCAGGGAAGTAAATAGAGGGCTATAGCACAGACAAAATGAGAGGACCTTGATACTCAACATACACCACAGCCATTCCACAGAACATGGGGTTTCATGGGAACTGATGTTGCTTCTCTGTGGGAGAGAGAGGAGATATAAATACCCTAGAGTAGGGGCTTGGAGTAGGGGGAGGGGAGGTTTGAAGGGATGACAGTTTGCCTGGTGCTAAAGCTGCTTTGGCGACCCTGAGAGTGACAACGCAGGGAGGGGGAAGGAGGATCTGGCCAGCTGTGTGTGTGATCCATCTCTTCCACTGTGCCTTCATAACCAGCAAACTGACTGCTCTACTCCACTCCCCCTACCCCTTATCTATTCTCAAGTTGTCCATGTATTAGTGTTGTGTATTATGTGCAGTGACTTCATTTGTGTTCTTTGTGCCCTATGTTCTTTTAACAGTCACTTTGGGATTTACATGAAAAGCTTTATAAAAATGTTATTGTTATTAACATAATGTGTTTGTTGTCTGACAGATTGAGGTTTTAATCATCCCATTGTCTCTGCCTCTATGGCCCAGTAGTTTCCTGCTTGTGATGCTGCTGGTGACAGTAGTGTGACAGAGACCATTTCCACAATACACTAATCCCTAAATGAATGTAAGACAATCGTTATTGAAATAAAAAAACTACTCATATTACAGAGCGAGCGGTAAAGCGTCATATGACACCATTTTATGCTTTGTAGCACCTTGAGATGAAACCTTATAGAGTCTTAAAGGAGATCTGGCTGAGGCCAAAATGTCACAAATGTTCCAACTTCAATTCATTATTTCTTAACTATGCTTTAAGATACAATGTTGTGAAAATCCACCAAAATCATGGTATTTTTTTCTAGTATCGTGAGGAATCACCCTACACTTTGAGATTTACATGAAACCTTTTAGAAATAAAAATATGTTATTGTTATTAACATTTTGTGTTTGTTGTCTGACAGATTGATGTTTTAATCTTCTCTACGGCCCAGTAGCACATCATTTCCTGTCTGTGATGCTGCTAGTGACAGTAGTGTGACAGAGACCACTTTCACAATACACTAATCCTTATGCCTGTGTGATGGAGTGGGTGGGCAATGGCCATAATCAGGGACTTTACTACTGAATCTGTAACACAGGCAAAACCACACCGATCTCCAAGAGAGATGGAATGTAGCTGTTGAAGACAGATGGGCAAATGGAATCTATTCACCCTCAGTCTTCTATATTGATATTTCAAGGCGTATTTTGACGGAGGGGCAAGTTTTTCAAATAATTCAACCTGTCACTCAGCTGTCAGAGAAAGGTGTGAGGGGTCTTTGTTAGCAGCACACCACACATCATCATGACCGCTGCCTAGCGGAGGTGAGAAACATACCTCCCATGTGTGACTTAGTACATTTATATTCAACTGAACCTCTCAGTCATGAAGAGAGCAACCCCCCCTCAGGTTTAAAACACCATCTCTCATTGAAATGGGAGGTGACGGTAATAAACTGACAACAGCTCCGCTTTCGTCTCCATCTGACATTCTAGGGAGCTCTGGGGGTCAACTCAGAGTGCTGAGAGTGACAGCAGCCAGAGAGAGGGAGAGCAAAGGAGAGAGGACAGCTGTCTTGTGATAAATAAAGGAGTGATGGAGCCCTGACAGCAGCGCTGGCTGGCTCTCTACTCAGCAGAGCTGTGTATCAATAAGACTGTCTGTCACTGGAGACCCCTACAACCCCCTGCCTGGAGCAATCTGTTACTGGGAGGGAGGGCAGAGAAACAGTCCTGTTTTTCCCCATTTAAACTGGCCTAATGTCTGCAAATGACAAAAACATTACCAAAACAAGCAGGGAATTTGAGATGAGGATATATGGAGAATACAGCCATAGGAATTATAGTAGGGTTGGGAACATACGGCTCTGAATCTGGGCCACGAGCCCATTCAATCTGGCCTGCGGGAGGTTTGAGAAAAAAAACAAGTACACTATATATACAAACGTATGTGGACTCCCCTTCAAACTGGTCGATTCGGCTATTTCAGCCACACCTGTTGCTGACAGGTGTACAAAATTTAGCACACAGCCATGCAATCTCCATAGACAAACATTGGCAGTAGAATGGCCTTACTGAGGAGCTCAGTGACTTTCAACGTGGCACTATCATAGGATGCCAACTTTCCAACAAGTCAGTTTGTCAAATATCTGCCATGCTAGAGCTGCCCCGGTCAACTGTAAGGGCTTTTATTGTGAAGTAGAAACATCTAGGAGCAACAACGGCTCAGCCACAAAGTGGTAGGCCACACAAGCTCACAGAACGGGACTGCCGTGTAAAAAGTGTCTGTCCTCGATTGCAACACTCACTACCGAGTTCCAAACTGCCTCTGGAAGCAGCGTCAGCACAATAACTGTTTGTCGGGAGCCTCATGAAATGGGTTTCCATGGCTGAGCAGCTGCACACAAGCCTAAGATTACCATGCGCAATGACAAGCGTCGGCTGGAGTGGTGTAAAGCTCGCTGCCATTGGACTCTGGAGCAGTAGAAACGCGTTCTCTGGAGTGATGAATCACACTTCAACATCTGGCACGCCAACGGCCAAATCTGGGTTTGGCAGATGCCAGGAGAACGCTACCAGCCCAAATCCATAGTGCCAACTGTAAAGTTTGGTGGAGGAGAAATAATGGTCTGGGGCTGTTTTTCATGGTTCAGGCTAGGCCCCTTAGTTCCAGTGAAGGGGAATCTTAATGCTACAGCATACAATGACATTCTAGACGATTCTGTGCTTCCAACTTTGTGGCAACAGTTTGGGGAAGGCCCTTTTCTGTTTCAGCATAACAATGCCCCTGTGCACAAAGCAAGGTCCATATAGAAATGGTTTGTCGAGATCGGTGGAAGAACTTGACAGGCATGCGCAGAGCCCTGACCACAACCCCATTGAACACCTTTGGGATGAATTGGAACGCTAACAGCGAGCCAGGCCTAATTGCCCAACCTCACTAATGCTCATGTGGCTGAACGGAAGCAAGTCCCCGCAGCAATGTTCCAACATCTGGTGGAAAGCCTTTCCAGAAGAGTGGAGGATGTTAGAGCAGCAAAGGGGGAACCAACTCCATATTTATGCCCATGATTTTGGAATGAGATGTTCGACGAGCAGGTGTCCACATACTTTTCATCATGTAATGTATGTATATATATATATATATATATATATATATATATATATATATATATATATATATATATAGCCCTGTACCGTAAAACTTAAATTAAACGCTGAGTCTCAAATAGCTGCCTGTCCCTTTTAATAGCTGGGTAATGGCACACATTTCATCAAATAAATGCCAGTTTCAAATAAACGGCATGTCTAAATTAATTGTTTACGAGGCTACCGTGAATTATCATTACTTATTTTATGAGGTTTAATGTTTTCGCCAGTAGGAAACTGTTATCCATTATCCACAGCTGAGAAAAACTAGCTAACTGGCAAGCATAAAAACAGTCAACATCTTCGGAGCACAGACCCTAGTTGGACTCGCAGTCCGCATGGTTATATCCGTGGTGTGGGGGGGGTTTAGGGTCATGAAATATTGTGTATATGAAGGGCAGGTGGGTGGTGGGTGGGCGGGTTGAATAAAAGAGAAAACAATAACTTACAAAATCCACAAATGTATCATTCCTGTGCCATTTATATATATAGGCTACATTAATGCTTTTCTTTCATTATCTTTTATTAGTGCATAAGCCTAAGCTTTAAGACCTAACTGTACGCATGCCAAATCGCCTATACGCCAATCTGTACGCGTGCCAAATAGCCTACACGCCAATCTGTACGCGTGCCAAATAGCCTACACGCCAATCTGTACGCGTGCCAAATAGCCTACACGCCAATCTGTACGCGTGCCAAATAGCCTACACGCCAATCTGTACACATGCCAAATAGCCTATACGCCAATCTGTACGCGTGCCAAATCGCCTATACACCAATCTGTACGCATGCCAAATAGCCTATACGCCAATCTGTACGCATGCCAAATAGCCTATACGCCAATCTGTACGCGTGCCAAATAGCCTACACGCCAATCTGTACGCGTGCCAAATAGCCTACACGCCAATCTGTACGCATGCCAAATAGCCTACACGCCAATCTGTACGCGTGCCAAATAGCCTATACAGCAATCTGTACGCATGCCAAATAGCCTATACGCCAATCTGTACGCGTGCCAAATAGCCTATACGCCAATCTGTACGCGTGCCAAATAGCCTACACGCCAATCTGTACGCATGCCAAATAGCCTATACACCAATCTGTACGCGTGCAAAATAGCCTATACGCCAATCTGTACGCGTGCCAAATAGCCTATACGCCAATCTGTACGCGTGCCAAATAGCCTATACGCCAATCTGTACGCGTGCCAAATAGCCTACACACCAATCTGTACGCGTGCCAAATAGCCTATACACCAATCTGTACGCGTGCAAAATAGCCTATACGCCAATCTGTACGCGTGCCAAATAGCCTATACGCCAATCTGTACGCGTGCCAAATAGCCTATACGCCAATCTGTACGCGTGCCAAATAGCCTATACGCCAATCTGTACGCTTGCAAAATAGCCTATACGCCAATCTGTACGCGTGCCAAATAGCCTATACGCCAATCTGTACGCGTGCCAAATAGCCTATACGCCAATCTGTACGCGTGCCAAATAGCCTATACGCCAATCTGTACGCATGCCAAATAGCCTATACGCCAATCTGTACGCGTGCCAAATAGCCTACACGCCAATCTGTACGCGTGCCAAATAGCCTATACGCCAATCTGTACGCGTGCAAAATAGCCTATACGCCAATCTGTACGCGTGCCAAATAGCCTATACGCCAATCTGTACGCGTGCCAAATAGCCTATACGCCAATCTGTACGCGTGCCAAATAGCCTATACGCCAATCTGTACGCGTGCCAAATAGCCTATACGCCAATCTGTACGCATGCCAAATAGCCTACACGCCAATCTGTACGCGTGCCAAATAGCCTATACACCAATCTGTACGCATGCCAAATAGCCTATACGCCAATCTGTACGCATGCCAAATAGCCTATACACCAATCTGTACGCATGCCAAATAGCCTATACGCCAATCTGTACGCATGCCAAATAGCCTATACGCCAATCTGTACGCGTGCCAAATAGCCTATACGCCAATCTGTACGCATGCCAAATAGCCTATACGCCAATCTGTACTCGTGCCAAATAGCCTATACACCAATCTGTACGCGTGCCAAATAGCCTATACGCCAATCTGTATGTGTGCCAAATAGTCTACACGCCAATCGTCAAATGCTTTTGGGGACGGGCAGAAAAAGTCGATACACAGGGGCAATGTCGAAGTTCAATAAGAGAAAATCTGCAAAATGGAGAGTTGAAAATAAAGAGAAGGGACGGCCAGGAAAGTAATGTTTGGGAAAGATTTGGTAAAAGAGGATGATAGTAGTGCCGGCTGTGTTATATGTGATGATTGTGAGGCTCTATACAAATTCCACAGTCACAATACGGGACTTTAAATAAGCCTATGGCATGTCAAGGGAACTGTAGCCTACTGTTCAGATGGGTTAAATGGAAACTGAAATCTGGACACTGACAGTAGGTCTGTAACCTCTCGCAGTCTTAATATTAACTCCTACAGAATGAAACATTTCTTGCAGTAAAATTATAAACCAGATGTAGGCAAATTTTGACTTGGGAACAGGAGTGGAGAAATATGATTTCTTTCTTTCAGCATCTTGAGAGAATGTGAATGTGCAGTTAGATACCATCTGTGTGGGTGCTATCTTTATCAGAATCATACAAGCTGATTGTATTTCTACCACATAAAATAGGCATCAAAGCCAAACTGAAATCTGATCAGTTTTCCTTACAACCGGTCAAACTGATGTCATTTGGACATTTTGCACAGAAAATCTTTCCAGTCTTTTTTTTGTTATTGCATTTCTCCACGGTCCATAAACGTCTTTGCTCCGTGAAAGAAGCAGAGATGACAGAGACAACTTTACCAATGTCAACTAGATTAAAGCCTTCATTCTATCATTTATGACATTATTCTGGTGAGTAAGGGTTTATTTAGTCTTCTAGGGCAACAGATAATGACAGAGGAGAAGCTGCATATATCTAATTACAGACATGTTGACTAACAAATAGCCTACAAAAATGTCAGAAATTATATAACAGAAACATATCTAAAGGACCGTCCACACCAAGGACGAGAACCATTTGTAATGCATCAGTGCAACAATGTTATGATCACTGGCCAAAGTGATCACACCAACGCACTCTCTCTCTCTCCTTAACGTTCCCTGACAGTTCCTTTGGCCTAGGCCTATTTTACATTCAGCAATTTGCAAGAGCAAGCGTGTTTCTCTACATGAAAAGGCTATTAGGCCTACTATAAAAAAAGCTCAAAATAAATGTCCTATTGCTTTTGTAGCCTATAGCTTTTCCTGAGATTTCACATGAAGAGGAATATCAGAGTGGCTTGCATAGCCTATAGCCTATTATGCACAGGAACAGCTGGATATGTGTAGCTGAAGTAAGAAGCTAAATATTACCTAGATAATTGTATTTATTTATTTTACCTTTATTTAACTAGGCAAGTCAAGTTAAGAACAAATTCTAGTTTTCAATGAAATTCTAGGAACAGTGGGTTAACTTCCTTGTTCAGGGGCAGAACGACAGATTTTTTACCTTGTCAGCTGGGGGATTTGATCTTGCAACCTTTTGGATACTAGTTCAACACTCTAACCACTAGGCCTACGTTGAGACAATAACATTATTCTACCTAGGCTACAACAACACACTGCAATGAGGAAAGTATTATTGTTATCAAGTGAGTACACAATTATTGTCTAGGGCTGTAAACTGCAATGATGTAGGCTAATTTGAAGAACTGCTCAAACGTCCTGTTTTTGTCACGTCCTGGCCAGTATAAGGGTTAATTAGTATTGTAGTTTGGTCAGGACGTGGCAGAGGGTATTTGTTTTATGTGGTTCTGGGTGTTGTATGAGTTAGGAGGGTCTAGTGTGTCTGTTTCTATGTTTGGATTCATTGGGGTTGGGACTCTCAATTGAAGGCAGGTGTTGTCTATTTGCCTTTGATTGAGAGTCCCATATATGTGGGTGTGTTTGTCTTTTGGGGGGAGATTGTTCTGTGTTTCGCCTTGTGCCTTACCAGACTGTTTTGTTGTTCGTGGTTTCGTTTTTTTTGTTATTTTGGTGTTCATTTTGTATTTATTAAAAATCAAGATGAGCCTGCACATACCGTCGACAACCGTGACAGAATCTCCCACCAAACCAGGACCAAGCAGCAGAAGAAGGAGCAGTGGGATTTTGAGTTGTACTATGGTGAGAGATGGACTTGGGAGGAGATCTTGAAGGGAGAAGGCTCCTACACTTGGGAGGAGATCCAAGCCGGAAAAGATCGCCTTCCATGGGGACAGGTGGTAAGAGAGAGAGAGGAAATGCGAAAGGCTGGTATGGACCGGGAACGTTTCCGAGGTACACGACTAGCGTTGAAGCGCGAGAGGCACCCCCAAGAATTTTTTTTGGGGGGGCACACGGGTAGTTTGGCTAGGCGTAGGAAGAGCCGGAAGCCAGCAACTTGTGGTTATATGGAGGAGCGTATGGGGTGGAGAGCGCTATGTTTCGCTGAGGAGCGCACTCTCACCCATACGCACGCACAGTCCGGTGCGAGTTATTCCAGCCCCTCGCAGGTGCTGTGCTAGAGCGGGCATCCAACCTGGTAGGAGGATGCTGCGCAGCGCATCTGGTCGCCGGTACGCCTCCGAGGACCAGGCTACCCAACTCCCGCTCTACGCACGGCTACCATCAGGCCCCTGCACAGCCCAGTCTGCCCTGTACGAGCACCCCGCTCGTACAGGGCTACTAGTTCCATCCAGCCAAGGCGGGTTGTGCAGGAGGTAAGATCTAGACCGGCTGTGCGCCTCCATAGCCCTGGGTTTCCAGCTCCTGTCCCTCGTGCGGACCCGGAAGTGCGTCAACCCAGTCCGACTCGTCCTGTTCCCGCTCCCCGCACTAGCCTTCAAGTGCGTAAACCCAGCCCCGCCAGTCAACAGTCGTCGGAGCTGCCCTCCAGTCAACAGTCGTCGGAGCTGCCCTCCAGTCAACAGTCGTCGGAGCTGCCCTCCAGTCAACAGTCGTCGGAGCTGCCCTCCAGTCAACAGTCGTCGGAGCTGCCCGCCAGTCAACAGTCGTCGGAGCTGCCCGCCAGTCAACAGTCGTCGGAGCTGCCCGCCAGTCAACAGTCGTCGGAGCTGCCCGCCAGTCAACAGTCATCGGAGCTGCCCGCCAGTCAACAGTCGTCGGAGCTGCCCGCCAGTCAACAGTCGTCGGAGCTGCCCGCCAGTCAACAGTCGTCGGAGCTGCCCGCCAGTCAACAGTCGTCGGAGCGGCCAGACTGCGCCGAGCGGCCAGACTGCGCCGAACTGCCGGAGCGGCCAGACTGCGCTGAACTGCCGGAGCGGCCAGACTGCGCTGAGCGGCCAGACTGCGCCGAACTGCCAGAGCGGCCAGACTGCGCCGAACTGCCGGAGCGGCCAGACTGCCCTGAACTGCCGGAGCGGCCAGACTGCCCTGAACTGCCGGAGCGGCCAGACTGCCCTGAACTGCCGGAGCGGCCAGACTGCCCTGAACTGCCGGAGCGGCCAGACTGCCCTGAACTGCCGGAGCGGCCAGACTGCCCAGACTGTCCCGAGTTGCCAGACTGTCCCGAGTTGCCAGACTGCCCAGACTGTCCCGAGTTGCCAGACTGCCCAGACTGTCCCGAGCTGCCAGACTGCCCAGACTGTCCCGAGCTGCCAGACTGCCCAGACTGTCCCGAGCTGCCAGACTGCCCAGACTGTCCCGAGCTGCCAGACTGCCCAGACTGCCACGAGCTGCCAGACTGCACCGAGCTGCCAGACTGCCCCGAGCGGCCAGACTGGCCAGACTGCCCCGAACTGCCAGAGTGGCCCGACTGCCTGGAACGGCCAGAACCGGAGCCACCTCCTGATATAGGTGGGTTGGGGAGGGGGGGTGTAGCACAGTGCCGTCGTTGACGGCAGCCACCCTCCCTTCCCTCCCTTTAGTAAGGGGAATTTTTTTGTTGTTGTTGTTTGGGGTTGTTGTTTTTTTGTTTTTTGTTTAAGGTGCTTCCGGGGTTAGCACCTTTAAGGGGGGGGGGTACTGTCACGTCCTGGCCAGTATAAGGGTTAATTAGTATTGTAGTTTGGTCAGGACGTGGCAGAGGGTATTTGTTTTATGTGGTTCTGGGTGTTGTATGAGTTAGGAGGGCATTTGATTTAGTATTCCGGGGTTTTGGGCACTGGGTGAGTTTCATGAATTCTATGTTGAGTCTAGTGTGTCTGTTTCTGTTTCTATGTTTGGATTCATTGGGGTTGGGACTCTCAATTGAAGGCAGGTGTTGTCTATTTGCCTTTGATTGAGAGTCCCATATATGTGGGTGTGTTTGTGTTTGTCTTTTGGGGGGAGATTGTTCTGTGTTTCGCATTGTGCCTTACCAGACTGTTTTTTTTGTTGATCGGTCGTGTTTTGTTATTTTTGTACGTTCATTTTGAAAGTTAATAAAAGTCAAGATGAGCCTACACGTACCTGCTGCGTTTTGGTCCTCCTTCACCGACGACAACCGTGACAGTTTTGAATGCTTCATGCCAAAAAAACTGCATACGGCCTAGCCCTGATTATGCACCCACATGGATCAGTTTGGTTCTATTCTCGACAGTTTACAAGTTCCAGAAAGGTACATTAGCAGGCTACTCATATGGTGTACTTTGATCACACCATCGTGTGCTCTCTCTCCTTTAAAACTCCCCTATTTTACATTCAGCAAGCTGAAATCTCTCCTTGATAGGCTAGTAGTAAATAAACTGCTTGAATGAAATGTACAACAAGCTATTGTAGTCTAGCTTTTCCTGGGACTCCAAGTGTTAGGAGGAATAGCTGTAGCTGAGAAGCGGTGCGTAACTGCGCAAAGAGAACAGTGAAGACAGACTACCCACTAGGCACAGACGTAATTTCAACTAATGTGAATTCAACTAACGTGAACTTTAAAAAAATGTCACCATGTCATTGGATTTAGGTTAAAAGTTAGGTGTAAAAATTACAAAATGCCCTTATGTTAACTTTTTGCAAATCCAATCAGTTTTCCACGTTGATTTAATGTCATCACATTGTTTTGGTTGAAATGACTTGGTAACGTCGATTCAACCACTTTTGCCCAGTTGGTAGAGATGTGTAGCATAAGTTAGAAGTGTATGCAACCCATCATTCATTAGCTAAATATTAGGCCTAATACTGCAGTGAATAGCCTATAGCCAATGGATTTACACAGTGAAATAGATATTTTTACATCAGATTATGAAATGACAGGTAGCCTAGGATAGTGTGCTCCCTAGGCTGCGCTCCCAGTCCCCGCAGGCACGCAGTTCGGAAATCTCCCCAATTGATTAAACTTTTTAGGGACAAGAAAATTATGACACCTAGGCTATAACAACACAATGCAATAATGCATTTTATAAATAATTATATTCTAGGCTGTAAACTACAGTGAATATGCCCTTTCAATATCTGCTAAAAATCCCTGAGTTTTAAATGCATGTTTCATTCCGAAATAATAATAATCTAGTTTTGGCCTGATTTGGCAATCACTTGGATCAGTAATGGGTATTTTCTCGACAGCTAAGGTACAGAAAGGCACATCATTCTCCCAAGTCGTACTATAATTAATGTGGCCACCAATATGCTCACACATGCCCAGTTATTCAGGCAAGCTTAGCGTGCGCTCTGCCTTCTCTCCTCTCTGAGCAGCCTTACGCACCTAGACCGCTTCAATAGAACGCGTTTTTGATCGATTGTCAAGATTTTATAGTTAAAGGGACAGGGAAAAATACAAATCACTCTGAAAGTGATACAAACGATACTGTCGTTATCGTTTTCCACTCTTTTTGTAGTTATCGCTGTAGTCTGAACGCTCCTGTTCACTTGAATTTGAACACATTTTATTTTCTGATTCGTTATAGTGACCGTTATTGTTATCGTCCTTGGTATGGACGACCCTTAAAATCAGACATAAAAAAATTGCACCCCCGTCAAAAAATCTTTCACTTTCTATATTAGCGGGTTAGGGTTGGTTGCAGGCCTCAGATTTTCACTTTTCACATATAGTCGAGCGGTTGCGGATGGGTGTGGGTGAACAAACGGCTGTCTCAAGCACCACTAACAGACCCCCAGAAATCGTCTGATCACCCTCTAGTGGTGAAAGTAAGAACTGCCAAACATGCACAGTCAAAGAGGAGAATAATCATTTGATTTTTTCGTGACAGAATAATAATTATCTCGAGACAGAGGCATACTGAGACAAAATAAACAGGACAGTGTGTAAATTATAAATTAGTGCAGGAAATGAACACAATTATTAAAAGGCTGGAAGCAAATGCTGGAATTAAACAATTAACTATACAAATGAGCAAAAGCTGTGTGCATTAAGGAAATAGGCACCTGGCTCAAATAGAAGCCTGTCTCTAATGTTGTGTTCAGTGATTGAAGCAAATAAACACATGGGCTATTGATTTAAGTTTTACGGTATATCTTCTTGTAAATGATTATTTTGGATAAAAAAAACACTCCAGGCCACTCTTAAACATCTAAAACTAGATAGAAATACGGTGAAATTATAATGGCCTGCAAATTGATTTTGATGAACAAATCGGTCCCCCAAAACAATCTGTGCAGCCCTCCACCAAAATGATTTCCTAACCTTGGGTTATAGGGATGGATGGGCATGGATGGATCAACTGAGATAGCTTTTTCAGTTGTGCCAATGCCCAGTCTACATTAAAGCCTTGATGTTGGCACACACTCCTGTCCTGCTAACCTATGATAGATTTCAGCATGCAGAGACGCAGTTATATGAGGATATCCATCCCCAGTCAGACCCATACTGTCACAGAGCTAAGGGCAATATCATATGGACTCCCATGCCATTAAAATAACACTCCTAGCATGACAGATTGACATTCAAATTCATAACGCAGCCCATTTGTTAACCTTAGCAGACCCGATTTAAAAGGATAAAAAGCATCAAAGTATATTCTCACTGGCTGCTACAGGCAGCCTCCCAGACTACCATTCATCCTCATATACTGGACAGATTATAAAGGGATCTGGGATGAACTCAACATGTACCGCCAGGTTGAATGTAAACACCAGCTCTCTACTGAGAACCATTCATTCATGGTTGATACTGTAGCTTACCTTGTGCCAGCATGCTGAACTCAAGGAAGAGGGCGATGTGGTAGAGCTCCATGGCCTCCTCAGTGCAGGTGCTGGCTCCTCCCCTGCCCCCGGCAACCAGGACCTGCACCTCCCCCAGGCTCCCGGCCGAGGGGCTCCCCCTCATCACCAGCCCCAGCTCCACCAAGTCTGTATACATGCAGTGCAGGATGACCCGCACGTACTTTCGCGGGATGATGGACTCATCCAGCACGATGCGCGTGGGTGTCTGGAGTGTGCGCTCAGTCATCTCCTCCCCCGTGCGGATGCGCCGCTGCAGAAGGTTCCGGAAAAAGGGTGAGCGGGCCGAAAGCACGGCCTTGTGGGCCCTCAGGTCCTCATCAGGGGAGCCCAGCCCCCCACCGCCCCCTGTGGCCACGCCCCCTCCAGTCCCCCCACTGCTGTAAGCCTCCACCAGCTCCGCGTCCGAGGAGAAGCTGAGCAGGGCATCATAGTAACACATGTAGTCAAACAGCCCTCTCATGTCTGCCTCCAGGGAGTTGGGCGTGCCAAACTCCTCGCTCAGCTGCACCAGCACGTCCACGTTCTGCAGCCTGGTGTCCTCCGCCCTGCCCACCCCAAACTCCCCCGTGTACAGGTAGTGCAGCAGTGCAGAGAACATGGGAACGTCAATGCCTGCCGTCTCTATGTCCATGAGGACCTCGGCACCGTACCCCGGGGAGGAGGACAGCAGGGTCTTGAAGAACGGACAGCGGGCAGCCAGCACAGCGCGGTGGGCGGGGAAACAGGTGTCCTGGAAGATGAGGTCCAAGTCGGTGCAGTACTTGTGCTGGTAGAGGGCTGACAGGTCACGCTGCAGGCTGGGTGCCTCGGCCCGTGCCAGGCTGGCATGGAAGCTTAGCTCCTTGAGGGAGGATGTGCCCTCGTACTCCTCCACCAGGGCGTTGGCATCACGCACATCCCACCCCGACAGAAGCTCCCGCATCAAGCGGGCATGGTCGGCAGAACGGCTGGACTTACGGCGCTTGATGAACCTCCTCTTGAGGGTGGCCAGGCCCAGGCTCTTCTTCTTCCTGTCATGGGGCTTGTCGTGACCCTGCTCCAGGCTGTACAGCTTGGACTCCCAGCCATAGCCCTGCTGGGAGTATGACGACGTCCCTGCAACACATAACATAACACAGAGGTCAGCTGGTTCAAATGTTGTGGTTGTTTTCTGAAATGGGAAAGAAGTCAGGTCAGGATTTTATTAATATGATACACGTATCTTGTTTTTCCACAGCTGTTTTATAAATGCAGTCAAATCCTCGGGCTTGATATTATCCAGTTTGCCTGTTCTATTCTGAAATCATGACCATATGAAACCCAAGCGGTATTTCCTCCTAGGCTGGTCATTTGACCTGGCAGTCTAGACACTCTCCTCTAACTCCCCCATAGCGTGCTTGGCACTCCCTTGATCTAGTGGCCCAGTCTCATTTCACAGATAATTCAACTGTCTGTGTCAAGGAACAGGCCATCATTGTCAAAATTCCATCAGATGTCATCACAAGCATCAATAAAGTTGACTTTGATTAAGGCATGGATGGAATTAGAGGCCAACAGCAAGTAGAACATGGACTACAACGTTTTGGATTGTCAGTCTGGGGTAGGAAAGTCCCCCCTCCTCTGCAGTCTTATGGAATACACTTGTCCAGCCATACACAAATTAACTACCCCTAATAGCAGTGATGTTTGGCTGGAGAGAGGGGACTCTTGCGTCAGAGGCAGCACTGCCAAATAGAAAAGTCTCTCTATGGCCTTCCTTCCCTGAACATCCATCACAGTGACCCACATAGCAGTCATTCTAATACTGTGAATCATCCTCCATCTATGCCTGCACAGCAGCGACTTCAGCTTACAACCAACAACCCTTAGAACTGGAAACAACATCAGTTTATTTCTGAAATCTACAGGGCTTTCAATGTCAATCAAATCTCCCTGAGCTTGGACCTACTGTATGTCTCTAGGACTACGGACAAGAAAGGCGTAACTGGAAAATGAATATAAAAGCCTGGGGTTTTCCTTAAGCAGACATTGATTGAATCCAAAACTGTCTGAAAAAGCCTATAAAATATGAGTAAATTCATAAGCAGCCACTCATAAATGGCCATCAATAAGGCCTAGAAAATGAATGAGGGATTGATGCTTGGAGTCTGAAATGGAAATGAACATAGAGGCAGCGGTGGATGCCTGAGCAGGTCTCTGCTAGAGAGAATAAAACTAATAGAATGCAGCTTGTACACTTCCAACAAACCAGACACGGATTGCTTCAACTTCATAAGTCAACAAAATAAAGTTGACTGACAGAACTCGATTTGTAAAAACTACAGCCTAAATCAGTTGTTGGAACTGAAAAGATCAACTCCAACCAACCCCCCTCCACAATGACTTGCACATTCCTGTATCGCAGTGAAGGCTGCTGAGGGGAGAACGGCCCATAATAATGGCCGGAACGGCGCAAATGGAATGGCATCAAACACCTGGAAACCATGTGATTTATGTATTTGATACCATTCCACAGATTCCGATAGTCATTACCACGAGCCCGTTCTCCCCAATCAAGGTGACACCAACCTCCTGCGCTGTATCATGCATCATATTTTAAGCATATCGTTTATCTATGTTCATATCCTTGCCATGAGGGTCTGTTCTGGACACTGATGATATGTCCCACTGAGGACTTTGAAGATACATACAATATTACAGTAAAGTAAGAACATTGAAACTTACCTATGAAGGTCTGTTGTGTCTGTGTGTTTCCCCCTGTACGAGGCGAGCATGAGTGCGGGTAGCTGGATGCATTAGCACCCATCGTCACTCTTCTTCACTTGTTGTTCCGGGATCTCGCCTCCTGCATCTTCATTCTGCCCAGGAGAAGTGCTTAGTACCTCAGCCGTCGGCTCTCTCTCTCAGGTCCTGGTCCTCTGGAGCCTCTTTAGACACCCAAGCCCAGCCTGCCATGCCTGAGAGGGGGAGAGGAGAGGGAGCAGGGGGGTTAGCCATGGAGTGATTGGATTGCTTTGAGTAACTCTGTTACTGAGTAACGTGCCATGGGGATTAAGGCCTGATGAAATTGGTCTGTTTGAATTGTATTAGTCAATGCATAACCATACATCCTGTTACTTCGACTGATCTCAACCCCCCATTGTTAAAAAATAACAATATATACAGTATTTTTCAGATAGAGGATGAAAATTCCTTTTAAAAATCATATCATTAACTTCTGTATGTGCTGTATATGTGCAAAGGCTAATATGAAAAATAAAAATGTTGATTTTATGTTATATCTTCATCTCGGGCACTTTCTCTTCCTGCCCCTCACAAAATGTTGACTCGCGCAGGCAATAAATGCAATACAGATGTATGGCGATCTTTGTGGGGAACCAGCCCTGTCCAGCCCACCTCTTTTAAACCAAAAGCCCCGTACAAAGCCCAGCTCAACCCCTCTCTGCAGCCGCAGCCTCAGCATTAGCCCCAAGTTGCCCCTGCAACCAACCTCACTCGATCTGTTAGACATACAGTGCCTAGTGAGTCTACAGACCCCTCGCACAGTTGTCACATTTCACTGCCTTAAAACAAAATCTAAAAAGGATTCAATTAGATCTTTTCCCTACAGAGCTATGATCTGCTCCATATTTTCAGTGAAAGAAAAAGTATAGATTTTCTTTAAATGAATAAAAAACAAGGATCGCTTGATTGCGTATGTCTTCACACCCTCAAAGTTAATACTTTGTGGAAGCACATTTGTCAGCAATTAAAGCTGAAAATGAATAAGAGACTACCAACTCTGCACAACTCAAAATTGCTGAAGCTCAGTACATTTGGTTGGGAATCATTTAAGGGCAGCAATATTTAAACCTTTTCACTGATTTTCAAGCAGCTTTAAGTCAGGACTGAGACTGGACCCCTCAGGAACGCTCAACAACTCTTGGAAAGCCATTCTGGTCTTTGGCATTAAAATGTGTGTAATTGTCTCACTGAAAAATAAAAACTCTCATCCAGGGTTAGGTATTCAGAAGACTGAGGCAGGTTTTCCTCTAACCTTTTACCTGGGCTTTGCTCCTTTCATAGTTATTTTAATAAATAAATAAATAAATTACTGCCTAATGTGAGAGAACCGACATGTAACTAGCTAGCTAGATAAAGTAAACTCACCCCATTCTGTACAAATGTGCGCAACCGTGACATTCAAACGAGGCTGCAAAGAAAACTAATGGGACTGTAGCGACTGTTGACTTCAAAATCTGGGGTGTGAACTACGTTTCTATTCAAGCGTTGATCGACATGGTAATGGCTCTATAGTATTGGAGAAAAGTTGAAAACAACTGACCCTCTGTTACATCGTGACATGTCATGCCGTAACGTACAGCACGCATAAAGCAACTATTTCTGTCTTACAATCTCTCGCCACCAGGTGTAGCACTTCTCTCATCGTTTAAAAACAAGAAACGGACAGTGACGGGGGTAATGGGGGATACCTTGTCAATGTTTACTTCTGAAGATCACTTTAGCACCGCCCTAAAAACCCGATTCAAATTCGACACAAACCTTCAAATAGGTATGTAATGACACATTATATAAACTCTTTATAGTGTTTTATTTACATTTTAGAGGCGATAAATTGGACAGATCGAGTGAAAAAAATACGTTTTCCCACACGACATCTCTCCTTCTCACTATCAAGCATTAGTTTCGCTTCCCCAACCATCATTTTTAAAAAGACCCGGCGGCGCTCATTGCCTTCTTGAATTATGCAGAAACGGGCAGCGTGGAGGTCATGTCATTGATTTTGTTGGAAAGGGGAGAAATTGTGCTTTACAATGGTATTGACATTACAATTGATCTGAAAGTATTATGTTTTTGGGGCGCTAAAATAAGGTCAATTGTACGGACCAAGGCGATGTACAAAAGTGAGTGAGTTTACGTTAAACAATGAACCATGATCCCAACTCATGACGTTACTACCCTGCATGAATCTGCAGGTAGCTAACCAACCAGGTTTAATGTTAGCTAGCTAACATACGAATAATAAGACAATACACGTAACGTTAGCTAGTGAGCCAGCTAACTAACGTTAGCTAGTTAGCTAACAGTACACTTTAACTTGAAATGACTGTCAAAATTAGAAATGTGTAATATCTGAAAATATAGCTAGCTAGACTATCTTACCCATATACATCATGGATGGACGCCTCTCGATGTCACGAATGCCATGGTTGCCCTTAGTGTGAAGATGTAATCTGGAGACAGGTGTTTTCTCCATCTCCTTAGCTATCATACTCTAATTCCACTGATTTAAAAACTCGGTCCTCCAGAATGTGGAGAGCAACACTAATGCAGTTCTACTACGCAATAAAAAAAAATTAAAGCCGCGTTAGACAGGATTACCTACACATACTGACCAGCTCAAATAGACAGAAGCGTGCTTCGAACTCATCTCACGGCATGTCCAGCCAACTCATTATCTCAGCCAATCACGGCTAGCGGGAAGGTTGCTGTCGTTTTCTGTGGCTAAACCAACCAGTCTCGTAATTTAACAATTTGATTCGTATTTACAGATGGCATACAAGTCTGTTATTAAGGCACGTACAAGTTCACATGTTCCAGAAGGCATTTCTGCCAAAAAACGCATTTTGATTTGAAAAGAAAGGTTACATACAAATGGCTGTCCTGTGAAGTAGTGACCCGCGACATATGCCTAGTTTCCTGAAACGAATCACACATTTCTAAAAAACAGTTTTTGCTTTCTCATTATGGGGTATAGTGTGTAGATTGATGAGGGAAAAAAACAATTGAATCAATTTTAGAATAAGGCTGTAACGTAACAAAATATGGAAAATGTTAAGGGGTCTGAATACTTTCTGGCGACATTGTATATGTTGCCCTAAGAGTTGTGCAAAGTTGGTAGAATCTTATTCAAAACTATTTACAGCTGTAATTGCTGACAAAAGTGCTTCCACCAAGTATTAACTCTGGGGTGTGAAGACATTACCATTAATTTTAAGCATTTCTATACTTTTTCTTTCACTTTGAAAATGTGGAGCAGGTTGTGTAGATATGGAGGAAAAAAAATCTAATTGAATCCCTTTTTAGATGTAATTTTAAGGCAGCAAAATGACAACTGTGCAAGAGGTGTGTAGACTTTCACTGGGCACTGTAGCTCCTCCATTGACCAAACCTGGACCTAACCCTACTTTGAACTGTGGTTGACAGCAGTTTGAGATCTGAAATATGAAGTAAACCATCTGCAAGTCTTTATGTCTGTTGGCAAGTACAAGTCACGGTGGTCTGCTACTGGTCTGCTACTGTCAGTTTTCAAACAATAAATGGGGATTTCCATAGAAAAGGACCAATTAGCACCAATATGTGGAGCATGGCCGGTCCTTGCTGTTCTGCCGCCCTAGGCGAGACCAAAAGATGCAGCCCCCTCAAAAAAATACAATAGTCCCCCAGTAAGCAAAATGACATTGAAAAGACGTCTAAAATACATATTTTCCAGACTTTGAGTTACGATTAAATTAACGTTCTGAATGAAAGGTGAAAATATATTTTCCGGATGTTTAAAATACATATTTTCAAGGATGTTGAAGAGGCATCTTTTCTGGACATTGAAGAATACGTATTTTCCAGACGATGAAAATATGTATTTTCTGGATTTTGAAATCAAGCTAATTTTTGGTTCTGAATTCAAAAGAAGTCATTTATGAATGTGTCAGGAGTTCACCTATGGGTCATGATTGGGGATGTACCAAATGATGTATTAGAATAATTGATTATGCCTATGTTGTATTAATAGAAGGGGAGGGGTTATAAGACCCCAATCATGGGAAATTGTCATTGTTTTTGGGCAGAATTGTGAGGGTTTATGTGTTGTTGTTGGAGGTGCGTCTTGGACAGTTTAGCTCAGAAATCTGCCACCTTTGGCGGCCGCCTAATCCTGCCTTTAAGAGTCTATATTTTGGGGGGGAAAATGCATAGATACATTTTTCAACAATTTTCCATCTTAACTTTTTGGTGACAGGGGGGTTAGTATTTGGAAATTCAGATGATTAAGGTGCCCAAATTAAACTGCCTGCTACTCGGGCCCAGAAGGTAGGATATGCATATTATTAGTAGATTTTTTCTAAAACTGTTTGAATGATGTCTGTGAGTATAACAGAACTCATATGGCAGGCAAAAACCTGAGAAAAATCCAACCAGGAAGTGTGGAAATCTGAGGTTTGTAGTTTTTCAAGTGATCCCCTATCCAGTATACAGTGTCTGTGGGGTCATTTTGCACTTCCTAAGGCTTCCACTAGATGTCAACAGTCTTTAGAACGTTGTTTCATGCTTCTACTGTGAATGGGGAGAGAATAAGAGGTCCTGGAGTCAGATGACAGAGAATGACATGAGTTCAGTGGCGCGCACTCCCGTGAGAGTTAGCTGTGTTCCTTTTCATTTCTGAAGACATTGGAATTGTCCGGTTGGAATATTACTGAAGATTTATCAAAAAAACATCCTAAAGATTGATGCTGTACATCGTTTGACATGTTTCTACGAACGTAAATAGAACTTTCTTTTACTTTCGTCGTGACATTTTGCGCACGCTTCCTGCATTTGGAGTAGTGGACTAAACGCGCGAACAAAAAGGAGGTATTTGGACATAAATGATGGACTTTATCGAACAAAACAAACATGTATTGTGGAACTGGGATTTCTGGGAGTGCATTCTGATGAAGATCATCAAAGGTAAGTGAATATTTATAATGCTATTTCTGATTTTAGTTGACTCCAAAATGGCGGGTATCTGTATTGCTTGTTGTTGTTGTCTGAGCGCTGTACTCAAATTATTGCAAAGTGTGCTTTCGCTGTAAAAAAAAAATTAAAATCTGACACAGCGTTTGCATTAAGGAGAAGTGTATCTATAATTCTTTGAATAACAGTTTAATATTTTATCAACGTTTATGATGAGTATTTCTGTAAATTGATGTGCTCATTCACCGGAAGTTTTGGGAGGCAAAACATTTCTGAACATTACACACCAATGTAAAATGGGGTTTTTGGATATAAATACTGTCACGACTTCTGCCGAAGTCGATGCCCCTCCTTGTTCGAGTGGTGCTCGGCGGTCGACGTCACCGGTCTTCTAGCCATCACTGATCCATTTTTCATTATCCATTGGTTTTGTCTTGTTTTCACACACACCTGTTTCCAATCCCATTCATTACCTGTTGTGTATTTAACCCTCTGTTTCCCCTCATGTCCTTGTCCGAGATGGTTTGTATGTTATTTTGTGTCGTGTATTTTTGTAGTAGTGAGCTACGGGTATTGTTGCCCATGTTATTTTATGGACATTTTGGTTTTGGAGTTCGTTGTTTGTTTATTATATTATTAAAACAATTCCAGTGATACCAAGTTGGTTTCTCCTGCGCCTGACTTCCCTGCCACCTACACACACGGCGTTGACAAATATGAACTTTATCGAGCAAAACATACATGTATTGTGTAACATGAAGTCCTATGAGTGCCATCTGATGAAGCTCGTCAAAGGTTAGTGATTAATTTTAGCTGTATTTCTGGTTTTTGTGACGCCTCTCCTTGCTTGGAAAATGGCTGTGTGGTTTATCTTGTCTCGGCGCTGTCCTAGCATAATCTAATGTTATGCTTTCGCCGTAAAGCCTTTTTGAAATCGGACAATGTGGTTGGATTAACGAGAAGTATATCTTTAAAATGGCATATAATAGTTGTATGTTTGAGAAATTTGAATTATGAGATTTTTGTTGTTTTGAATTTGCCGCCCTGCTATTTCACTGGCTGTTGAATAGTGTGTCCCGCATTTCCCAGAGAGGTTAAAAATTCGGCATAAGTAAATGCTTGGGTTTATGTTGACGTAAACACCCCTGCCAACTAATATAAACACTTATATTTAGTTCTGGAGAAGTTGTTAACCTCTTACATCTAGACGTTCCGCTAGCGGAACACCTGCTCCAATAGCCAATGATGGGCATGGCGCGAATTACAAATTCCTCAAAAATACAAAAACTTCTATTTTTCAAACATATGACTATTTTACACCATTTTAAAGACAAGACTCTCCTTTATCTAACCACACTGTCCGATTTCAAAAAGGCTTTACAACGAAAGCAAAACATTAGATTATGTCAGCAGAGTACCCAGCCAGAAATAATCAGACACCCATTTTTCAAGCTAGCATATAATGTCACATAAATCCAAACCACAGCTAAATGCAGCACTAACCTTTTGATGATCTTCATCAGATGACACCCCTCGGACATTATGTTATACAATACATGCATGTTTTGTTCAATCAAGTTCATATTTATATCAAAAACCAGCTTTTTACATTAGCATGTGACGTTCAGAACTAGCATACCCCCCGCAAACTTCCGGTGAATTTACTAAATTACTCACGATAAACGTTCACAAAAAAAACATAACAATTATTTTAAGAATTATAGATACAGAACTCCTCTATGCACTCGATATGTCCGATTTTAAAATAGCTTTTCGGTGAAAGCACATTTTGCAATATTCTCAGTAGATAGCCCAGCCATCACGGCTAGCTATTTAGACACCCAGCAAGTTTAGCACTCACCAAAGTCAGATTTACTATAAGAAAAATGTTATTACCTTTGCTGTTCTCTGTCAGAATGCACTCCCAGGACTTCTACTTCAATAACAAATGTTGGTTTGGTCCCAAATAATCCATAGTTATATCCAAACAGCGACGTTTTGTTCGTGCGTTCAAGACACTATCCGAATGGTAAAGAAGGGTTACGAGCACGACGCGTTTCGTGACAAAAAAATTCTAAATATTCCATTACCGTACTTCGAAGCATGTCAACCGCTGTTTAAAATCAATTTTTATGCCATTTTTCTCGTAAAAAAGCGATAATATTCCGACCGGGAGTGGTGGTTTTCATTCAAAGAGAGAGAGAAAGTAACATGTAGTCGACTCGTGCACGAGCCATAGTCTCATAGTACTCTGACCGGCCACTATCCAAACGCGCTAATGTTTTTCAACCAGGGCCTGCAAAGCCACGATTCAGCTTTTTGCCGCCTTCTGAGAGCCCATGGGAGCCGTAGGAAGTGTCACGTAACAGCAGAGATCCCCTGTATTGGATAGAGATAATCAAGAAGGCCAAGAAATGGTCAGACAGGGTACTTTCTGTTTGGAATCTTCTCAGGTTTTGGCCTGCCAAATGAGTTCTGTTATACTCACAGACACCATTCAAACAGTTTTAGAAACTTTGGAGTGTTTTCTATCCAAAGCTAATATATACATATTCTAGTTTCTGGGCAGGAGTAATAATCAGATTAAATCGTGTACGTTTTTTATCCGGCCGTGAAAATACTTTCGCTGTAAAGCCTTTTTGAAATCGGACAGTGTGGTTAGATTAACGAGAGTCTTGTCTTTAAAATGCTGTAAAATAGTCATATGTTTGAGAAATTGAAGTAATAGCATTTCTAAGGTATTTGAATAACGCGCCACAGGATTCCACTGGCTGTTACGTAGGTGGGACGATTTCGTCCCGCCGACCCTAGAGAGGTTAAGTTAATGTCACCTCTCCCAGCTCTTACTGACACCTACCCAGGTGCCACCTCTCTTTCCATTTACTGTAACCAGCATCTACACCCACGGAGTACCGACCGACATCGGGCATCCATGGACGTTGAAAAGTAGTTGAAATTTGGTCAGTCCACCTTGGCTGTTATGTTAACGTCCAAAAACGGACCGGACAAAATACGAACCTATCATAGACGTACATTACCGGTCAAAAGTTTTAGAACATCTACTCATTCAAAGGTTTTTCTTTATTTGTACTATTTTCTACATTGTAGAATAATAGTGAAGACATCAAAACTATGAAATAACACATATGGAATCATGTAGTAACCAAAACAGTGTTAAACAAATTATTCAAAGTAGCCACCCTTAGCCTTGATGACAGCTTTGCACACTCTTGGCATTCTCTCATCCAGCTTCATGAGGAAGTCCCCTGGAATGCATTTCAATTAACAGGTGTCCCTTGTTAAAAGTTAATTTGTGGAATTTCTTTCCTTCTTAATGTGTTTGAGCCAATCAGTTGTGTTGTGACAAGGTAGGGGGATATACAGAAGATAGCCCTATTGGTAAAAGACCAATTCCATATTTTGGCAAGAACAGCTCATATAAGCAAAACGAAACAACAGTCCATCATTACTTTAAGACATGAAGGTCAGTCAATTCAGAACATTTCAAGAACTTTGAAAGATTCTTCAAGTGCAGTCACCAAACCGTCAAGCACTATGATGAAACTGGCTCTCATGAGGACCGCCACAGGAATGGAAGACCCAGAGTTACCTTTGCTGCAGAGGATAAGTTCATTACAGTTACCAGCCTCAGAAATTGCAGCCCGAATAAACGCTTCACAGAGTTCAAGTAAAAGACAAATCTCAACATCAACTGTTCAGAGGAGACTACGTGAATCAGGCCTTCATGGTCGAATTATTGCAAAGAAACCACTACTAAAGGACACCAATAAGAAGAAGAGACTTGCTTGGGCCAAGAGACACGAGCAATGGACATTAGACCGGTGGAAATCTGTCCTTTGGTCTGGAGTCCAAATTGGAGATTTTTGGTTCCAACCGCAGTGTCCTTGTGAGACGCAGTGTGGGTGAATGGATGATCTCCACATGTGTATTTCCCACTGTAAAGCATGATGGAGGTGTTATGGTGTGGGGGTGCTTTGCTGGTGACACTGTCAGTGATTTATTTAGAATTCAAGGCACACTTGACCAGCATGGCTACCACAGCATTCTGCAGTGATACACCATCCCATCTGGTTTGGGCTTAGTGGGACTATCATTTGTTTTTCAACAGGACAATTACCCAACACACCTCCAGGCTGTGTAAGGGCTATTTCACCAAAAAGGAGAGCGATGGAGTGCTGCATCAGATGACCTTGCCTCCACAATCCCCCGACCTCAACCAAATTGAGATGGTTTGGGATGAGACGGACCACCGAGTGACTGAAAGCTGCCAACAAGTGCTCAGCATATGTGGGAACTCCTTCAAGACTGTTGGAAAAGCATTCCAGGTGAAGCAGGTTGAGAGAATGCCAAGAGTGTGCAAAGCTGTCATCAAGGCAAAGGGTGGCTATTTGAAGAATCTCAAATATAAAATATATTGTATATGGTTACTACATGATTCCATATTTGTTATTCCATAGTTTTGATGTCTTCACTATTATTTTACAATGTAGAAAATAGTCAAAATAAAGAAAAACCCTTGAATGAGAACGGTGTTCTTAAACTTTTGACCGTTAGTGTATGATTCACAAGTTTGGATAGTACAGTACAGTACTGTACAGTGAGTAGAGCACAGTAGAGTACAATAGAGTACAGTACAGTACTACAGTGAAGAAAAGTAGTGTATAGTTCAGTAATCTATGCTGTACTGTGATGTCCAAACTTGTGAAACATCAGGAGAATAATTATGCAGTGACTGGGAGACCCATGAGGCAGCGCACAATTGGCCCAGAGTTGTCCGGTTAGGGGAGGGTTTGGCCGGCCGGAATGTCCTTGTCCCATCGCGCTGTAGCGACTCCTGTGGCGGGCCGGATTCATGCATGCTGACACAGTCGGCAGTTGTACGGTGTTTCCTCCGACACATTGGTGCGGCTGGCTTCCGGGTTAAGCGAGCAGTGTGTCAAGAAGCAGTGCAAGCTTGGCAGGGTCGTGTTTTGGAAGACACAAGGCTCTCGACCTTGGCCTCTACCGAGTCCATACGGGAGTTGCAGTGATGGGACAAGACTGTAACTACCAATTGGATATCACGAAATTGGGGAGAAAAAAGGGTAAAAAACACAAAAAAATATATATATAATAAGAAACATAAAGTAAAAATAGCTAACACCCAGTTATTTCTGCAGTCATCTTTGAATCTTAATTCAGAGCAGATATTTAAGAGTTTTTGTAATTACGTTACCAAAGTTACTGTAATTACATTACCAAAGTTTGCATCTGCACAGTTCTTCTACTGAATTAGTTTTTGTACATGTTTCTGTGGAAATTGTTAATAGAGTTGTATGGTTTGTTAAACTTTGAAATCAAATGGTTTTTGTTTGGCATACATTTTAAAGTGAATAAACTGAGTCGAAGTGTAATTCCGTTTCAATGGAATTGCCCTAATACATCACATAAATTACATTGCCTATAGCAAAACAATGTTTGATACAAAACTAAAGATTATATAACCATCAACAACCCCATCTCCCCAAAACCAACAAAGACACACACACAGTCTAGCAGCTCCTGACCCTCTGGGAGGCTGGCGGGGAATTCCAATGTGATGGGAGATCTGCTTTATCTCAGAAGGCAGTTTTTCCTCCCGCACACTAATAAATCACTGTGTCTGCTCCCATTGAGCAGCACTTTAACCAGCCTCCCAGGGGCTCCCAGAAAAACCACACGCTCTTAATCAATACACACAACGGTAAACCAAACATCCACACTGCAATACACTAAAACCTAATAAAACTGTGCCAGGCTTAAGAGGGATTTGTGTAGAGAATTTGAATATCCAGGATGAAGAGAAAACCCCTGAGATGTGCCGTCTTGTTTGCAGACAAGAGTCCTCTGAGGGGCAGGATAGACATAGAGTAAACAATACATCCCTTAACGCCAGCTAAACAATACACCCCCCCCCCCCCCCAACCAAACACAGCTAGAGCCCAAACAACAATCAACTGCAAGAACCACAATTACCACATATTCAACTAGGATCCTGGAAGCACATCTTAATGTTTGTAAAACAACTATTTTCTTGAGACCTGGACACTCAGTGTCTCCTCAGCTTCCTAAGTCTAACCCCACACGCTCTCTTTCTCGCTGATGTTGAACGGGAAGACGAAGGACGTCTGGGGGTGTGGGGGAGGGAGACAGCTGGGCTGGAGCAGGGTGTTGGGACTGGGACTGGGATGGGCCTGTGGTGGGTTTGGGGAGGGGAGTGGCAAGGATAGCTGGGCTATGTGTCACTAATGAGAGGTGACAGGGGAAAGGCTAGCCTACACGCCACCGCACTCCCCATCCACCATTTTTCATTCTGTAGCTCGCAAACACACACCACACACACATCTCACCAGAGTGGGTTGGGTCTCTGTATTTAAATCAGAAATTTACAGGGCAGACCGAGTACCTCAGCCTCCCACAGCACATTACCATACAAAACGCCAGGCAGAAATAGGATCAATGCATTATTCAAATTACAGTGAAGTCACTTTATCAATAATTTATATGGATTTCTTTCTCCGAAATCGCAGAAAGACAAAAGAGAAGACTCAAATCAAATCAAATATTTTTTGGGGGGTCACATACACATATTTAGCAGATGTTATTGCGGGTGTAGCGAAATGCTTGTGTTCCTAGCTCTAACAGTGCAGTAGTATCTAACAATTCACAACAATACACACAAATCTAAAAGTAAAAGAATGGAATTAAGAAATATATAAATATTAGATTGAGCAATGTCGGAGAGGCATTGACGAAAATACAGTAGAAAAGAATACAGTATATACATATGAGATGAGTAAAGTAGTATGTAAACATTATTTAAACATGATTAAAGTGACTAGTGTTCCATTATTAAAGTGGCCAGTGATTCCAAGTCTATGTACATAGGGCAGCAGCCTCTAAGGTGCAGGGTTGCGTAACTGGGTGGAAGCCGGCTAGTGATGGCTATTTAACAGTCTGATGGTCTTGAGATAAAAGCTGTTTTCCAGTCTCTTGTCCCAGCGTTGATGCACCTGTTGATGCACCTGACCTTTGCCTTCTGGATGGTAGCGGGGTGAACAGGCTGTAGCTCGGGTGGTTGATGTCCTTGATGATCTTTTTGGCCTTCCTGTGACATCGGGTGCTGTAGGTGTCCTGGAGGGCAGGTAATTTGCCCCCAGTGATACATTTGGAAGACCGCACCACACTCTGGAGAGCCCTGCGGTTGAGGGCGGTGCAGTCGCCGTACCAGGTGGTAGTACAGCCCGACAGGATGCTCTCAATTGTGCATCTGTAAAGGTTTGAGAGGGTTTTAGGGGCCAAGCCAAATTTCTTCAGCCTCCTGAGGTTGAAGAGGTGCTATTGCTATTGCACCTTCTTCACCACACTGTCTGTGTGGGTGGACCATTTCAAATCGTCAGTGATGTGTACACCGAGGAACTTGAAGTTTTCCAACTTCTCCACTGCGGTCCCGTCGATGTGGATAGGGGCGTGCTCCCTCTGCTATTTCCTGAAGTCCACAATCAGCTCCTTTGTTTTGTTGACATTGAGTAAGAGGTTATTTTCCTGGCACCACTCTCCCAGGGCCCTCACCTCCTCCCTGTAGGCTGTCTCGTCGTTGTTGGTAATCAAGCCTACTACTGTTGTGTCGTCTGCAAACTTGATGATTGAGTTGGAGACGTACGTGGCCACGCAGATGGGTGAACCGGCATTACAGGAGGGGGCTGAGCACGCACCCTTGTGGGGCCCCTGTGTTGAGGATCAGTGAAGTGGAGGTTTTGTTTCCTACCTTCACCACCTGGGGGCGGCCCGTCAGGAAGTCCAGGACCCAGTTGCACAGGGCGGTGTTCATACCCAGGGCCTCAAGCTTAATTATGATCTTGGAGGGTACTATGGTGTTGAATGCTAAGCTATACTCAATGAACAGCATTCTTACATAGGTATTCCTCTTGTCCAGATGGGATAGGTTAGTTCAGTTACCTTTGCTTTCTTGGGTACAGGAACAATGGTGGACATATTGAAGCAAGTGGGGACAGCAGACTGGGATAGGGAGAGATTGAATATTTCCTTAAACACTCCAGCCAGCTGGTCTGCGCATGCTCTGAGGACACGGCAAGGGATGCCGTCTGGGCCGGCAGCCTTGCAAGGGTTAACACGCTTTAATGTCTTACTCACATCGGGCACGGAGAAGAAGAGCCCACAGTCCTTGGTAGCGGGCTGCGTCGGTGGCACTGTGTTATCCTCAAAGCGGGCGAAGAAGGTGTTTAGCTTGTCCGGAAGCAAGACGTCGGTGTCCGCGAAGTGGCTGGTTTTCACTTTGTAGTCCCTTCCACATACGTCTCGTGTCTGGGCGATCTCTAGGTCCTATTCATATCCTCCTAAAATTTCAGCTCTCCCAAAACCCTCCTGTTCAACCTTTATCAGATCATTGACAGTGACTGTCATCTCACACCACAGTACAGCTCACACATGCACACAGCCATGAATTTGCATAAGGTAGACAGTAACAATTGGGATAACTTGACCTACTAAGTGTTCTATAGTTAAAGCAGAGGCCAAATGCCGATTCGACTACTGTTTATGCAATGCCCCAGATAGTCCAGAGTTGCAGATTGGTCTAGTTCTTCATATGGTTGCTGTGCCAATTAGTTCTACAAACCAAAAGGCACTGCGCATTGAGATTTTCTCATTGAATCAGTGTTCTTCACACACACATGCATAAACACTCCACACGCTTGGATATGTCAAAGACATGTGTGTGCTGGTGACCTCACCTGACCCATACAGAATTTGCACTGAATAAAATTGAGGATTAAATCACTTCATATATTCCTCTTTTGAAAGAGCTTCAAAATCTCTTCAGGATCAATCAACATGCCATTGACACAAAGAAAGAAAGCAGATGACAAACACCAGCAGTAGAAAAATACATACATTCACTGCATTGTAAGGTACCCAGTAGCACATTTTATCCTCATTAAAAAGTGTCAAAGACAAGGTTCTCTTTCAGCACCTTATCAAATTTATGCTAGGTTATATTATTTTCCCTGCCATCAATAAAACTATTCTAGAAGCTGGTCATCAGGCTGCTGATTATCCCACACACCTGTCACCATCGTCTCGCACACCTGTCACCATCGTCTCACGCACCTGCGCCTCATGACACTCACCTGGACTCCACTCACTCCTTGAACTTGCTTCCCGACTCTCAGCACACTCGTTACAAAAACACCAAAGCCTTGAATTGATAGTACACTATAACAGTTCAGTCATTCATAAGGCTTTAGCGCTCCATAACCCACAGGGATTGTCTCTTCATTTACTTACAATGAAGATGTAGAAGAAGGCTATTGATTTCTAAGGTCTTCTCTAATCATTTAAGGTGCCCTACCAGGTCATTGCTCGAACATCCAATTAGCATTATCTTAGAGCAATGTTGTCCCAAGTTATTGTCAAAAAAGTCAGGACGTGTGGCTCCCTGACCTGGAAATGGAGGTTTGGGACACCAAACCTCAGAAGAGAAACTCTGTACTGGTCTTCTACCAACACATCTCAGCTGATTGTTGACTAGGGGAGTGCTGGGGGAATAACAAGTAGGCTCTCTCTGCGTCATTCTCGTTGAGAGCTTTGCTTTACTACTGTGCTAACTAATGAGCCGGACTCTAACTTCACAGCATCATATCAGGCAGGATGGCAGACAGTCCAAATCCCCACTCCCCAGGCCAGCTGCGGAGCATGTACTAAAACAGCTGGTTCACCATCAGTAGATCAGCTGTCTGCTCCAGGAGAATGAGCAAGTGGTTTCACCATTGACACTTCTGCTGAGTTGAGACTTGACACACACCTGTGGTGTGTTTACGGACATATTCAATCGTTCCCTATCCCAGTCTGTTGTCCTCACATGCTTCAAGACAGCTACCATTGTTCCTGTACCCAAGAAGGCAAAGATAATTGGACAAAATGACTACTGCCCCATAGCACTCACTTCTGTCATCATGAAGCGCTTCGAGAGACTAGTCAAGGATCATATCATCCCCTCTACTTTACCGGCCACACTAGACCCACTTCAGTTTGCATACCGACCCAACAGGTCCATAGACAACGCAATCGCCATCACACTGCACTATCCCATCTGGACAAAAGCAATACCTATGTAAGAATGCTGTTCATTGACTACAGCTCAGCATTCAACACCGTAGTACCCTCCAAGGTAATCATCAAGCTGGAGGCCCTGGGTCTTAACCCCGCCCTGTGTAATTGGGTCCAGGACTTTCTGACGGTAGGAAACAACATCACCACTTCGCTGACCCTCAACACTGGGGCCCCACAAGGGTGCATGCTCAGCCCCCTCCTGTACTTCCTGTTCACCCGTGACTGCGTGGCCATGCACGCCTCCAACTCAATCATCAAGTTTGCAGACGACACAACAGTAGTGGGCTTGATTACCAACAACGACGAGGTGAGGGCCCTCGGAGTGTGGTGTCAGGAAATCAACCTCTCACTCAACATCAACAAAACAAAGGAGATGATCGTGGACTTCAGGAAAGAGCAGAGGGAGCACCCCCCTATCCACATCGAAGGGACAGCAGTGGAGAAGGTGGAAAGTTTGAAGTTCCTCGGTGTATACATCACAGGCAAACTGAAATGGTCCACTCACACAGACAGTGTGGTGAAGAAGGCGTAACAGCGCCTCTTCAACCTCAGGAGGATGAAGAAATTTGGCTTGTCACCCAAAACCCTGACAAGCTTTTACAGATGCACAATAGAGAGCATCCTGTCGGGCTGTATCACAGCTTGGTATGGCAACTAGAGGTCGACCAATTAATCGGAATGGACGATTAATTAGGGCCGATTTCAAGTTTTCATAACAATCAGAAATCGGTATTTTTGGACGCCGATTTGGCCGATATTTTTTTTTTAGACCTTTATTTAATTGGCAGCACGAAAGTGCTGTTTGAATGAATGCTTACGAGCATGCTGGTGCCTACCACCGCTCAGTCAGACTGCTCTATCAGATATCAAATCATAGACTTAATTATAATATAATAAACACACAGAAATACGAGCCTTAGGTCATTATTAATATGGTCGAATCCGGAAACTATCATCTCGAAAACAAAACGTTTATTTTTTCAGTGAAATACGGAACCGTTCCGTATTTTATCTAAAGGGTGGCATCCCTAAGTCTAAATATTCCTGTTACATTGCACAACCTTCAATGTTAAGTCATAATTATGTAAAATTCTGGCAAATTAGTTCGCAACAAGCCAGGCGGCCCAAACTGTTGCATATACCCTGACTCTGCGTGCAATGAAAGCAAAATGACACAATTTCACCTGGTTAATATTGCCTGCTAACCTGGATTTCTTTTAGCTAAATATGCAGGTTTAAAAATATATACTTCTGTGTATTGATTTTAAGAAAGGCATTGATGTTTATGGTTAGGTACAGTCGTGCAACGATTGTGCTTTTTTCGCAAATGCGCTTTTGTTAAATCATCCCCCGTTTGGTGAAGTAGGCTGTCTTTGTTAGGAAGAAATAGTATTCACACAGTTCGCAATGAGCCAGGTGGCCCAAACTGCTGCATATACCCTGACTCTGTTGCAGAGGTGACACATTTTCCCTAGTTAAAAGAAATTCATGTTAGCAGGCATTGTTAACTAAATATGCAGGTTTAAAAATATATACTTGTGTATTGATTTTAAGAAAGACATTGATGTTTATGGTTAGGTACATGTTGGAGCAACGACAGTCCTTTTTCGCGAATGCGCACCGCATCGATTATATGCAACGCAGGACACGCTAGATAAACTAGTAATATCATCAACCATGTGTAGTTAACTAGTGATTATGATTGATTGATTGTTTTTTATAAGATAAGTTTAATGCTAGCTAGCAACTTACCTTGGCTTCTTACTGCATTCGCGTAACAGGCAGGCTCCTCGTGGAGTGCAATGTAAAGCAGGTGGTTAGAGCGTTGGACTAGTTAACCGTAAGGTTGCAAGATTGAATCCCCAAGCTGACAAGGTAAAAATCTGTCGTTCTGCCCCTGAACAAGGCAGTTAACCCACCATTCCTAGGCCGTCATTGAAAATAAGAATGTGTTCTTAACTGACTTGCCTAGTTAAAAAATATTATTATAAAAAAATAACAAATAATAATAATAGGCAAATCGGTGGCCAAAAATACCGATTACCGATTGTTATGAAAACTTGAAATCGGCCCTAATTAATCGGCAATTCCGATTAATCGGTCGACCTCTACTCTGGACGGTTCGGACTTAGAATATGTGGACAACTACAAATACCTAGGTGTCTGGTTAGACTGTAAACTCTCCTTCCTGAATCACATTAAGCATCTCCAATCCAAAATTAAATCTTGAATCGGCTTCTTATTTCGCAACCTTCACTCGCATCCTTCACTCATGCTGCCAAACATACCCTCGTAAAACTGACCATCCTACCGATCCTCGACTTTGGCGATGTCATTTACAAAATAGCCTCCAACACTCTACTCAACAAATTGGATGCAGTCTATCACAGTGCCATCCGTTTTGTCACCAAAGCCCCATATACTACCCACCACTGCGACCTGTACACCCTCGTTGGGTGGCCCTCGCTTCATACTCGTCACCAAACCCACTGGCTCCAGGTCATCTACAAGTCTTTGTTAGGTAAAGCCCCGCCTTAGCTCACTGGTCACCATAGCAGCACCCACCCGTAGCACTCGCTCCAGCAGGTATATCTCACTGGTCACCCCCAAAGCCAATTCTTCCTTTGGCCACCTTTCCATCCAGTTCTCTGCTGCCAATGACTGGAATGAACTGCAAAAATCACTGAAGCTGGAGACTCATATCTCCCTCACTAGCTTTAAGCACCAGCTGTCAGAGCAGCTCACAGATCACTGCACCTGTACATAGCTCATCTGTAAATAGCCCATCCAACTACCTCATCCCCATACTGTATTTATTTATCTTGCTCCTTTGCACATCAGTATCTCTACTTGCACATTCATATATATATATATATATATATATATATATTCTGCACATCTACCATTCCAGTGTTTAATTGCTATATTGTAATTACTTCGCCACCATGGCCTATTTATTGCCTTACCTCTCTTATCCTACCTCATTTGCACATACTGTATATAGACTTTTCTAATGTATTATTGACTGTATGTTTGTTTATTCCATGTGTAACTCTGTGTCGTTGTATGTGTCGAACTGCTTTGCTTTATCTTGGCCAGGTCGCAGTTGCAAATGAGAACTTGTTCTCAACTAGGCTACCTGGTTAAATAAAGGTGAAATACATTTAAAATAAAAAATAATAATAATCTAATCAGATGCCTGTGTGAGACATTGTGACGCAACTCAATAACATACTGGTGGATTTCACACTCCATAGGGTCCTCCTATACACGAAACATCCTAAAGCAGACAAGTAAACACTCTGCTACCTGAGATAAGCCCAAAAACTACATTCAAGTTGCCATAGAAGAAAATAGGTTATTCAAATGGCGTTACTGTTGGAGTCAAATGTAAGTTTAATACATTGATCTGCCAACGTGAAAAAAAAATACATTTAAATGTTTGACGTTGACGAAATTGGGACACCACTCATTGCAACGCCGCTTCCTTCACTTCAACAGTAAAGAGGCGATGTATAGGCTACCAATAAATAACAACGTTTCACTTTTTATTGAATAATAGTAGAGGCCTTTATTTTTATTCTTTTGCATGCACAATTTAACAAGAGGTGTTCTAGTTAGGGGAATAGCATACGCATCAGACCGTTCTGTGTCGCTGCAACTTTGCCTACAAAAAGGCTACATAACAAGCCAGAATAATGCAGTTGAAAGGCTTTGTTAGTAAACTATCGTAATCCATTAGCCATACGGAGCTACTGTTGCCTTGCTGACAGCAGTTCGATTATTCCTGCTAAAACCTTCGCATGCCCATTCCTCGTGTGGAATAGGTTCGGCTGAATCGGAAATTAATCACAGTAAAAGTGGCCTTTAAAGTAAACAAGTTCAGTGCAAAAACGCAAAGAAACATTTCGGTAGCCTGTTAGCCACGTTCATAACCCTGTAATTACATGTCGGTTGCTACGTCCGCTTTGACTAGTGCGCGGAGACTTGACAAGTTTTGTAAATGTTCATTAATAATATAGGTCGTTGATTGAATAGTTTGAGATGTCATACCTTGAGCAGACTTCAATATGCTCGAGCCTTCCTTTCCTTCTCTTCTTACAGAAATTATTCTTCCTTTCAAGTTGATTCCCGACTCAAGTTATGATAATTCCTTTTAGATTTTTTTTTGTCAACGGCACAAATCCCCTTTGTAACACCGAGCATCACGCATAGATCGACGCCATATCCAACGAGAGAATGCAGTATGTGCCTTTAGATCCACTTTGCCTCGACTTTTCAACAAATTGCATGTTTTTTTTGCGAGAAAATAAACTCAAGACGTGACCCTTTGCTTGGATTTGTTTTCCTGAGAAAAAAAAAACCCATCCTTGCGCGGCGCTTGGTTGGGTGGGTGGTGTGGCCTATCCGGAGGCTGTTTGCTGACTGGTTCAAATCTGTAATGAGTCGGGAATTGTCAGTTTGCGAGCGCCGTCTAGCTGTATGTGCGAGCAATATAGGTAGGTCATATAATAGGCCTCCAGTACTCATGAAATATTTAAAGTGCAGTTTATGAGTATTTAAAAGCCACAGTCTGGAAAATTGTAAACAATCAAAGAGTGTGTTACCAACATGTTAATAATGGAGCAAATGCATGCAATGACAGCTATACATGCACTTTCACTGGATATCTCTGTTATAGGCCTATTTGTAGACAGGGAATTGCATTCCATGAGAGCAACAATGAGCTACCATGAAGACCACACAGTGTGCATACATACACCTGCGTCTTCTCTAGGGATTTCAGATTCTTTACCGACTGACACCTGTGCAGTTGCCGTGTGAAGATTGTAGATCAGAACCTTTTAAACAATCAAACAAGCCTAAGTAATTCAATAATATGCTATATACCTAATACATTATTTACTTGTGTGTTTTGTCTTATGTCTATTCTTACAAAATAAGTGGCTAGGCCACAATGATAGTTGATTGCACTTAATGGTCTTCAGTGTGGAATTTACAGTCATCACTGAAGTACCACTATCCTCCAAATGAGGGCGACCGGTTACATAAAATTCATCCTGACAATGGATTCTGACTTCTCCAGAGAAAGAGAATTCGGCTTCTGTAACTATTTTCAAAATTATACTTCTTTTATAAAGGAAAATGTGCATTCTTCCCGATTGCGTAAGTTCATTTCTTATCAAAAAAGCCTAGGTGAATAAAATATTACATTTTTACAATGATTATCATGTGGTTGGCACAGGCCATCCGTTCCTAAATCCATTCTCTTCTGCACTCTTCTATTCATGCTGACATCCTATAACATTTCCTGAATGACAATATGAATGTGCATTTAGAGCAATACAATCTGGTCAAATGTGTTGTTATGGATGTCACATGTCTGAGTTTGTCTGCACAAACTGTATTGTAGCACATGCCCTGAGAATAGCGCTTTCTAACTTGAGTGCATCATATCTAGATCTTTAGATAAGTATGTTTACAGTTACCAGGCTATATGTTTACTCTTTAAGAGTCTCATAATGACGAACATATGTTTCAGTAATACCCACAATCTCCTGGTTCCTAGCGACCTATGACACATGACACAGCTTGCTGTTATTTTTGTTGTGTTGACCCATGTAATCTGATTATACATTACAAATGTGATATGGTCATTCTGCACTAGCTAAATATTCATGTAGAATTCATCAACTGTGAACCATTGCCATAGTGGGCTGCAGTCAGTGTTTATTTTCTCAAGGTGTCAAGCAAGCAGGCTTCATTTTAAGGTGAAAAATTTCATTGGATTTTTTTCGATACCATTTGATTGCAATTAAACAAAATTATATAAAACCAGTCCACAATATGATTGCATGTATAGTATGTTTTTTGGACTATGGTGTGTTTTTTAGTCTGGGCCCTGTCATAGTGACTCCTCACTTTGGAGGATGATGATGATGGGAAGTCTTGATAAAGGCCCAGTGTCTATCTGATTCTATCACACAGGATGTGCTGCTGGAAAGTGTTTGTGTTACTAAGATGTTACTAAGAAAGGGTCTGTTGTCCAGAAGCTGAGAGAACCTGACGTTAGCCACATTGGACTAAGTAGAGCAATGTTTGCTCTTTTTAGGGGACTTACTGGGTTCCTTGTTCGAACAAAGGCGGTTCTGCTGGACCACAGATCAAATATCTACAGCAAGCCACCAAAGGACAAGATTGGGCCTGGTGTAGGAAACAAAGCTTCCCATGTCTCTGTCTAACCTTTTATATATATAAAAGGTCATCTTATTACCAAAAAAACATTGTTTTGGAAGTGTCTCTTTTGGCATTTATTTCGTTATGTCAATGTTAAGAATTTATTTACATCTTTTTCATTCTTTTTTTGTTGTTGTCTGCAAATATTTTAAAGTGCATGGTACACTATATTACCATCCAATGTCAGAATTGTAGGGTGAGGAAGGTTTAGGCAAAGCTCATAGGAATTTAATTAAAAGAAAGCTAACTTTTACAAGTTTTTGCCCACTGAACTCCTAAAATTACACAAACATCACACAAGAAACTACAACATAACAACAAAGTTTCAGTCTCAGGCAGCCATATCTGTAACATATCACTTTACATTCTCTAATGTGGTGTATTCAAGTGAGGTGGGTTTTCCAGCCGAGAGTGAAATATGTTTTATTTATTTGTTATTTATAAGTTAGTAGAGCCAAGCTTTCCCCTCGGAAAAGAGATATGATGACTGAGATGTGAGACAGAGCCCAATGTTGGTCCAGCTGTCCGCTCTGCTCTCCTCAGGGACGTCCACAGGGTTTTTAACGGATAATTTATGGGTGTTTTGCTATGAAGTCTACAGTGCCAGGGGAGGATGCTATGGAGGCAGGGGGATGGAGACTGTGCTAGGGAGACAACGATATATTATCATCAGAGCCAAGGTTCATGAGCCTCTGGGGGGAAGGTCAATTGGTCCGCCCAGCTGTAAACCTACAGCTTGAGGGGAAGTTGGTTTCTATGAGAGAAAGAGAGAGAGTGAGAGAGAGGGAGAGAGAGAGAGAGAGAGTGTGTCACGTCCTGACCAGTAATAGGGGTTATTTGTTATTGTAGTTTGGTCAGGACGTGGCAGCGGGTATTTGTTTTATGTGGTTCGGGGTGGTGGTTTGTTTAGTAGGGTATTTGATTTATGTATTCCGGGGGTTTTTGGGCACTGTTATATGTTAGCGTATTTCTATGTTCTGTCTAGTCTTTTGTATTTCTATGTTTTGTTAATTGGGGTTGGACTCTCAATTGGAGGCAGGTGTTTTCTAGTTGCCTCTGATTGAGAGTCCTATATATAGGTGTGTGTTTGTTGAGTACTTTGTGGGAGATTATGCTGTGTATAGCTTTGTGCCTTACCAGCATGTGAGTAGTAGTTGTGTTTTCTTTGTGTTTGTTTTGGTTCTCCTTCTTGTCCGTTTATAATAAAGAAGATGAGTGCACATTTCCCCGCTGCATTTTGGTCTAAATCCGACGACAACCGTTACAGAGAGATGGCTTTGCACAAAGCATAATGTCCTGAACAAGGTAATTACAGTATTATTACACTGTAACGTAGCCTAGCAGTTAGCGCTTTGGGCCAGTAACCGAAAGGTTTCTAGTTCGAATCCCCAAGCCGACAAGATGAAACATCTGTAGATGTGCCCTTGAGCAAGGCACTTAACCCTAATTGCTTTAGGGTCACCAATGATAATGGCAGACCCTGTGTCACGTCCTGACCATAGAAATATGTTATTTTCTATGGTAGAGTAGGTCAGAGCGTGACAGGTTTTTTCTTCTTCTATGTTTTCTATTTCTATGTTTTGGTTCTAGTTTTGTATTTCTGTTGGGGTTTTGTTTGGGATGATCTCCAATTAGAGGCAGCTGGTCCTCGTTGTCTCTAATTGGAGATCATACTTAAGTAGGGGTTTTTCCATCTGGGTTTTGTGGGTGATTAATTTTGAGTTGTGTATGTTTCACCTCTGCGTCACGGTTTGTTGTTTTTGTCTTTCAGTTTATTTATGTATTGCATAGTTTCAGTGTAAATAAAAATGTAGAACGACACACACGCTGCACCTTGGGCCTCTCATTCCTACGACAACCGTGACACCCTGGCCATGACCCCACTCGCAGAGGGTGTCTCGGGGAGAATTGGGATATGCAAAAAACATATTTCCAATTTACACATATTATTAATACACGCTTGTACATGTGTGAAATAGGACAAATATAAGCACCCATCAAATTACACTAAACAAATATAAACGCAACAGGTAAAGTGTTGGTCCAATGTTTCATGAGCTGAAATAAAAGATCCCTGAAATGTTCCATATGCTCAAAAAGCTTGTTTCTCTCAAAAAAATGTGTTTTACGTCCCTGTTAGTGAGCATTTCTCCTTTGCCAAGATAATCCATCCACCTGACAGGTGAGGCATATCAAGAAGCTGATTAAAGAGCATGATCATTACACAAATGCACCTTGTCCTGGGGACTATAAAAGGCCACTCTAAAATGTGCAGTTTTGTCTCACAGCACAATGCCACAGATGCCTAAAGTTTTGAGGGAGCGTGCAATTGGCATGATGACTGCAGGAATGTTCACCAGAGCTGTTGGAAGCAAATGTAATGTTAATTTCTCTAGCATAAGCTGCCTCCAATGTCGTTTTAGAGAATTTGTTAGTAAGTCCAACCTGCCTCACAACCGCAGACCATGTGTGTAGCGTCGTGTGGGCGAGCGGTTTGCTGATGTCAATGTTGTGAGCAAAGTGCCCCATTGTGGCGGTGGGGTTATGGAATGGTCAGGCATAAACTATGGACAACGAACACAATTACATTTTATCGATTGGCAATTTGAATGCACAATAATACGCGACGTGATCAGGCCCATTTTTTTAAGGTATCTGTAACCAACAGAAGCATATCTGTATTTCCGGTCATGTGAAATCCATAGATTAAGGCCTAATTAATTTATTTCAATTGACTAATTGCCTCTTATGAACTGTAACAGTGAAGTCGTTGAAATTGTTACATGTTGCGTTTATATTTTTGTTCAATATATTATTATTATTATTACAAGACTAAGGCGTTACATTCAGGTGGTGCCTGTTGACCGTTTGATTCAGTATTTGCACAGCAATGTTTTACATGCTAAATATGTATGTGATCTCCTTGTTTCCCTCACAGCAATGTTTTACATGCTAAATATGTATGTGATCTCCTTGTTTCCCTCACAGCAATGTTTTACATGCTAAATATGTATGTGATCTCCTTGTTTCCCTCACAGCAATGTTTTACATGCTAAATATGTATGTGATCTCCTTGTTTCCCTCACAGCAATGTTTTACATGCTAAATATGTATGTGATCTCCTTGTTTCCCTCACAGCAATGTTTTACATGCTAAATATGTATGTGATCTCCTTGTTTCCCTCACAGCAATCTCGCTTCACAATGTCAGTGTTTGCGTTCACTCTCCTAGTCCCGACTGGATGGATCATGCACAGTATCCCAGTTTACTGCCAGAGACCCCTCCAGAACACTGACTCGGCTCCACCAAAATGTATAAAAGGACATCACTGAAACATCACTGAGCCACAAAAACTCTGCCTAAATGTAGCTTATCTTAATAATGTATAATATGAATTAATGTATAAACAGTTAAACTAAACCGCAATCATTTACCAGGTGGATGGTAAAATGTTTAATATTTGTAATTTATTTTGTTTCTAAAGAGGTTGAATCATGAAATGTAGTATTTTTGTCTTGATGGCATTGCATTGTTGCTCGTCTTCATTGCAAGATACTAAACATTGTTTCAGCACACTGACACCCGGCCCACTCAGTTTTCACCTCCAAAATTCCAATCTGCATGTGCCTTCAGTTGAATGAGGGATTTTTGAGATCTTCTAGTGGACATACAGAACCAGGAACCAGTGAGTCCACTCAGAACCAGGCTCCAGACACAGGATGATGTCTAAGGGCTGTCTGAAGAGAGAGACCAAGGTGCAGCGGAGTTAGTGTTCATCATAGGAATTTAATAGACCAACGTGAACACTTTACAAAAACAAGAAAACTGACAGCCAAAACATTCCTGTCAGGTGCAAACACTAACAGAAACAATTACCCACAAAACCCAAAGGAAAAACATGCTCCTTATGTGTGACTCCCAATCAGCAACAACGAGCTTCAGCTGTGCCTGATTGGGAGCCACACACACGGCCCAAAACAAAGAAATACAAAAACATAGAAAAAGGAACATAGAACGCCCACCCAATGTAACACCCTGGCCTAACCAAAATAAAGAACAAAAAACCCCTCTCTATGGCCAGGGCGTTACATGTTGCTACTTTATCAGCTGGAGATGGAAAGGGGAATACTCTAATCCTGGTTATTGGCAAACACTGAGATCTGTTGAGAAGTAAAGTTAAGGTTGTAGTGTCTATTCTCTTTGCCTCAGAACTGAAATTCTTGTTTCTTTTAGCTGGGGTGAACTGGGAATAATTCTAATTGATTCCTGTAAAGGAAAGAAAACCATTCCAGATATACAGTTCCAGTAAAACTTTTGGACACACATACTCATTCAAGGGTTTCTTTATTTTTACTATTTTCTACATTGTAGAATAATACTGAAGACATCAAATCTATGAAATAATACAGATGGAATCATGTAGTAAGCAAAAAATAAAGTATTAATCAAATTAAAACATATGTGTCATATTCGTGAATGTAGGTGGCAGGGAAGTCAGGCGCAGGAGAAACCAAGTTGGTTGATATGGAGTATTTAATAAAAAACAAACTCCATAACCAAAGTACAAAATAAACTGGGTAAAAAATACCCGTCACACACCGAAACACAGATCCACGTAAAATAACATACAAACAATCACCGACAAGGACATGAGGGGAAACAGATAGATAAATACACAAGCAATTAATGGGATTGGAAACAGGTGTGATGGAAGACAAGACAAAACCAATGGATAATGAAAAACTGATCAATGATGGCTAGAAGACCAGTGACGTCAACCGCCGAGCACCACCCGTGCAAGGAGGGGCATCGACTTCGGCAGAGGTCGTGACAATATGTTATATTTGAGATTGTTCAAAGTAGCCACCCTTTGCCTTGATGACAGCTTTGCACACTCTTGGCATTCTCTCAACTAGCTTCATGAGGTACTTTCCTGGAATGCATTAACAGGTGTGCCTTTTTAAAAGTTAATTTGTGGAATTTCTTTCCTTCTGTCACGCTCTGACCTAAGAGAGCTGTTTTTTCTCTGTTTAGTTAGGTCAGGGTGTGATATTGGTGAGCATTCTATGTTTTTTGTTTCTATGTTTAGTTCTTGTTTTTCTATTTCTATGTTGGAGTTTTGGGATGATCTCCAATTAGAAGCAGCTGGTTCGCGTTGTCTCTAATTGGAGATCATATTTAAGTTGGGGTTTTTTCTATTGTGTTTTGTGGGTAGTTGTTTTCCGTTTTGTTGTCTGTTGCCAGACGGAACTGTTTGCTGTCGTTTTGTTTCTTTGTAAAAGTGTTTAGTTTTCATTAAAGAATAATCATGAGCACTCAACACGCCGCGCCTTGGTCCCCTCTATACGACGACCGTTACAGAACTACCCACCATGATTGGATCAAGCGGCGTACCCAGGCAGAAATGGACACCTGGTCACATAAGGAGTGGACAGAAAGGAGAAACTGGACTTGGGGCCAGGTAATAGAGAGATATCGGAGCCTACCGGGGAAGAACAAGAGGCAGCCCCCCAAAATATTTTGGGGGGGGGCACACGGGTAGTTTGGCTGGGCCAGGGGTGAGACCTGAGCCAACTCCCAGTGCTTATTGTGGTGAGAATGTGCCTGCTTCTCGCACTCTCCCTCCAGTGCGCCTCCATAGCCCAGTATGGCCTGTGCCTGCTCCTCGCACTCATTTACATTTACATTTAAGTCATTTAGCAGACGCTCTTATCCAGAGCGACTTACAAATTACTCCCCCTCCAGTGCGCCTCCATAGCCCAGTACGTCCTGTGCCTGCTCCTCGCACTCTCCCTCCAGTGCGCCTCCATAGCCCAGTACGTCCGGTGCCTGCTCTGTGCACCCGGTCCTCAGTGTGTCTCTCCAGTCCGGTGAGAGCTGTTCCAGCTCCACGAGAAAAGCCTCCAGTGATAATCTATGGTCCGAAGCCTGTAGAGATGATCCATGGTCCGGAGCCTGTAGGGATGTTCCATGACATGAAGCCTCCAGAGGTAATCCATGGCCAGGAGCCTGTAGAGATAATCCATGGCAAGAAGCCTGTAGGGATTATCCATGGTCCGGAGCCTGTAGGGATAATCCATGGCAAGAAGCCTGTAGGAATTATCCATGGCCCGGAGCCTGTAGAGATGATCCATGGTACGAAGCCTCCAGTGATGATCCATGGTGCGGAACCTATAGAGATGATCCATGGCATGGAGCCTGCAGCAACGGTCCCTAGTCCGGAACCTATAATGACGCTTCCCAGTCCGGAGCCTCCAGCGACGCTCCCCAGTCTGGAGCCTCCAGCGACGCTCCCCAGTCTGGAGCCTCCAGCGACGCTCCCCAGTCTGGAGCCTCCAGCGACACTCACCAGTACGGAGCCTCCAGCGACGCTCCCCAGTCTGGAGCCTCCAGCGACGCTCCCCAGTCTGGAGCCTCCAGAAACACTCCACAGTACAGATGCCCACCAGGACCCTCCCCTATAGGTTCAGGTTTGCGGCCGGGAGTCCGCATTGTGGGGGGGGGGGGGGGGGTGTACTGTCACTCTCTGTTTAGTTAGGTCAGGGTGTGATATGGGTGGGCAATCTGTTTTTTGTTTCTATGTTTAGTTCTTGTTTTTCTATTTCTATGTTGGAGTTTTGGGATGATCTCCAATTAGAGGCAGCTGGTTCGCGTTGTCTCTAATTGGAGATCATAGTTAAGTTGGGGTTTTTTCTATTGTGTTTTGTGGGTAGTTGTTTTCTGTTTTGTTGTCTGTTGCCAGACGGAACTGTTTGCTGTCGTTTTGTTTCTTTGTAAAAGTGTTTAGTTTTCATTAAAGAATAATCATGAGCACTCAACACGCCGTGCCTTGGTCCCCTCTATACGACGACAACTCTATACGACGACCCTTCTTAATGAGTTTGAGCTAGTCAGTTGTGTTGTGACAAGGAAGGGGTGGTATACAGAAGCTAGCCCTATTTGGTAAAATTCCAAATCCATATTATGGCAAGAACATCTCAAATAAGCAATGAGAAACAACAGTCCATCATTACTTTAAGACATGAAGGTCAGTCAATGATTTCAGAAAAGTAAAAAATTTTCAATGTATCTTCAAGTGCAGTTGCAAAAACCATCAAGCTCTATAATGAAACTGGCTCTCATGAGGACCGCCAATGTATCTTCAAGTGCAGTTGCAAAAACCATCAAGCTCTATAATGAAACTGGCTCTCATGAGGACCGCCACAGGAAAGGAAGACCCAGAGTTGCCTCTGCTGCAGAGGATAAGTTCATTACAGTTACCAGCCTCAGAAATTGCAGCCCCAAAAAATGCTTCACAGAGTTCAAGTAACAAACACATCTCAACATCAACTGTTCAGAGGAGACTATGTGAATCAGGCCTTCATGGTCGAATTACCGCCATATCTTTGTGAGACGCAGTGTGGGTGAATGGATGATCTCCGAAATGTGTATTACCCACTGTAAAGCATGGAGGAGGTGTGATGGTGTGGGGGTGCTTTGCTGGTGACACTGTCAGTGATTTATTTAGAATTCAAGGCACACTTGACCAGCATGGCTACCACAGCATTCTGCAGCGATATGCCATCCCATCTGGGTTGCACTTAGTGGGACTGTCATTTGTTTTCAACAGGACAATGACCTCCAGGCTGTGTAAGGGCTATTTGACCAAGGAGAGTGCTGCATCAGATGACCTGGCCTCCACAATCACCTGACCTCAACCCAATTGAGATGGTTTGGGATGAGTTGGACCGCAGAGTGAAGGAAAAGCAGCCAACAAGTGCTCAGCATATGTGGGAACTCCAAGACTTTTGGAAAAGCATTCCAGGTGACTGCCTCATGAAGCTGGTTGAGAGAATGTCAAGAGTGTGCAAAGCTGTCATCAAGGCAAAGGGTGACTACTTTGAAGAATATAAAATATAAAATATTTTTTTGGTTACTACATGATTCCATATGTGGAATTTCATAGTTTGATCAAATCAAATCAAACTTTGATGTCTTCACTATTATTCTACAATGTAGAAAATAGTACAAATAAATAAAAACCCTTGAATGACTCGGTGTGTCCAAACTTTTGACTCATACTGTAAATAGTCAGTTGCCATAACTCCCCAGTGACAATGGAAAGACTGTTGGAAAAGCAAAAAAATTATAGGAAGCAATTTCCCTTCACCACTACTTACTGCGGTTCTCAAATTGCCTACGGTAGTTTGATAGTATCCTACCTAAACATAGTCTTTGTGCATACTGTCAAAATACATTGTTTAAAAATGCTGCCCCTGATGCTCTTTATAAATTACAGTTACAAAATCTCTGACAACCATCTGGATTATTAATTATATAAAATAGTGATATATAGCTTATAGTGTAAGACAAGAAGTATACCACCACCTTTGAAACTCACTCTTTGAATCTCAGCTGATGCAAAAGAGCATTAGCAGCTTCGTGTTGGGTCGGGTGTTAAATATCACTTTCTTGAATGACAATTTGTCAGAGTCGGACCAGTCCATTTTGAAAGGTATGTGCTGATTTGGGTCTGGCTTTTCTATCAGCACAATGACATACACATTCCCAAATTATAAAAATGTCCATGAAAGACCCCGCATGCATTTAAATGATTTACGAGGCCAATGCAATCGATTGCAATTTCTGCTAACATGCTTTTTATGGCAGCAGTGGTACAACCAGAGCGAGCCTGTGAGCGAGGGGGGATTATTCACTTTTTCAAGACTGAGGGGGAACAACACCGTAGGGGAGAAAAAAAAAACATTTGACAGTGTTTGTTTTAGGATTCGTGAAGTGTTCCCACAATGTCTACGAAAGCAGAGCAATGTAAGTACCATTATTTAAAATGTTCCTGACATATCATTATCCACCCATTTTTAGGTGTAATTTTCTAGTAAGAAAGCAAAGGAGGGGAGCTGTCCTTGGTGATGAAACCGCGGTTGCTAAGGCAGGTTGCAACACGTACTCGCTCTGCAGATGATGGCTCTAGGTAGGGGCTAGTGAAGGGGATGCGCTATTTTCTGGCGGTGGTCAACACAACGATATGGGGAAAAGATAATAATAGATATTAACCTTTCATTTTTGATTGACACGTTGAAAGAAAGGTTGGTGCGTGGAAAGAGATGTAGGTTATTCGTTTCAAGGTCGATTTCACAAATGCTCCGCTAAACAATATGGTGGCATTGGTGATCAGTAATGTGGTTGCTTTGCTTGTTCTTTTACTTACTTGACATAATATGAGACGAGTTTTTTTCTTCGTCATTTGCCTCTGAAACAGGTGGATGAGCATACTGCGGTTACATTGTATTTGATCAACTGAATCAATGCACAGTGTAATAAACAATTGGTGGTTTGTTGTTGTTGTCAATCAACACACCTTGGAGAACTCAACATTACTCAAGTAGGCATGTGTTACTTGGTTTCGAATAGGCCTATAATAATAACTGGAAGAAACAAGTTAATATAGGCCCATCTACATTTATTTGGTATAAAGACTGCTCAATATCGACTTGAAATATACGTGGCAATGTTTGGGGCAAAATAGAATGTTCTGTAGGCTGCTCTATGGTCCCATGTAGGCTATGTATTGTAAACATCACAAGAAATGGAAATAATCACAATTTGAACTCTAGCCTATAGACGATTTGTGTTGTTTCTCCTTATTTCAGTACATAGACATTACTGAATTGGTCGGACGTTAGTTTGCACAAGTTTCACAAATTTTAGCCCTTAAAAACAACAGTTGAAATTATTTTTTGGCAGGCAAAAACTAGAGACAGTAGATGTTCAGATTTTGCACCTTTGCTAATCTCGTCCACCCAGCAGGCTCTAGCAAGTGAGCCTATGAATGAGGTTACACCTTTGCTAATCTCGTCCACCCAGCAGGTTCTAGCAAGTGAGCCTGTGAATGAGGTTACACCTTTGCTCACATTTCTGGTTTTGCAAAGTGTGTCTGAAGGTAGCCTATTTTGGCAATGCAGTCATTCATTGCTATGAAATTTGCAAAAAAATAACACACTCATACACCCACGTAGATAACCTAAACACACTAATTGACTTACACACACACGCATACACACACGCACGCATACACACACGCATACACACACGCATACACACACACACGCATACACACACACACACACACACACACACACACACACACACACACACACACACACACACACACACACACACACACACACACACACACACACTCACACACACACACACACACACACACAAAAACAAAGCCTGTGGGTGTTATTGTTATTTTTGGGACATGTCATTTGCCGGTCAGCGAAAGCTAACCACTATTCCTCTCTGAGTCACAAAATGGCACCAAAACGACCCATTCCAGGGCTGGTTGTGACCTAGCTGGCCAAACACAAAGGCCACTTAAAGAGAGACAATGAAGGTGCCACAGAGACCCTCGCCCTTTGCCATGCTTATGGGGCAGCATATCAATGACCAGGCTTATACTGTACCAACCCTAACCCATTGCCCCCCCCCCTCCCCGATTTGATAAAGGCTTCATCAGATGTCATATGTTTGTCACTCTGCTCTTTATCTTGTTTAGTTGCCTCTAAGATAAGATACTTGCAAGAGTATCACAACCGCGTGCAACACAATATTTACCCCGTGCCCTCCGGAACAGACATTGCAAACACATTGAAATACTTTTCCCAAACCCTGCTCAGGTAAGTAGCCTGCGCTGGAACCACAGGTGAAGTAAAGGAGTGTAACAGTATTTGATGTTTAGTTTCAGAGGAGAGGTGACTGGGGTTAAGCCTAATTCTAATACATGCACAGCATCATGACAGTATTACTGCTGGTAGGAAGTCAGTTGGAATTAAAAGATAGAAGTGGAAATATGGGAAACGGTATTCTACAATGTAACTTTATAGTGTGCATCATCATTTAAGAATCCTAGTTGAAAACCCTCAGGTAATTTTCAGAGAGGGAATTGTCTTGCTCCATCCTCTGCCTTTGCGATACCATATGCTTCATGTTGCTGTATGAGGACCATGATCCTACAGTATCTCATCACTGCACTGTAACATTCTGACCAAACTGGACGCATGCGTGCGCCATCGCGCCATGTTGATTTTGTACCCCCACACCAGACATGATGATCAAGACACGCAGGTTGAAATATCAAAACAAACTCTGAACCAATTATATTAATTTGGGGACAGGTCGAAAAGCATTAAACATTTATGGCAATTTAGCTAGCTAGCTTGCTGTTGCTAGCTAATTTGTCCTGGGATAGAAACATTGGGTTGTTATTTTACCTGAAATGCACAAGGTCCTCTACTCCGACAATTAATCCACAGATAAAACAGTATATACCGAATTCCTTTCACGTTATCTTTCCTCCTTCCTCAGTCTTCTTTTTTACTTCTTTGGACTTTATATGGCGGTTGGCAACCAACTTTATGGTGCATTATTACAACCGACTGGAGTGTGGACGTCAGTTCATCTTTCAATCACCCACATGGGTATATGCTCCTAAAAACCAATGAGGAGATGGGAGAGGCTGGACTTGCAGCGCATTGAGCGTCACAAATAGAACCTATTTCTATTTTACCGCCTGGCCACGCAGACGCTCATTGAGGCGCGCGAGCAGTGTGGGTGCAATGATTGAATAACATGTATGTGTACATTTATTTTTACAAAGCTTGCGCACGCGATGCGAGCGGTGTGGTCAGCATGTTAGAGTCAACAACATGTTCCCCCTCTTATCATGCCATGGCTGTTTGGAATAGTATGCTCAAATTGAGACAAGCCAATAATGGCAATTTTGGTAGATTCGAATTGTGTTGATGTTGTCTAAAAGTAGTAGGTTATAAATGTTAATAATGATGTTATCTTGCTGATTATACTGGGTATGGTTTGTATTATATTTGAGAAACAAACGAACAAAAAGAAATAGGCAATTTCAACCCCTCTGTAGGTTCAGTGTTAGCTTTCTAGATGTACATGTCCATGGGATGTCCTGGAGTCTCACTCCCAGAGGGTTAGGGGAGGTCTGGTCCTCTGGTTCCTTGGGTCTGACAAGTCCCCAATGTGCTGTGACAGAGGATGGGAAGGAACAACACGTCCCCTCAGAACAGGTCAAGAAGCCAGGGCAGCCATTATGGCCATAAGCAGTATGTGACATTTAAGGCTTTGAGTTTGAGCAGAGCTCTCTGTGAGAATGAGCTGTGCTTTGATCATTGGCTACAGAAATCATCATCATTAGGCACAGTTATCTAAAGGGATGTGCATCAGGGAGACAGAACTTTCATGTTCCACTTTTATGAAAATTATGGGATTATGATGATCCCTTTAATTTCATCACACAGTGGACATACAGTAGTAGTGTACTGTAAATACATTTTACTGTGGCCAGATTCTGATTATTTTCAAGTCAAACATTGGTAAAGTATCCTGGATCTTTCTGACTTTGCTGAGAGAGCTAGCAGTCCTTGTGAGTGTGTGGTTACAAGCCTGGCATCCTATTTGTCCTTGGCACAGATGGAGCGTGATGGGGGCTGTGATTGTACGAGCCTGTGTTGTGGCAGCATGTTAACTCGAATGACAATTGTGTCTGTGAGGCGCAGTATCGTTGGGGTGTGAAGGGAATCCTGCTGGTATGATACTGTAACATTCGTCTCGTGTTTTCCTTGAGCTAAATCTCCTCCCTCCCAACTCACACATCAAGGCATGCCTCCCACATTGAAACCACTCTGCACTGCTCAGTAGACTCTCAGACATTCAAACAGACACCTGTGTTTCATTGGCCTGGGGTGCACTGAGGTTTGAAAACTGGAACGAGCATATGTCAGGTTCCTGAAAAGAAAGAACCCTGCACAGACAGAGGATGGAGCGGCCAAATTAATATTTCATGAATTCTGCAGCATAGAAAGATATCAGTGTAAGACATTGACGGTATTGGTTTAAAGGGATGGGGCTACCCATGGGCTCAATTTAAGGAGGTTTACCCCAAGGGGGTGCTATGTAACATGTTATAAATTAGTCAAGTATGATATAGTTGCCAGATTTTCCTCCCAGCCAGTCATCTACAAAGTAACACATACCAGCCAAGCTCTCTAGCTCTCTGCATCAATGAGCCATGGATTCACAGTCGCCCTGACCCCATGCCAAATTCCATCGCTCATTAGAGTGACTGTGAGGAACCAAGATTCAGTCTGACACTGAAAACAGATAATGTAACGTATCATAGTATGATGGAATGTTGAACCTGGCATGAACAAGTCACACTCAAAGGAAATCAAAAATCTCACATCTAGCTATTTGAGACACAAAAAACAGGGGCTATTACGATATTGTATCCCCTAGCTAATGCGTCATTACAGTAATGCTACTTATAATCGGTGGCTCACTCATGCTTGAGAGCAACAACACATTGCCACACTTAGAGAAAACATTTGGAAGATAGAGTTGCTTTGATTGGAAGAGTAGTATGTTTTACCTGATCTGAGATGTGTGTCTAACTGTGAGTGCATAACGTGAGTCTGTGTACTGTATGTGGGTTTGTCTGTGTGTGTGTGTGTGTGTGTGTGTGTGTGTGTGTGTGTGTGTGTGTGTGTGTGTGTGTGTGTGTGTGTGTGTGTGTGTGTGTGTGTGTGTGTGGGGGGGGGGGGGTTTGTTCAATTGAATTCTGCAGTTTGATATGTGCAAAGGGGTTAGTGATATTAAGTCATACTCCACAAGATATAAAGCTGACCCCCCCATTGTTAAACTGACTATCCATTCCAACTCCCCGAGAAAAACGTTAAAGTTTTTTACACTTTGGTTACTGGTATTTAAAATTGTCCAACATATCCGAATTCTTGCGGAGTATAACTTTCAGGGGAATTGTCAGAGTAATGAAGTGTTAAATGATGTTGATATTGTAAAATGTTGTAATAGTAGGCTATTCTGTATTTCTACACTATAATCCCCTTACTCACTGCCCCTCTAGAAATGCTATACCTCTATCTCTATGAATGACCTTTCAAAAACAATACATCAGCATTTGTAATCTGTGCTCTCATGCTAAGTACCTCCAAATCATTTTACTGATAGAAAAGCTTAGTTTTTTTACATAATGTTTAGTGAAAGAGAAGGGCTCTCCACCCCCCTCCCCCCCTCCCCACCGCTAGAATCCTCACACACTAACCAACCAACTAGTTCTCCGTCTCTCTAAATGGTGCGATTTCCACCTTGCCAGGGGACAGAAAACACAAACGTCCATCCCACATTAGCTCACAAACATAATGCTACCGGTCATCCCGTTTGAAACAACCTCTTCCTTTGTCATTATAGTTTCTCCCCTACCGTAGATTACTTCTTACAATTATTTAAGAGACTTGAATCCATATGCCTGTTGGATCTCATTATTTCTCCTGATGATACTGATACAGTATCATAATGTATGCGTACAGACATTTCTCTGGTGCAATAAACATGTGCTGTGACCCAGGAATTCTTATCTAACCTCACACACATATTTATTACTAGCTGAAGCATGTTTCAAAAGTGCCACCTCTGTATTTTTCCTAAAGGATTTGGTGTAGCTCCCATCCTTCACGACAGCCCCACAAAACAGGATATATATCCCTGAGAAACATCATGGCCCATTGGCATCACTGTATGACTGTTGCTGAATTGATCTGATTGGAATATAGCAGCCATAGAGGGAAACCATTTGCAGTTTCCCCTTTGGAGAAGTATGGGGTTGCCACTGAAAACATGCAATTTTTTACATTCTTGCTCCTTGTCACCAGATACGCATGAGATGCAGTGATCATTGCAGTTTTTGCAAACATTTCTGTTTATATTTTTTGTTTTTAGAAGACAAAGATATACAAAAAGTGAAATAGAAAATGTAAGTTATTCTATATGACACTGAACAGATAAAGCAGGGAACAATTCCCCATGCCTTCAGTGAAATATTAGAGACACTGCATCCTATGTTGGGTCTATCTGGGTTAGTTTTTTTCTATTTACCCTGTCTCTGTAGTGCCATTTCAATGTAATGTGCTGTTTCTTTGTTTCTTTGTTGTCTCTTTTTTCCCTTGTTCCCCCCTCCCCCCTACCCCCTCACCCCCGGAGCAGCATTCTGTCCCGCACAGGCAGGAAGGAGAACCAGGAAGCATCCAATTTGGCCGTGCCTATGACCATGTGTCTTTTTCCTGTGCCATTCCCACTCACCCCATCTCTAAGACCACAAGTCAGTTCCATCAACCCTACAGTTACTCGCTCCCTCCTTTACAGCGTTCTGCGTGATGCCCCGTCAGACCGCGGGGGGCAGGGGCAGCAGAGTCGGGACGCTCAGCTCTCAGAGTACCCCTCTCTGGACTATCAGGGGCTCTATGCGACCCTCGTTACCCTGCTTGACCTGGTGCCCCTGCTGCAGCACGGTCAGCATGGTGAGTGAAGCCAGGGTGTTTGTTCTCTCCCCCCCGACTGTCTTTCTTGACCACATGAAGCTGCCTTTTCTGGCCTCATTTCTACCAAGAGAGGAGTCCCACAGAAGATCTAAAGGCATGCATGGGGTGATGGGGAACACGCTGGATCCTGACAGTGTCAGGAACCACTCTAAATAGCAGGAGGATGAAGTCAGGCGCAGGAGACCGAGGTGCGTGAAACACACGTTTAATGAATAAGTCCATAATAGCCAAAACAAGGCAGGGTAACAAAACTCCAAACAACAGGAAAAATGAATCCTAGAAAGAGTCGAGACGCAGCCCAGCAACCCTAATGCCCAAAATGACAGCGGCAGAGGAAAAACAAATCCCCAACCTACTAAAAGGACGACACAAAAATAATCCCGCACAAACCCCAACTAAAACAGACAGACTAAATACCCCACTAATGACCTAACACAAAACAGGTGCTAACCTAAACAGACATCACCAAATGACACAGAAACAGAGATCGGTGGCAGCTAGTAGGCCGGCGACGACGACCGCCGAGCGCCGCCCGACAGGGGAGAGGCGTCACCTTCTGTGGGCGTTGTGACAGTACCCCCCCTTGACGCACGGCTCCCGCAGCACGCCGAAGCCGACCTCGAGGACGACCCGGAGGGCGAGGCGCAGGGCGATCCGGATGGAGGCTGTGGAATTCCCGCAACAGCGATGGATCCAAGATGTCCCCCACCGGTACCCAGCACCTCTCCTCCGGACCATACCCCTCCCAGTCCACGAGGTACTGCAGGCCCCCTACCCGACGCCTGGAGTCCAAGATGGACCGGACTGTGTACGCCGGGGCCCCCCCGATGTGGGGCGCAGGGACCTCCCACACCTCAGCATCCTGCAGTGGACCAGCTACCACCGGCCTGAGGAGAGACACATGAAACGAGGGGTTAATACGGTAATAGGAAGGGAGCTGTAGCCTATAACACACCTCGTTTATTCTCCTCAGGACTTTGAACGGCCCCACAAATCGCGGACCCAACTTCTGGCAGGGTAGGCGGAGGGGCAGGTTCCAGGTTGAGAGCCAGACCCTGTCCCCCGGGGTAACACGGGGGCCTCACTGCGGCGGCGGTCAGCGCTCTCCTTGTGCCGTCCCACAGCCCGTTCAAGGGATTCCTGGACGGCACTCCAGGTCTCCTTAGAGCGCTGTACCCAGTCCTCCACCGCAGGAGCCTCAGTCTGGCTCTGATGCCAGGGCACCAGGACCGGCTGGTAACCCAACACCACCTGAAAGGGCGACAGGTTAGTAGAGGAGTGGCGAAGAGAGTTCTGCACCATCTCGGCCCATGGCACGAACCTCGCCCACTCTCCCAGCCGGTCCTGGCAATAGGACCGCAGAAACCTGCCCACATCCTGGTTAATTCTCTCCACCTGCCCATTACTCTCGGGGTGAAAACCTGAAGTCAAACTGACCGAAACCCCCAGTCTCTCCATGAACGCCCTCCACACCCGGGACGTGAACTGGGGACCTCGATAAGAGACGATGTCCTCAGGCACCCCGTAGTGCCGGAAGACATGAGTAAACAGGGCCTCCGCGGTCTGTAGGGCCGTAGGAAGACTGGGCAAAGGGAGTAGACGGCAGGACTTCGAGAACCGATCCACAACAACCAGGATCGTGGTGTTCCCCTGAGACGGCGGGAGATCCGTGAGGAAATCCACCGACAGGTGGGACCATGGTCGCTGTGGAACGGGGAGGGGCTGTAGTTTCCCTCGAGGCAGGTGTCTAGGAGCCTTACACTGGGCGCACACCGAACAGGAAGAGACATAGCGCCTCACGTCCTTAGCCAAAGTGGGCCACCAGTACTTCCTTCTAAGACCCCGCACCGTCCACTCAATCCCTGGATGACCCGAGGAGGGTAGGGTGTGCGACCACCGGATCAGTCCGTCGCGGACACCGAGCGGGACGTACTTCCGACCCGCGGGACACTGAGGTGTAGTGGGTTCTGATTGCAACGCCTGCTCGATGTCCGCATCCACCTCCCAGACCACCGGTGCCACCAGACAGGAGGCTGAAAGTATGGGAGTGGGGTCAATGGACCACTCCTCGGCGTCGTGGAGACGAGACAGTGCGTCGGCCTTGATGTTCCGGGAACCTGGGATGTACGAGATGGTGAACTGAAATCTCGTGAAAAACATAGCCCACCTGGCTTGGCGAGGTTTCAGTCTTCTCGCAGCCCGGATGTACTCCAGATTACGGTGATCAGTCCAGATGAGAAAAGTGTGTGGTGCCCCCTCAAGCCAATGTCTGCACACCTTCAGGGCCCTGACCACGGCTAGCAACTCCCTGTCCCCCACATCATAGTTACGCTCCGCCGGACTCAGCTTCTTAGAAAAGAAAGCACAGGGGCAAAGCTTCGGGGGCACGCCCGAACACTGTGACAGCACAGCTCCAACCCCAGCCTCGGACGCGTCCACCTCCACTATGGATGGCAAAGTGGGGTCTGGAGGTGCCAGCACTGGGGCGTCGGTAAACAGAGTCTTCAGCCGACAAAAGGCTCTGTTCGCCTCCGCCGACCACCGCAGCCGCACCCGGCCCCCCTTCATCAGTGAGGTAATGGGAGCCGCCACCTGCCCAAAGCCCCGGATAAACCTCCGGTAGTAATTGGCAAACCCTAAGAACCGCTGCACCTCCTTAACCGTGGTCGGAGTCGGCCAATTACGCATGGCCGCAATGCGGTCACATTCCATCACCACCCCGGATGTGGAAATGCGATACCCCAGAAAAGAGACGGCGCGTTTGGAGAACTCACATTTCTCGGCCTTGACGTACAGGTTATGCTCCAACAGTCGCCCAAGCACTTTACGCACCAGAGACTCATGCGCGGCGCGTGTGGCGGAGTAGATCAGAATGTCATCGATGTACACCACCACACCCTGACCAAGCAGGTCCCGGAGAATCTTGTCCACAAAGGATTGGAAGACAGCTGGAGCATTCTTCAACCCATACGGCATGACGAGGTACTCATAATGGCCAGATGTAGTACTGAATGCGGTTTTCCACTCGTCCCCATCTCGGATATGCACCAGGTTATACGCGCTCCTGAGATCCAGTTTTGTGAAGAAGCGCGCCCCGTGAAATGACTCCACCGCCGTAGCGATGAGAGGTAGCGGGTAACTGAAACCCACCGTGATGGAATTTAGACCTCTGTAGTAAATGCACGGACACAAACCTCCCTCCTTCTTCTTCACAAAAAAGAAGCTCAAGGAGACAGGTGATTTGGATGGCCGAATGTATCCCTGTCTCAAGGACTCAGTGATGTATGTCTCCATAGCCGCTGTCTCCTCCTGAGACAGAGGATACACGTGACTCCTGGGAAGGGCAGCGTTAGCCTGGAGGTTTATCGCACAATCTCCTCGTCGATGAGGGGGTAATTGAGTCGCCTTCGTTTTACTGAAGGCGATAGCCAAATCGGCATATTCTGAGGGAATGTGCACGGTAGAGACTTGGTCTGGACTCTCCACTGTAGTCGCACCGATGGAAACCCCTATACACGTGCCCGAGCACTCCCTCGACCACCCCTTAAGAGCCCTCTGTCTCCACGAAATTGTAGGGTTGTGAGTGGCCAGCCAGGGAATTCCCATTACCACCGGAAATGCAGGGGAATCAATGAGAAAAAGGCTTATACGTTCCTCATGACCCCCCCATCACCATAACCAGTGGCACAGTGACTTCCCTCACCAGGCCCGACCCAAGTGGCCGACTGTCTAGGGCATGCACGGGGAAGGGTTGGTCCAGCTGAACCAGGGGAATCCCTAACTTATTGGCGACCCCACGGTCCATAAAAGTCCCAGTCGCGCCTGAATTGACTAGCGCCTTATGCTGGGAGTGAGGGGAGAACTCAGGAAAACAAACTAAGGCATACATGTGGCCAACAGGGGGCTCTGGGTGTGTCTGGTGCTGACTCACCTAGGGTGTCGACGTGGTGCTCTGCCTGCCCTCTGAACTCCCGGGCGAGCCTCTCCAGCACCGGTCGGCAGTGTGCCCTCTGCAACCACAGTGTGCGCAGGAGAAGCCCCCCCCCTCCGGTCCTCCTAGCTGCAGCCCCCCCTATCTCCATGGGCGTTGGAGCAGGAGGACTGGGAGGTGGAACGAAAAGGCCCCGACCGGAACGCCCGTGGGCAGCCAGCAGGTTGTCCAGCCTGATGGACAGATCAATGAGCTGGTCCAGGGTGATGGTGGTGTCCCGACATGCCAGCTCCCGGCGGACGTCCTCTCTCAGGCTACAGCGGTAGTGATCAATCAGGGCCCTCTCATTCCACCCCGCTCCCGCGGCTAGGGTCCGGAACTCCAACGCAAAGTCCTAGGCGCTCCTGGTCTCCTGTCTCAGGTGGAACAGTCGCTCACCGGTGAACTCCGGGTAGTCATCCCTAGCCGAGTCTGGACCCTCCCAGATGGCGTTGGCCCATACTAGGGCTCTACCCGTGAGACACGAGGCGAGGACCTTAACCCTCTCCTCTCCCGAGGCTGTGGGGCAGACGGTCGCTAGGTACAGCTCCAGCTGGAGTAGGAACCCCTTACACCCAGCGGCCGTCCCATCAAACTCCCTGGGGGCGCGATCTTAATGCCACTGTGGCTTAGCTCCGTCGGTGCTGGTAGGGGCGCAGGGTATTGAACCGGAGCTGGCATGGGTGGGGGAGCGCCTCTCTCCCAGCTCTCTAGACGCGCCAACACCTGGTCCATAGCTGTACCCAGGCGATGGAGGATGTTGGCATGCTGGGTAACCTGCTCCGCCATGGACGGAGTTGGCGCTTCTGCTCCTGCTGACTCCATGATTTCGGGTGCGTGATTCTGTCAGGATCCACTCTAAATAGCAGGAGGGTGAAGTCAGGCGCAGGAGACCAAGGTACGTGAAACACACGTTTAATGAATAAGTCCATAATAGCCAAAACAAGGCAGGGTAACAAAACTCCAAGCAACAGGAAAAATGAATCCTAGAAAGAGTCGGGACGCAGCCCAGCAACCCCAATGCCCAAAATGACAGTGACAGAGGAAAAACAAATCCCCAACCTACTAAAAGGACGACACGAAAATAATCCTGCACAAACCCCAACAAAAACAGACAGACTAAATACCCCACTAATGACCTAACACAAAACAGGTGCTAACCTAAACAGACATCACCAAATGACACAGAAACAGAGATCGGTGGCAGCTAGTAGGCCGGCGACGACGACCGCCGAGCGCCGCCCGGCCGGGGAGAGGCGCCACCTTCTGTGGACGTTGTGACAGACAGCTCACTTTATTGATAACCTAGAATAACCTGGAATTTACAGACATACTGTAGTACTGTATACATGTATTAACTGTTTGCTTTCTCTTTTTAAATGAGAATGTGAAATTGGAAAAATGCATTGAAAATGGAAATGTATTTGCAAAAAAGCCATTTAAAGGTTAAATTGCTATGGCTAGCATATGTTGTGTATCTATTAACTGCACCAGGGAATAGTAATCTGTCAATAGCAAGTCTGTGAATACAGTTGTTGACGGAAGTTTACATACACCTTAGCCAAATACATTTCAACTCAGTTTTTCACAATTCCTGACATTTAATCCTAGTAAAAATGCCCTGTTTTATGGCAGTTATGATCACCACTTTATTTTAAGAATGTGAAATGTCAGAATAATAGTAGAGAATTATTTATTTCAGCTTCTATTTCTTTCATCACATTCCCAGTGGGTCAGAAATTTACATACACTCAATTAGTATTTGGTAGCATTGCCTTTAAATTGTTTAACTTGGGTCAAACGTTTCGGGTAGCCTTCCACAAGCTTCCCAAAATAAGTTGGGTGAATTTTGGCCCATTCCTCCTGACAGAGCTGGAGTCAGGTTTGTAGGGTTGAACACACTTTTTCAGTTCTGTCAACACATTTTCTATAGGATTGAGGTCAGGGCTTTGTGATGGCCACTCCAATACCTTGACTTTGTTGTCCTTAAGCCATTTTGCCACAACTTTGGAAGCATGTTTGGGGTCATTGTCCATTTGGAAGACCCATTTGCGACCAAGCTTTAACTTCCTGACTGATGTCTTGAGATGTTGCTTCAATATATCCACATAATTCTCCTTCCTCATGATGCCATCTATTTTGTGAAGTGCACCAGTCCCTCTTGCAGCAAAGCACCCCCACAACATGATGCTGCCACCCCCGTGCTTCAAGGTTGGGATGGTGTTCTTCGGCATGCAAGCCTCCCCCTTTTTCCTCCAAACATAACGATGGTCATTATGGCCAAACAGTTTTATCCGACCAGAGGACATTTCTCCAAACTTTATTGCGTCAGGAGAGAGATACAGATGGACGCAGCTGCGCCAAAAAACCTCCAGCCAACAAGGCAAAGTGTAAAGCGCACAAAACAGTCACAAAACCTCAAATGTATAACAATACAGGCTTCGTGAAATAACACGGGAAAAAATACGTAACACACAAACAATTTCACACAAAGACATGAGGGGGAACAGAGGAATAAATACATGTAGTGTGATTGGGGAATGAAAACCAGGTGTGCAGGGAATAAGACAAAACAAATGGATAAATTAAAAATCGACCGCCAAATGCCGCCCAAACAAGGAGAGGAGCCGACTTCGGCGGAAGTCGTGACAGACAGGGAATTTTTACTTGGATTAAATGTCAGGAATTATGAAAAACTGAGTTTAAATGTATTTGGCTAAGGTGTATGTAAACTTCCAACTTCAACTGTATATCTGAGTATATAGAATATTTGCAACAGTAGTGTTTCATGAATAATTTAAAAAAATATGAAAGCATGAACGCCTATCTTCTTGACTGGAAAGCCCTACCCTTTGCTGAGGGTAAACATCAGTTTCATAATGCTCTCTCAGGATGTTATTGTTTTTATACCAAACCTGGGTTCAAATACTATTTCAGGTATTTTAATTACTTTTCAATATTTTTCAAAACAAGTATTCAGATACATATTTATTTGAAGTATTTGAATATTGGAACATATTTGGAAAATACACTCAAATATACTCCCATGCATTTAACCCAGCCATTTGGAAAATAGTATTTGAAATAAGGTATGAAATTACTTTCAAATACAAGTTGGTTGTCTATTTGATTTTTACAAATTAACCATTCAAATACTCAATTAAAAGTACTTATTTTGGGATGTGTATTTGAAAATACTCAAAAACACAGATTTTTTTTTTTTTTTTTACTCAAATACACATATATCTGAACAGATCTGATTTATACAAATTCTATATATTTATGTGTTTTCTTTAAGTTTTAATGCTATATTTTTCATTTACTTTGTAAAATATGTACATTTCATTGAATTTCTGTCTCTCTCTGTGTTTGTGCGTTTTGGCTCTCCCTTCTCCCATCAGATCTTGGACAGTCCATATTTTACACAACAACTTGCCTCCTGCCCTTTCTCAGTGACGATATTCTCAGCACTTTACCCTACACTATGATCTCCACTTTAGCTACATTCCCCCCATTCCTTCACAAAGACATCATTGAGTACCTCAGCACCTCTTTCCTCCCCATGGCTATATGTGAGTACAGCCACTCTGTATCAAACATCCATCTACATGCATGTGAAAAAAAACACTTTGTTGAATTCAAGACAAGTCATTAAGTGGGATAAGTATAATTTAATATGAGTAGTCATATGTTTTTAGCAGAAATGTCAATGTGCATCACCATGTCAAAGGAACTCCTTGGTTGGTGTCCTACCTTATGCACTACTTCATGAGGTTTAGGTTGTTTCTTCTCTTTTCTGACCTTTTTTAGTGGGTTCCACTAGAAGAGAAGGGGGCGTCCCAGCATATGTCAATCTCTCTGCCTCCTCCATGCTAATGATTGCTATGCAGTACACTTCCAACCCAGGTAAACATGTAACTTAGGTTATCCCCAACCAGTACAGTACGTCACAGTTTTTCTGTCGTGTAGCACAGCCTGTCTTTTGATTCATACTGTGTTGTACCTGCCACCTGCGTGACTTAAATATTTGTCTATTTGTTTCCAGTATACCACTGTCAGTTGTTGGAGTGTCTTATGAAGCACAAGCAGGAAGTGTGGAAGGTATATGTTCACAAATTGAATGTGTCATAATTCACATAGATTAGATGCCCAAACAACCCTCTCATACAGATGTAGGATCTTCATTTGATCACCCTGTAGAAGGAGAACTGCAACAGGGTGATGTCCATTAATTATAATCCACATAATCATTTACATTTTCTGTTGCTGCAGGATTATTTACCTGCTGTAGTAAACTTGCTCAAATTAAGATCCTACATCTGTAGATATGGAAAGTGTCAGTGAAAAGCTTTGTGACGGTCTTACACATTAGCTCATCACTATGGCCTGTGTTGTGCTGTGGCAGGACCTGCTGTATGTTATATCGTACGGACCATCCCAAGTCAAGCCTCCAGCCGTGCAGATGCTCTTTCATTACTGGCCAAACTTAAAGCCCCCAGGAGCCATCAGTGAATACAGTGGACTGCAATACACAGGTGAGGTTGCTTATGGTCTGCCTGTCAGGCTGTGCTTGTATGCAATACAGGTGTAGGATTTTTATTTGATCACCCTGTTGCAGGAGAACATTCCAGCAATACAGGACATACAGGACATTTGAGGTTTGAAAAGGCTTCTGAAGTTTGTAATTTTCACTTTGAAATTTCAGACTTGATTTTACGAAAAATGCATCATCCTCTACAAAAATGTCCATTAATTTTAATCCACATAATAATTCAGATTTCCTGTTGCAGCAGAATTATTTTCCTACTGTAGCAAACTGTCTCAAAATAAGATCCAACATCTGTAGATCTCAGGTTGCAGCAGTCTAACCCTCCTCCCACACTACCTTTTCCCCTTTCCTTCTTTCCCTCTATTCTATTCCCCCTGCCACAGCCTGGAACCCCATCCATTGCCAACACATTGAGTGTCACAATGCCATCAATAAACCTGCTGTCAAGGTAATGTCTGAGTAACTACTGTGCACTGTAGCCAATATAAAACACATACAAGACCAATATACTCAATGAGAACATCCATTGTGTACACAAACATAAAGTGAATACACACAGTATGTGCCAGATTGCCATGGTGTGTTAAAGCGTCTTGGTGTTTGCTGCTGTAAGCGCAATGTTAAATGAGCCAGGGATTGCTTGAGTCACTGTGGTAGTTCCGTAGGGTAATGATATCAGTGGCCACCCGACTCAAGGCCTGTTTGCTATGCTCAGCCTGTCTCTGCTCATCTGTGCTAAAAACGGACAAGTAGAGCAGAGACAGGAACAGGGGCAGGGACATGGGACGGATTTCAATTACCCAGGATTATAGAGGGTGTGTGTGTGTGTGTGTGTGTGTGTGTGTGTGTGTGTGTGTGTGTGTGTGTGTGTGTGTGTGTGTGTGTGTGTGTGTGTGTGTGTGTGTGTGTGTGTGTGTGTGTGTGTGTGTGTTGGGGGGGGCTAATTGGAAGCGATGACCCCATGCCGCCCCTGAGGATAGGGCGCCTGTAAGTGAGAGCAGTAAATTACAGAACACCATCTGAGCATCTAGGCCATAAGCACTGTAGCTTAATACAGGGCCATGCACAGATCATAGATAACTGAACAGAACCATATGCATGCAGCCAGCTGCAGAGACAGGTAAAGGGGACATTATACACACACACATTTATTTGAGTTTGAGGTGTTATCACGTGTCAGGGCACAAGCAGTGGAGAAATACGGTGTGGTATACACTTCTTATGACACCTACAGCTAGATATCCCTGCTACTACTGTATATTCCATCTGGATTCTGTAACTGTCTGTTGTCGCCCTATAGATGTGCATCGACCCCACCCTCTCCGTTGCACTGGGAGACAAGCCCCCTCCTCTATACATCTGTGAGGAGTGCAGCCAAAGGATAGCAGGGTATGTTGTTGTAACCTCTTTCTCTCCACATAGATGCCATTCCAAACATCACCTGCTGTCTGCTTCATTATTTTGGTCTTTATCCCAAGGGAGAAGCATCACCATGGTTACATAATTCCATTGCTGGAAGTGTATTTTCAACTGAGGTATTCTCAGTTAACTACAATTTGATTTACATATTCGTGTGACCTTTACAGAGACCATTCAGAATGGCTTGTTGATGTGCTCTTGCCCCAAGGTGAGTGTTAGCAAACAAGTATTAGCATTCAGGTTGCCATCTCTCTCTCTCTCCCTCTCTCACACACATATACAAGTACATACACGCACACATGTACCTCAAAATACCCCCAAAATAGAGTCAATCAGAGCGGAGTTATTTAGGCTGAGTGAACCCATTGTCTGTCTGTATGTTATATTGAAAATCTCTGTGGCCTCATTTTTACAGCTGAGATATCTGCTATTTGTCAAAAGAAGGTAAGACATGAACGTTGGTGCATTGATATGTGTTTGTGTTTGTGCTCTCATCAGCTCATGTAGTATTCATAGTGGTAAAACTCATGGCTAAACAAGAGTACCCCTTTCTTCTTCATATTAGAGAAACAAGTGAAGTAGACTGGTGAATAGAATTGTTTGCTAGTATTTGTTACTTCTCTGTTGGATGGCTTTGCTTACATAATCATGGACTGTGGCTGTGCCTCCCTTGCTATGTCACTGCTGGTTGTGTATAAATATCATGCCTTCATGCCAACATCCACCCAGTGTTCATTTAACCATGAGCAGTGAAAACTGCTGTGTAACTGATTTGAGGACAGGAGAGAGATAACCACTTGTGTCATTTTAAGTGGTGGAGAAAGAAACACTATGCTAGCCTGCTACAGGCTAACGGGGCCCAAAGAAGCTACAACTTGCACTTCGACATTTCATATAGCAGACCATTACATTTATCTCTGAAGTGTTTAAGGACCGTGCACTTTCATTTGGAGAGTCCATTCACTCGAACACTCCGTTCATTACTTGTCTAATGGATGGTCCAGTCTTAATGGAACTGGCAGGGCATGATGTTTGTTCCGGAACACAGTCCAAAGGCATAAAAGTTCCCCCTTGGTTCCCACGGAGACTGACACACAAATCTGTCAGGTAGTGTATCAAATCAAATCAAATGTTACGGGTGTAGACTTAACCGTGAAATGCTTGCTTATGAGCCCTTCACAACGATGCAGAGTTAAAAAAGTCTAATAAAAAGAAAAGACTAAGCTGAGCAGCTGCCCAGGGTTGTCATGGGAAACAGCTGTCCTACATCTAGTTCATCCAGCAGTAGTTTTAATCCTCACACAGCCTTTTCAATAGGCTTTGTCCCACTGTAGAAAGCTCTTACCTGGATCCACGCCAGCTCTCTCATTATCAGCACACATTGTTCTATCTGAGATGTGATTGCTTGTCAGAGTTACAGCTAGGATAGAGATTGCTTTCACAGTGCTCTGCAGTTACAGTATAGGATATACTGTAGTGCAGTGTTCCCCAACCCGCAAGTGATTTTATTTGGCTCCCCAAGTTTTCTGAGCAAAATTGTTTTTTATTTGTTTTTGTTGGACATAGAAGACTGTAAAAACACCAGTAAATTAGCTCCAAGTGATTAGAATTTTGGAAATCTGTTCCAAAGGATTCCCATGCATAATAGTGATAATAGTAATAATGTGATCGTATACAAATGTAAGCAAGGTTTGAAATGATGATATTTTAGTATCTGTTTGGGCTTCTTGTGGTCAATTTGCTGTACTGTATCCATTGACCAGGTTTTCACCATTGTCAGTTGTATGTTTTTGTAAAGATTACAGAGAGAGATGGGGAGAAGACAGGAAGAGAACAGAGGGAGAAGATCTGTTCATTTGAAAGGCCGAAGGTTTCAGTGGCTGACCAGATTAAACCAGTCCCCCTATTGCCACCCTTGTTATTTAAAAAAATAAATAAGACACCATATGTACAGTCTCTATCTAAGAATGATGCTATCTGTCCCATGGCAGCCTATTCATTAGCATACAGACACAAAAAGAACACCACTCGTTCTTTTAATTTAGGACGTTTACACATCAATGAATTTATTGAGGCATAGGACCGTTTAAGGAAAGCTTTTTTTCACAGTGAAAACAGTTTATTAGGATTCTTATATCTTATAGTTTCTAAATGATACGAGGAGTTGTTTTATCTCATTGTCCCCTCTGTCTTGTAGAACTGTAGCTCTCATGTCAGGAGGGCAGTTGTCACCTGCTTCTCAGCTGGTTGCTGCGGGCGCCATGGCAACCGACCCGTCCGCTACTGCAAGCGTTGCCATGTCAACCATCACAGCAGCGAGGTGGGGACTGCGGCGGAGACCCATCTGTACCAGACCTCCCCACCTCCCATCAACACCCGCGAGTGTGGGGCAGAGGAGCTGGTGTGTACTGTGGAGGCTGTTATCAGGTATTTTTATTTGTATTTGGTGCATTTTTATTTGTATTTTTTTATTTAACATTTATTTAACTAGGCAAGTCAGTTACGAACAAACTCTTATTTAAAATGACAGCCTACCCAGGCCAAACCCTAACCCAGACGATGCTAGGCCAATTGTGCGCCGCCCTATGAGACCCCCAATCATGGCTGGTTGTGATACAGCATGGAATCGAACCAGGGTCTGTAGTGACGCCTCTTGCACTGAGATGCAGTGCCTTAGACCGCTGTGTCACCATCAGAGACAACACAGGCAACCAACCGCATGCTTCACAGTAGCACTGTATTCAACCACAGTTATCTCTCTATCACTATCTGTCTATTTCCCTCTGTCTTTCTGTCTGTCTCACTCTTTATTCCCCCTCTCTCCATCCATCTATCAACATCAGTCTACTGAAGGAGGCAGAGATCCACGCGGAGCTGCGTGAGTTTGAGCTGAACAGGCGTCGTCAGATGGGCCTGTCTGCCTCCCACCACTCCCTGGACAACATCGACTTTGACAACAAGGAGGACGACCAGCACGACCAGAGGCTCCTCAGTCAGTTTGGCATCTGGTTCCTGGTGCGTGGCTCGCTGGTCTATTACTCACTATCACTGTCGAGAGATTAGGATGTTGACACACCTGTCTGGGCTCTTATTACAAGCCTGTGCTGTACTCTCTTCATAGTGCAACATTACAATGCTTTAACCGTATCCGTCTCCGATCTTGGAAGCCCCTGACTGACCATGTTACACCCTATCCTTGCCCCCACCCCTGAAGGTGAGCCTGTGCACCCCCAGTGAGAACACGCCCACTGAGAGCCTGGCGCGGCTGGTGAGCATGGTGTTCCAGTGGTTCCACTCCACAGCCTACATGATGGACGACGAGGTGGGCTCCCTGGTGGAGAAGCTCAAGCCCCAGTTTGTCACCAAGTGGCTGAAGACCGTGTGTGACGTGCGCTTCGACGTCATGGTGATGTGCCTGCTGCCCAAGCCGGTGGAGTTTGCCAGGGTGAGGAGGAGCGGGGAAGGAGAAGGGGTGTTGGAGTGTAAAGGCGGCTCAGGAAGTGTTCATGAGGGGTTGTAGGGTGTAATGTTGGGTGTAGTGTAGTATGAGGTTAGGAATGTTTCTCTGGGGACAATGCACACTGGAGGGACAGTGTGTGATGGTTGTGTTTTTTGGTGAATATCCCCCTTGGTTATACCTGACCTTGTGTATGTGTCTATGTACCCATATCCCCAGGTGGGGGGTTACTGGGATAAGTCTTGCAGCACGGTGACCCAGCTGAAGGAGGGGCTGAACCGGATCCTGTGCCTGATCCCCTACAATGTGATCAGCCAGCCGCTATGGGAGTGCTTCATGCCAGAGTGGCTGGAGGCCATCCGCACTGAGGTGCCTGACCAGCAGCTCAAGGAATTCAGAGAAGTGCTCAGGTACTGTATACTGGACCTCCTCCAAGTCACCTAGTTCAATGTACCACCTCCTCTACTTCAATGGTGTGCTATGGTTACTGATCACGCACAAATCATTTTCTGTCTTGTGAGAATAACAGAATGTTATGTGAAATGATATGTGACTATGTGTAACACACAGTGAAAATGGTTTCCATTGTCCCATTGTCCCATTGTCCCATTGTCCCATTGCATTGTCCCATTGCTAGTGATACACCTGAGAGGGGATATACCAAAATGCTCAACTCTAAAAGCATGGCCCCTCCCTCCTCACCCCTCTGTTTCCCCTGCAGCAAGATGTTTGACATTGAGCTGTGCCCTCTGCCCTTCTCCATGGAGGAGATGTTTGGGTTCATTAGCTGCAGGTTCTCAGGCTACCCAGCCTCTGTGCAGGAGCAGGCTCTGCTCTGGCTGCATGTGAGTATAAGGCCTGTGGCTTTTTATGAGGATCCATTTCATATTGTGTGGTTGAAATGAAATGAAATGAACAGGTTGTCATGATGTGTATGCCTGTGCAGGGGCTGTACTGAATATGGAACTGGGTCACAAGGCTAGCATGAGACTGGAGTTCTGAGAGTGAGAGAGGAGGGATTTTGCTATTGATTCCATATGCACTCACAGTCTGCTGTCCTATATACGTGGAAGGGTTTCTTTCACGCCTGTGATAACAGACACCAAAGTAATTAAATCTGAATATATACAGTTGAAGTCGGAAGTTTACATACACTAGGTTGGAGTCATTAAAAATTATGTCGTGGCTTTAGAAGCTTCTGATAGGCTAATTGACATTATTTGAGTCAATTGAAGGTATACCTGTATACCTGAATGTATTTCAAGGTCTACCTTCAAACTCAGTGCCTCTTTGCTTGACATCATGGAAAAATCAAAAGAAATCAGCCAAGACCTCAGAAAAAAATTGTAGACCTCCACAAGTCTGGTTCATCCTTGGGAGCAATTTCCAAATGCCTAAAGGAACCATGTTCATCTGTACAAACAATAGTACGCAAGTATAAACACCATGGGACCACGCAGCCGTCATACCGCTCAGGAAGGAGACGCGTTCTGTCTCCTAGAGATGAACCTACTTTGGTACAAAAAGTGCAAATCAATCCCAGAACAACAGCAAAGGACCTTGTGAAGATGCTGGAGGGAACAGGTATAAAAGTGTCTATATCCACAGTTAAACGAGTCCTATATCGGCATAACCTGAAAGGCCACTCAGCAGGGAAGAAGACACTGCTCCAAAACCGCCATAAAAAAGCCAGACTACGGTTTACAACTGCACATGGGGACAAAGATCGTACTTTTTGGAGAAATTTCCTCTGGTCTGATGAAACAAAAATAGAACTGTTTGGCATAATGACCATTGTTATGTTTGGAGGACAAAGGGGGAGGCCTGCAAGCCGAAGAACACCATCCCAACCGTGAAGCATCATATTGTGGGGGTGCTTTGCGTCAGGAGGGACTGGTGCACTTCACAAAATAGATGGAATCATGAGGAAGGAAAATTCTGTGGATATATTGAAGAAACATCTGAAGACATCAGTCAGGAAGTTAAAGCTTGGTTGCAAATGGCTCTTCCAAATGGACAATGACCCCAAGCATCCTTCCAAAGTTGTGGCAAAATGGCTTAACTGCTAGCGGAACGCCTCACCAATATCCAATGGTAGAGCGTGGCGCGAAATACAAATACCTCAAAAATGCTATAACTTCAATTTCTCAAACATATGACTATTTTACACCATTTTAAAGACAAGACTCTCGTTAATCTAACCACATTGTCCGATTTCAAAAAGGCTTTACAGCGAAAGCAAAACATTAGATTATGTCAGGAGAGTACCCTGCCAAAAATAATCACACAGCCATTTTCAAATCAAGCATATATGTCAAAAAACCAAACCACAGCTAAATGCAGCACTAACCTTTGATGATCTTCATCAGATGACACTCCTAGGACATTATGTTATACAATACATGCATGTTTTGTTCAATCAAGTTCATATTTATATCAAAAAACAGCTTTTTACATTAGCATGTGATGTTCAGAACTAGCATACCCACCGCAAACTTCCGGTGAATTTACTAAATTACTCACGATAAACGTTCACAAAAAACATAACAATTATTTTAAGAATTATAGATACAGAACTCCTTTAGGCAATCGCGGTGTCAGATTTTAAAATAGCTTTTCAGCGAAAGCACATTTTGCAATATTCTGAGTAGATAGCTCAGCCATCACAGGCTAGCTAATTTGACACCCACCAAGTTTGGTGCTCACTAAACTCAGAATTACTATAAGAAAAATTGGATTACCTTTGCTGTTCTTCGTCAGAATGCACTCCCAGGACTTCTACTTCAACAACAAATGTTGTTCTGGTTCGAAATAATCCATAGTTATATTGAAATAGCTCCGTTTTGTTTGTGCGTTGAGGTCACTATCCGAAGGGTGACGCGCGAGCGCATTTCGTGACAAAAAATGTCAAAATATTCCATTACCGTACTTCAAAGCATGTCAAACGCTGTTTAAAATAAATGTTTATGCTATTTTTCTCGTAAAATAGCGATAATATTCCAACCGGGCGACGTTGTATTCATTCAAAGACTGAAAGAAAAACATGGAGTCGTCTCGTGCACACGCAGCTCCAGTGTCATTGTTCCCTGCCTGACCACTCACAAAAACTCTTGCTGTTTTTCGCCCAGAGACTGCAGAGACGTCATTCCACTTTCTGGCGCCTTCTGAGAGCCAATGGAAGGAAGCCTTAGAAAATGTCACGTTACAGCAGAGATGCTGTATTTTTGATAGAGATGCCACAGAAGGAGAACAAATTGTCAGACAGGACACTTCCTGTATGGAATCTTCTCAGGTTTTGGCCTGCCATATGAGTTCTGTTATACTCACAGACACCATTCAAACAGTTTTAGAAACTTTAGAGTGTTTTCTATCCAAAGCCAATAATTATATGCATATTCTAGTTTCTGGGCAGTAGTAATAACCAGATTAAATCGGGTACGTTTTTTATCCGGCCGTGTAAATACTGCCCCCTATCCCTAACAGGTTTTAAACAATTTAAAGGCAATGCTACCAAATACTAATTGAGTGTATGTAAAGTTCTGACCCACTGGAAATGTGATGAAAGAAATAAAAGCTGAAATAAATCATTGCCTCTACTATTATTCTGACATTTCACATTCTCAAAATAAAGTGGTGATCCTAACTGACCTAAGACAGGGCATTTTTACTAAGATTACGTTTCAGGAAAACTGAGTTTAAATGTATTTGGCTAAGGTGTATGTAAACTTCCGACTTCAACTGTATTTAGGTCACACATACTACAGGAATATATGTAAAGTACTACATCCACATTTCTATCCGCTTATATACGTCTTCTCTTTTGCCTCTCTTAATGTCTCTGTTGTCTGTTTGTGTGTTTTATATGTGTGTGTGTATGTGTAAACCTGTTAACCTAAACCTGTTGTCATTGTGTCGTGTGTGAGTTTGGTGTGCATCTTTGCATGATCTCTTGTGTGTTTGTGTACCTGTTGGTGTATGTGTGTGCGTGTCTGGTTGGACACAGGTGTTGTCAGAGCTGGACATTGTGGTGCCTCTGCAGCTGTTGATCGGGATGTTCTTTGACGGGGTGAACTCAGTGAAGGAACTGGCCAATCAGAGAAAGACTCGAGTCTCAGATCTAACTGGTGAAAATACTGAGGCTCGGAGGGTAAGATGTCGTACTAGTTATCAACTCCCATGAAAAACTACCTAAATTACACAGAAATAAGCTATTATCACTCAAATTTCCTCTCAATGAAACAGTAAGAGCAGAACAAATGAGCTGAGGAACTATACAGTTTACATCCACAATCTGAAAATGCTTGTTATCTATTTACCCAGCTAGCACATAATGTTCTGAGAACCATATGTTTCTTAGAGCTTGGTGAGAGTGTGGTTGGCCTATGGTTATTTTGCATACAACCTTCCCACAACTTTCTGGGAATGGTGCAGGAGAGTTGCTTGGTTGCTTGGCAGCACATTTAAGGAACTTAACAAACAAAAAAACATTATTTGCTGGGTGTTTCATTACTTTAACAGAATGTTTCCTAAAAGTTCAAGCATATTTTGGTAATGTTCTAGGAACGTTCTCCAACTGGTTTGGCATTGGGAATGTTCTCAAATAGTTCAGAGAACGTTAAGTAACAATGTTCTTTTGTGGGAATTTCAATTCTTCAGCATAACATTTCCTACAGGTTTCCTCGTGGTTCTATTTAAAGTCATGTTCTCAGAACATTAAGAAAACTTTCCATAAAAACCACAAGAAAACCTTAGTAACTTTCAAAGAACGTTTTAATAATGTTATTTAAAAACATACATTTTGTTCTCAGCATCAACAAAACTCTCTATCCTTTGTCTTGTTAAGTGTGTTCAGGTGTGTAGGCCGCACCCACTAATTGGCCACACCTGATCTTAATGAGTGCTTGTTTCCTTTGAAATGGGGTCTGTTTGAATAGACTGAAATGAACAGCTTTATATGAGTAAAAAAAAACATGTCTACATTCCATGGATAGAGAACAGAATATCATAGGTTTCAATCTCCCTGACGCCATTCAACAATAAAAAAGAAATGTGTATGCATGATTAATGCCTAAGCAAATCAATGTCCATGTGTCCTATTTGTGATTGGAGTTCAAAACAGTTAACCTAAGCAAGCAGTGTTATTCAAAGTCATATTGAAACGTTCTCAGAACGTTATTTAATTACCTTAAAATAACCTATCAAACCTCCCAGGAAAACTTTTAGGGAACCGTAATAAAACATTCTCAGAACCTCCCTGCAACCTAAAAATGTACTTCCCAGAACAGGCAACATTTTCACTTCTGTTCTCAGAACGTTCAAAAAATGTTCAGTTTTACCAGCCAGGGAACTTGCCTTCGTTCCAAGAACCAATGGGAAACCAAAAAAGTATGTTCCTACAACTTCCAAGGAACCAAATATGCTAGCTGGATACCCTCTATTGTCAACCATCCACAGGCATGTGCGTTGCCCTGGTTACTGCTGAAGTCTAAATATAGTCCTATTTAAGGGGCTTAATTGAGCTCTGCCATCATTCAGATTTATCTGTGAAAGTTAAAGCCTTTGGCTCATCTATCCACAGTATATTTCTACACCTGAATACACCTTGATAACTTGGAGGGTAGATCTCATGACAGTACAATTATGGAACGATGATACGTGTGTGTGTGTGTGTGTGTGTGTGTGTGTGTCATGTCCCTAGGAAAGTGTGGTTTCAGATCCAGGCCATCTTGGGCCGCACAACACTGTGAGCCCGTTCCCCAGTCCGTTCCGGAGCCCATTCCGGAGCCCCCTGCACTGCAGCCCCTTTAAGAACCTGGGCCATGCTACGGGACACTGTGCCCTGGACCTGGACTGTGACGACGATGACATGAACCTGGGCTGTTTCATTCTCATGTTCGACCTCATCCTCAAACAGGTGGCAAGCCCATACACTGCAGACATAGGTTCAATTATAGAGTACTGTTACATTTTACAATACCTCATTGAATACATCAGAGCCACCAAGCTGAGTTCTGTCCCACTTTCTATTTATGTGGGTTCTCCTGTTCAACAATGTTGTAGTGCTTCCTTACCACTACTAATAATTTCATCCATTTGTAAAGCGCTTTCCATTATACAGAATAATCTCAAAGTGCATAATCTAAAAAATAAAAAGCAAATAGAAAAAAATGGACACAACTAGACAGGGCAACTGACACGATAAACCCAGCTACAATGTCCTTGTCCAGATGGAGCTCCAGGATGACGGCGTGATGCTCGGTCTGGAAAGCAGCCTGGGGAAGGACATTGTGGGCATCATCAACAACGTCTTCCAGGCCCCATGGGGGGGCTCCCACACCTGTCAGAAGGACGAGAAGGCCCTGGAATGCAGCCTGTGCCAGTCCAGCATTTTGTGCTACCAACTAGGCTGTGAGCTCCTGGAGAGACTCACCCCCAGGGAGGAGATACGTCTGGTGGTGAGACACACAAGCAGACTCCTGTAAAAACAACATGAAGGATGTCCTGAATTGGTCCAATTGTTTTTCAATGGTTTGTAATTCTTACTGTATTTGGTTGTCAGTAGACATTATTGTGTCTTGACTATAGGAGTCAACAGACATCTTGGAGGACACATTGCTGTTGCCTCAAGTGTTTGGGCCTGAACAACGGACAAAGCAAGGGGCAGAGGAAGCGGACAACCCTGCCAGCACACACACTGACAACCCTACAATTCAAAGTTACTCTCCTGACAACCCACGTATGTATCCATGGCAAACTAAGGCTTGGGTTGGAAGGGTTTTGGATTGAGTACAGAATATCTCAGTGTACTGATACAGATCTGATGAAACACAAGCAGAACAATTCTCAGTTGTGTAGGTGTAAACACCCCAGCGTTACCAAAATCTAATCCCAAATGAAGAAAAAAATATGAGATGAACACTTCTCTGTAACAGTTCAGATGCTGCGTGCAACATGAAAAGGAAACACTGCATAGTTTCTCCTCTGCTGGGGAATTCTCTCTTTTACAGCAAAGATTTCTCTCTTACAGCAATGAAGAATAATGCTGATAAGAAGTTTTCCTACCAGCAGCTCCCTGTGTCTCTCAAGCTAATATACACTATTCTGCAGGTACCTGCCAGTCCACCTTTGTCCAGTGTTAAGGGATCTTGTCATGTACAGATATAAATTGTCTATACAATATAATAGATGCCTAATCAAAGACAATAATCCTGTATCCTCATTAGAAAAGACTGAGTGAGCAAAGGAAATGTACCTTTTGTTCCCTTTGTAGGAAATGTCTAAGTTTGAGGAGCCTGATATCTTGTTCAACATGCTGAACTGTCTGAAGATCCTGTGTCTCCATGGAGAGTGTCTGTACCTGGCCCGTAAGGACCACCCCCATTACCTGGCCCACATCCAGGAGAAGATGCTCATTCCCAGGTCAGCAAAGTCACCATCACCGCATGGTGCCCCTCCTGCAGTTTCACACGTAGCTTGTTGTTTGTTTACATAAATCTCTACTAGTACTTTCTTTAAACATGCCTTGAGCCATGAGATGTAGCTACATGCAGAAACTGAAATCGTTGATCTTGATGTCAGTTGTACTTGATCATCAAATACGTGAAGAGCAGCCAGGTATGTGTGTGTGTGTGTCTAATGTGATATGTGTGTTCCAGCCTGTGGACCATGCTGAAGTCCGAGTTCTGCCAGCTGGCCTCCCTGGCCGTGCCCCAGCTTCTGCATGCCCTCTCCCTCTCCCACGGAGCAGACATCTTTTGGAACCTGGTGGACAGCAACTTTAACAGCAAGGACTGGAAGATACGCTTCGAAGCAGGTGAATTATATATGAGCCTCCATCTCACGTGTGTGTGTGTGTGGGGGAGGGTGGGGGGTACTGTATGTGATGATATGAATGAATCATGAGGGGAGGACCTCCACCTCTGTCCTATAATCCCCCCAACAAACCCCTGTCTGCAGACATCTCCTCCCTGCATCACCATGGTTAGTTACTACAGTATGCGTCTCTAGCATGCAGCACAGAGGAATTGTGGGATTATTAATCAGATCCTTCTCTCCCTGTGATTGGCAGAGAGGAGCAATGTGTGACCTTGAGACAGAGTCAGAGGACAGTGTCTCTGGCAGCATGAATATACTGTAGACACTGAGGGTAGATCATTACTAAATATAAGTTAGGTTAGATACAAATATCTATCTTTGATTTCATTTTTTGCTTTTTTATTGTGACATTGTCACAGAGCACCAATAAAGGGAAAGGGAAAGGGGGATACCTAGTCAGTTGTACAACTGAATGCATTCAACTGAAATGTGTCTTCTGCATTTAACCAAACCCCACTAAATCAGATTAGAATATAATATAATAATATCAGTCTGTTACATTCACATTAAATCATTTAACAGACTCTGACTTTAAACAGCATAGAAAGTAGATGTTTATTACATATTGCTTGCAAAATAACATGAACAATTGCTAAGGGAAATAATGTGTCATGGCTACAGGTTGTGTACACACGTGAACCGTAGGATGATGATCATGAATTTTAATTATCTAATTATGGCCTCATATTAGCTATTCTGAAACAGATGGTAATTTACTTGTCTGTGTAAATCAACCCAAAAAGACACCAGTTGGGTGCCAAATAATCACTATGGCCCACAGGCAATCTGGCTACAATAATATCTCCACACTGCCATCTAGTGACACTGTACATTACCCATCAGTGTTAGAGTGATGCTGCTTTTAACATTATCCTTTGCAGTGTCCTATCAAACTAAATGTGACATGGCGCTGAGATGTTGTCTTGTGCCCTGTCTGTGTTGTCATGGTAACTCCCAGTGGAGAAGGTGGCGGTGCTCTGTCGGTTCCTAGACATTGGTTCTTTGACGAAGAACCACCTGCTGAAGTACTCCCTGGCCCACGCCTTCTGCAGCTTCCTGGCCTCTGTGGAGGATGTCAACCCGGCTGTGGCCACACGCGCCAGGCTGCTGCTGGACACCATCAAGAGCCCAGCACTACAGGTGACTAACAGAGCTCTATCTAGGCCAAGATAAATACTATTAAACTGCCATACAACCACTTTTCATGTGACAATTGATAACGTGTATGGAGTCTTTCTTGTCCTGGAGGACAAATTGCTTTGCAGCAAGTCAGCAAACACGTTTTTATTGATGAATAACACAAAAACATGTAAGTGCAGTGCTAACACTTGTTTATGTCTGTGTATGTGTGTTTGTGTGTCTGCAGGGTTTGTGTCTGTGCCTGGACTTCCAGTTCGACACGGTGGTGAGGGACCGGCCCATCATCCTCAGCAAGCTGCTGATGCTGCACCACCTGAAGCAGGAAGTCCCTGCCCTCAGCTGGGAGTTCTTTGTCAACCGCTTCGAGACGCTCTCCCTGGAGGCCCAGCTCCACCTGGACTGCAACAAGGAGTTCCCTTTTCCCACCAGTACGCCTAGCTGGGGGATTTTATCAGTTACATAGTCTGCAGAATAGAATTTACACTATGACTTATGTTCAATACAACAAACCAACCATGTAGGGAAACATAAAGCTGTGAAATCAGAACATTACAGTTCATGTTTGTGTGGTGGAGGTGTGTTAAGTGTTATGAGACATAGGCACATTGATGTATGTTATTTATCTTTCCTTTCTTGCCTCTCCTTGTCAGCCATCACAGCTGTGCGTACAAACGTGGCCAACCTTAGTGATGCAGCGATGTGGAAAATCAGACGGGCGCGCTTTGCCAGGAACCGCCAGAAGAGTGTGCGTTCCCTCCGTGACAGCATCAAGGGCCCGTCCACAACCAAGCGAGCCTTCTCCCTCCCAGAGACTCTGTGTAACCGACTACGTGAGTGTCCATCGGTTGGTTAGGCTACTAGTCCGTAGGTCTCAGCTTTTGTCTGTCCCATGCTTCTACTGTTTCTCTCTTCATCAATTCACCTCTCTGTTCTGTTAGTATACCTACAAAATCTTTATTCCTGTTTGTTTCACTCAATTGCATATTTTCTCAGTGATTTGTTATCTTGCTGGAGGTAAGAGGTTTGTCTTCTCTGTGATTTCCTCATTGACCCTGCACAGGATGCGGTCTGAGTTTCTGGGAGAGGGGGTCTACTGTTGGCTTTAGACTGTGTGTGGTTGTTGAGCTTGAGTAAGCAAGTGGAGGTTAAATTATTAATGAATAACTCTGAAAAGTCTCAGCATCCAAATACATATTAGGATCCCTTTATGTGAATGATGTGAGACATTGGGATGTATAGGGTTATCTGGAAGCTCAGACTTGTGTCCTGTGCTACCTCCCAAGAACATTCTCCTAAATTGCATTCTTCATGTGTGGTTTTTAGCTTTAAGGCTTACGAGGCAAGAGCACTCTGCCCCGACTCTGGGAGATATGATAGAGAAAGTCCTGCCAGGTAAATAACAACCCAAATCTAAATACAGAAACAGATCAACATTCCCTTCAGCATAATCGCATCATATGACTAACTTATGGCTACTGATAAAGTTGATGGGCATCAGGAAACTTGATGAAAAAGCAATGTTTGCTCTTCATTGACATTCATTGCTTTTCATCCAAAATTCATAGATACCCACTGGGCATACACTGGTTGAATCAATGTTGTTCCCACGTCATTTCAATGAAATTACGTTGAACCAATGTGGAGTAGACGTTGAACTGACATCTGTGCCCAGTGGGTAGTCCGTTCTTTTTTAGTCTTAAAAACAAACAATGTTGGAATTGGAGAAAACTGTTACTCTTGCTATCTTGATAGCTTGTCACATTTTCTGTTTGCATTTTACATATTCCATGACTATGTTAAAGTGACGTCCATATATGTAATCACCCTGCCAAATGTAGACCAAGTTAGATGACTGTCGTACCCTCCCCCGAGCTTTGTTCTCCTGCTTCACCGCCCCTCTCCTCTCCATCCGCTCCCCTATCGGCAGCACGTTTCCTCCCGCCTTTTAACCCTGATGCTTCGGCCCCTCTCCAAGGCCACAGCCCCTCACCGGAGGACGACTCGGTCATCAGGGACCTGCTCCCAGAGGATGCTGGGATAGATCACCAGACGGTGCACCAGCTCATCATGGTACTCATGAAGTTCATGGCCAAAGACAAGAGCAGTGCCGAGGCAGACATCGGCAGTGCCAAGGCCTTCAACTCGGTGAAGCGCCACCTGTATGTGCTACTGGGCTATGACCAGCAGGAGGGTTGCTTCATGATCGCACCGCAAAAGATGAGGACCTCCACCTGCTTCAATGCTTTCATCGCTGGCATCGCACAGGTCAGAGGTTATCATTAACCCTATAAATGACTCTGAGTTAATGCTGTACTAGTTCCGACATTTGTTTTAAAGACAATCCTTGAGTAAATCTGGAGTTTAATCCCGAGAAAAATCCTGCTTCAGTTGGGAGTAAATGAAAGATGGGAGTTTTTCAGTTTGTTTCCCACTGTAAAGTTTTAAGTATTGTGTTGCTGCTGCTGAATGATGTGAATTATGCCAATCTGTCAAGCATCAAGAAGAACCAGGTGTGATGTGATATCTCCTCCAGGTGATGGACTACAACATTGGGCTGGGGAAGCAGCTGCTCCCCCTGGTGGTCCAGGTGTTGAAGTACTGCACCTGCCCCCAGCTCAGACACTACTTCCAGCAGCCGCCGCGTTGCTCTCTCTGGGCCCTGCAGCCACACATCAGACAGATGTGGCTCAAAGCCCTGCTGGTCATCCTCTACAAGGTACACACCACCCACAGTTGGAATATAATGAAATCTTATTCACTATGTGAATGTGTTTACATTGTAAACTTTATAGATGCAGTGTGTCTATAATTGATTACCTGTACTTGTGAAAATGTAATATTGAGGACAACTAATTAATATATATTAAGTTGCTTTGTACTCTCTTACCCTGTACTCTCTCTTACCCTGTACTACCTTTGTACTCTCTTACCCGATCCTGTGTGTGGTCTCAGTACCCCTACAGGGACATGGATGTGAGTAAAGGGGTTCTGCACCTGATCCACATCACCATCAACACCCTGAATGCCCAGTACCACAGCTGTAGACCCCATGCCACTGCTGGACCCCTCTATAGTGACAACTCCAACATCAGCCGCTACAACGAGAAAGAGAAAGGTGGGGACAACAGAGATTATCGCATGCCTGGATTGTAAATATAGCCTTTTATTTGAAATTAATCAGTAATAAGAATTAAGAGTTTTGGACATACATTACATTTACATTACATTTTAGACATTTAGCAGACGCTCTTATCCAGAGCTACTTACAGTTAGTGTATTTATCTTAAGATAGCTAGGTGATACAACCACATATCACAGTCATAGTAAGTACATTTTCCTCAATAAAGTGAGGAGGGGATGCGAGGGTGGTGCTGTGGGATGATTTAACATACTCTTTGAAGAGGTAGGGTTACAAATGTTTTCGGAAATATGGGCAAGGACTCTGCTATCCTAGCTTCAGGGGGAAAGCTGGTACCACCATTGGGGTGCCACGACAAAGAGCTTGGACTGGGCTGAGTGGAAGCTGCCCTCTTGTAGGGGTGGGAGGGCCAAGAGACCAGAGTTAGCAGAACGGAGTGCTCGGATTGGGGTGTAGGGTTTCAGCATTTAACCTTTATTTAACTAGGCAAGTCAGTTAAGAACAAATTCTTATTTACAATGATGGCCTACCCCAGCCAAACCCTAACCCGGACGACACTGGGCCAATTGTGCACCGCCCTGTGGGACTCCCAATCACGGCCGGTTGTGATACAGCCTGGAATCAAACCAGGGTCTGTAGTGACGCCTCTGAGATGCAGTGCCTGAGATGCAGTCCACTCGGGAGCTCTGAAGGTAGTGAGGGGCAGTTCCTCTTGCTGCTTCGTAGGCAATACCATGGTCTTGTAGTGGATGCAAGCTTTGACTGGAAGCCAGTGGAGTGTGCGGAGGAGCGGGATGACATGCGAGAACTTGGGAAGGTTGAAAACCGCTGCGGCATTCTGCAAAAGTTGCAGGGGTTTGATAGCACAAACGGGGAGCCCAGCCAACAGCAAGTTGCAGTAGTCCAGACGGGAGATGACAAGTGCCTGGATTAGGACCTGCGCCTCTTCCTGTGTGAGGTAGGGTCGTATTCTTTGGACGTTGTAGAGCATGAAGGAGGATATGACAGCTCTGAATGACTTGGTGTATAGAGAGAAGAGGAGATGACCTAGAACCGAGCCCTGCTGGGCATCAGTAGTGAGAGTATGTGGTGCAGACACAGATCCTCTCCACGTCATCTTGTAGGATCGGCCTGCCAGGTAGGATACAATCCAAGAGTGTGCAGAGCCTGAGACACCCAGCCCTGAGAAGGTGGAGAGGAGTATCTGATGGTTCATGGTATCAAAGGCAGCGGATAGATCTAGGAGGATGAGAACAGAGGAGAAAGAGTAGGCTTTGGCAGTGCGGAGAGCCTCCTTGAAAGAGAAAAGCAGTTTCGGTTGAATGACCTGTCTTGAAGCCTGACTAGTTAGGATCAAGAAGATTGTTCTGAGAGAGATAGCGAGAGAGTTGGTCAGAGACAGCACGCTCAAGTGTTTTGGAAAGAAAAGAAAGACGGGATACCGGTCTGTAGATTTTGATGCCAGAGGAGTCGAGTGTAGGTTTCTTGAGGAGGGGAGGGACTCGGGCCGTTTTGAAGTCAGAGGGGACGCAGCCAGTGGTCAGGAATGAGTTGATGAGGGAAGTGAGGAATGGGAAAAGGTCTCCAGAGATGGTCTGGAGAAGGGAGGAGGGGATGGAGTCGAGCGAGCAAGTCGTCGGGCAGCCGGACTTCATTAGTCGCAGGATTTCATCTGGAGAGAGATGGGAGAAAGAGACTAAGGCGTAGGGTACTTCTGTGTGAGTGGGACCAGAGGACTCAATTGGCTGAGTGAATGAGGAGTGGTTGACAAAGTGGTTGACAAAGTTGTCTGCAGAGAGGGAGGAGGGAGGAGGAGGCGGTGGAGGATTAAGGAGGGAGAAGAAGGTGGAAAAGAGTTTCCAAGGTTAGTAGCAGAAGCTCAAAATTGAGAGTAATAGAAAGTAGCTTTAGCAGCGGATACAGAGGAAGAGAAGGTAGAGAGGAAGGAGTGAAAGGATGATAGATCCTCCGGAAGTTTAGTTTTCCAAAATGTTCGCTCAGCTGCATGCAGAGTAGGGTCCAAGAGGCAGAATCAGGAGACAGGAGTGAGAAGGATTTAGCAGAAGGGAGAGATGATAGAATAGAAGAGGAAAAAGTAGTGGGAGAGAGAGAGCGAAGATTGCGACGGCGCATGACCATCTGGGTAGGGGCTGAGTGGTTAGGGTTGGAGAAGAGGGAGAGAAAAGGAAACAAAGTAGTGATCAGAGACCTGGAGGAGGGTTGCAGTGAGATTAGTAGGCGAACAGCATCTAGTAAAGATGAGGTCAAGCATATTGTCTGTCTTGTGAGTGGGAGGGCACTGGGAAAGGGTGAGGTCAAAAGAGGCAAGGAGGGGAAAGAGGGTTGGAAAGAAATTAATCGAAGGCAGATGTCAGGAGGTTGAAGTCATCAAGTACAAAGAGCAGTGAGCCATCATCAGGAAATTAGCTTATCAAGGTTTCAAGCTCATTGAGGAACTCTCTAAGGACACCTGGTAGGTGGTAGATGACAACAATGTTAAGCTTGAGTGGAATTCAAATGAGGAGATGGACAGGTGAGAGAGGGAGAAAAGAGAAAATCTCCATTTAGGAGATTCCTACCACGATGACCAGATGCTCTTGGACTATGAGAGAAATTAAGAGAGAGCAGCTGGAGTAGTGATTTGGGTGATCCAAGTCTCCGTCAAAGCCCAAAAATACAGATGTAGGATCTTAATTTAACCTACACTGCTCAAAAAATAAAGGGAAAACTAAAATAACACATCCTAGATCTGAATGAATGAAATAATCTTATTAAATCCTTTTTTCTTTACATAGTTGAATGTGCTGATAACAAAAACACACAAAAATAATCAATGGAAATCCAATTTATCAACCCATGGAGGTCTGGATTTGGAGTCACACTCAAAATTAAATTGGAAAACCACACTACAGGCGGATCCAACATTGATGTAATGTCCTTAAAGCAAGTCAAAATGAGGCTCAGTAGTGTGTGTGTGGCCTCCACGTGCCTGTATGACCTCCCTACAATGCCTGGGCATGCTCCTGATGAGGTGGCGGATGGTCTCCTGAGGGATCTCCTCCCAGACCTGGACTAAAGCATCCGCCAACTCCTGGACAGTCTGTGGTGCAACGTGGCATTGGTGGATGGAGCGAGACATGATGTCCCAGATGTGCTCAATTGGATTCAGGTCTGGGGAACGGGCGGGCCAGTCCATAGTATCAATGCCTTCCTCTTGCAGGAACTGCTGACACACTCCAGCTACATGAGGTCTAGCATTGTCTTGCATTAGGAGGAACCCAGGGCCAACCACACCAGCATATGGTCTCACAAGGGGTCTGAGGATCTCATCTCGGTACCTAATGGCAGTCAGGCTACCCCTGGCAAGCACATGGAGGGCTGTGCGGCCCCCCAAAGAAATGCCACCCCACACCATGACTGACCCACCGCCAAACCGGTCATGCTGGAGGACGTTGCAGGCAGCAGAACGTTCTCCACGGCGTCTCCAGACTCTGTCACGTCTGTCACGTGCTCAGTGTGAACCTGCTTTCATCTGTGAAGAGCACAGGGCGCCAGTGGCGAATTTGCCATTCTTGGTGTTCTCTGGCAAATGCCAAACATCCTGCACGGTGTTGGGCTGTAAGCACAACCCCCACCTGTGGACGTCGGGCCCTCATATCACCCTCATGGAGTCTGTTTCTGACCGTTTGAGCAGACACATGCACATTTGTGGCCTGCTGGAGGTCATTTTGCAGGGCTCTGGCAGTGCTCCTCCTGCTCCTCCTTGCACAAAGGCGGAGGTAGCGGTCCTGCTGCTGGGTTGTTGCCCTCCTACGGCCTCCTCCACGTCTCCTGATGTACTGGCCTGTCTCCTGGTAGCGCCTCCATGCTCTGGACACTACGCTGACAGACACAGAAAACCTTCTTGCCACAGCTCGCATTGATGTGACATCCTGGATGAGCTGCACTACCTGAGCCACTTGTGTGGGTTGTAGACTCCGTCTCATGCTACCACTAGAGTGAAAGCACCGCCAGCATTCAAAGTGACTAAAACATCAGCCAGGAAACATAGGAACTGAGAAGTGGTCTGTGGTCCCCACCTGCAGAACCACTCCTTTATTGGGGGTGTCTTGCTAATTGCCTATAATTTCCATCTGTTGTCTATTCCATTTGCACAACAGCATGTGAAATTTAATGTCAATCAGTGTTGCTTCCTAAGTGGACAGTTTGATTTCCCAGAAGTGTGATTGACTTGGAGTTACATTGTGTTGTTTAAGTGTTCCCTTTATTTTTTTGAGCAGTGTATATTGTTGCAGGAAAATAATCCTTCAGCAACAGGATTTTAAAATTTAGTCCATAATGTTGCTTGATCGGTGGTAAGGTTATTAGCTGGCCAAAAATTAGGCTGCATGAAAAGGCAATACTGTTAATATAACTGTGTGTTAATGTGGGTTTTCAGTGAATTTATGTAAATCACAAAGCTCATCTGCATTTCCTGCAGTGCAAGAAAATAGTTAGCAACAAAAGACTGATCAAATTAAGATCCTACACCTGTAATGTGTATGATGTTTTTTTCAGAGGAGGACAGTGTATTTGATGAGTCTGACGTTCATGACACCCCAACTGGAGCAGGCAACAAGGAGTCTCAGACCTTCTTCGCCCGTCTGAAAAGGATCGGTGGCAGCAAGTCTGTCAAGTACCAGCCGGTAGAGCTGAATGCCCAAAAAAGTATGAAAATAGTCTCAAAGGATGACCTATTTTATCCAGCAATTAAATTAATTGAACTTAAATGCTTTCGCTGACATGAATTGAGCATTCACAGATTTTCCCAATCAGATATGATCTATCTTTTGATCCTCTCTCTGTCTGCGTCAGGTGAAATTGAGCTGTCTGAGTACCGTGAGGCCAGTGCAGTGCAGGACAACATCTTGCACTGTGTGAGGGAGGAGAGCACCAGGAAGAAGCGTCTGCAGGCCATGCACAAGCAGAAGTCCCTGGACATTTCCAACACTGACTCCATCCTCTACAACTTGGACGAGCACCGACGCAAGTCCTGCATAGACCGCTGTGACCTGCAGCATGGTACCCCCGGGCCCCCCTCCTCCACTACCTCCCACCCCAGGCGGACAGGGGGCCACGGGAAGGGCTCGTCAGATGGCTCCTCAGGCCGAGCGGAGGGCAGTGACCACCAGGACCGTTCAGGAACCCGGGGGGGCCACTCAGACTGCTCTAGGCCTGTCATCCCAGAGGTGCGTCTCAGCTGCATGGAGACGTTTGAGGACAAGGCTGACTTGGACTCCCCTCTTACAGGCGGCTCTTCTGCAGAGAAGGAGGACCAGGACCTCATTGACCTCTCCTCCGACTGCACTTCAATCCCAGAGAAGCACTCCATCCTTTCCATGTCTGACAGCGACTCCCTGGTGTTTGAGCCCCTACCACCACTGAGGATCGTGGAGAGTGACGAGGAGTTTGACCTGAACATGGTGATGGGCCCCAGGTTGAATGGGAGTGCCAGGCCCCCTGCTTCCCCTGCCATGCCTGCTGCCTCCCCTGCCAGGCCCCCTGCCTCCCCTGCCAGGTCTGCTGCCTGCCCTGTCAGGCCTGCTGCCTCCCCTGCCAGGCCCCCTGCTTCCCCTGCCAGGCCCCCTGCTTCCCCTGCCAGGCCTGCTGCCTCCCCTGCCAGGCCCCCTGCCTCCCCTGCCAGGTCTGCTGCCTCCCCTGCCAGGCCCACTGCCTCCCCTGCCAGCAGCAGTACCGTGTGCCTGTCCCCCATGGTGCAGGTGAGCGTGGACGACTGTTCTAAGGAGAAGAGGACCACAGACTCCCCATCAAAAGAAAGCCCCCAACAGCCTCTACAGAGGAGGCCACGCTATGCAACCCCCACCACCTCCCTGGAGCTGCCTGACTGGTCGGAGCACCCTGGCCTGGAGAGCCCCATGACTCTCAGCTTACAACAGAAGAGGGACCTGCTGAGGAAGACCCCTGCTGTCCCTGACACCTCCCTGGATGACTTTGTGCATCCTGAGGACTTGAAGGCAGGGGTGGGTCTGGGGACCAGTCCCTCTGGCAGGATGATCTTCCTGGACATCCCTGAGGACACAGTTGAACCCCTCACCTCTCTGGAGGGGAACAACAACGATGAAGAGGAATATTATGAAGAAGATGATGAGGACCTTGATGACAGTGACTTTAAACCTGATGATGATGAGAATGACGAGGCAGAGTTTAAGATCCAGATAGTTCCCCGGCAACGCAAACAGAGGAAGATAGCTGTGAGCGCCATCCAGAGAGAGTACCTGGACATCTCCTTCAACACCCTGGACAAGCTGGGTGAGCAGCCCACTGACACAGGTAAGAGAGATCAGGGTCAGGGGAGACAGGAGCCGAAGTCCAGAGAGAGGGGTCCCTCTGTATGGACTTACAGCTGCTGTATCCTTTTCTGTGCCCCTGAGATAAGTATGCTGACTTCATGCACAATGTGCCTTTGGACGTATGTGTGTTTCAGTGACGACGTCTCTAAGGTTTGAGGGGGCTTATGGGATATGATAAATTGATTGATAAAATAATTTATAAAATAAGTTTTCTACTGAAGTGTCTGCTTAGAAGTGCAGAACCACATATATCCATGCTACCTCCAATCTTTAGTCAACTGGTCACCATTGCTGTTTCCTGTCCTGTGGTGTGGCTTTGTCTCTCCCTTTTCCCATTCCAACCCATGGTAAACTTCTGAAAAGCCTACTGTAAAAGAAAGTCTGAGAAACCGATAAGTAAATATCAGTACAGCGCCTTCAAATTACTGCAACACACTTTCCATAAATAGCTGTCCATATAAGAACTAGTAATAGCCTAAATGAGAAGGCAATTTCTTTTTTTACTAAATAGTACATCAATAAACCACATCTTCATTTTAGATTGCTCTTGCACTAGGACTCAATGTATACTTGCAGTTAATTACTTGTAGCTCAACACTACATTTGTATTGGCGTTGGGTGTCTGCAACATCCCATGCGCTAACCAGTTGTCTACATGTGAGGTAAGAAGGAGGCTGAGATGCTGAAGCAGACACTATTCCGCCCCATCACTCACCCACATTGCCTTGCAGATCACAAAGTTCTGTCTACCCTGGAAAAGCCACGGGAATCCGCCTCAGCCCCCACCCTTGAAGCTGCTATCCCAGAAACAAGCAACCGCTCTTCAGTATCAAGTAGGATCCAAATACTTCCACATTGTCATGTGTTTAAATCACCCCAAAACACGGATGTGGTCATTACACCAAGAACTTTACACTGTTCAGACATTTGGCCTTGACTTTCAAAGGTGTAAAATACTTTTTTTTAGTAGTGTTTTTCTCAGCCTTTTGTTTAAGACACCAGTGCAGTTTTTTCAGGGTTATTTTCTTTTTCTTATCAATAGATCAGGATTCTACCTATCCGACTATATATAAATTAATTAATATACGCAACTAAGCCATTAAATCATTTCATTTTTATATTTACCTCTGTGAGTGTCTTCTACTCCCCATTTTCCTGACGGTTGCTTTAAAGGGCAATTCCACCACTTTTCAACTTCATATTCATCATCTCCAGCACGAATACAGTGTCTACATTATGTGACCGACCGGTTCGATTTGGTCTTATGTTGCAAAATTTGAAATTGTCTTTTTTACGTTAGATAAAAGTAGAGACTCAGAGCTAGAAAATGGTATACCATACACTGCAGTTGAGGAACAATGGGAAAGTAATTCTGCTTTGAAAGTTGATAAACTTGTAACCTCACTTTTGAGAAAATGGCCCTTGAATGTTTTGGTACCTTCTTTGTCTACACCCATTCGGCATTGTTCACACCCTTTTAAGCTTTAGCCCCACCCATCTCTTTAAGGATTCACATGTGAGGCCATGTATTAAACAACCATAGATTTCAAGACTAAAGGCTGGTTTATGCTACGGGTGTGTCAAAAATGTTTATCTGGAGTGCCAGAGTGTGCTCTGGGTGTTCGTAAACTCAGAGCATTGTCAGATTGGCAGGACGCTCTGGACAAAAAGTAGGGTTGATCCGAGCGTTCTGACCTAACAACAGCAGTCAAGCACCCAAGCTAACTGGCTAACTTTGGCTAGCTACTTCCAAACACCAATGAGAGAACATCTCACTCTGACCATTTTACTTGCAGAGCTAGCAGAGCTGATTAGGCTGTTTTCATGTTAACCAGAGCGTTGGCGACTGCAACTGTGCTGCTGGCTACAATTTAATAAAAAAAATTTGCCAACGTTTACTAACACCAGCCATATTCAACAGGTGTTGAGCGTTCATAAATTTGTTATTTTGCGCTTTGGCACACTCAGACGAAAGTACTCTGAAATTGGCATAGGTTGCCAGAGCGAATTTATCAGCTGCCAGCGACAGTTGTCGCAGTGACATCATAAACATTTTATTGAAATAGGTACTTGCATAGTGGAGTATTTTGTTTAGACATGTAGCTAGCTAGCTAAACAATGAACCATAATCCCAACTCATAACGTTACTACCCTACAGTACACTTTAACTTGAAATGAAAATGACTTTCTGACAAAATTAGAACCATGTAATATCTGAAAATGTAGCTAGCTAGACTCTCTTACCCGTATACATGGATGGACGCTTCACCCTCTCTGTCACGGATGCCATGGTTGCCCTTAGTTTGAAGATGTAATCCAGAGACAGGTGTTTTATACAACAGCCTTCTGTGTGTTATTTTTTCGACTCCGTCTGCATATTTACAATCAAACCCTCTAATTCCACTGATTTCAAAACTCGGTCCTCCAGAAATTGGAGAGCAACACTTTTGCAGTTCTACTACGTGAAATCTTTCAAAAATGCAGCGTTAGAAAGGATTACCTATTATAGACAGAAAGGTGCTACATGGCAGACCAATCCAAACTCATCTCTCAGCATGTCCAGCCCTTCATTATCTCAGCCAATCATGGCTAGCAGAAAGGTTGCTGGCTTTTTCTTATTTTTTTGTATTTTCACCCCTTTTTTCTCCCCAATTTCATGGTATCCAAATGGTAGTAGTTACAGTCTTGTCTCATCACTGCAACTCCCATACTGACTCAGGAGAGGCAAAGGTCAAGAGCCATGCATCCTCCGAAACACAACCCAACCAAGCCACACAGCTTCTTGAGACAATGCCCATCCAACCCAGAAGCCAGCCACACCAATGTGTCAGAGGAAACATGTACACCTGGCGACCATGTCAGCGTGCACTGCACCCAGCCCGCCCCAGGAGTCACTAGTGCGCAATGAGACAAGGATATCCCTGCCGGCCAAACCCTCCCCTAACCCAGACGACGGTGGGCCAATTGTGCGCCGCCCCATGGGCCTCCCGGTCGCGGCCGGCTGCAACAGAGCCTGGACTCGAACCCAGAATCTCTAGTGGCACAGCTAGCACTGCTATGCTGTGCCTTAGACCACTGCGCCACTCGGGAGGCTGCTGACTTTTTCCATGGCTAAACCAACTAGACTCGTAATTTAACAATTTTATTTGTATTTACAGATGGCATACAAGTTTGTTATTAAGGCACATGAAAGTTCACATGTTCCAGAAGGCATTTCTGACCCAAAAAAGTTTATGTTCAAATGGTGCTCCAGTGAAGTAGTGACATGCGACACACGCCTAGTTTCCTGAAAAGGGTTACATGTGAAAACAGCATATTTCTATGATCAGTGGTTAAAAATATAAGAAGAAAGGTCCTAAAACAATTATTCTCTGTGACATCACAGGGTAGGATTAAAAGTAAAAAAACAGGGATTCTCAAAACCTGCAACGAGTTTCTAGCCCAAGGTAGAAATGCACCATTGTCACATATGTTGGCACTGGCATTGTGCTGGAGATAATGAAAATGAGGTTGAAAAGTGGTGGAGTTGCCCTTTAAGTAAACCAGACACTGAAATTAAAATAGTGGAGATAGAGGGAAAGTACCAGGCAGCTCAATCCTTTGGGTGTGTGTTTGTCGCACCCCCAGCTCAGTACCGTCAGGCAAAGCGAGGCTCGTTGGGAGCTCTAACCATGAGCCAGCTGATGAAGAGACAGCTGGAGCACCAGTCCAGTGCCCCTCACAACATCAGCACCTGGGAGACAGGTCAGTCACTGCTAACTATCTCTAGTCCACCTCTCCAGAGGGAAAAACATCAAAACAGATTTTTAATGACTGTGCTTGATTGGGTTTGGCTGTGCTGATTTTAGTGTTTCTTTCTACAGGCCCCACCAAGACCAGCCTCCTATCTGCCCCCAGTACAGTCAGCATGTTTGTGCCTGCCCCTGAGGAGTTCATTGACGACCAGCCCACCACCATGACTGACAGGTGAGGGAACCTACCGCCAACCACTAACACTGACTGGTGTGTCATTCAGGATCGCAGACACTGTATACATGAATGGTTATTTAGTGTTATTAATGATAATACTGTGTGGTCACACAGGTGTCGTGACTGTGGTGCAGTGCTAGAGGAGTATGATGAGGAGACCCTGGGCCTGGCAGTGGTGGTGCTCTCCATGTTCATCCACCTCAGCCCTGACCAAGCTGCTCCACTGCTGCTGGACATCCTGCAGTCTGTGGGCAGGTCTGGCAACTACAGCAGCTCCTGCACCAACCCTATTATACATCCTCATACCCAAACCTGATTGTTCAGTAACATTTTTGCACACTCTCTGTCATGTCTCCATTGTTAAATTCAGATTTGTGTCTTTCAGGCTGGCATCTAGTGCTAATTTCTCTGGGCAAGCTGAGAGGTATGACACATCACAACCAGACATACTAAGTATATTATTATATTGTGTGTGCTAAACTCAGGTGTAATGTGGATGCTGATGATTTGTTCACGCTGGCTGTATTCTTGTTCGCTGGCTGTATTCAAATGAGAATATATGCCAACATGAGGTGCAGACGTTCTATGTGTGTTGATGTCTCTGTTGGTGTAGCATGTTGATCCCTGGCAACGCAGCAGGTGTGGCTAAGCAGTTCCTCCGCTGTGTGTTCCATCAGCTGGCCCCCAATGGCATCCTGCCCCAGCTCTTCCAGAGCAACATCAAAGGTCTACTCATACACACCACAATATGTCTCCTGTTAGGAGCAGCTCTCCGAGGGTCATGGTTGGATCTTTACCCTCATTCTTTTCTGTGCATTTTCAGATGGAGGTTTTCTGAGAACGTTGGCCTTGTCCCTGATTGATTTTAATGAACTGAGTTCTGTGGCTGCACTGAATCAGCTGCTGGAGGTGGGACGTTTTCCTGCTTAGTGTAATGCTTAAAGCTCAGCACTTGGCTGAAGGTACTATGCGGTGTGTGTTTGTGTATGGGCTTTATATTTTATTTTTAACTTTAATTAGTAAATATTTTCTTAACTCTATTTTCTTAAAACTGCATTGTTGGTTACGGGCTTGTAAGTAAGCATTTCAAGGTCTCCACCTGTTGTATTCGGCGAATGTGACAAATACATTTTTATTTGATTCAATCAGTAATGCAGAAGATCAGCGTTATAACGCGGTTGACATTAAAAGCAATGTTTCCGCATTCATAGTAAATGCTGCGTATGTCGGCTCTATCGGAAATGACCTTTACATTTCAATCGCGCTACAACGCACATCTTCCAGATCTTGAATTGAATCGAGCCCTGTCTTGAATCTCAAGAAAAATCTTCACTTTCATCATGTATCCAGCAGGAGGAGCTCTTGTAAAAGTTGACAAGACTAACACTGCTGTTTGGATAGCATGATACTAAAGCAGATAATGAATACTGCTGAAGAGCATGCCTCTGCATGGTTATTAAAATATTTACTCTGCACTATTAACTTGGTTTGTTTTATTTAGCAATCTTGCACTGTTACAATGTTAAAGCAATAGCACTTATGATAGTCTATCTCAGTTCACTCCTTTGGCTCATAACAATCAATAGTCCAAACCACTTTTAGAATATATTTTTAAACAATAATGTAACAGCTTGTAAGGGCTCTATGGCAATAAATTGTAACCCTGTTATCATTTATGCCACTGTCCTCAGGGTCTGAACAACAAGAAGAGTCTACCAGCAGGGGGCACCATGCTGCACTGCCTGGAGAACATTGCCACCTTCATGGAGGCCCTGCCCATGGACTCCCCCAGCAATTTGTGGACCACCATCTGCAATCAGTTCCAGACCTTCCTCACTAAACTACCCTCTGTGCTGCCTCTGAAGGTACTGGACCTCGCTCTGCATATAGGCTGCATTGACTGTTTTTTGACTGATCAATATAGAGCTATAGCCTTATGAAGAATTTGATGACGTCTCTCTCAGTGTCCCCTGGACTCCAGTTTGAGGATCATCATTTGCCTGTTGAAGATCCCCACCACAAGTGCAACCCGGGTGAGTCTGTCTGTGTGTGCTTGATATACATTAAGACTACTAACCAAATGGTGAGGTCAGTCTTCATTTGAGTGTCAGAAATACCACTATCCCAGGCCCTGAGCAGGTTATGATTGGTTACATTCTGACTCTTTAAATAAAATGACTTAGACCTGATAGCATTCAGTTATGTCAGATCAGAGGAAGGCCCGGAAAATTGCCAAAATACTCCAGGTGCCCAAGCCATGGACTGACAGTTCACTCAGCTACCGTCTGGCAAATGTTACCTGAGCATTGGCTCTCGGACCAACAGTCTCCGAAACACCTTCTACAAACCATAAGTGTGCGAAATAGTTAACTGATGGCTACCCGGACTATCTTGAACTGACTCAATGAACACTCACAAGACTATATATACACACTATATATACACACACTACACTGACACACTAAACCCACACACATTCACAACATTATGCACACACACACACACACACACACACACACACACACACACACACACACACACACACACACACACACACACACACACACACACACACACACACACACACACACACACACACACACACACACACACACACACACACACACACAACAAACACACATGCGCATACCGACACAACACACCTCTGTTCTTTGTTTTATTATTATTATTATCTATCCTGATGCCTAGTCACTTTACCCTGCATTCATGTACATATAGTATCTACCTCATATTCCTCCACATTGATCTGGTATTGATACTGCCTCCATTGAGCATTTTATTATTCGTGTTACTATTTATCTTTTTATTATGATCATTTTCTAACTCTGCATCATTGGGAAGCGCTCGTCAGAAAGAATTGCATGGTTAAGTCTACAACAAATAACCTTTAGATTTGATTTGAGATCTTGTTCAGTGGTCAGTGAACAGCTCACTCACATTGACTGTCATTTGCTTGACTGAACCCAGAAGTCTTACTCATTTGGAATGAGCAGAAAATATAACAAAACCACTGGTGTGGTAAGATCCCCTCACCCACCCTCCAGGCATTGACCCTTAACTCCATCTCTTCCTCTTCTTCCTCAGAGCTTACTGGAGCCCTTCTCCAAACTGCTGAGCTTTGTCATCCAGTATGGAGTGTTCAGTCTCTCTTACCTGGTGGAGCTGTGTGGCCTCTGCTACAAAGCCTTCAATAAGGTAAGATATGTACAGGTTAGCTTACATTTGATATTAGTATATTTGTTTATTATGTAAAACAAACAAAAAAATTGGTACAGATGTAGGATTAATTTGATCACATTTGTTGCTTTATTTTACATTTTTACATTTTAACTGAGAGCTGCACTATCTTCCTCTATGGGCCCCTCGACCTCTCCTTTGTCCTTGCTCTCGGCCTCTTACTTGGTCCATTTTTACAATAAGCAACTCAGAAGTGACCTCTTTTATGCATGAATAAGGACTGATTGCTGATTGAACAATTGTGCAAAGAAGTTTTGCACACATGCAGAAGTGGTTCACATTCATGGGAGTCATTTGTATCAGCTCTGACCAAATGTTTACATTTTGTTTGACATGATTTACTCAACTGACTTGCGCATTTTGTAGAAAGTTGTGTTTACTGTTTTGTAAAAATGTGCTTAGGCATTTGTATTGTGTGTGAAAGCAATGAGAAATGACAGTTTTGCAAAAAATTATACTGTTGTGCTCATTAGGTTATGATGGAAAGCAAGTGGACCCAAGTTTCATTAAAAGTGTCTTAGCAATCGAGAAAAACTGTAAAATTATTTGTCGCAACGATTTGCCTTAATGAAAAATGTATAAATCCTTACAAAAAAATTAACATTATAATCCACATAATAATTCACATTTCCTGTTGCTGCAGGATTATTTTCCTGCTGTAGCAAACTGTCTTAAATTAAGATCCTACATCTGTAGTAATGCAATGATCTCATGTGAAAGGCCCAATTAGAAAAGCGATACAGAAATCTAACTTTCCCACATTGTTAAATATAAAACCATGTCTGCAGACCTTTGTGTACAGTAGTTCTTGGTTGTAATACTTATCCCCAGCCTCTCCCGCTAGACAGCAAGGTGGCTGTGTGTCACAGATGATTAAGTAGGCAATCAGCCAGTATTGATTTACATGATTAATTGGGGCTCTGGGCTGAGGATGTATGGTGTGTATCTGAGGGCAAGCCTCCCTCTGTTAGAGCTGGGGCATTGGCTGTCTCCTGCTGCAGGAATGATGGATCCTCACCCTGCTACTGCTGTCACAGCGCCATGCTTTATGTCTCCAGCTCTATTGATTTCCTCTAGCCTTTTAAATCCCTGCTATATAACATCCGTTTGTCAATATGGAAGTCAACATGACTGATAATGTCTATTTAACTGTTTCCTGTGCAGTTAGTCTTATGAGGTGAGCTTTCTCAAATGCAAGTTTAAGGAGGATTTTTCATTGGGTTATTGTAGACGTATGGATGTTTGGGAAGTTATGTTTATCACTAATGCACTATACATTGAACATTTTAACAAATGTGACACCAAATCAACTGTACCACTGGTGTTTCATGCTAATGAGAAGGCAATGATTTATTTTGTAATATACACTATATATACAAAAGTATGTTGACACCACTTCAAATGGATTCAGCTATTTCAGCCACAGGTGTATAAAATCGAGCACAAAGCCATGCAATCTCCATAGACAAACAATGGCAGTAGAATGGCCTTACTGAAGAGCTCAACATGGCACCATCACAGGATGCCACCTTTCCAGCAAGTCAGTTCATCACATTTCTGCCCTGCTAGAGCTTCCCCGGTCAAATGTAAGTGCTGTTATTGTGAAGTGGAAACGTCTAGGAGCAAGCACAAGCTCTCAGAACAGGACCGCCGAGTGCTGATGTGCATACCGTGTAAAGATCTTCTGTCCTAGGTTGCAAAACTCACTGCTGAGTTCCAAACTGCCTCTGGAAGCAATGTCGGCACAATAACTGTTTGTCAGGAGCTTCATGAAATGGGTTTCCTGTTTCAGTATGACAATGCCCCTGTGCACAAAGCAAGGTCCATACAGAAATGGTTTGTCTAGATCAGTGTAGAATAACTTCACTGGCCTGTAGAGAGCCCTGACCTTAACCCCTTTGGGATTAATTGGAATGCCAACTGCAAGCCAGATCTAATCACCCAACATTTTTTTAACATTTTACCTTTATTTAACTAGGCAAGTCAGTTAAGAACAAATTCTTATTTTCAATGATGGTCTAGGAACAGTGGCTTTACTGCCTTGTTCAGGGGCAGAATAACAGATTTTTACCTTGTCAGCTCAGGGATTCGATCTTGCAACCTTCCGGTTACTAGTCCATCGCTCTAACCACTAGGCTACCTGCCGTGCCTGACCTCACTAATGCTGTTGTTGCTGAATGGAAGCAAGTCCCCGCAGCAACGTTCCAACATCTAGTGGAAAGCCTTCCCAGAAAAGTGGAGGCTGTTATAGCAGCAAAGGGAGGACCAACTCCATATTAATGCCTATGATTTTGGAATGAGATGTTCGACAAGCAGGTGTCCACATACTTTTATAGTGTAGTGTAGTGTAGTGTAGAGTAGTGTATGAACCAATATGTACGACTACCAACGTGTATAATAAGGTGATAATAAGGTAACTACTGTATGCTATGCCATAAGTATACTAGAGAGAGAGAGAGGGGATGACAGTGTAGTCGGTAAACAGGCAGCAGGCAGAGCTCTGTATTGAGTGGATGATTTAACAGAGAGCAGTGGCTTCTCAGGCTGACAGGCTCATCTGAACTGGATCTCTGGGAGAGAGGAGATCTAGACTGGGTGCCATGCTAATCAGCTCCTCTGTCTCTCTGTCTTTATTCAGAACACAGAACACAGCCTTTATACTCCAGTACACACAGGCAACACTGTATGAGCACTGGAGAGGCAGAGAGATATAGTGCACAGCCCTGTAATATTTAATAAGACAACCACTTGGCAAACCTTCTTCCCCCAGTATGCCTAAGAGTTTATCTCACATGGTCCCTCTAAAATTAATTACAACATTTGTACACAGTGGTTTTCTATATTCTCTCTCCACTATCCTTATTTCCTCTATCCTGAGCTATTTTGTGTGTTTTGTTTGCCCAGGAGCGAGATAAGTTCTATATGTCTCGTATTGTGGTGCTGGAGCTTCTACAGGCTCTGAAGTTCAAGTCTCCTCTACCCGATACTAACCTGCTACTGCTGGTCCAGGTAAACAGTAGTACAATCAAATCTACTTGTGGAAAGGACTTCAACTCCAAAGTACCTAAGATGACTGCATATTTATTAATGTTAACTGCATCCGTGTATGTTCTCAGTTTGTTTGTTCAGATATTGGTACGAGGCTAGCAGAGTCTACTGTTCTCTCAAAGCACATGATCTCATCTCTTCCAGGGGTAAGACAGTACATCATACATTGGTTCTATGGGTCCCTTTATGATAACCTAATGAAACCAAATGAGATACAGATATTGGCCATTTGATTGTTGCACTATTCTCTCTGTCTTTTTCAGTGCACGACAGCAGCAATGGAATGCATGAGGCAATACATCAGTGAACTTCTAGACTTCATAGCAGATATGCACACACTGACCAAACTAAAAGTGAGTTTCCTCCTCCTTCACCTATCTTACATAAGTCTCACCTCTAGCCATCTTGTCATGTGGGTGGGTGCTTATATTTGTCCTATTTCACACATGTACAAGTGTGTATTATACGCAGGTGTGAATTGGAAAAATGTTTGCGTATCCCAACTCTCCCCGAGACACCCTCGGAGAGTGGTGTCACTGCCAGGCCCTAGTCATGTGACCTATCCTGTGATCATGTGACACTCTCTCGCTCCAGAGCCATATGAAGGCGTGTTGTCAGCCACTGCACGAGGACACGTTCGGAGGGAACCTGAAAGTGGGCCTGGCACAGGTAGCTGCCATGGAGATCAGCAAAGGCAATCACCGTGACAACAAGGCAGTGATCCGTTATCTGCCCTGGCTCTACCATCCCCCGTCCGCCATGCAGCAGGGGTGAGAGGCACAGACATTTACAGCACAGATGTCACGTTCAGTGATCTCACTATTTATAACCATGAAGATAGAACTATATGTCATAAATGGTATAGCAGACCTAACCAGTTATATTTCTGTAGTTGAATGCTATCAGTAGAAGTGCCTCTATATGACATTACAATACATTGGGAGTCTAATAAGACTGTAATGTTTGCTCAACAAGCGTTTAACCTCTGTCCACTCCCTAGACCTAAGGAGTTCATTGAGTGTGTGTCCCACATCCGCCAGCTGTCCTGGCTGCTCCTGGGCTCCCTGACCCACTATGCCCTGCACCAGGGCTCCACCTCCTGTATGCCCATCCCCCTGGACGCTGGCTCACACATCGCTGACCACCTCATCGTCATCCTCATCGGCTTCCCTGAACAATCCAAGGTCTGGACAATGTCTAAATGTTATATGCATAAATGTTGAAGTAAATGCTACGTAAACGTATGAAGATTTTATTTGTCCTCCCTCAACCGAAGTCTAGGATGAGATAAAGACCAAAGTGTCACTGACCTATCTCTTCTTTCCATCCTCTGTCTGCAGACGTCAGTGCTGCACATGTGCTCCCTGTTCCATGCCTTCATGTTTGCCCAGCTGTGGACCATTTACTGTGAGCAGTCGGCGGCCACTCCGGCCCTGCAGAACCAGAATCAGACAGAGTCCTCCTCCAACGCCATCCTGACCGGCCTGGAGTTCTGGAGCCGCGTCACACCCAGCATCTTGCAGCTCATGGCCCACAACAAAGTGGTGAGGAAGATCCACACGTTTATCTCTCCGTCAGCTGCAAGAGGGGGTGGGCTGGAAATAGGATGTGCATGGAGATATGTGTAACAGTTGAGTGTGAAACGTAAAGCTAGGCTATTGTCACCTCGGAAAACTACTACTCAGATTTTGGTAGTTGTAAATGTGGCAGAGGAGTTGGCTAAAGCACAAACAGATCCTTGTTGTGTCTGACAGGACATTGCTGTTATGTAAGGCCGGGATTCAATCCAATCGCGCTTTGTCCACAATGCACGTTTTAAAGGCAATGTTCCTGTGTTCGCGGAGACCACATTCACGGTAAACGTCGGCCCAATCAGAAATAACCTTTAAAGCATTGTCTAAATACACAGTCAGATTGAATCCCGGCCTAAGAATCTGCTTTGCTATGATATATTTTGATTCATATTTGGAAGCAGGGTGATCATAAATCATGTTCTGATCCCTGGCAGTAATACGAATGTGCTCTTTCTAACTTTCCAAGATGGTGGAGATGGTGTGTCTACATGTCATTAGCCTGATGGAGGCTCTACAAGAATGCAACTCAACTATCTTTGTGAAGGTAAGAGGGGCATTTACCCACAATTTCCCCAAACATTTGATTTTACACTTTATTTTGCCTCTTCATGTTGCTTTCTATTTCAACTCAAAATTCCCCTCTTCTCTCCATCAGTTAATACCTATGTGGTTGCCCATGATTCAATCTAACCTAAAGGTAAGAGTTAAATTGCAATTCAAATATGATTTGTATTATGTTTATATATGGATATAGATGCTCAAATTTTCTTCAGAACAAAAAACTCTCACCCTGTCCCATGCAGCACCTGTCTGCAGGGCTCCAGCTGCGGCTGCAGGCCATCCAGAACAGAGTGAACCATCAGTGTGTGCAGGGCCAGGCGGCCGGGGCCCTGCCCTTCGCCCTGCGCAAGTGGCTGCAGTGCACACAGTTCAAGATGGCCCAGGTGGAAATCCAGTCATCCGAGGCTGCCTCACAGTTCTACCCCATGTGACCTGCCCACCTCTCACTATGGGAGATCCTCCAAGTCCCAGTCCTCCTCAGGACCAGCATGCATCTGTCTGCTGCCTGCCTGACCATAAACATCAGGAAGTCGACTCCTGCATAAACTGACTCTCGCCGTCTTAAGACACTGCTTCTGACGTAATCATCTTCAGCACCTTTTAAACTTTGCATATCTATACTATTCTTTGGTGCAATGAAATGATAGGTGAGTACAGGGTGGGCAGGTGGGCAGATGTAGGGGGATCACAGTTCTGTAGTTAACAGGTTAGGTGTCCAACATGCTGTGTGCTGCATCAGAGGTCAGAACAGATGGAGAGAATATATAGCAGCAGATGATAGTCTGGATGAGGAATGCTGAAGCTCAGACTTGTTCACTTGGTGATGCTCATGGTCTATATCGTTATGTTCAGTTGCTTGGTTGCAAGCCTGATAAAAATAATAAAATCAAGACACATTTTCTAAATCTTGTTGTCGCTGTCATTTCTTCAGAGGACAGTTAAAGTGCACAAAGTGTGATATGATTGCACATCTGCACAGTACCTACTACAGTATATCTTCACTAAGGTTTATGGGAAAACTAAATGACGGAAAAAGGATCTGTTAAACCCAATGACTGTATAGGAACCACCCATATCCTAGCTCAGAAGAAACCAATAGCAATCATACAATATATCTTATCAGTAAATCCAATTAGACTTTAGGGCTCCTGTCTCACCTCTTCCACTGCTCTGTTCCAACAGGTTGACCCTCGCCATCAGAGCCCAGATCGATCAGCCACAATGTAGGTTGCAGTAGCAACAGAAGCAGCAGCGTTGTAACTCGATCAGGATGAAACCAAACAGCGGAGGTAAACAAGACAAGCTAGTCCGTGTTGACCGCCCCCTGTAGAGCCTAGCCATCATTTTCTACAGACATGGACCAAATACAGTTACCTCTGGTCTAATGTGGTTTGTCATGATAAAGCATTGTTGTGGAATCTAATCACATTATGGAAAGGGCACTTGTCAGGGAATACCACGCCACATGATAGCTGGACTATACCGTATATTTATATCCAAGCTTGATCTCACTCACTTTTTTTCTCTACATTGTTTCCCCTTTATTTTCAAGTTGAATTAAAAAGCTATTTGATGCCATGGTTGTCGGACACAAAAGGAAAACAAGCAGGGTAGAATGAGATGAGTCCTGTAGAATGTATTATATTTCATAACTTCTCTACGCCTGCACTTTGTAAAGGGATCCTCTATGAGAGGCGTGTGTCAAATGAGTCACCAGCTGACTCAGTGCTGTCTGATGATATCACATGCACGCGCACACACACACACACACTGGTGACTCCATCAATCTCTGTGCTTGGCTCATCAAATAGCCTCTCTGCAACAGTGTTCCTATGTGTGTGTGTGTGTTTAATCAAGTGAAATCCCCTTGCACCGGGACTGCATCTGGCAGCCGTCGCCACCGTCATGATCGTTTGAACCTGCAGCTTTTTTAAAGAACCTCTCTTATTAGCAGCTGCTTATCTAATCAACGTCCCACAGGTACCCAGCACTCTCCCTGCCCCAGCCTGCCTGCCGGCCTCCCTCCTCCTGGAGGACCATATGGGAGCACTGACCTGATGAGCAGGCAGTCGGAGATCTAGTGGGTAATTAATGCTGACCAAGGGCTCTCAGGCAGAGTGTCCCCGGAGCAAGCAGTCCTAGATTGTGAAGGTCAGCTTTGAGACACACACAGCAGCATGGACATGCATGGATTTTCCCTGATATAAAGGTTAGCCTGTTTACTGCTCAACAGCAAACAGTTCAGCCTTGAGCTAACAGCCACAAATGAGACACAGAAGCACTCACTGGATGTCTAATAACAATTAAAAACTGGGTGGTTTGAGCCCTGAACGCTGATTGGCTAACAGCCGTGGTATATCAGACCGTATACCACTGGTATGACAAAACATGTATTTTTACTGCTCTAATTACGTTGGTAACCAGTTTTAATAGCAATAAGACACCTCGGGGGTTTGTGGTATATGGCCAATAAACCACAGCTAAGGGCTGTATCCAGGTACTCCGTGTTGCGTCGTACATAAGAACATCCCTTAGTCTTGGTATATTGGCCATATACCACACACCCCCGTGCCTTATTGCTTCAGTATATACTCATATATAACCAATAGTGCAAGTGTCCTCTGATTAGTCATAATCAGTCAATAGCACACAAGAAGCCTAAACTCTTGTAATGACAGAAATGATCTAAGACCACAATAGATATATTACTGTCAAGAATGGATCGAATTTGCTGCTAAACAAATAACAAGGTGATTATTTTCCCATGTACCCTGTTGGAATACATTGTCTTTTATCTGGGCGAGCCACACAGAGCTTGTTGAGATAGAGAGGATCCCTGGCCTTCCTCTTCAGGCTTGTCAGATCTTTTTTATTACAGAGCAACTCAGAGTGTCCTGGCTGGACAGTGCATGAATTTTTAAATTGCCCGGAGTGTCCCATGGTATTATCATCAAGTGGCACATCTAAAGCAGGAGAAGGCAGACTAGTGTATGGTCTCCCATTCCTCTCTCCCTCTCTACATGGCTCAGCTTGGACCCTGCTGGATTTCTCCCCCTCTGAAGTGGTTGTGTTTCAAATGGTCTCCCCTTTTAAAGGAGGACAATTCTCAAGAATATGGACTAGTTGATTCCTTGATGACCTACCAGAGCCCATAGCTTTCCCCAGTTCTATTATCTATTGACAACATTTATGAGGAGAGTACATGTTCCCAGATTGTGTGATTTGGGTTTGTCAGCTGCTCTGTTCACCCATGTGTCACAATGGCCAGAGTGGTAGCAGAGCAGAAGTGGCTGACCATTCCTATGTACATAATGTAGTCTGTGTGTACAGAGATTGGGCCGTGCCAAGACCCTGACATCAAAAGAACTCCAGTGGACCACAAGTTATCCTGTTTGCATGACCAAGCTCCAGGGAGATGGCCGTGCTTGATAATAGCTGTTCAATAAAAATGAACAGTGTGAGACAGACTGAGAACACGTCCTGCACTCAGGGGGAGCCCAGAAGAAGACCAGCACAGAGCTCTCCGAGACACGGAGAGGAGAGGCACCATGGGTACAGGCTAAAAAAAACACCTTTATCATTAACACACACTGACTTTATCAATGTTGTACTGTACGCCATTCAATTAAACCATGTTCTAATTTTGTCTCTCCTTTTGATGCTAATGTGATAAGACTATAGGCCTGTCATTCTGTTCACTTTTATTTACAACTGAAAAAGTCAGCAAATAAATCAACTGAATGCACATTATTGATGTATACATAGGACTCTATGCATCCTTTTGGTATATAATGCATCAATTGTGCAATAACTTTCATTGCCAAATATACATGAATGGCTTGCTCCATAAACATGATAACATTGATTTAACTTTAATTGGTAGCACATTGTTTAATTTCTACTATGTATAAACATATTTTCTGTTACAATATACATGTAATTAACAGTCCAGAAGGCAGATATTTTTAAATATCAATATTTACATTCATGCATCCAAGGTTATTTCCCTCAATGTACAGTATTGGTGACGTATCTTCAGTTTCTGGGTACATTATAGGTAAGATATGCTAATTCCTATGCATTTCACAATGCAAGGTCTGTGTTTGCAAAATTCAACAGTAATGGAACATTTTCAGAGATACTGCCAGCCACACATGTATTGTGCTCTCTCTCACGCACCCAACACGCACTAATATACAAATTAACTGCACCTATGTCAAACCGCAGCGTAATAATTGAGTGATGCTGTAAATCAACTGTGCACTGTTTATTGCAGAAGGATGTTGGGGATGCCTGCTGAGTGTGAGTGCACTTAGTCACATGTCCCTTTTGAGACCATCCTCTCTGCAACTTGATATCCAGATCAGCCTCTGTTTGGAATCCCGTCCTCCACCAATCAGCATGTCAGCCCTGGGATCATGTGCACTGTTTCTATAGTGATGGGTTCTCTCCTTGCTGGGAGGTGGAACAATTAAGATTGCTGTGTTCTGATGTGATTTTTACAAAGGGCTTCCCACTGTCCCCCACTACCTCCCCCTGACTGTCTAACCAGTGAGACGTGACAATACAAAATGTAATACCATGTTAGTCTTGTGATAAAGAATTGACGGGATAGAATAAGCTGCTAAAAGAATGGTCAGAAAACACACATTCACAAACTCGCATCACAGAAATCCCCATCATATTTGCTGAAGTTGCAGGGGAACACAGAAAGGCATATGAAACCGCAAGAGATGAACAATTGATACCCAAACCTCTTTGCAGATGTGTTTTCTGCATCAGTGTCTATAGCAAATTAAAAGTGGGCTTGAAGCATCAGACCATTAAAATGAATGATATGATTACTAAATAATTCATATAAAAATAAAACATTTCAAATCATTAAACTGACTGAATTAAACAATAATGGCATACATAAGCAGACAAATTAATGAATACATACAGTAAATAAATAAATGAACAAATTAGATAAGTAGATAAAGTTTGTTCTCAGTTGTGTTGTTGGTATGGAACATAGGAACTGACTTGATCTTGTTGTTTTACTTCCCACTTGGTATGACCTGTAAATGTATGTTTTAATTGCATAGTCAGATGAGCACTATACATCTCAAACCACAGCAAGAATCTGCAACTGTGCCAGTATAATACAAATTCTGCTTTAATAAATTAAAAAGAAAAATGGTCAGATGAGAATAGATGAGACAGCCTGACCGTAGAAAAAAATGTTGCATTTTCCATAAACACTACGTGCACATTTTCTTCTTGATCTGGTCCTCCGCAACCTCCTATCCCATCGCTGTGCTTCAGTGTCTGTTCCTACATTGAAGTTGTCTGTAAGAAGTGTGGAGCTGTGTAGATTGACAGATTAGCAGTCAACCATTCCCGTCAATGACACTTCATGTCGACAATCTGCTGTTCAGTCTGGTGTAGAACTTCTCAATTCACTTTATTCCTCAATTCACTTTTTTACTCATTCTCTGAATCCACTTCCATGTTTAGTTTTTCTCTTTCTCTTGATCTCGCTACTCTCCTTTATCTGGATGTTGTCTTTCATCCAGGCAACATGCTAGGAGAGAAGGAAAGGCGTTTATGCATTTTTAACAGGTCAACCCCCTGTTGCGTTCTGGGTAATAGGAGTTTTGGGTAGGATAGGGTGGGTAGTGGGGGTGATGGGGATGTCACTTCCTCTCGCTGTGAGGTCCAATCACGAACGCATGCACGCGCACACATACACCCCAGCAGTAGCAAATCAAAAGGGTTGGTTATCTCCTTAACCCACCCTTTCTGTCAGTGGACAGTCTACACCACAGTGTTGTTGGGGCCCATGGCCTTCTTGTTGCGTACACTCATGGCATACTCCCCACGACTTGTCCCGTTCTCCTCTTTCCGTAGTGGTTTCCTGCAAACAGACACAATTTATGTCAGGACAGTAAAGGGGCTTTAGTCAACTTCAGAAAAAAACATAAATCATTCTACTAAAGCCTGTGTCTGTTCACCTACAGAGAGATTGGATTCCATAGGCTATTGTGTTTGGATGCACTGGTCAGCCATGCTCTCTAATAAGCTGAACATTAAAAGGTCACATTAATCTCAGAGCCATGAAAGGAAAGACAAGATACAAATCAAACAGAAGAGTTGGATGTGGCATTTAGACACACTCTCCATTGATGGTGGATTCTGTTGTTTTACCTCAGAACAGCTTGTTATGTATACATTGGACACATAAGAAATACTGCTAGGGTTTGAATTCAAACCCACCCTAATGCATTAATACTCTATGTGAGATTCTCAAACTCTGGTTATGCTGTAATGCTACCTTTTCTGTGATTTAGACACACTCTCCATTGATGGTGGTGAGCCACATTCTGGATAAAAACAAGCTGAAGCCCATGATCCTCCACTGTAATTGGTCTGTGAAAAGCAGTATCCTTCAATGCAAGACCTTTTCATGCATCCCTCAGTGCTTTTGTGGTTATTATATTTGTCCAGTGTACCGACCCCTTCAGCTGCTCTCCTCTGTCCAGGCTTATGTAACCCAGAGACAGATCTGAATACAGTCAGTACAGTCATTGTCCCACTCAATACTGTACACAGCCTTCAGTGGCACAGGGGACCCTTAAGCTACATCTCAGCTCAGTGTCTCCTTCCCTCTCTTCTTAAAGTCACAGCTGGCTAGTCTTACCTGACAGACAGTCATTCTCAATTCACAAAAGGTTTGTCCACAACAAACCTTTTTTATTTTTGCATTTATGTATTTGTATATTGTTTTTTTGTGGTATGGTTTTTATATACACTGCTCAAAAAAATAAAGGGAACACTTAAACAACACAATGTAACTCCAAGTCAATCACACTTCTGTGAAATCAAACTGTCCACTTAGGAAGCAACACTGATTGACAATAAATTTCACATGCTGTTGTGCAAATGGAATAGACAACAGGTGGAAATTATAGGCAATTAGCAAGACACCCCCAATAAAGGAGTGGTTTGGCAGGTGGTGACCACAGACCACTTCTCAGTTCTTATGATTCCTGGCTGATGTTTTGGTCACTTTAGAATGCTGGCGGTGCTTTCACTCTAGTGGTAGCATGAGACGGAGTCTACAATCCACACAAGTCAAATCAAAAATCAAATCAAATTTATTTATATAGCCCTTCGTACATCAGCTGAAATCTCAAAGTGCTGTACAGAAACCCAGCCTAAAACCCCAAACAGCAAGCAATGCATGTGAAAGAAGCACGGTGGCTGGGAAAAACTCCCTAGGAAAAACTCCTGAGAAAGGCCAAAAACCTAGGAAGAAACCTAGAGAGGAACCAGGCTATGAGGGGTGGCCAGTCCTCTTCTGGCTGTGCCGGGTGGATATTATAACAGAACATGGTCAAGATGTTAAAATGTTCGTAAATGACCAGCATGGTCAAATAATAATAATCATAGTAATTGTCGAGGGTGCAACAAGCACGTCCGGTGAACAGGTCAGGGTTCCGTAGCCGCAGGCAGAACAGTTGAAACTGGAGCAGCAGGTAGTGCAGCTCATCCAGGATGGCACATCAATGCGAGCTGTGGCAAGAAGGTTTGCTGTGTCTGTCAGCATAGTGTCCAGAGCATGGAGGCGCTACCAGGAGACAGGCCAGTACATCAGGAGACGTGGAGGAGGCCGTAGGAGGGCAACAACCCAGCAGCAGGACCGCTACCTCCGCCTTTGTGCAAGGAGGAGCAGGAGGAGCACTGCCAGAGCCCTGCAAAATGACCTCCAGCAGGCCACAAATGTGCATGTGTCTGCTCAAACGGTCAGAAACAGACTCCATGAGGGTGGTATGAGGGCCCGACGTCCACAGGTGGGGGTTGTGCTTACAGCCCAACACCGTGCAGGACGTTTGGCATTTGCCAGAGAACACCAAGATTGGCAAATTCGCCACTGGCGCCCTGTGCTCTTCACAGATGAAGCAGGTTCACACTGAGCACATGTGACAGAGTCTGGAGACGCCGTGGAGAACGTTCTGCTGCCTGCAACATCCTCCAGCATGACCGGTTTGGCGGTGGGTCAGTCATGGTGTGGGGTGGCATTTCTTTGGGGGGCCGCACAGCCAGAGGTAGCCTGACTGCCATTAGGTACCGAGATGAGATCCTCAGACCCCTTGTGAGACCATATGCTGGTGTGGTTGGCCCTGGGTTCCTCCTAATGCAAGACAATGCTAGACCTCATGTGGCTGGAGTGTGTCAGCAGTTCCTGCAAGAGGAAGGCATTGATGCTATGGACTGGCCCGCCTGTTCCCCAGACCTGAATCCAATTGAGCACATCTGGGACATCATGTCTCGCTCCATCCACCAACGCCACGTTGCACCACAGACTGTCCAGGAGTTGGCGGATGCTTTAGTCCAGGTCTGGGAGGAGATCCCTTAGGAGACCATCCGCCACCTCATCAGGAGCATGCCCAGGCATTGTAGGGAGGTCATACAGGCACGTGGAGGCCACACACACTACTGAGCCTCATTTTGACTTGTTTTAAGGACATTACATCAAAGTTGGATCAGCCTGTAGTGTGGTTTTCCACTTTAATTTTGAGTGTGACTCCAAATCCAGACCTCCATGGGTTGATAAATTGGATTTCCATTGATTATTTCTGTGTGATTTTGTTGTCAGCACATTCAACTATGTAAAGAAAATAGTATTTAATAAGATTTTTTCATTCATTCAGATCTAGGATGTGCTATTTTAGTGTTCCCTTTATTTATTTTTTTTAGCAGTATATATAAGCCATTGGGCTTCCAACCGCACCTGCACACCATATAAAAAAAAAGAGAAAAAAAATATTTATTGTTGTTTATCACTTATTTCCTTTGGTGCAAACAAACTAAACAAATCAACCACAAATGCTATGTCTTCTTGTAAAAAGAGCATATTTAATCTCCATGGTTAATGTCCTGTGTTAATGTTTCTGAACCCATTCCCTCTTTCCAGTACTAACTTAGAAACACTTAACTTGGAGTCACTCATTAGTATAACTGAATAGTCACTAATGAGTACTCAGTAGCTTCCTTACTAGCTTCCTGTCTGGGGGTGACCGTTGGCTTCCTAAATCTCAGGCAAGGTTACCCATCACACGAGACAGCGATAGTGACTCAGTGCACTTCCTGTGCTTTCTGTAAATGTGTCCTGTAGTGCTGGACGGTGGTGGTGGTGATGGCTATCCACAGACAGACGCCAGCCCTACTGATAAACAGATCCTGTGTTCTCCCTCTGGGACAACCTGCCTGGGAGAGGAAACTCCTGGGTCCAAGTGTACCAATGCATCCTGCTGGGACATGATTTGCTACTGCTGGGGTGTATGTGTGTGCGTGCATGCATGCGTTCGTGATTGGAGGTAGCTAGGGGAAATGGGATACACCAGACTTCCCCACTGCAGTCTCCACAGACCACTAAAGACGTGTTTTAACATTCTCCAAAGGCACTGACCTAGTCTCTAGTCAATGATCAATGTTTTTCTAGCAGGCCACCATAGAGGACAGGGTGTTTGGACCTCACAGCGACCTCTCCCCAGGCCTTCAATAATAGATGTCATGCTGTTGACATGTGGCAGGTGGCTACACAACACTTCACAGGTCAGATTCATATTTCATATCAAAGCTGTGCAATCGCAGCACACGTCCGTTTGAAGTTTGGGGAAGGGATAATGTCGAGGTTGGGACATGTGTTGAGAGCTGTTTACAGTTATTCTCATCCCATCAGGATATTAGAGGTACAATCTACTGTTCATAGACCCTCACATAGTGCTTTTCACTTTTCACTGTTTTGAAAGTGCTTGTGGTAATTAAATATCATAAAACCATAATAGATAACATACTATGTAATATATGTATTACAGATACAGTATATTTAGCTTCCTCATTAAATCTTTCCTTAACTGAATGGTTATGGTGGATTTACCCTGAACACAAACTGTCCTGATTTGTCCTCCTTGTTGGACAGAAATCCCTGAGGAGCAAGTAGTTGAGAAAACCAGGAACAGATTCATTAGTATGTTATCCTGTTTTGTTGTGGTGTTTAGACTCCCTGCATTGCTGACATCATCATGGACTGCAGCATCATGTCTGCGGTTTGGATAGCACAGCACTGTCACACAGCGTGGCTGAATCTTCTTCTCTATGCTCACTAACAGCAGCTCCCCTGACGCTATAAACCTAATTGAATTGAATGGAATGGGTTTCGTCCAACCTCATTCGCTCTGGCAGATGACTGGCGGAATAAGATTATGAGACAAAAAAACAAAAGGCCAAATTTGTGCAGCCCGAGCTAAGGGACGGCCGGGGCTTACAGAGATAGCTCCTCTAGTGTCTGTGCTGCTGGGGCCTTGGCCAAACTCCAGCTGATTTTCATTGGGAAAGCCCTGAACACTGAGGGGCCGGAAGGGCTATATATAACAGGCTCTGTTTTTCTCACTGACAAACCCACTATCGCATTGTTATTGACAAAGACATCCAATTACTGCGGTTTCCCAGCTTTGGTAGTATCTGTTCCTGTATCTTTCATCTCTCTGGCTGTTTCTCTCTCACACTCAGTCAGAGAGGATGCATGATTATAGCGGCAGTGACAATTTCCAAATCAATATTTTCTATTTTTAATTTCCTCAGTTTCCTCAGACTGATTTTTCATTGGTTCAGGACTAATGAGTGTTCAATGTGGGAAATCAGACTGGACCTTAGAGAGTTTGTCCCTCCTCACTCAGTCAGAGGGGATGGAGGCTTGGTGTTTCAGATTCTGCAGTCACAGAGCCCACTTCCATCAGAGCTTGAGGACACGACCTGCTTGCATGTATAAAAGATGTGGCCTGCGACTGAATGACTGCGCAAATTAATTCATAAATAATGACTTGGGTTTGAGGCTACAGCGGCCCATATTGCAACAACACTTTCCTGCCATCGCTGCATTAAAAAAGGTGCCCCTTGGCGACAGAGGGGGCTGGAGAATTGCCATAATGAATTCCTGAGCCAACCGCCCATTACTTCCACTGCCTGACCTTGCCTGTTTGTCGTTTCAGAAAAGTAGAAATATAATTCTGAGGAAAGACATATGTAGCATCCACTCTTTACAGTTTTATGATTAACAATCTGATGTATTGAAATAATGTGCAGAAAGGTATCTACAGCTGTGTCTGGATGCATTTCTTAGCACACATTCATATCTTCTTTAGTAACACTGTCTGTTAGCATGTGTTTATGTGTGTTTAGCATGCGTGACTGTGTCCAGCACCTTGCACAGTATATGTGTGTGTTTAAGTGTCTGAACGAGTGTGTTTGGGTGCCTGTGTGACACACTGTGCTGCCTGAATGTCAGACAGGGAATTGGGTCTTGGTTGTGCTGCAGGCTAAAACCCCACATGGCCTTTCCTTTGATGAACCAATCGAAACAGTACACATCTTCTCTACGGCGAGAGGGACAGGGGTCATGGGCTTTCTCCGGTAACCCATCTTGCCTTTACTTTCACAAACATTCAGCAGGTAGTCTAAAAAGCTCTGTACAATTACACAATTGAAAAATCAGCCCACTCCGAGAAATAGAACACGCTGGAACGGCTCATAGGAGCAGGAGCCTATCTCCTGTTTCTCTAGCGGGAGGCAACTTGATGTACAAGTACATCCCCTAGACAGGACGCTAGTCTATCGCAGGGCCTTACCCCCAATCAATCTCCTTAATGCTTAACGTCAAGTTAACAAACAGATCACCGACCATTTCGAATCCAACCGACCTTCTCCGCTATGCAATCTGGTTTCCGAACTGGTCATACGTGCACCTCAGCCACAATCAAGGTTCCTAAACGATATCATAACCGCCATCGATAAGAGACAATACTGTGCAGCTGTCACGTCCTGACCCTTGTAAGAGGTAATTTGCCATAGTAGAGTGGTCAGGGCGTGACAGGTGGTTGTTTTGGGTGGTTTTGGGTTTTCTGTTTATATGTGGGGTTTTTCTAGATTTCTATGTTTTGTTTTCTATGTTTTGGCCGGGTATGGTTTCCAATCAGAGGCGGTTGTCTTTCATTGTCTCTGATTGGAAGCCATACTTAGGCAGCCTGTTTTTCCTTTGGGTTTTGTGGGTAGTTGTTTTCCGTTTTGTCGATGTACCTAACGGAACTGTTGGCTGTCGTGTTTGTTATTTTGTTTAAGTGTCATCATAAATAAAGGAAATATGAGCACTTTACACGCTGCGCCTTAGTCCCCTTTCGACGACCCATGTGACAGAACTACCCACCACCAACAGACCAAGCAGCGTGCATTCTCCAGGAGGAAGAGCAGGACCAAGCAGTATGGTTCAGAGGAGTGGAACTGGGAGGAGATCCTGGATGGCAAAGGATCCTGGACGTGGGAGGAGATCCAGGCCGGAAGGGATCGCCTCCCATGGGAACAGGTGGAAGCAGTGAGGGAGGTACAGGGTCGAGATTAATGGCTAGGCAAGCAACAGGAGGCCAAGAGGCAGCGGCCAAAAAATGTTTTGGGGGGGCACACAGGTAGATTGGCGAAGGCGAGGTTAAGACCTGAGCCAACTCCCCGTGCTTACCGTGGGGAGCGAGTGACTGTAGAAGCACTGTGTTATGCGGTGGTGCGCACGGTGTCGCCCATGCGCACTCACAGCCCGTTGCGCTCGGTGCAAGCTCCTCACTGTTGCCGTGCTAGAGTTGGCCGGCAGCCAGGGAGAAGTGCCCCGGTTCAACGTATCTGGTCTCCAGTGCGTCTCTTCGGCCCAGGTTATCCTGCACCTACTCTACGCACGGTACCCCTCATTCACCAGCACGGCCCAGTCGTCCTGTACCAGCGCTTCGCCCTTGCCGGGCTATAATCAACATCGAGCCAGGACAGGTTGTGCCAGCCCTAAGCGCCAGACCTCCAGTGCGCCTCCAAGGCCCAATGTACCCTGTGCCTGCTCCGCGCACTCTCCCTCCAGTGCGCCACCATAGCCCAGTACGTCCTGTGCCTGCTCCGCGCACACTCTCCCTCCAGTGCGCCACCATAGCCCAGTACGTCCTGTGCCTGCTCCGCGCACACTCTCCCTCCAGTGCGCCACCATAGCCCAGTACGTCCTGTGCCTGCTCCGCGCACACTCTCCCTCCAGTGCGCCACCATAGCCCAGTACGTCCTGTGCCTGCTCCGCGCACTCTTCCTCCAGTACGCCTCCATAGCCCAGTACAGCCGGTGCCTGCTTTGAGCATGCGGTCCTCGGTGCGTCTCCCCAGTCTGGTGAGACCGGTTCCAGCTCCCCGTAGGAAGCCTCCAGTGATGATCAATGGTCCGAAGCCTCCAGCGATAATCCATGGCACGAAGCCTCCAGTGATGATCCATGGCCCGGAGACTCCAGTGATGATCCATGGCACTTTACACGCTGCGCCTTGGTCCCCTTTAGACGACCCATGTGACAGCAGCTGTATTCATCGACCTGGCCAAGGCTTTCGACTCTGTCAATCACCACATTCTTATCGGCAGAGTCAACTGCCTTGGTTTCTCAAATGACTTCCTCGCCTGGTTTACCAACTACTTGTCAGATAGAGTTCAGTGTGTCAAATCGGAGGGCCTGTTGTCCGGACCTCTGGCAGTCTGGGGTGCCACAGGGTTCAAGTCTCGGGTCGACTCTCTTCTCTGTATACATCAATGATGTCGCTCTTGCTGCTGGTGATTCTCTGATCCACCTCTACGCAGATGACACCATTCTGTATACTTCTGGCCCTTCTTTGGACACTGCGTTAACTAACCTCCAGACGAGCTTCAATGCCATACAACTCTCCTTCCGTGGCCTCCAACTGCTCTTAAATGCAAGTAAAACTAAATGCATGCTCTTCAACCGATTGCTGCCCACACCTGCCCGCCCGTCCAGCATCACTACTCTGGACGGTTCTGACTTAGAATACATTGACAACTACAAATACCTAGTTGTCTGGTTAGACTGTAAACTCTCCTTCCAAACTCACATTAAGCACTGGTCACCATAGCAGCACCCACCCGTAGCACGCGATCCAGCAGGTGTATTTCACTGGTCACCCGCAAAGCCAATTCCTCCTTTGGCCGCCTATCCTTCCAGTTCTCTGCTGCCAATGACTGGAACGAACTGCAAAAATCACTGAAGCTAGAGACTCATATCTCCCTCACTAACTTTAAGCCCCAGCTGTCAGAGCAGCTCACAGATCACTGCACATAGCCCATCTGTAAATAGCCCATCCAACTACCTCATCCCCATACTGTATTTATTTATCTTGCTCCTTTGCACCCCAGTATCTCTACTTGCACACTCATCTTCTGCACATCTATCACTCTAGTGTTTAATTGCTATATTGTAATTATTTCGCCACTATGGCCTATTTATTGCCTTAGTAACTCTGTGTTGTTGTTTGTGTTGCACTGCTTTGCTTTATCTTGGCCAGGTCGCAGTTGTAAATGAGAACTTGTTCTCAACTAGCCTACCTGGTTAAATAAAGGTGAAATATATATATTTTTGAATAAATAAAAATGCTGATCATTTGGTTATTCCCTGTAATATTATATACATTCATTTCAATCTAACTTCTTTCATGGTGATAGCTGCATTGTGTAACATTATGTATGACATACAGTACAGTATTGATGAGTGACAGTGTAATGTCTCTTACAGTGTAAATTACAGTGTAATGACCTATTCCATTTCCCTGACCTTTGAACTCCCTCTGACCCAAAATACTGTTTTGTGTATTCTGAATGTAGGCTGTAAGAATGTCACCAAAGTCTCTTCCATGCCAATCAAATTGACAGCTAACCAACATACCTCTTTATGGCCTTGTAGCAGATGATCATGGCTGAAAGGAGGAAAACAGCTGAGGCACAGCCCACTGTCCCAAGCACTATGATCTCCATCCACCACGGCCTCAACAGGGGCAGAGGGGACTCAACTACTGGGAGGGAAGAGGGGGAGGACAGGGGGTAAAGAGAGAGGGGGATGGACAAAGGGAGAAAAAGACACAGTAGCTTCATTTTTCAAACATCATTAGCATTCTAACAGCATCAGCACTTGGCCGCTTATCGAGATTAGGTTATCAGGCAAACTGCTTTAGCCTAGATACTGTGTTTGTTCTATGTATTACATCATAACTGCTTCATAGACAGCCATTAAAGCTTAAGATAGCATGATGAAAGCTCATCATTAATGCAGCCCAACCACCATCCATGTTGTAAATCAACTTGCTGAATAAAAATGTATTGATTCTCAGAAAACTTGTATTACTATACCATTATGTGCAGAAGACGCATTTCAGTCGAATAATTTCAGTTATTACACCATTATTACACCACACCATTACACCATAAAGCTCTGGATCTGATTTGCTTCCTAAATCTGGGTAGCAGGGTGGTGCTCACCTGTTCTAAGGTTCAATGTTCAGAGATATCTAACCCTGCTCCATGAATCATTTAAAATGCAGTCAGTCTTTATTACAAAAGCACTCCGTGTCCAAACGGATTTCACCTGCAGGAGCACCATGTTCTGGTCACATTATGTCTGACTGAGGGTAGAACCATGTACAAGGAGACATGCCAGGGACATTGTATTACACTCAGTGCAGCTTAGCAACTTTCAGTATCAAGACATGCTCTCTCTCTCTCTCCATGGAGACCGATTTGAACTATGTGGCACTGACAATACTGCTCATTTTGACAGGAGGGAGGTTCCCAGCAATAAGCATGTCTCATTCTGTCAGAGAGGAGATATACAGTGAGGGAAAAAAGTATTTGATCCCCTGCTGATTTTGTACGTTTGCCCACTGACAAAGAAATGATCAGTCTATAATTTTAATGGTAGGTTTATTTGAACAGTGAGAGACAGAATAACAACAACAAAATCCAGAAAAACGCATGGCAAAAATGTTAGAAATTGATTTGCATTTTAATGAGGGAAATAAGTATTTAACCCCCTCTCAATCAGAAAGATTTCTGGCTCCCAGGTGTCTTCTATACAGGTAACAAGCTGAGATTAGGAGCACAGTGCTCCTAATCTCAGCTTGTTACTTGTATAAAAGACACCTGTTCACAGAAGCAATCAATCAATCAGATTCCAAACTGTCCACCATGGCCAAGACCAAAGAGCTCTCCAAGGATGTCAGGGACAAGATTGTAGACCTACACAAGGCTGGAATGGGCTACAAGACCATCGCCAAGCAGCTTGCTGAGAAGGTGACAACTGTTGGTGCGATTATTCGCAAATGGAAGTAACACAAAAGAACTGTCAATCTCCCTCGGCCTGGGGCTCCATGCAAGATCTCACCTTGTGGAGTTGAAATGATCATGAGAACGGTGAGGAATCAGCCCAGAACTACACAGGAGGATCTTGTCAATGATCTCAAGGCAGCTGGGACCATAGTCACCAAGAAAACAATTGGTAACACACTACGCCGTGAAGGACTGAAATCCTGCAGCGCCCGCAAGGTCCCCCTGCTCAAGAAAGCACATATACATGCCCGTCTGAAGTTTGCCAATGAACATCTGAATGATTCAGAGGACAACTGGGTGAAAGTGCTGTGGTCAGATGAGACCAAAATTGAGCTCTTTGGCATCAACTCAACTCACCATGTTTGGAGGAGGAGGAATGCTGCCTATGACCCCAAGAACACCATCCTCACCGTCAAACATGGAGGTGGAAACATTATGCTTTGGGGGTTTTTTCTGCTAAGGGGACAGGACAACTTCACCGCATCAAAGGGACGATGGACGGGGCCATGTACCGTCAAATCTTGGGTGAGAACCTCCTTCCCTCAGCCAGGGCATTGAAAATGGGTCGTGGATGGGTATTCCTGCATGACAATGACCCAAAACACACGGCCAAGGCAACAAAGGAGTGGCTCAAGAAGAAGCACATTAAGGTCCTGGAGTGGCCTAGCCAGTCTCTAGACCTTAATCCCATAGAAAATCTGTGGAGGGAGCTGAAGGTTCGAGTTGCCAAACGTCAGCCTCGAAACCTTAATGACTTGGAGAAGATCTGCAAAGAGGAGTGGGACAAAATCCCTCCTGAGATGTGTGCAAACCTGGTGGCCAACTACAAGAAATGTCTGACCTTGATTGCCAACAAGGGTTTTGCCACCAAGTACTAAGTCATGTTTTGCAGAGGGGTCAAATACTTATTTCCCTCATTAAAATGCAAATCAATTTATAACATTTTTGACATGCATTTTTCTGGATTTTTTTGTTGTTATTCTGTCTCTCACTGTTAAAATAAACCTACCATTAAAATTATAGACTGATCATTTCTTTGTCATTGGGCAAACGTACAAAATCAGCAGGGGATCAAATACTTTTTCCCCCTCACTGTATTTTATTATATCTATCTAAGTATGAATGTGTCTGTATTCTGGGTATAATAATCTAGATCAGGGATGGGCAACTTGATTTACATTTGTAGGAACTCAGTCAGTCTCAACTTACTGTTGAGGGTTAGAATACAAAAGGTGCAATTTCAACATTTGGTTGTGCATCAGCAGTTTCTCTCTTGTTATGTCAGTCACCGACAGTCACTCACTTAACCCATGTCAGCTAACATTTCTTATATTGGTAAGTTAATTTAGCCAGCTATCTAAAATTGTAGTAATCATGGTCAAATTACTGACCGGTGGGCCCCATTGATTTTGTTAGTCACTCTCACTCAGATATCATATTAAGAACTGCAAACATTTCTCCCCACTTTATGGCAAAATGTTTAGGATTGCAGGAAATTAACTCTAAAACATATATTTTCTGCTGTCAAGAGGGCGGCCACTAAAATGTTTTGTTCACACAATTTCACTTAGGGCCCCCAAAAGGTCAGGGCTGGCTTTGACTGCATGTGTGGGTATGAATGTGGGTATGCAGACCCGCAAGCCACTGCGGCCGCTCATGATGAGTTCAGATTTTTTGTGGCCCCCACCTCCATCAAAGTTGCCCATCCCTGATCTAGGTTTACCATCCAGTAACAGAGAGAAATGCAATAATCACATACCCATGTATTTGGAGAATAGTTATGTTGTGAACGAGAGGGAGGAATTGACTCCATGGTAACACATAACCCTTAGTAATGCTGTGGAATATTCCAACACTGCATATTTATCCAGAGCAAATGACAAGGCACGTTTCTCCCCAGTACACCACGTCATGAGTCACTATGAATGTAAAATCTCCTCTGAGCCCAACTTCGGTTTTAATCCTACATTTTTTCAACGGCTGTAGGATTTAATTCAGTCAGGGGTAAGGATCTACTTCCTTGTGATAAACCTCTCTCCTTTGAAAGGTCTTCTGAGCCATTTTTAGAGCACAGACTCTTACTCAACACTGCCAATTTCCCTTATTTGAAACTTTTTGTAGATACAATCTCTCTCATTGTCCCACTTTCATGCATACTTCATGTATTATTTTGGAACCTCTGAAAACTCCAATCAGCTCCCTTATGCATCTGGCACATACCAAAACAAACAGATTTTATAGCAGCAATGATTACAGTTAAATCATTTAGAAAAGGAGTAAGCCTCTCATTTGTACAGAAAACTCTCACTAAGGCCAGATGATACATGTTTTGCCTCCCTCCCAATACATAAACAACATAAATAAGTGCCTCCTTCCAAACCTACCATAGGCTATTATAAAAATCTGCTATTTTCAAAATGTACTCTAAAAATGAATGGGGCCAAGAGGTTTTTCTTTGCAGTTGTAATGGTTCTATTCTTGTCAAACTACATAACAAATACAGAATGACATGCTGCAATGTACAGTCAGAGAATCTCATACAATTAGTCAGAGAATCTTCCATGCAGATGCCTTGACAGCAGTCACACACACAGAGGTCTATAACCAAAGAAATAGAATAACATACATACAGACCGTAGATATCTCTCTAGATTCAGAAAAGGGGAATTACAATATGGTGAGAAGATACACAACCAATACTAGACTGTAGACCAAGTTTGCAGAAAACACCCAGTGGAAGAGTCCTGCGTTCATGATGGACATTGTGGACTCATAAATCAACAGGTGTCAGATAGGTCAGGTAAGTTAGAGACACAGTGGTCAATGAAAGCCCTATCTATATATTCATAGATGCCTCACGTGGTGATGCAGGATGAAAAGAGGCTGAGTTGAGTTGACCAAACAGAGGAAATAATTTAAGCTGATTGATTGAACCCTTTCCACTGCTGTCTGTCGAGCATTTGATGAAAGAGTGCTCCTCCATACTCTCAGCATGAAATGTTCTGGCTGACTGATTTTTAACAGTCTCAATTGTGACCTGGGATGACTGCACCAGCAATGCCTGTCCCATATTTCATAGCTTCTCATTACAGTATTCATGACAACATACAAATCATATCAACTGTCATATTAACAAACTATCCTCCTTTCCACCATTGTGATATCATACACTGATTCATATAGTTGATATAACTACTTTGTCAATGACAAGAATGTCACAGTTTCAGATTGGATACATATCTGATCATTAATTAAGCACTGAAATATGTTGAAGGAGACATGGAGACCAGTAAGGAAAGAAAACTGCGTGACAACAGATACACACACGCGCACGCACACACGCACGCACACTCAGTGCCCCGGCTCAACTTTAAAACACAGACGGGACTGCCGGGATAGTTCATTAGTCCCCTTATCTGTATCAAACCCATAATTGAATTAACTCTAGCTTTTTAAATCAGGGGGTCCCTCCAGGGGAAAACAAACCACTGAGACTGGCAGCCCAGCAGGCAGAGATTTCACATGAAACTAGGAACCCCCCAAGGTCAAGCCAAGCATAAATTAGCCCTTTGTTCAGCTGTCAACATTCTGCCGGCTCTATCACACACTCGTAGTCTTCTCAGAAAAGCCTTTCTACATCAACACACAACACACTCTTCCACTACCTGGTTTTAAATTCTTCTCCCCCTAAGCCCCTGGCTCTTTTCTGAGAGGAGATATACTTTATTCCACTATAGATGCTCTGGTATAAGGCCACTGTACTGCAAAGTGCTAGCAAGACATTTAAAGTGAAACGGTTTAGGTAGATACAGGCACTGGCAGTGAGACAGTTGTGAGTGAAAGAGGTGACAGTGAGACAGCAGAGGCTGGTTGATGTGGTGTGAGCAGGTGTGTTGAGCCTTACCTGTGGCCAACAGTAGCCGTGGGGGAGGTGGGGGAGGAGGCGGGGGAGGAAGGGGAGGGTAGCTTCTACACTGGCATGCCAGCTGGCAGTGTTCGCTCACTTTCTCAGCTACAGTCTGCGAGCATGACCTCTGGAGTTCACCCTTATGGACAGAGAGAGAGACAGAAAAGAGAAATAGTTTGACTATTCATTATGCATTCAAAATTAACTTTTATTATCCACCCCCCAAAAGGCATATTTCAGAATAAGTCAGCTTCTTTATCAGTAAAAAAGGAGCGCGAGATGAGAGCTTAGAATGTTAATATACTGTAGCATAGCCGACATGCTGCAATATGCACTGAGTACTTGTATCAGTGTATATCATGACCTGGACCATCAGTGCTTGGGCATCAGAAAACTAGATCATCATGGTTTGTGGTTTGGAAAGAATAGTACCCAAGATCATATCCCTCTACTATATTCCTTCCCCAGAAGCTGCATTCATAGACATAAAGGATGGTATCATGTCTACGGCTGCAACCCTCTCCCTCAGAGAAACCACCCACCAACAGAGTGGGCAGCAGGCTGCCCCTGAGGAGTGTGTGTGGGTGGACTTGGAAACTCGAGCAAATCATATTACACATGAACCCTGGCAACATCCCGCGCCTGCATAGCGGCTCACTGCTCTCTGTAGGCAGTATCACGGGCCAGGGGTTAGAATACTCATCCTCAACATAATATTCCAGATGGGAATCTATAGCTCACTCTGTGCTACTTTCCAGGAGTCTACCGTGTTCTGCCTGCCTGTGTGTGTGTGTTCCAATCACCAATAGCCTACTTCACATGAAAACATTGCAACAATTGACTGGGAATTACAGCTGCTTACCACTAAAAACGTATCATAGTTGATGCAATAGTGTGAGGGTGCAGAAAGCAGGCACCTCAATAAACATGGCATTGTGTGTTTAAAAATGTATATATTTGATATTACGTTTAAAAAAAAGAAAAGGTGACGAGCAGTTAACTCAACCAGGATCAATAGCCAGTATTATCAAAAACACAATACAGCTCCACTTAGATGTGTAATAACTCGCCATGCGTAAAATTACAAGAGCGTGTAGGCGCGCACGAACACCATACCTACCTGGCATGAGAGTAAAACCAACGAGAGAATGCAATGACCGAAGAGAAGAGGCCAAAAACTTAAAGTAAATGGTATTAGATCTTGGACCAGCATTCCTCCTGCGCTCTTCTCGAAGACACTAGACAGCGTAGCGAGTAAACAAGCACGGTATGCATAGGATTTGACCGTTTGGGAAATTCTCATCCACCCTATCCAAGTCAGCGGCGATATCTGTGACTGACGTCTCCAGAAATAGTTTATGCCATATTCATTTTGCTCTTGAATTTCCGTTGTCGGTGGCATATGACAGACAAGGAACGCAGGTGACCAAGCAATCCCAATATATAAAGTTATTTATCTGGGCACTCAAACGGAATCCGAATCACGGCTCTATAGGTCGATGTCCAGCGCTGCGAATCCAACCGATGCTCCCTTACTCCGTGTGATGTGAGAGCGGTAGACCGGCCATAGGCTACCTTACATTCTTGCTTGTCAACATGCATGTGTGCAAATACTCAAACCATCGAAGTTGAAGCAAACGAAGAAGAAATATCCTTACACTTATTGTCCAATACAACTCCCCAAAATAGCTGCAGTCCCTTTACACATTTCCTTAACTTATTTACTAAATATTACTTAAAGGCTAATTACAAATATGTGCAACTCTGGAGAGCAGAGCAAAGGGTTAAACCGATGCATCCCTCTGCCTAAAGACTATAGATTAGGCGGGGAGCCTCACCGTACCATCGCGCATCCAGTGGAGTGCCCTTCCTTCCAGCGCAGTCATATTTGACTGCAAGTAGGCTATTCTCGAATCGCACGAACGGTAGGAAAAGTTAAACAGACGAGACGTTTACCGAGACATGTAGGTCGAAATGTCCAGTATGCAAGACGAATTATGTTACTTAAATCCGTGACACTCTATTTAGTATATGTGACATTATGTTAGGTTACATTATTTGATCCGTTTAGTTACATTCGATAAAACAGTAGGTTATTTAAACTAACCTTTAGCCTAACTTTAAACCCTAACCCAGCTAGTGTAAGCGACCTAACTAATGTTAGCATTAGCAACCTAGCCACCTAGCTAATGTTAGCCACAACAAATTGGAATTTATAACACATCATATGTATTGCAAATTCGTAACATATTGTACGCATTCAATCAAATCAAATTGTATTGGTAACATGCTTTGTAAACTAACAGTGAAATGCTTACGGTCATTCCTAACAATGCAGAGAGAGAGAAAAGAGAAATAATAGACAAATAATAACAGGAGAAATAAATACACATTGAGTAGTGATAACTAGGCTATATACGCAGGGTACCAGTACCAAGTCGATTTACAGGGATACGAGGTAATTGAGATACATATGTACATATGGTAGGGATAAAGTGATGAGGCAACAGGATAGATAATGTAATAAACAGTAGCAGCAGCATATGCGACGAGTCAAAAGAGTTAGTGCAAAAAGGGTCAATGTCCGGGCAGCTATTTGGTTAACTATTTGGTTAACTATTTAGCAGTTTTATGGCTTGGGGGTAGAAGCTGTTCGTTGTCCTGTTGGTTCCAGATTAGGTGCACCGGTATCACTTTTTTTCACCTTTATTTAACCAGGTAGGCTAGTTGAGAACAAGTTCTCATTTACAACTGCACCTGGCCAAGATAAAGCAAAGCAGTGCAACACAAACAACAACACAGAGTTACACATGGAATAAACAAACTTACAGTCAATGATACAATAGAAAAAGTATATATACAGTGTGTGCAAATTAGGTAGGATAAGAGGTAAGGCAATAAATAGGCCATAGTAGCGAAATAATTACAATATAGCAATTAAACACTGGAGTGATACATGTACAGAAGATGAGTGTGCAAGTAGAGATACTGGGGTGCAAAGGAGGAAAATAAAAATAACAGTATGGGGATGAGGTAGTTGGATGGGCTATTTACAGATGGGCTATGTCCCGGTGCAGTGATCTGTGAGCTGCTCTGACAGCTGGTGCTTAAATGTATGTAAGGGAGACATGAGTCTCCAGCTTCAGTGATTTTTGCAGTTCGTTCCAGTCATTGGCATCAGAGAACTGGAAGGAAAGGCGGCCAAAGGAGGAACTGGCTTTGGGGGTGACCAGTGAAATATACCTACTATATACCTACTGGAGCGAGTGCTACGGGTGGGTGCTGCTATGGTGACCAGTGAGCTGAGATAAGGCGGGGCTTTACCTAGCAAAGACTTATAGATGACCTGGAGCCAGTGGGTTTGGCGATGAATATGAAGCGTGGGCCAGCATACAGTTCGCAGTGTTGGGTAGTATATGGGGCTTTGGTGACAAAACGGATGGCACTGTGATAGACTGCATCCAATTTGCTGAGTAGAGTGTTGGAGGCTATTTTGTAAATGACATCGCCGGAGTCAAGGATCGGTAGTATAGTCAGTTTTACGAGGGTATGTTTGGCAGCATGAGTGAAGGAGGCTTTGTTGCGAAATAAAAAGCTGATTCTAGATTTGATTTTGGATTGGAGATGCTTAATGCGAGTCTGGAAGGAGAGTTTACAGTCTAACCAGACACCTAGGTATTTGTAGTTGTCCACATATTCTAAGTCAGAACCGTCCAGAGTAGTGATGCTGGATGGGCGGGCAGGTGTGGGCAGCGATCAGTTGAAGAGCATGCATTTAGTTTTACTTGCATTTAAGAGCAGTTGGAGGCCACGGAAGGAGAGTTGTATGGCATTGAAGCTCGTCTGGAGGTTAGTTAACAGTGTCCAAAGGAGGGCCAGAAGTATACAGAATGGTGTCGTCTGCGTAGAGGTGGATCAGAGAATCACCAGCAGCAAGAGCGACATCATTGATATATACAGAGAAAAGAGTCGGCCCGAGAATTGAACCCCTGTGGCACCCCCATAGAGACCGGACAACAGGCCCTCCGATTTGACACACTGAACTCTGACTGAGAAGTAGTTGGTGAACCAGTCGAGGCAGTCATTTGAGAAACCAAGGTTGTTGAGTCTGCCAATAAGAATGTGGTGATTGACAGAGTCAAAAGCCTTGGCCAGGTCGATGAATACGGCTGCACAGTATTGTCTCTTATCGATGGTGGTTATGATATTGTTTAGGACCTTTATCGTGGCTGAGGTGCACCCATGACCAGCTCGGAAATCAGATTGTGTAGCGGAGAAGGTACGGTGGGATTCGAAATGGTCAGTGATCTGTTTGTTAACTTGGCTTTCAAAGACTTTAGAAAGGCAGGGTAGGATAGATATAGGTCTGTAGCAGTTTGGGTCTAGAGTGTCTCCCCCTTTGAAGAGGGGGGTGACCGCGGCGGCTTTCCAATCTTTGGGGATCTCAGACGATACGAAAGAGGTTGAAAAGGCTAGTAATAGAGGTTGCAACATTTTCGGGGGGCTAATTTTAGAAAGAGAGGGTCCAGATTGTCTAGCCCGGCTGATTTGTAGGGGGTCCAGATTTTGCAGCTCTTTCAGAACATCAACTAACTGGATTTGGGTGAAGGAGAAATGGGGGAGGCTTGGGCAAGTTGCTGTGGGTGGTGCAGGGCTGTTGACCGGGGTAGGGGTAGCCGTAGAAAAATGCTTATTGAAATTCTCATTTATCGTGGATTTATCGTGGTGACAGTGTTTCCTAGCCTCAATGCAGTGGGCACCTGGGAGGAGGTGCTCTTATTCTCCATGGACTTTACAGTGTCCCAGAACTTTTTGTAGTTTGTGCTACAGGATGTACATTTCTGTTTGAATAGCCTTTGCTTTCCTAACTGCCTGTGTATATTGGTTCCTAACTTCCCTGAAAAGTTGCGTATCGCGGGGGCTAGTCGATGCTAATGCCACAGGATGTTGTTGTGCTGGTCAAGGGCAGTCAGGTCTGGACTTAACCAAGGGCTATATCTATTCCTGGTTCTACATTTTTTGAATGGGGCATGCTTATTTAAGATGGTGAGGAAAGCACTTTTAAAGAATAACCAGGCATCTTCTACTGACGGAATGAGGTCAATATCCTTCCAGGATACCTGGGCCAGGTTGATTAGAAAGGCCTGCTCGCTGAAGTGTTTTAGGGAGCGTTTGACAGTGATGAGGGGTGGTTGTTTGACCGCAGACCCATTACGAACGCAGGAAATGAGGCAGTGATCGCTGAGATCCTGGTTGAAGACAGCAGAGGTGTATTTGGAGGGCAGGTTGGTTAGGATGATGTCTATGAGGGTGCCCGTGTTTACGGATTTGGGGTTGTCAACAAATGAGAGCGCCTGGGGAATGGGAGTGGAGCTGGGCACTGCAGGGCCTGGATTAACCTCTACATCACCAGAGGAACAGAGGAGGAGTAGGATAAGGGTACGGCTAAAGGCTATAAGAACTGGCCGTCTAGTACGTTCGGAACAGAGAGTAAAAGGATCAGGTTTTGCCGTGCAGTAGCAGAGAGAACAGTCTATAACTTCGGTGGCTGTAGTCTTTGACCATTTAGGTCCTTCCTCTGATACCGCCTGGTACAGAGGTCCTGGATGGCAGGGAGCTCTGCCCCAGTGATATATTGGGCCGTACGCACTACCCTCTGTAGCGCCTTGCGGTCAGATGCCAAGCAGTTTCCATACCAAGCAGTGATGCAGCCAGTCAAGATGCTCTCAATGGTCCAGCTCTAGAACTTTTGGAGAATCTAAGGGCCCATGCCTGATTCTTTTCAGCTTCCTGAAGGGGAAGAGGTGTTGTCGTGCCTTCTTCACGACTGTGTTGGTGTGTGTGGACCATGATAATTCCTTAGTGATGTGGACACCGAGGAACTTGAAGTTCTCAACCCCCTCCACTACAGCACCAATAAAATGTGGATGGGGGTATGCTCGGCCCTCCGTCTCCTGTAGTCCACGATCAGCTCCTTTGTCTTGCTGATGTTGAGGGAGAGGTTGTTGTCACTGACCTCCTCCCTTATAAGTTGTCTCATCGTCGTCGATGATCAGGCCAACCACCGTCATGTCATCAGCAAACTTAATGATAGTGTTGGAGTCATGCGCGGCAACGCAGTTGTGGTTGAACAGGGAGTACAGGAGGGGACTAAGCATGCACCCCTGAGGGGCCCCTGTGTTGAGGTTCAACATGGCAGATGTGTTATTGCCTACCCTCACCACCTGGGGTAACCTGTACATGATATAAAGGATACATAAACTAAAAAGACAAACGATTTCAGGAGTTTCTGTGTTTGCTCTTAAGTAATTATAACAATTTCAAAGTAACTCCAGTTGCAGAGGGAGGTGTTCAGTCCCAGGGTTCTGAGTTTAGTGATGAGCTTGGAGGGCACTATGGTGTTGAACAGCATTCTCACGTAGGTATTCGTCTTGTCCAGGTGGGAGAGGGCAGTGTGGAGTGCAAAAGAGATTGCATCATCTGTGGATCTGTTTGGGCAATATGCAAATTGGAGTGGGTCCAGGGTGTCTGGGATGATGGGTTTGATGTGAGCCTGAAGAAGGCACAGCGATGCCGAAACTTTGGTGATTTACCCAATAAATTACTGGGAGTTTATATATAGTATGCGACTATTTGTATAGTTGATGTGAGCCATGACCAACCTTTCAAAGCATTTCATGGCTACAGATGTGAATGCTACAGGGCGAGTCATTAAGACAACATATCATACAAATTGTAATTCGTAACATACCATATGTTCTACAATTCGTATCATATTGTACGACCGCTATTACATTGGTAGACCAATGCAATGTAACCTAATGTAACATATATTAACTGGAGTTGCACTGATTTTAGTAACATATAACACATTTTGTTCTGAGACCAGGTTGGCCAATTGCAGACCCTTCCGAAGGAACGGTAGGAGAGGAAAGTTGCGTAACAATTTGGATGTGCATGCAGTCTTCTGTAAATAACAGGACACCGTTATCCACTGAGTCTAGTCCATGTTTACAGTGTCTCTCTCACGACCTCAGTGGACAAGGCAATGTTGTACTCTCCTTACATGCATTTCTCCATATAATTCTCCTCCTCTTCGCATATCTCCATGATCAGCACAGAGTGGAAATGGTTTATGCAGACAAAGGTCAATTACTTCTTCTAATTAGACAAATCTACTCTTAACACTATGGAGGGGAAAACACTGGCTAGCCTGATGTCTAACTCTTTAATGTGATGTTTAGTCTACTTTCCTCACATCATTACCAATTCCTGTGGTAACTAAACATGATGGGGGAAAATACTATGTATGGAGGGTAATAAATGAATGTTGACTTTAATTTATGGACCATGAATGAAGGTATGACTATTTACACAGCACATCGAACTCTATTGACTTTTCTATTGCAGTGGCAAAGGGGAATTATTTTTGATGTGGTATTTAATTAATATTTCTAACACAAAATTTCAGGCTCAATATTTCCTTCTTCGTATATATACATTTAATCAAGTCAAAGCACCGTTGTTATATGCCTATATGACAAGCAATCTGCTCATTATAAGGAGGTGGCCAGAGGGGAGGGTTGGCATTTAAGGATCTACTGACTAGTGCAATATAAATTACAGAGCTCGCAGCCTCTCTGTCATGAGATAAGTTGGACAAGACCTGGCATTTAAGAACGCTGTTGGCACCCAATCCAATTATTCAAGTTATTTTTGATGAAGAACCATTTAGTCAACAAGTATGCTGCAGCAACGCAATGCATTCTGTCTTGTAGGAAACAAACATTTGCTGCTATCAAATGGGCACATCCAGAAACGATTGCATTAAAGCTGATTACACATTGATGAATACTGGCATGCCAGTAAAAATACCTTTTCAGATTCTGAAGTCTTAAGTGTCGGCATACGTCTTCTCTAGATGGTTTGAGTTCTCCTGAGGGAGCTGTTTAGTGGTTTTGCTCCTCTATCCTCTACTCCAGTCTATCCCTGCATCGATTAACAGACAAGAAAGAAGCTCTACATCATCCACTTCCTGCCCTGCTTACTCAATTTGATTTCAGCAACCACAAAACACCTGCCAGTGCCACATCACCATCCTTCACATCCACACGCTCCATAGAGGATAAGACCCTCTTGCTGTCTTTTGCTAATCAAGATAGATTGGTTGTTTACCTTATTACAGTATCATACAGTGTAGTCTACAGTGCAGACTATAGAATGAAGTACTCATAACCACTAAAGACCTGTCATCTTGTGACCAGTCTCTCTTGTAAAATACATTTTTAATCCCAATGGGGTAACCTGTACATGATATAACGGATACATAAACTAAAAAGACAAACGGTTTAAGGAGTTTCTTGGTTTGCTCTTAAGTAATTATAACAATTTCAAAGTAACTACTGATATTAAATAATGTTCAATAACATCAAAATATGGTCGCTCAGTGTTATTATTTTAAACAAAGCTTTATACAGCACTGACTTGTTTGTCCTCATTACTGCATTCTAGACTGTAGAGGTGTATTGCCATCTAGTGGCAGAGTTGATAATGTAAGAATAATCTGATTTACCCAAATACTGTATATTTATACTTGTGCATAACCACATGACAATTAAGGGGTTAAGTGGTTAGAGAATAAAATACTAAAACCACTGTATAATATGATGCAATATGTCAGGATATGATATTAACATAAATAACAAATGAATACAACGTTGATACTAAAGTAATTACAGCATTACTACATGTACAAGTGTCATAATGTAAAGTGTTTATTGGTGATGCTGGAGTGTGTTAAGTGGATGTGCCGTATGCTAATGAGGGTGCTGGTGTAACACCCAGAGAGCAGGGCTGTCTGGGGGTCAGAGGGCAAGGGGGAGTCTTGTGCTGTCAACTCAGTGACCGATTGGCAACCAAGAACCAGGGAGGTTGTTGTGGTTACTACGGTGATTGTGGTGTGTGTGATTACAATCTGATCTGTCTAATAACAGCAACACAAATTTACAAGAGCACTGGAAATAAGTGTTATTATATAAGGATAAGAGCAACAGTGTTTTACAGTGATTGATTTTGAATTGATTAGTGCTTCCTTTCTTAGTCATATTTCTGATGAGGTTCAGCACTTCATTATTCTATAATCTACCCTGGGTCCCATAACACATCACATATAATCTGAAATGGCTGACAAACCTCTCTTCCATCCATCTTACTCAAAATGGCATGAGGACAGGGACACATAGTGGGATTTATTGTTTATTGGTGCCACTATACTTCCCCTTTCTCTCTCTCAGTCACTTCAAAAGCACAGGAGTAGGGCGACAGGGCAGGGGAGGGGTGCACAATTGTTAATTGGCCCTTTGAGAGGAACAGAGAGGTGAATGAAGAAGAGACGGGGACAGTAGGGTCCTGTTGCCTCTCCAAGGGCCAACAGCCTAAGCAGTAGATGAGAGATCACCCCATCATACCAGGCACTGGACTAGTCAAGATACAGTATATTTGATTCACACATTATGGAGGTTATACATCCTGAGAGAAATAACAAGTTAGTATAGTATTAGTCATAACATATGATATGCCTATAGAGACATTGCATTGCAGCTGCAAACATTACAATATATTCACTTTTAATTTGACTCTGAGAAGTCAGAAACTATGAATATTAAACGTTCTGCAGTCAGGGCTGATAGGTTATTGTGGTTATGGTTATGTGCTGTAGGTTACTTACCAGATAAACGGTTGCCTCACATCTCATGCCACACTGATGCAAGAGGTGGTTGTTAAATGGAACGATAGGTACTCTTTTTTTCTTCAATAAGGGGATGGACCTAAATTAGCATTTCACAGGTCCCCTTTTCCTCCTCTATTGCAACCTTCCCCGCAGAGCCCTTGCTTTCCCCGGGGATTGTCCTGTTTTTGGCACTTGTTGCCGTTGGCAGGGTGACAGTATTCGAGTGTGCAAACTTGTGCTATTGTCCGCGGGCCAGAAGGAGCCATGGAGACCCACTAATATGACACAGGAAAATGTTTACTGATGGTAATTCTATGGGCTTTGTCTAACTCTTTCTCCTTCATGACGACTCGATTTAAGTCTCTAAATGTTTGACTACAAATGCAGGAGTGCTATCCAGCTCCTTTCCTTTTGTCCCGCGAGGTTTGAATGAGTAATTCAGCTTTTGTGTCGCTCGATTGAGGGGGCAAACAGAAAGACAAGATTCTTGAGCGCTCAACCCCCCTTTCCATGGATATGTGCTCTTTAGATCCCCCCTCCCCACCCCCACCAAATCCTACATCTGACAGAACTCTGGAAGGGGGGGACCTCGATCAAAACAGTTGAAAGTAGCCAAACGAATATTGTCTCGCAGTGATGAAGCATACCCATACCATTAACAGCCTATGTCAGACTAATCATGCACGGTAGTTATTGGGGCATATTTCGAAGTTTGGATAAACTATTGTAAGGGTGTTCCATGAGCGCGCGGAAGACCGGGCAGAAATATTGCATCTATTAGCCGCTTTTCTTGGAGGATCTCCGTGACAACAATTTGCGATGGCAAAGAATTCAATACCGGGGGCTTGGAGGCTGATTGGGGTGCATTGTGAGGAGACTGAGGTCGCTGATTGGTTCAAGGAAAGCACCAACACTACACGCAGTTTATATTCATTCAACTTGTTGAAGCACTCAGACTACTTCTGGGAGAGAGACAGGAATGAGAATCCTCAACAGGGGACATGGTAAGTTTTATTTGTGGTTATGAATGGATAACTTGCAACCTACGTGTTGTTAGGCTATGCGTAATTACTGTTTTATTGTGCACTGTGCGTAATTGTGTGATTATTGTGGTATTCCTTATGAACAAATAATGTGAGTATATAAAGTTCTAAATATTTTTCTATCTTATGATGCCATTCATTTTTTTCAGATTTTAAAGATGAAGAAGAATATAATTTGCATGGACTTTTTTGGTAGTAGTCCTGTGAATTAAAATATTTACACTAAAATGGCAAGTGCAGACAGTGAGGTGAAAACGTTACTGAACTTTGTAAACTTGGCATCCAGTGACATCAAGGCGGCTCTGGACAAATCAGCCCCTTGCAGGCGCTCTGTGGACCACAGGAAATACCTGCAGAAACAGCTCAAGCGTTTTTCTCAGAAATACGCTCGGATGCCCAGATGCCACACACACAGGTCCACGGAGTCTGGCATCGCCAAAGATGTGGTGAACAAGTCCAGTGCGTATTCATTGGAGACAATTCACCCAAGCACGACGCGCATCAATGAAAAAGGGGGTTCGGATGCGCAAGACGTAGAGAACGCAAGGATGGCTCAAACCCCAACTGTAGACAGTGATAACAGTAAGCAAGAACAGGTACCCATGAGGAAACGTCAACTCCCTGCATCGTTTTGGGAGGAACCCCGATTAGCCCAAACCAACACAGACTATTTGCAGTATGGATGGAAAAAGAGCCACGGTGTGACAGGAATCAACGAGGTTGAAAAAAAAAAAAAAGCTCACGAGGAACCAACACCGACCTTGTTTCTCTCCAATAGACGTGGCTCTGTTGAGAAAGAACCGCTCAAACTGGACGTGGCCTCTCATAACGTCAATGTGTGCGGTTTCTGTCCGTTTCAGTACCACGGACACCACGTCTTTCAGAGTCACATAGTTGTTCCACAATCGGCTGTGGGACTCTGGGGGAAAGCCACAGTGGCTGAAACGGCAACACCGGATATAGCACACCGACATAAGAACTACACGCATGTCGTGGTCAAACCCATACCGACTAAACCCACGGTCCCGCCATCCATTTTCAACGTGTTTGGGTTCATTTAAACACAATTACAAACGTATAAACATAGCTTAATAATTGCCTAAGCAATAATGAAGATGTAAATATTATTTGTTTAGTTCGATTTGCCGTTTGTTTTTATTTCAAACTTTGCATTTCTCTTTTTTTTTAAAGAGTAGTCATAAGCACTTAAGTAGTCTTACATTTCACACCAAACATTTCTGCTTGGAACACCTGCACCTTTACCACTTGGGTTCCATAACGTCTAATAGGAATTTATTATAAAATCATAGCACCGTCTCAAACTGAAAAATGTAGACTACTTCATCTTTCTCATTTTTAAAATGGAAGGGAATTTATGTTGATATAGGAATGGAGTGACATTTGACGTTGTCCATTTTTTGATTAATTGTGATAATCTATGCTAAAGGAGAGGTCTACGGGTGTGTTGATTACCTCATGGTGTATATATTTCTTAAATATACTGGTTTAAAAATGAATTGATCAAAATTACTTGTAGTTCACTGGTGTTTGTCAACAGAAAGTAAAACACAGACTGACAGATAGTTCGCCACATTATTTCTTGATATTTTCTGTTTGTAAATAATACTTGGAGAAATGGAGAAATGACATTTATTTTTTAAATAAACAGTAGATCTTTAGATTTCTTTCTTTGGTTCGAACACCTTATTCAATAGCCTTTTGGCACTGACATTTACAATATGTTACAACAACAACTCAACTATAATATACACTCATTACACTAGGTCTGTAGAAAACACACTTTCAAAACATATTACAAATACAGTGCTGAATATCAACAAGTAAATTCCATCCAAGCAAGCACACTTCATAAAGCCTCACATTGATTGTCTCCCTTTGTTCGACTCGGCCTAAACATCTGAAAGACAGGTATTTTATATGCTTACCTTGAGTTAATTGCAGCTCACATCCACTGTATGTGCACACAACACACACATTCCCCATTACACACATTTTGTCCAATCATCACTACCCCATAAATACAGTTTCAAAAATCCTGTAAACTGGTAATGTAATATACTATAAGGCACAACACACAGGGACACTGACAAGCCTTATTTGCCATCAGGGCAGAAGTCATCAAAGCTGTGTCTGGTCAGGCTGAGGTACTGCAGCAGTCTCTGGGAGGGGTAGACTGTCCAGAGACCCGAGTCTCGACACACCCATCTGCTCACTGATCCTTAGCCTGCACAGGTGCATCAGTGGATGGGCTGACACTGAGGAAACAGCAGGGAACACTGTATTAGATTGTCCCACCTGTTTGAGTGTGTGTGTCTGTGTTCATTGATGTACTCACATGACTTGGTCTTGATGCTGGGCCATTCCTGCCGTCCATCCAGGAGCTCGGCGAGTCTGGCACACAGTTTGTGATGGGATCAACTCACAAAACTAAAGGATATAAGAATGAACAGAAAGAAAAGATAATGAGCATCGTGCCCCCCCCCCCCCCCCAAAAAGGCTATTTATCAAGTTCCCAGAATAATCATGATCACAATAGGAGCCTACTTTGCCTTACCTGTACTTTGCTGACAACAAGTCATGTGCAGGTTAAAAGAGACATGTCATTGGTAGGCAGTACAGTGTTGACGTTGATGACTATGCTGCCCATGCTGTCCTGGGCTGGGTGTGGGCTGCAACCATATGCACATCTGAAGTAGGCCCAGATATCACAGCCATTGACCAAAAGGCACTTGAGAAGAGGTAGGTTATTCATACAGAGTATGATAGCACCAGGGAAGGTGGTGGGACAGAATGGAATGCTGGTGTTATCAGCCCCATGCTCCAGCAGTAGGGGGACAGTCCTGGCACAACCCCGTCTTACAGCTGCTAGTAGAATGGCAGCAATAGTGCTTCCATTGGAAATGGAAAAGTAGAGTGCTGTGATGCAGTGATCCAAATACTGCATGGAGCGATTGTGGGATAGTGTGGCGTTGACATCGGGACCTGTCCTGAGCAATATGGCTGTGACCATGTCCCGGTTGTGCTCTGCAGCCTGGTCGAGGGGGGTGATCGCGCTTTGTGAACTCTGGCCCGACTAGTGACTGGGACAAGCAGGTACACAATACTGGAACAAGGGGACATTAGTACTGTACATAAGAGTAATACAAGAGAGACACGACAAGAGAAACACAGTGCACTCGTACATACTCATGGTGTCCACACTGAGCAGCAACATGTAGAGGTAGGAGTCCTGTCTTGGTGGGTTTGTTGTCGTCTGTGTTGGGAGAGAGTAGCAGCTCCACTATCTCCCTGTGGCAATTTTTACTGGCCTCATACAGGGCTGTAGCACCGTCACATGTCTGCATGTTGATGTCAGCACCTGAGGAAAAAGTGACTTGAGAAAACTGAATGAGTCTAATAAGAATGAATGTATCACCTGTCTGTGTGACTACAGTAAAAAGCCATATGTATTATAAGGCCAACCATGTCATCTGTTACAGCATTACACACACTGTAACCTACCTTTCCTAATGAGGTATCGCATGGCCTCTACGCATCCTTGCTGGGCTGCTACTATTAGTGCTGTAGGTATTGGGAGGATTAATGGTGGCTCCTGCCCTAACCAGCTATTTTTTACCAATGACCTTCCACTGGCATTAAACAAAGCATGTGCGTCCATGTATGCTGATGATTCAACCATATACAGTGCCTTGCAAAAGTATTCATCCCCCTTGGCGGTTTTTCCTATTTTTTTGCATTACCACCTGTAATTTAAATGGATTTTTATTTGGATTTCATGTAATGAACATACTTAAAATAGTCCAAATTGGTGAAGTGAATTATTATTATTTTTTTAATAAATATAAAACTGAAAGTGGTGCGTGCATATGTATTCACCCCCATTGCTATGAAGCCCCTAAATAAGATCTGGTGCAACCAATTACCTTCAGAAGTCACATAATTAGTTAAATAAAGTCCACCTGTGTGCAATCTAAGTGTCACATGATCTGTCACATGATCTGAGTATATATATACACCTGTTCTGAAAGGCCCCAGAGTCTGTAACACCACTAAGCAAGGGACACCACCAAGCAAGCTGCACCATGAAGACCAATGAGCTCTCCAAACAGGTCAGGGACAAAGTTGTGGAGAAGTACAGATCAGGGTTGGGTTATACTTTTTTTTTTACTTTGAACATCCCATGGAGCACCATTAAACCCACCAAAACTCACGGACCAGGCAAGGAGGGAGAGGCAACAAAGAGACCAAAGATAACCCTGAAGGAGCTGCAAAGCTCCACAGCAAAGATTGGAGTATTTGTCCATAGAACCACTTTAAGCCGTATACTCCACAGAGCTCAGCTTTACGGAAGAGTGGCCAGAAAAAGCCATTGCTTAATGAAAGAAAGAAGCAAACATGTTTGGTGTTCGCCAAACGGCGTGTGGGAGACTCCCCAAACATATGGAAGAAGGTACTCTGGTCAGATGAGACTAAAATTAAGCTTTTTGGCCATCAAGGAAAACGCTATGACTGGCGCAAACCTAACACCTCTCATCACCCCGAGAACATCATCCCCACATTGAAGCATGATGGTGGCAGCATCATGCTGTGGGTATGTTTTTCATCGGCAGGGACTGGGAAACTGGTCAGAATTGAAGGAATGATGAATGGCACGAAATACAGGGATATTATTGAGGGAAGCGTGTTTCAGTCTTCCAGAGATTTGAGACTGGGATGGAGGTTCACATTCCAGCAGGACAATGACCCTAAGCATACTGCTAAAGCAACACTCGAGTGGTTTAAGGGGAAACATTTAAATGTCTTGGAATGGCCTAGTCAAAGCCCAGACCTCAATCCAATATGACTAAAAGATTGCTGTACACCAGCGGAACCCATCCGACTTGAAGGAGATGGAGCAGTTTTGTCTTGATGAATGGGCAAAACTCTCAGTGGCTAGATGTGCCAAGCTTACAGAGACATACCCCAAGGGACTTGCAGCTGTAATTGCTGAAAAAGGTGGCTCTACAAAGTATTGACTTTGGGAGGTGAATAGTTATGTACACTCAAGTTTTCCGTTTTTTTAAACTTATTTCTTGTTTGTTTCACAAGAAAAAATATTTTGCATCTTCAAAGTGGTAGGCATGTTGTGTAAATCAAATGATACAAACCCCCCAAAATCAGAGCATTGAGCAAGAGCATTGTATTTGGTACAAATCATTCCTTAAGTTCTAGACCTCAGCTGAATCTGGTAATGAGTTGTGTGGCTATTGAACAAGTTTAGAGACTAAATTACTTGGCGTTACCTTAGATTGTTAACTGTTATGGTCAAAACATATAGATTAAATAGTTGTAAAGATGGGGAGAGGTCTGTCCGTAATAAAGACTTGCTTTGCTTTTTTGACACCACACTCCAAAAAGCAAGTTCTCCAGGCTCTAGTTTTGTCTAATCTTAATTACTGTCCAGTCGTGTGGTCCAGTGCTGCAAGGAAATACCTAGTAAGCTGCCGCTGGCCCAGAACAGAGTGGCACGTTTTGCTCTTCATTGTAATCAGAGGGCTGATATAAATACTATGTATGCCAGTCTCTCTTGGCTAAGAGTTGAGAGACTGACTGCATCACTTCTTTTTATAAGAAACATTAAGGTGTTGGAAATCCCAAATTGTTTGCATAGTCAATTTACACACAGCTCTGACACACACACACTTATCCCACCATGGGTATTTCACTGTCCCCAAATCCAGAACAAATTCAAGAAAGCATACAGTATTATATAGAGCCCTTATTGCATGGAACTTCCTTCCATCTCATATTGTTCAAATAAACAGCAAACCTGGTTTCAAAAAACCAGATAAATTAACACCTCACGGCACAATGTCTCTCCCCTATTTGACCTAGATAGTTTGTGTGTATGCATTGATATGTAGGCCTCCGTGTGCCTTTTTAAACAATGTATTTAGTTCTGTCCTTGAGCTGTTCTTGTCTATTGATGTTCTATATTATGTCATTCTGTATTATGTCATGTTTTGTGTGGACCCCAGGAAGAGTAGCAGCTGCTTTTGCAACAGCTAATGGGAATCCTAATAAAATACCAAATCTCTATGTTGTCCCTGCACACTGCCTCGTGGAGGGCTGTCCAGCCCCGGTTACACCTCTGGTTCACTGTGGCACCGAATGACAGGATGAGGCTCACCATTTGGGGCTCCCGAGTGGCGCAGTGGTCTAAGGCACTGCATCTCAGTGCAAGAGGCGACACTACAGTCCCTGGTTTGAATCCAGGCTGAATCACATCCGGCCGTGATTGGGAGTCCCATAGGGTGGCGCACAATTGGCCCAGCGTCGTCCGGGTTTTGCTGGGGTAGGCCGTGATTGTAAATAAGAATTTGTTCTTAACTGAATTGGCTAGTTAAATAAAGGTTAAATAAAAATACATTTAAATTCTTCACATTCTCCCGCTCACACGCTAGAAAGCATCAGAGAACATTGGGTTAGACAGACTGGCAGAAGACACCATGCTTCAGTACAGGCCTACATATTCCTCAAAGCCATTATCTTACATGCTATAGCCACGTAGGGTGCTGTACCTTTGTATAGGGGAGTCTCTTTGTTCTTGTTGCTGATGTCAGGGTCTGGTCCTGGCTGTAGGAGGCATTGCACACAGAACAGTTGCTGCCTGGAAAATGACAGGAGGAGAGCAGCCTGTTCTTGGAGGGTGCGCTTGTCAACTAATCCTGGTTGGGCTGGAGGGGAAATAATATACACATAAACAAAATGCTTTAACATGCTTTAACATCCAGTCTATAATTCAACCCCAATTTAATTTAGGCCCATTAACAAAAGGCAAGGATTTGCATTTAAAGACTATAAAAATGATGCTTTCAATGTGTAGCTTTCAGCAGTGCCTTTACGCATTCAGCTTGGCCACAATATGCAGCCTCATGCAAAGGTATTAATCCTTCTTTGTTCTCTTTCATCAGGCTGAGTGGTGCAGTCACTGACAGCTCTTTCACAGCTTGAGCATCACCTCTCTGGATGGCAAACACTGTTGGATCGACATCCCTACAATGAAGAGGGAAGGCAAATGACTGGAAGAGACAATGCAGAATGTAGGTTAATGGATGCAGGTTTATGATACCGAGTTCTCTCATAAATCTAGTTGTTCATGTTTTTAAATAAAGAGTAAGCAAATCCGTGATTTTATTTTCTAGTGTTTAGATATAATGGCAATAATGTATGGTCCTTGTAAATCAATAAATATTATAATTAATTATATAAAATATAAATGTTTACTAGACTGAAACAGACCCCACTAATTCAGTCCACGGGGATTGCCCTGCGCTTCACAATTAACAAAATACTCACTCAGCTGACATAAAGTCGTTCTGCCATCGCCGATCAGCGCATTTTTATATTTTTATTAAACTAGGAAAGTCAGTTAACAAATTATTATTTACAATGACTGCCTAGGCCGGCCAAACCCTAACGACGACGTGCCAATTGTGCGCAGCCCTATGGGACTCCCAATCACGGCCGATTGTGATACAACCTGGAATCGAACCAGGGTCTGTAGTGATGCCTCTAGCACTGAGATGTAGTGCCTTAAACCACTGTGCCACTCGGGAGCCCACACCGTTGGATACTTTACCTAAAGACGGGTTGCTCTTGTTCCCACCATAACGAAATTGCGATAGATACTCGGAATAAGTTAATCTCATCATTATTTTAGTGCATCTACACACGTTGTAGAGGACACGCGGCAGAGCAGCAGTCGAGCAATGACAGCAGTGAGGGGAGGATAGCCAGGGCTCTGCGGTGCTGTCAAAGATTATTTTAGGACCGTATTGACATGTGAATGCACTCCAGCATCCTCCGCCCAAAGATAAAGGCAAATAGCATCAGGATACTTTGGGCATCTGTTCTCCATTAACCCGTTAGTTTTTATTATGACATTTGCAAACAGGTAGGTGTTTTTATATTTTGGTACATTAAAAATAGGTGTTATACTAATTTGACTGGAATTGTCAATAACTTGAATATAAAAAATGGCCCTGGTTATTTTAACAAAAGTATTAACCCAACTCCATTCGGTAAAAAAGTCAAATTATGGCTTCTTTACCATATAGCATTTGTGCAAAAATGCTGAACAGCATGGAAATCTTAACAATATGAGCATTAGTGCCTATTGCCTGTTACCACATGATGCTCTTCAGAGTTTGATGCCTATGGCTGCTGTATATCCCACCATATAGTGAGTGATAGGGGCTCAGATATTTATTTATATTATCTTGGTTGAAACTATATTAAATAAAATAAAATTAAACTAACTTGATCCTGCAGAATGTTGGACATAGTAGAATTGACTCAATTAGACAAGAGAGGGAATAAGAATACATACAGGACATATCTTCTTTGTAAGGACTCACCTTAACATCTTGATGGATGAGGGGATTGTAGGCAGAGTCTGATGGTTAGATATGTCTGTGTTATCTTCAATATTTAGTCTCTGGCATAGTGTTATGGACAGGCTGGCTGGGAAGGTCACATTGGTGGTCACTATATTGCCCTAAACAACTAGGTTACCCAGCACTTCCCTGTTGTCCTCATAGCCCAGGGTTGGTCCTGGAGTTACAACACATGGACCTGGAAGGAAGTTGAAAGCATGAATGAATTAATCATAAAACAAAATATTCCTCTCAGTCATCAAACATAGAATTAAGAATTTCCCTTTAAAATCCTGCAATCGTGAAATAGGGGCGAAATGAGAGCACACAACAAAATTGAGCTGCATCACCTTGATTCATGAAAGAACTGGCATGCAAAATCAAAGGCAGAAAATGTTAAATCCTGAAACAAATAATGTACACATAGTCATAAGTTTTCGGCATGTGGAGTAACCTAAGAGCCAGGCACTCCTGTTGGGAGAGAGGACAGCCATCTGTGCTGCCAGACTAGGGAGCAAGTAGCCCCAGCAGTGGTGATGCCTTTTAAGGGCATGTTTGGCCCTGTCCGGGGGTATCATCGGATGGGGCCACAGTGTCTTCTGATCCCTCCTGTCTCAGCCTCCAGTATTTATGCTGCAGTAGTTTATGTGCCGGGGGGCTAGGGTCAGTCTGTTTCATCTGGAGTATTCTCTTGTCTTATCCGGTGTCCTGTGTGAATTTAAATATGCCCTCTCTAATTCTCTCTTTCTCTCTTTCTCTTGGAGAACCTGAGCCCTAGGACCATGCCTCGGGACTACCTGGCATGATGACTCCTTGCTGTCCCCAGTCCACCTGGCCATGCTGCTGCTCCAGTTTCAACTGTTCTGCCTGCGGCTACGGAACCCTGACCTGTTCACCGGACGTGCTTGTTGCACCCTCGACAACTACAATGATTATTATTATTTGACCATGCTGGTCATTTATGAACATTTTAACATCTTGACCATGTTCTGTTATAATATCCACCCGGCACAGCCAGAAGAGGACTGGCCACCCCTCATAGCCTGGTTCCTCTCTAGGTTTCTTCCTAGGTTTTTGGCCTTTCTAGGGAGTTTTTCCTAGGGAGTTTTTCCTAGCCACCGTGCCTCTTTCACATGCATTGCTTGCTGTTTGGGGTTTTAGGCTGGGTTTCTGTACAGCACTTTGAGATTTCAGCTGATATACGAAGGGCTATATAAATACATTTGATTTGATTTGATTTAACTTTGTTTGGTTCCACTTGATTCCACTGCTCTTATTAAAGGCCTCTCTGGCTTGAGGGCTTACATGGCTATGGCAGAGATTATGAAGGAGTATTACAATCACCCACACAACAGCTTGAATTACAGTCTCTGGTGATATCTATACAACTTTTGTGACACATAAGATAATCACTCAGTGATAAGAAAACAAACAGTCAACATCCAGAAATAAGATTAGCTCTGCAAAAAGGCAATGTTAAAATGTATTGGGGAAGTAAAAAGCCTTCTCCAGTATATTACATTTTTTTCAGACAAAGTCTAAAACATATTTATAGATAAGCATACGTATTATGAAGTCAATGCAGAATTTCTCAATCTTTGAATTCCCAAAGCTCTCTCTGACAGTCTCAGAATAACATTCCTATTTCAGAGCACCCCAAAGCATATCTCCAATATCTGTTATTAGACAATAACACTGGTTGAGGCTGTGGGTTCATTGGTACTGATTGCTATTTGCTGTCTAACTGTCAAGTCTTGACAGTCAAGTAAATGTGTCTTTGTCTGGTTAAGATCCAATGTCATACCATTACATCTTAAACCATGTCACGATCGTGTGGTGAGACGGACCAAGGCACATCATGATTAAAGTTCCACATATTTATTCAAGCGAAACTTCCAAACAAAAAGAAACTAACAACGAACCGTGACATCAACAGTGCAACATGCACTAACAAAACAAGATCCCACAAAACACAGTGGGGAAATGGCTGCCTAAATATGATCTCCAATTAGAGGCAACGATTACCAGCTGCCTCTAATTGGGAACCATACCAAGCACACCAACATAGAAATAATAAACCTAGAACACCCCTAGTCACGCCCTGAGCTACTATACCATAGAGAACCAAGGGCTCTCTCTGGTCAGGGCGTGACAAACCAGCATAATGTTTACTTCTGAAGAGTGAGAAAATCCTGGCTTTAAGTTCTAAATGTAATAATTACTGCCTTTCTGGTTTATCAACATATCTCCTTAAAACAGGCTTAGCAACTTGCTCAATTATATTTTCTGAAAATTGCAGAGCATCAGTTGTTGACAGTTAGACACTGTTGGAAATGGTTGAGGTGTAGATTATAAACTACCCATTGCAACCCAAAGTGGTATTCAGTTGAAACTTTGTTAAATTGAAACTGTAGCCTACTGACTTGGCTGTAATAAAATATTAAATTGTTGGTGTCAAATGAACTCAGCCTGGTCACAGACTAGACTTAACATAGTAAACATGAATCCCAAAACACTGAAATGAGTATGATATGTTAGCTTTGGTATGGTTACATAAGACAGATAGTTACTTAAAGCAAAAATGAAAGAAGGGTGGTTGGTCGGGATGGATGGGTGTATAATGCGAATGTCTAGCAACCTAAAAGGTTGCGAGTTTGAATCTCATCACTTACAACTTAGCATTTTAGGTAATTAGTAACTTTTGAACTACTTACTACTTTTTAGCTACTTTGCAACTACTTAGCATGTTAGCTAATCTAACCCTAACCCGAATCCTAACCTTAGCCCCTAGCCTAGCTAACGTTAGCCAGTTAGCTAACATTAGCCACCTAGTTAGAACTCGTAACATATATTTTTATCAAATTCATAAACATATTGTACATATTAGAGCGTTGGACAAGTAACCGAAAGGTTGCAAGATCGAATCCCTGAGCAGAGAAGGTAAAAATCTGTCGTTCTGCCCCTGAACAAGGCAGTTAACCCACTGTTCTTAGGCCATCATTGAAAATAAGAATTTGTTCTTATTTAACTAGGCAAGTCAGTTAAAGGTAAAATTAAAAATAAAAATATATATATATATATATATATATATATATATATATATATATTGCCATCACTAGCACATTAGAGGCTGCTGCCTTATATACATATACTTGAAATCACTGGCCCCTTTAATAATGTTTACATATTTTGCATTACTCATCTCATATGTATATACTGTATTCTATACTATTCTACTGAATCTTAGTGTATGCCGCTCTGACATTGCTCATCCAAAAATGTATATGTTCTTAATTCCATTCCTTTACCTTAGATTGTGTGTATTGTTAGATATTATTGCACTGTTGGACCTAGAAACACAAGCATTTCATTACACCTGCAGTAACATCTGCCAAACATGTGTATGTGACAAATAACATTTGATTTGGCACATTTGTAACATATTGTACGTTTTGCAAATTCGTAACATATAATACGAAATGGGTAATGGACATCCACAAATTAATACATACCATACAAAATGTAACATATCATACTAAATGGAGTGTCTCGGATTTACATACAGAATAATATGAAATGCTCTGAGGCTAGGTTGATGAACTAGATCCGTGCCTACTCATCTGGAAAATGATCTGAAGTCAATATAGAATCAAGAAAAATGCTGGCACCGATCAAGTAGGCTGGATACCTTACAGTTATTGACCATGCATGCAGATATCTATATATAGTACCAGTCAAAAGTTTGGACACACATACTAATTCCATTTTTTTTGTACTATTTTCTACATTGTAGAATAATAGTGAAGACATTAAAACTATGAAATAACACATATGGAGTCATGTAGTATCCAAAAAAGTGTTACAAAAACCAAAATATATTTTATATTTGAGATTCTTCAAAGTAGCCACCCATTGCCTTGATGACAGCTTGCACACTCTTGGCATTATCTCAACCAGCTTCATGAGGTAGTCATCTCGAATGCATTTCAGTTAACAGGTGTGCCTTGTTAAAAGTTAATTTGTGGAATTTCTTTCCTTCTTAATGCGTTTGAGCCAATCAGTTGTGTTGTGACAAGGTAGGGGTGGTATACATAAGATAGCCGTATTTAGTAAAATACCAAATCTATATTATAGCAAGAACAGCTCAAACAAGCAAAGAGAAACGACAGTCCATCATTACTTTAAGACATGAAGGTCAGTCAATGCGGAAATGTCATGAACTTTGAACGTTTCTTCAAGTGCAGTCGCAAAAACCATCAAGCCCTATGATGAAACTAGCTCTCATGAGGACCGCCACAGGAAAGGAAGACCCAGAATTACCTCTGCTGCAGAGGATAAGTTCATTAGAGTGAACTGCACCAGCGTTCAAGCAACAGACATCAACTGTTCAGAGGAGACTGCGTGAATCAGGCCTTCATGGTCGAATTGCTGCAAAGAAACCACTACTAAAGGACACCAATAAGAAGAAGAGACTTGCTTGGGCCAAGAAACGAGCAATGGACATTGGACCGTTGGAAATCTGTCCTTTGGTCTGATGAGTCCAACCGTCTTTGTGAGACGCAGAGTAAGTAAACGGATTTCTGCATGTGTGGTTCCCACCATGAAGCATGGAGGAGATTTGCTGGTGACACTGTCTGTGATTTATTTAGAATTCAAGGCACACTTAACCAGCATGGCTACCACAGCGACACGCCATCCCATCTGGTTTGCGCTTAGTGGGACTATAAATGTTTTTTCAACAGGGCAATGACCCAAAACAGACCTCCAGGATGTGTAAGGGCTATTTGACCAAGAAGGAGAGTGATGGAGTGCTACATCAGATGACCTGGCCTCCACAATCACCTGACCCCAACCCAATTGAAATGGTTTGGGATGAGTTGGACCGCAGAGGGAAGGAAAAGCAGCCAACAAGTGCTCAGCATATGTGGGAACTACCTCAAGACTGCTGGAAAAGCATTCCAGGTGAAGCTGGTTGAGAGAATGCCAAGAGTGTGCAAAGCTGTCAAAGGCAAAGGGTGGCTGCTTTGAAGAATCTAAAATATGTTTTGATTTGTTTAACACTTTTTGTCTTACTACATATGTGTTATTTCATAGTTTTGATGTCTTCACTATTGTAACGACCCTGGGTTTATAAGCGCGGAAATCGAGTCTGCCGCTGGAGCATGCTTTTGCGGCACAGTCGATAGCGCGCCGGACTTCGGGCTTGAAGGTCGAGGGTTCGAAACCTGCTCTTTGCTGTTTCATTACACTATTATTCTACAATGTAGAAAATAGTAAGAATAAAGAAAAACCCTTTAATGAGTAGGTCAATCAAATTAATTTATAAAGCCCTTCTTACATCAGCTAATGTCAAAGTGCTGTACAGAAACCCAGCCTAAAACCCCAAAACAGCAAGCAATGCAGGTGTAGAAACACGGTGGGTAGGAAAAACTCCCTAGAAAGGCCTAGAGTAGGTGCATCCAAACTTTTGACTGGTACTGAATTTAAAATGTAATGTATAAGAATTGTTCTATTTAGATGGAGACAAAGTTGATGATGTGTTTGCAATGTCAGTCTTAATTTATAAAGGCGACTGCCTTTTGTGGAGTACCTTTCAGTTGCTTTCCATCCGGGAATTAGAACGCCTCCCGGGCAGTTGCTATGACAACCGAGAAACGATCCCCTCGCATTCCCTCTCCCCTCCCCCTGGTTCCTCGGCAACATGTAACACAAATTCAGGAAAACACCCAATCCGGAGGACCTTTGTTGCTCTCTTGTTCGTGTGCACGGAACAATTATTTCAGGAACACAACAAATGCTGCGTTTTATAATCTTATTGGAGTTCTGTTCACTCTCAAGGATCATCCTTATTTTATAAAATACAAGTTGCAACACCTAAAAATATGGAGACTCTTCCTTGTATAAATAAAGGTGATCCTCGTCTAAAGCTGAAAGTGGAGAATAGAATGAAAAACATTTTTGTAACGCAATTTGAGGAAACTAGGTATGTTACAATCAACTTTTGTAATCTTATGCACGATAATTATAGCCCATCTGTTTACCTTCAGTTGTGCTAATCTTTGATAAACTTTAATTGAATAATTATATCGTAGGTCCATGACAATTGGATGCATCATGATTTGCATTTTAATTATATTTCACAATTATGCAGCTCAAGTTTAGTTTGTAATGGACTACCAATTTCAGCACTACATTGCCATTAAACGTTTGGATTATGTATTTCCCCTGACATAGACAAGAAGATGAAAATGTCAATCACATACCTGTTATAACAGAGGTAAGTAGTCCTCATTAGATTTTATTTGAACACAAAACATAGGCCAGTGTCTTGGTGTAGATATATTTGATGTGAAGTATTCTTATGACTAGTGATTTCCCATGTAGACCGCTAGCAGAGTCCTGGAGACAGGAGTGAACACATTACAGAGAACCCTTGTCCTGAAGAAGCAGGTGGAGGTGGATGAAGTGGATAGGCAGCTGGCACAGAAACGACAGGAATTCAAAGGCCGCATGCAGGCCCTTGCACAGAGGAAGGCAGAGCTAGAGCTGAAACAGCAGGCGGTGAGTTACATTTAAGCAATAAGGCCTGAGAGGGTGTGGTATATGGCCAATATACCACGGCTAAGGGCTGTTCTCCCGCACGACACAACGCGGAGTGCTAGGACACAGCCCTCAGCTGTGGTATATTGGCCATATATTACACTTCCCCGAGGTACCTTATTGCTATTATTAACTGGTTACCAACGTAATTAGAGCAGTGAAAATAAAATGTTGTCATACCCGTGGTATACCACGGCTTTCAGCCAATCAGCATTTAGGGCTCGAACCACCTAGTTTATAATACACAATTCCCGATGAGCTAAGGCATTTCAAATCCATGGACAGGTGAAATGATACAGATACTGTATAGGCTTAACATAGAACCAAGATATACAGTATTGACCTGCTTATGTGTACATATCTTGACTCTTTCCCTTGGGTTTATGATCTCATCCAGACTAAAGACAGAGCTAAGAAATTTGAGAAGTTTGTTGAGGACAATGAGGTAAAGCGCCGTCGGGCCCTGAAGAAGTACCAGGCAGCGAGGAAGCAGAACGATCTGAAGCAGAACGAGAAAGAGGAGTTCACTGAACAGCTGGAAAAACTGCAGGCCAGGTGAATGGGAGCTGGTTTTTGTATTGGGAAACTTCTTGCACAGATACTTGTTGGTCCCTCTTCACCTGATATCTTTTTTCCCAATCTCTACAGGCAGCAGTATTTAAAGGACAGGGTGACCAAGTATGAAATGTACGAAGACTACATGATGAAAATGTTAGATTTTCTCCCAGAGAGTAAGTTCATGTTTTTTGTAATTGAATATACTGTATTTTCTTAGTTGATTATCTTAGTTGAATCAATACCTAGATCTAGAAAACTATTGTTTGAAATTTATGTTGAAATATTGGATTGTTGCCTCCAACAAATAAACATAAAATGACAGTGTTGGTTGTGAGGTACAATACAATAAGTATGTTTGTTTCTTAACCTGCCTGTGACTGTAGATTACCTGGAGTATGGGGCAGACTCCCTGGTGATGCCCATCATCCGGCGCCATGAGACCCTGTCGCTCACGCATCAGGACCTGGTGGAGCGCCTGGGCCAGCTGGTGGAAGAGCTGGAGCAGGGCCAGCGCAACCTGGACAGCCTGAAGCAGGAGCACAACACCAACAAGCTGGTCAGACATACACATACAGTACCAATCAAAAGTTTGGACACACTTATTCATTCCAGGGTTTTCTATATACTGTTTTCTACATTATAGACTAATAGTGAAGACATCAAAACTATGAAATAACACATATGGAATCATGTAGTCACCAAAAAGTGTTAAATCAAAATATATTTTATATTTGAGATTCTTCAAAGTAGCCACCCTTTGCCTTGATAACAGCTTTTCACACTCTTGGCATTCTCTCAACCAGCTTCATGAGGTAGTCACCTGGAATGCTTTTCAATTAAAAGGTGTGCCTTGTTAAAAGTTCATTTGTGGAATTTCTTTCTTTCTTAATGAGTTTGAGCCAATCAGTTGTGTTGTGACAAGGTAGGGGTGGTATACAGAAGATAGTCCTATTTGGTAAAACACCAAGTCCATATTATGGCAAGAACAGCTCAAATAAGCAAAGAGAAATGACAGTCCATCATTACTATAAGACATGAAGGTCAGTCAATGCAGAAATGTCAAGAACTTTGAACGTTTCTTCAAGTGCAGTCGCAAAAACCATCAAACGCTATGACAAAACTGGCTCTCATGATGACCCCCACAGGAAAGGAAGAACCAGAGTTACCTCTGCTGCAGAGGATACATTCATTAGAGTTAACTGCACCTCAGATTGCAGCCCAAATATATGCTTCACAGTGTTCAAGTAACAGACACATCTCAACATCAACTATTCAGAGGAGACTGCATGAATCAGGCCTTCATTTAATTAAAATCTTTTTTTTAACCTTTATTTAACTAGGCAAGTCAGTTAAGAACAAATTCTTATTTTCAATGACAGCCTAGGAACAGTGGGTTAACTGCCTTGTTCAGGGGCAGAACGACAGATTTGTACCTTGTCGGCTCGGGGATTCGATCTTGCAACCTTTCGGTTACTAGTCCAACGCTATAACCCCTTGGTCGAATAGCTGCAAAGAAACCACTACTAAAAGGACACCAATAATAAGAAGAGACTTGGGCATTAGACCAGTGGAAATCTGTCCTTTGGTCTGATGAGTCCAAATTTGAGATTGTTGGTTCCAACCGCCGTGTCTGAGATGCAGAGTAAGTAAACGGATGATCTCTGCATCTTTGGTTCTCACCATGAAGCATGGAGGAGATTTGCTGGTGACACTGTTTGTGATTTATTTTGAATTCAAGACACACTTAACCAGCATGGCTAGTACAGCATTCTGCAGTGATACGCTATCCCATCTGGTTTGCGCTTAGTGGGACTGTCATTTGTTTTTCAACACGACAATGACCCAAAACAGACCTCCAGGTTATGTAAGAGCTATTTGACCAAGAAGGAGACTGATGGAGTGCTGAATCAGATGACCTGACCTCCACAATCACCTGACCTCAACCCAATTGAGATGGTTTGGGATGAGTTGGACCGCAGAGTGAAGGAAAAGCAGCCAACAAGTGCTCAGCATATGTGGGAACAAGACTGTTGGAAAAGCATTCCTCATGAAGCTGGTTGAGAGAATGCCAAGACTGTGCAAAGCAAACTTTGAAGAATCTAAAATATATTTTGATTTGTTTAACACTTTTTGGGTTACTACATACGTGTTATTTCATAGTTTTGATGTCTTCACTATTATTCTACAATGTAGAAAATAGTAAAAAATAAAATCCCTTGAATGAGTAAGTGTGTCCAAACTTGACTAGTACTGTACATGCTGACCAGACCGCTCGCTTCAAATCAAAGTTTGTCACGTGCGCTGAATACAACAGGTGTAGACCTTACAGTGATAATGCTTACTTACAGGCTCTAACCAATAGCGCAAAAAAGTTGTTAGGTGAACAATAGGTAAGTAAAGAAATAAAACAACAGTAAAAAGACAGGCTATATATAGTAGCGAGGCTATAAAAGTAGCGAGGTTACATACAGGCACCGGTTAGTCAGGCTGATTGAGGTAGTATGTACATGTAGATATGGTTAAAGTGACTATGCATATGATGAACAGAGAGTAGCAGTAGCGTAAAAGAGGGGTTGGCAGGTGGTGGGTGGCGGGACACAATGCAGATAGCCCGGTTAGCCAATGTGCGGGAGCATTGGTTGGTCGGCCCAATTGAGGTAGTATGTACATGATTGTATAGTTAAAGTGACTATGCATATATGATAAACAGAGAGTAGCAGCAGCGTAAAAAGAGGGGTTGGGGGGGGGCACACAATGCAAATAGTCCAAGTAGCCATTTGATTACCTGTTCAGGAGTCTTATGGCTTGGGGGTAGAAACTGTTGAGAAGCCTTTTTGAATAGGCTTTGTCGTGCCTTCTTCACGACTGTCTTGGTGTGTTTGGACCATTCTAGTTTGTTGTTGATGTGGACACCAAGGCACTTGAAGCTCTCAACCTGCTCCACTACAGCCCCGTCGATGAGAATGGAGGCGTGCTCGGTCCTCCTTTTCCTGTAGTCCACAATCATCTCCTTTGCCTTGGTTACGTTGAGGGATAGGTTGTTATTCTGGCAGCACCCGGCCAGGTCTCTGACCTCCTCCCTATAGGCTGTCTCATCGTTGTCGGTGATCAGGTCTACCACTGTTGTGTCGTCTGCAAACTTAATGGTGTTGTGCCTGGCCATGCAGTCATGGGTGAACAGGGAGTACAGGAAGGGACTGAGCATGCACCCATGTGGAGCTCCAGTGTTGAGGATCAGCGTGGAAGATGTGTTGCTACCTACCCTCACCACCTGGGGGCAGCCCGTCAGGAAGTCCAGGATCCAGTTGCAGAGGGAGATGTTTAGTCCCAGGTTCCTTAGCTTAGTGATGAGCTTTGAGGGTACTATGGTGTTGAACGCTGAGCTGTAGTCAATGAATAGCATTCTCACATAAGTGTTCCTTTTGTCCAGGTGGGAAAGGGCAGTGTGGAGTGCAATAGAGATTGCATCATCTGTGGATCTGTTTGGGCGGTATGCAAATTAGAGTGGGTCTAGGGTTTCTCGGATAATGGTGTTGATGTGAGCTATTACCATCCTTTCAAAGCACTTCATGGCTACAGATGTGAGTGCTACGGGTCTGTAGTCATTTAGGCAGGTTGCCTTTGTGTTCTTGGGCACAGGGACTATAGTGGTCTGCTTGAAACATGTTGGTATTACAGACTCAATCAGGGACATGTTGAAAATGTCAGTGAAGACACCTGCCAGTTGGTCAGCACATGCCCGGAGCACACGTCCTGGTAATCCGTCTGGCCCCGCAGCCTTGTGTATGTTGACCTGTTAAACCTGATATGGTTAGGGGGCAGTATTTTCACGGACGGATTGAAAAAACGTACCCGATTTAAACTGGTTACTACTCTTGCCCAGAAATGAGAATATGCATATTATTAGTAGATTTGGATAGAAAACACTCTGAAGTTTCTAAAACTGTTTGAATGGTGTCTGTGAGTATAACAGAACTCATATGGCAGGCAAAAACCTGAGAAAAAGTCAACCAGGAAGTGTAGGATCTGAGAAATGTAGTTCTTTCTAGTCCCTTTCGAAACTACAGTATCTGTGCTGTTACGTTGCACTTTCTAAGGCTTCCATTGGCTGTCTAAAGCCTTCAGAAAGTGGATTGAGCCTTCTCCTGTCTCTGGGCAGAGTATAGGAGCTCAGTTACTGAGTGGTCTGCCTGAGGACAAAGAGATTGGATATGCGCGTTCCTGCGAGCATGCTGTTTTTTCTTTTCCTCCTTGAATGAATACACTATTGTCCGGTTGGAATATTATCGCAATTGTACGTTAAAAATACCATAAAAATGTATTTTAAACAGCGTTTGACATGCTTCTAAGTACGGTAATGGAACATTTTGACTTTGTCTCGAATTGCGCTCGAGCGTTACCCTTTGGATAGTGACCTGAACGCATGAACAAAACGGAGGTATATTTGGACATAACTATGGATTATTTGGAACAAAAACAACATTTCTTGTGGAAGTAGCAGTCCTGGGAGTGCATTCTGATGAAGATCAACAAATACAATATTTTAATACTAATTCTGAGTTTAGGTTGCCCCGAACTTGGCGGGTGTCTGAATAGCTCGCTGTGATGGCGAGCTATGTACTCAGAATATTGAAAAATGTGCTTTCGCCGAAAAGCTATTTTAAAATCTGACACAGTGATTGCATAAAGGAGTTCTGTATCTATAATTAAAAAAATAATTGTTATGTATTTTGTCAACGTTTATGATGAGTATTTTTGTAAATTCACCAGAAGTCTTTGGTGGGAATACATTTTCTGAACATCACGCGCCAATGTAAAAAGCTGTTTTTGGATATAAATATGAACTTGATTGAGCAAAACACACAAGTATTGTATAACAATGTCCTAGGAGTGTCATCTGATGAAGATCATCAAAGGTTAGTGCTTCATTTAGCTGTGTTTTGGGTTTTATTGACATATATGCTTGCTTGGAAAATGGCTGTGTGGTTATTTTGGTCTATGTACTCTCCTAACATAATCTAGCAGAACGCCTAGATGTAAGAGGTTAGGTCTTACTCACGTCGGCTATGGAGAGCGTGATCACACAGTCGTCCAGAACAGCTGATGCTCTCATGCATGCCTCAGTGTCACTTTCCTCGAAGCGTGCATAGAAGTGATTTAGCTTGTCTGGTAGGCTCGTGTCACTGGGCAGCTCGTGGCTGTGCTTCCCTTTGTAGTCTGTAATAGTTTGCAAGCCCTGCCACATAAGACGAGCGTCGGAGCTGGTGTAGTACGATTCAATCTTAGCCCTGTATTGACGCTTTGCCTGTTTGATGGTTTGTCGCAGGGCATAGCAGGATTTCTTGTAAGCTTCCGGGTTAGAGTCCTGCACCTTGAAAGCGGCAGCTCTACCCTTTAGCTCAGTGCGAATGTTGCCTGTAATCCATGGCTTCTGGTTGGGGTACGTTTGTACAGTCATTGTGGGGACGATGTCCTCGATGCACTTATTGATAAAGCCAGTGACTGATGTGGTGTACTCCTCAATGCCATCGGAAGAATCCCGGAACATGTTCCAGTCTGTGATAGAAAAACAGTCCTGTGGTTTAGCATCTACTTCATCTGACCACTTTTTTATAGACCGAGTCACTGGTGCTTCCTGCTTTAATTTTTGCTTGTAAGCAGGAATCAGGAGGATAGAGTTGTGGTCGGATTTACCAAATGGAGGGCGAGGGAGAGCTTTGTACGCGTCTCTGTGTGTGGAGTACACGCAATCTAGATTTTCTTTCCCTCTGGTTGCACATTTAACATGTTGATAGAAATTTGGTAGAACTGATTTAAGTTTCCCTGCATTAAAGTCTCCGGCCACTAGGAGCGTCGCCTCTGTGTGAGTGGTTTCCTGTTTGATTATTTCCTTATACAGCTGACTGAGTGCGGTCTTAGTGCCAGCATCTGTCTGTGGTGGTAAATAAACAGCCACAAAAAGTATGGCTGAAAACCCTCTAGGCAAGTAGTGTGGCCTGCAATTTATCACAATATACTCTACTTCAGGCGAGCAAAATCTAGAGACTTCCTTAGATTTCGTGCACTAGCTGTTTACAAATATGCACAGACCGCCCCCCCTCGTCTTACTGGAGTGTGCTGTTCTATCTTGCCGGTGCAGCGTATATCCCGCTAGCTTGTGTGTGCCATTGCGTGCCTGTTGATTTTGTCCACCCACACCAGAATTGATCAGCACACGCAGGTTGAAATATCAGAAACTCTGAATTAACTATATTAATTTGAGGACAGGTCGATAAGCAAACATTTATGGCAATTTAGTTAACTAGCTTGCTGTTGCTAGCTAATTTGTCCTGGGATATAAACATTGGGTTGTTGTTTTACCTGAAATGCACAAGGTCCTCTACTCCAACAATTAATCCACAGATAAAAGGGTAGGCTGAGTTTGTTTCTAGTAATCTCTCCTCCTTCAAGCTTCTTCTTCTTTGGACTTTATATGGCTGTGGGCCTCAGTTCATCTTTCAAATCACCCACGTGGGTATATGCTCCTAAAAACCAATGAGATAGCACGTGGGTATATACTTGTAAAAAAACAATGAGGAGATGGGAGAGGTGGGACTTGCTGCGCATCAAGCGTCACAAATAGAACCAAATTCTATTTTAGCGGCTGACTACGCAGACACTTTGACTTGCGCGAGCAGTGTGGGTGCAATGATTGAATAACATGTAGGTGTACATTTATTTTGCAACTCTCGTGCACGCGACGCAAGTGGTGTGGTCAGCATGTTAGAAATACATGTAGAGTGCCTTCAGAAAGTATTCATACCTCTTGACTTTTTCCACATTTTGTGTTACAAGCTCCCGAGTGACACAGCGGTCTAAGGCCCTGCATCTCAGTGCTAGTAGTGTCACTACAGACCCTGGTTCGATTCCAGGCTGTATCACAACCGGCCGTGATTGGGAGTCTCATAGGGCGGCGCACAATTGCCCCAGCGTCGTCTGGGTTAGGGTTTGGCCGGGGTAGGCCGTCATTTTAAACAAGAGTTTGTTCTTAACTGACTTGCCTAGTTAAATAAAGTTTAAATAAAAAAATTAAATGGATTAAATTCAGATTGTGTCACATGCCTACACACAATACCCCATCATGTCAAAGTACAAATTAATTAGAAATTAAAAGCTGAAAGGCCTTGAGTCAATAAGTATTCAACCTCTTTATGGCAAGCGTAAATAAATTCAGGAGTAAAACTTTGCTTAACAAGTCACATATTAAGTTGCATGGACTATAGTGTTTAACTAGTTAAGGTTAAATAAATAAAATTAATATGATTTTTGAATGACTACCTCATCTATGTACCTCACACAAACAATTTTCTGTAAAGTACCTCAGATGACTGAGTGAAAAGGAAGCCTGTACAGAATAAAAATATTCCTAAAAGTGTATCCTGTTTGCAATAAGGCACTAAGTAAAACTGCAAAAATAAATGCACTTTATGTCCTGAATACAAAGAGTTATGTTTGCAGCAAATCGCAGAGATTGAACAGTCGCTGAGATTATATACTGGAAATCAATGCAAAATAGGCTACGTTGATGAATAACCTATATAGCCTATAGATCAGATCAAGGACCCAAGCGACCAAAAGTATGTGGACACTCGTTCGTCAAACATCTCATTACAAAATCATGGGAATTAAAATGGAGTTGGTCCCACCTTTGCTGCTATAACAGCCTCCACTCTTCTGGGAAGGCTTTCTAATAGATGTTGGAACATTGTTGCGGGGACGTGCTTCCATTCAGCCCCAAGAGCATTAGTGAGGTTGGGCACTGGTGTTGGGCGATTAGGCCTGGCACACAGTCAGCGTTCCAATTCATCCCAAAGGTGTTTGATGGGGTTGAGGTCATGGCTCTGTGCAGGTCTGTCAAGTTCTTCCACACCGATCTCGACAAACCGTTTCTGTATGGAACTCGCTTTGTGCAGTGGAGCGTTGTCATGCTGAAACAGGAAAGGGCCTTCCCCAAACTGTTACCACAAAGTTGGAAGCACAGAATCATCTAGAATGTCATTGTATGCTGTAGAGTTAAGATTTCCCTTGACTGGAACTAAGGAGCCTAGCCCGAACCATGAAAAACAGCCCCAGACCATTATTCATCCCCCACCAAACTTCACAGTTGGCAATATGCATTGGGGCAGGTAGCGTTCTCCTGGCATCTGACAAACCCAGATTCGTCTGTTGGACTACCAGATGGTGAAGCGTGATTCATCACTTCAGAGAAGGCGTTTCCACTGCTCCAAAGTCCAATGGCGGCGAGCTTTACTCCAGTCCTGCCGACGAATGGTGATCTTAGGCTTGTGTGTAGCTGCTCGGCCATAGAAACACATTTCATGAAGCTCCCGACGAATTGTTCTTGTGCTGACGTTGCTTCGTGAGGAAGTTTGGAACTCGGTAGTGAGTGTTGCAACTGCGTTTCAGCACTTGGTGGTTCCGTTCTTTGAGCTTGTGTGGACTACCACTTCGTGGCTGAGCCGTTGCTGCTCCTAGACATTTCCACTTCACAATAACAGCACTTACTGGGGCAGCTCTAGCAGGGCATAAATTTGACGAACTGACTGGTGGTATCCTATGACGGTGCCACGTTGGAAGTCACTGAGCTCTTCAGTAAGGCCATTCTACTGCCAATGTTTGTCTATGGAGATTGCATGCGTCACGCCCTGACCTTAGAGCCTTTCTATTTGGTCAGGTCGAGGTGTGATTTGGGTGGGCAATCTAGTTCTTATTTCTTTGTTTGGCTGGGTATGGTCCCCAATCAGAGGCAGCTGTCTATCGTTGTCTCTGATTGGGGATCATACTTAGGCAGCCTTTTCCCCACCTGTGTTTGTGGGTGATTATTTATATCTGTGAGTGTTTGTGTGCGCCACGGTTGCGTCACGTTCTGATTCTGTTTACCTGTGTAAGGTTTCACTTCGATTAAAGGATGTGGAAGTACATGCACGCTGCGCCTTGGCTTATTTATGATATGGAGTTTGAAGACAGTGAATGTGACAGCATGGCTGTGTGCTCGATTTTATACACCTGTCAACAACGGGTGTGGCTGAAATAGCCGAATCCACTAATTTCAAGGGATGTCCACAAACCTTTGTATATGTAGTATATGTCAAACACAAATGAAGATTTTAGCTCTTATTAATTTTTCAAAAGAGAGCTTGCTTTTTTCTAAATTGAATAAATCAAATTCTCACCCATCGACACAATACCACATAATGACAAAGTAAAAACATGTTTTTTTTAATTTTAGCATATTAATTGATATGTCACACCCAAGTAAATACTTTTTAGAAGCACCTTTGGCAGCGATTACAGCTGTGCGACTTGTTACAGATTGTGAGTTAAGCACATTTTTACTCCTGAATTTATTTAGACTTGCCATTACAAAGGGGTTGAATACTTATTGACTCAAGAAATTTCAGCTTTTCATGTTTTATTAATTTAAATTCTAAAATGTCAAAAAAATCTACATTTAATCTATTTTAAATTCAGCCTGTAACCAAAATGTAGAAAAAGCCAAGGGGTATGAATATTTTTGGAAGGCACTAATTTACTATACACTGAGTATACCAAATATTAGGAATGCCTTTCTAATATTGAGTTGCACCCCCCCCTTTTGCCCCTAGAACAGCCTCAATTCATCAGGGCATGGACTCTACAAGGTGTTGAAAGCGTTCCACAGGGATGCTGGCCCATGTTGACTCCAATGCTTCCCACAGTCGTGTCAAGTTGACTGGATGTCCTTTGGGTGGTGGACCATTCTTGATACACACGGAAACTGTTGAGCATGAAAAACCCAGCAGTGTTGCAGTTCTTGACACAAACCGGTGCACCTGGCGCCTACTACCATACCCGTTCAAAGGCACTTTAATCTTTTGTCTTGCCCATTCACCCTCAATGGCACACATACAGTACACAATCCATGTCTCAATGGTCTCAAGGCTTAAAATCCTTCTTTAACCCGTCTCCTCTTCATCTACACTGATTGAAGTGAATTTAAGTGACATCAATAAGCGATCATAGAGCAGGTTCAAAGAGCAGGTGTTCTTAATGTTTTGTATACAGTGTATAAGGCCACTGGCATTGTTTAATGTATGCATTTTTCTTAACCTGTGTGCTTGGTTATTCACTTTTCTAAATACGCATTTTAAATGTATAATCCAACTTCCGTATATGTTTGTAAAATTTAAAAAGTACAAAAAAAATATAATATTGTGTCTGCGTAGAGCTTGTAGTAAGCTTTAGACTGTGTGCTCTTCCCTCGTCGGAGGCAGATGATGAACAGGGAGCTGTCTGAACTGCAGACCCAATGGGACAGAGCCAAGGAGAAGAACAACCAAACTGAGATGAAACTGATGATGCACCAAGGCCAGTCCAGAGATCAGGTCTGAGCACCACCACCATTTTACACTAATAACCAATAATAATACCATAATAAACTCCACTCCACCTCTCTTGTCAGGTTGAGGAAGTGGGTTGCCTGCTGATAGCTGTGAAGAACCTTGCAGAGCAGTGCTACTTACAACACTATGGGCCTCTGGAAGAGATAGACATGTTGACAATGATGGATATGGTAAAGGTAATGTCTAATTGCATTGTTATTAGTATTTACCTAGAAATTAGTTCCCATTTGTTCTCATAAAGTATACTTAGTTTATTTCAAATTTATCATTTTTTTCTTCTGAATTCCAGATTTTGTATAGTGTAATCGTATCATGTTTCCCCAATCAAGAATGCAACTACCAATTTATTATATTACTTACCATATTTACAGGAATACATTCTGGAGAGGTCAGACATTGAGATGAGAGCAACACGACTGATAGACTCAGGCACCACATTGACGAGTGCCACAGAGCACAGAGGATCACTGAAAAACATTAACAGTAAAACACAACTGAAGAGCCCCAGCAAGACCAGTGGGAGGAGTGGACTGTCTAGTTAATCAATGCCGAACAGACCTTTTACGAGTTTGTGGAGAAACACACAAATACAACCATGTCAGTGCACGCACGCACGCACGCACACAGTAAAGGATGTGAGTGCAATATAAGTTACTTTCAACTTGTTGTAATAGTGTTATAATTGTATAGTTCTTTGCGGTGATAAGTTAAAGTTGCTGATGAAGGAAATTGCTGTGGTTGTAGTTCCAAAGAAGTTGTACATGCATTTCTCATATAGCCTAATTGGATGAATTCAAATATTCATTTGTTTGCTTGATTTATTTCAGAATATTACAAGTTCTCTTTGAAATTATGAATATATACAGTTGAAGATGGGTTGTGGCTGTTGTTTTTTTTAAAACAATAAGATTGTGGAGTTAAATTGCAAAACATTTACCAAGTTGAGGGAAGTTCCTATGGTGGTTGCAATCCACCGAAGTTTGAGAATACTACAATAGTAGGCCTACACAGACAAATCTAGGCCCATTCGAACAAAAATAATAAATGTACCAAAGATACTGGTAACTAACGTTGACCCTTTCGTCTGTGAATGTACTGTCCCTTTAAACACAAAGCACGTGGCAGTTCTAAATATCTGGTTGTTGTGGTTGGTACTGTTGCTTGAACATTTCATCTATTATGTCTTTCGATGTTACATTTCATTCCACTTCTTATTGCGTACAACAGTTGTATTTTACCACGCGCTTAGCCTTGCGAGACAGGATGACAATTTGTGGAAATATGTATTTCTACTTAGTTATCCATGTTTATCTTAGTAGCATGCTAACCTAGTCTTTATGAAGGTGGACAGACAAAATAAAATCACATTTTATTGGTCACATACACATGGTTAGCAGATGTTAATGCGAGTGTAGCGAAATGCTTGTGCTTCTAGTTCCGACCGTGCAGTAATATCTAACAAGTAAACCTAACAATTTCACAACAACTACCTTATACACGCAAGTGTAAAGGAATGAATAAGAATATGTACATATAAATATATGGATGAGCAATGGCCGAATGGCATAGGCAAGATGCAGTAGATGGTATTGAGTACAGTATATACATATGAGATGAGTAATGTAGGGTATGTAAACATTATATTAAGTGGCATTGTTTAAAGTGACTAGTGATACATTTATTACATCCAATTTTTTATTATTAAGTGGCTAGAGATTTGAGTCAGTATGTTGGCAGCAGCCAATCAATGTTAGTGATGGCTGTTTAACAGTCTGATGGCCTTGAGATAGACTGAAAAACAGCTTCTCTCGGTCCCCGCTTTGATGCACCTGTACTGACCTCGCCTTCTGGATGATAGCGGGGTGAACAGACAGTGGCTCGGGTGGTTGTTGTCCTTGATGATCTTTTTGGCCTTCCTGTGACATCGGGTGGTGTAGGTGTCCTGGAGGGCAGGTAGTTTGCCCCCAGTGATGCATTGTGCAGACCTCACTACCCTCTGGAGAGCCTTAAGGTTATGGGCGGAGCAGTTGCCGTACCAGGCGGTGATACAGCCCGACAGGATGCGGTCAATTGTGCATCTGTAAAAGTTTGAGTGTTTTTGGTGACAAGCCAAATTTCTTCAGTCTCCTGAGGTTGAAGAGGCGCTGTTGCACCTTCTTCACCACGCTGTCTGTGTGGGTGGACCATTTCAGTTTGTCCGTGATGTGTACGCAGAGGAACATAAAAATGTCCACCTTCTCCACTACTGTCCCGTCGATGTGGATAGAGGGGTGCTCCATCTGCTGTTTCCTGAAGTCCACAATCATCACCTTTGTTTTGTTGACGTTGAGTGTGAGGTTATTTTCCTGACACCCCACTCCCAGGGCCCTCACCACCTCTCTGTAGGCCGTCTCATCGTTGTTGGTAATCAAGCCTACCACTGTAGTGTCGTCTGCAAACTTGATGATTGAGTTGGAGGTGTGCATGGCCACGCAGTCATGGGTGAACAGGGAGTACAGGAGAGGGCTGAGAACGCACCCTTGTGGGGCCCCAGTGTTGAGGTTCAGCGGGGTGGAGATGTTTCCTACCCTCACCACCTGGGGGCGGCCCGTCAGAAAGTTCAGGAACCAGTTGCACAGGGCGGGGTCGAGACCCAGGGTCTCGAGCTTAATGACGAGTTTGGAAGGTACTATGGTGTTAAATGCTGAGCTGTAATCGATGAACAGCATTCCTACATAGGTATTCCTCTTGTCCAGATGGCTTAGGGCAGAGTGATTGCGTCGTCTGTGGACTTATTGGGGCGGTAAGCAAATTGTAGTGGGTCTAGGGTGTCAGGTAGGGTGGAGGTGATATGATCCTTGACTAGTCTCTCTAAGCCAGTCTGACGACGCGGCTAGGGATGCCGTCTGGGCCAACTCACGTTGGCTGCGGTGAAGGAGAGCCCGTAGGTTTTGGTAGTGGGCCGTGTCAGTGGCACTGTATTGTCTTCAAAGCGAGCAAAGAAGTTGTTTAGTTTGTCTTATGACTATTCTTTGAGACGCCTCGGGTATGGTAATGTTATCTTTTAGCAACAAAACATTTTGAAAGTAGGAATTAACAAAGCATGACTTTTTACTACTGTCAGTACACCATTTACAGACTTCTATTAATTTAGCAAGCGACTGTTCTTCACAGATGGATGCACGACAGTTTGTTTCAAGTAGAGAAGAAATATCTACTGGAGGTGGAAGCGGCAAAGTATTGGGTAATGCCTATTCATATAGCTAGCTAGCCATGGCAAAAGGCTGACAAAGATCATAACGTGAATGATGCTACCTACATACAAAGCTTTACTTGTCTGCTGTGAGATCCCCGACTTCATTGGATAGATATGCCTTGGCAATCTTGAAACAATTGTAATGAAGTGACACTTATAAGGAAAGTAAAAAAGTGTTACCATAAATTATATGGACTAACTGTTAGTCAAATCAGAGGTATTAAATAAAATATAAGACAGGCTAGTGAAATGAAATGACTTGTTACTGTTTTTGAATTAGTCAAATTCAAACATCTCTTCTGTTTTGAAGGACATTTGCAGCCAGTATAAGTACATGGGGAAATCAGGGGAGATGGCAATTGCTTTTACAGAGCCCTATGCTTTGGACACCTGGAATCATTGTTGCAAAATGACAGAGCTTTGCAAAGGTAAATTCCTTCCTACGCATAGCCTTTGCCATGTGCATTTGTAGAATGTTTTGGATTCCAAGAATGTGCCTTTGCCTGCGTGTGGCTTTTCCACTTCAAAATAATGGAGGAATATGCATAATTTCTCTCAGATTCAAAGAAGCATTGATACAAAGTGGCAGATTTATTGGCCGCAGGCTTTGATGAGAACTATTTCAAAGACTTGCTTAACATGGTAAATGTACATGTATCTACCTTGGTACTATTTTCTAAAATCTAATATTGCATCTTCACAATAATAACCGTCTGACTCATGTAACTGAAGCCTGCTGATTAATGACAAGGGTTAATTATCGGACAGCTTTTAGTTTGTAGGTGTTCTGGAACAATGCGTAGCTGATGAGCATGGTGAGACATTGCTCCAGCTCTTTAATGAGCAAACTACCTTTGACAGTATGGTGCAATACCTCAGGCTGCTCACATTAGCCTACCTGCAAAACCATGCAGACTTCTTCAGCCACTTTGTGGAGGCACCCAGTCTCAAGGTTTACTGCACTCAGGTAAGTATGAGTTGCGCTCAATACCATATTGCTATCGTCTCCTGTTTCATTAATATGCTATGGAAGTGTGCCTGGTGCTGCTGATTTTCTCCGTAGACAATTCAACTATGTCCCAAGGAGTTTCTCGCCACTCAAAACTAGTGTCTGAAAGTGTTTTGCTGCTCTCTAGTGACGGTGCAATAAATTAAAGTAAATGGGGGTATTTATTTTTTTATCTAACTAGGCAAGCCAGTTAAGAACAAATGCTTATTTACAATGACAGCCTAACCCGGACGATGCTGGTCCAATTGTGCGCCGCCCTATGAGACTCCCAATCACGGCCGGTTGTGATACAGCCTGGAATCAAACCAGGGTCTGTAGTGACGCCTCTAAGACCGCTGCTCCGCTCTGGAGCCAGGGAACACTCACCGACAATACACTCTTTTGGCAACTGTAATTTGTGATCAAACCCATCAACATTTGTATTGACCACACAGCATGATGTTTCTGAATGGGTAAATACTTACATAATGTCCATTCTTGACTTATCCAGGAAGTGGAAACCATTGCAATGGAGTGTGACCACGTAGATATCCTGGCTCTGTCGGAGGCCTTAGGCGTTAGCATCCACATTGCTTCCATGGGGGGGAGGGGGACAGCGTCTGGCCCACACCATTCCAGAGGGAACCCAGCCTTCCCTACACCTCTACAAAACAGCCCACTACAACATTCTCTACCCACATCATTGCCATTGAGGGGCCTGATAAAGGACTCCACATATCTCAGATTTACAGGTAGTTTAGTGTTAATCTTTTTTTTTTGTAGCATTGTTCTGTAAAATACAATGCATTCAGAGAGTATTCAGACCCCTTGACTTTTCCCACTTTGTTACATTACTTATTCAAAAATTGATTCAAACATCTACATACAATACCCAACAATGACAAAGTGAAAATAGGTTTAGACATTTTTGCAAATGTATTAAATTAAAAAACAAGTACCTTATGTAAATAAGTATTCAGACGCTTTGCAATGAGACTCGAAATTAAACTCAGGTGCATCCTGTTTCCTTGATCATCCTTGATGTTTCTACAACTTGATTGGAGTCCACCTGTCGTAAATTCAATTGATTGGACATGGTTTGGAAAGGCACACACACCTGTCTATAGAAGGTCCCACATTTGACAGTGCATGGCAGAGAAAAAAAACCAAGCCACAAGGTCATAGAAATTGTCCGTAGAGCGTCAAAACAGGATTGTGTCAAGGCACAGATCTGGGGAAGGGTACCAAAAAAATATAATCAGCATTGAAGGTCCCCAAGAGTACAGTGGCCTCCATCATTCTGTTAAGTTCTTATTTTTTCCAGAGTTTTAACCAAGTTTAATTCTGCCCAAAGGTTCTGTACAGCTGTAATTCAGACAGCAAAACATTTCTCACCATCACAGTTATATACATCCCACTTAAGACACGCCTTCTCTCCAATCCTTACATTTTATGGTTCTACAGGAAGCTAATAAAGAGGGTAACAGGATACCAAACCCTTATTACTCCCTTATGGGAATCTGTCCTCACCTCCTGACCTCAACCAGATGTCCATCTGTCTCCCCTGTATCAACACGTTGCTCCTCTCGTCCACCCAACACATTAAAAAGCCATCTGTCTTTCTTCAGAGAACCATTAACTTCTGACATAAAACCCAGTCTAGTTCACTCCTTTGATTCTATGCATCTTTCCTATCATTTACTTAATATCTCAATGTTTAAAGTATAGCCGATCCCAACAATTCATAAATGGAAGACATTTGTAACCACCAAGACTCTTCCTAGAGCTGGCCGCCCGGCCAAACTGAGCAATCGGGGGGGAAAAAGGGTCTTGGTCAGGGAGGTGACCAAGAACCCGATGGTCACTTTGACAGAGCTCCAGAGTTCCTCTGTGGAGATGGGAGAACCTTCCAGAAGGACAACCATCTCTGCAACCAAATCAGGCCTTTATGGTAGAGTGGCCAGACGGAAGCCACTCCTCAGTAAAAGGCACGACAGCCCGCTTGGAGTTTGCCAAAAGGCACCTGAAGGACTCTCAGACCATGAGAAACAAGATTCTCTGGTCTGATGAAACCAAGATTGAACTCTTTGGCCTGAATGCCAAGCATCACTTCTGGAGGAAACCTGGCACCATCCCTACAGTGAAGCATGGTGGTGGCAACATCATGCTGTGGGGATGTTTTTCAGCGGCAGGGACTGGGAGACTAGTCAGGATTGAGGGAAAGATTAACAGAGCAAAGTACAGAGAGATCCTTGATGAAAACCTGCTCCAGAGCGCTCAGGACCTCAGACCAGGGAGAAGGACAACGACCCTCAGCACACAGCCAAGACAACGCAAGAGCGGCTTTCAGGACAAGTCTCTGAATGTCATTGAGTGGCCCTGCCAAAGACCAGACTGGCACACCATCAAGTCACATCTCTGGAGACCTGAAAATAGCTGTGCAGCGACGCTCCCTATCCAACCTGACAGAGCTTGAGAGGATCTGCAGAGAAGAATGCAAGAAACTCCTCAAATACAGGCGTGCCAAGCTTGTAGCGTCATACCCAAGAAGACTCAAGGCTGTAATCACTGCCAAAGGTGCTTCAACAAAGTACTGAGTAAAGGGTCTGAATACTTATGTAAATGTGATTTTTTTTTATACATTTGCAAACATTTCTAAAAACCTGTTTTTGCTTAATCATTGAGGTATTGTGTGTAGATTGACGGGGAAAAAAACAATTTAGTTAATTTTAGAATAAGGCTGTAACGTAACAAAATGTGAAGAAAGTCAAGGGGTCTGAATACTGTACAGTAAATTCAAATGCAGTAAACTCCTCTCCACTTTCTTGAATGTTGCTAAAAATAAAAACAAGACTCTGATATCTCTTAAAATCATTTTATGTGAAAATGTTACAATAATTGCACTGCATTTCCATTTATGAAAATTAAATCTCAGACATTCTAATTGAGATGACACTCATTAACACTACTGCTGCTTTTTCTTTTGTTTCTGTCTTTTTTTCTGATTGGAGACACTGGTCAAGGCCGTTTCCAAACCATGTAGGGGCATGTTGGGCAGGGAGAGCTTACCCATCTGTGTGGGGTACTTGGTCTTCATCACATTCTTGAATACAGGCTGAGAAATCAGGTGTTTCAGGTGCTTCTTCATGCCCTTCACCATCTTGTGCTGCTGCCTGTCGTCCTCCTCGTCCTTCCTCCCCCCTGAAAAAAACAAATGTCACTTATCTATTGATGTAAGTCCCTTTAATGTCTGGGTTTCTCATGAGGCAACCTCCCACTCCTAGATAACTCATTTAATTATGTACAGTCTTACCAAGCAAAACATCATCATCAAGATCCACCTCCAGAGCTTCTGCTGCTTGCTTAAACCAAGAGTTGTGCTGCTTCTCTCTGCTGTTGTGGAACTCAATCTTCTCTATCTTCCTGGCCATGTTGACTCGCTCCTGTTAAGGCAGACAAAACATTGTACCATATGTCATATTATGAAAGAGAAGTAAATATGTGCAGCTCCTTGCTCAGATTGATCATCATGTGATCAAATATAGGTGCCCGGCTAGGTGCCTACCTTGATGGCCGCCATGCACTGGCTCTGTATGGGAAACATGGGAACCTCCTCATCCTTTCCCAGAGCTCTGTAAATTTTCTTGAAGTTCATCATGTCATCTGGCCCAACCAGGAGCAAACTGAGCCCCTCTTTGGTGGCTCGTGCTGTCCTACCACTGCGGTGGACATAAGTCTCTGATGTCCTTGGAACCTGAGACACACAACAATGTTCTTAATTTAAGGAATAACTGTCAGAGACAAAGTATGACAGGTGTCAAAAGGCATACCTGGTAATGAATGACGTGTTGAACATTTGGAATGTCCAGCCCTCTTGCAGCCACATCAGTTGTCAGGAGCACACAGCTGTAAATATCAATGTGTAATATAGTCAACATAGTTTATGGTACAGACAAATCTGCTGACCCACTCAAGGCTAATCCAATTCATAACATTTTACATTTACATTTTAGTCATTTAGCAGACGCTCTTATCCAGAGCGACTTACAGTAGTGAATGCATACATTTCATAATTTTTTTTTCTGTGCTGGCCCCCCGTGGGAATCGAACCCACAACCCTGGTGTTGCAAACACCATGCTCTACCAACTGAGCTACAGGGAAGACTAAACTAAACCGATATGGATAATAACTAGCCTGCAGCATATACATGTCATTTTTCTATGCCTTACCTCTCCCTCTCAGCGAACCTCTCAAGGTTCTTTAGGCGCTGCTTCTGGTGCATGTTGGCATGCAGTGGCAGTGGAGTACGGTCCAGGATGACCAGCAGAGAGTTAAGCCGCTTGATGCAGTCAATACTGTTGGCAAACACCATAGTCCGGCCTGGATACTGGAGCAGGAAGTAGTACAGGAAGAAATCCTTCTCTTCCTTTTCACAGTGTATCCGTGTCTCAGTCAGGGTCTCGACTGTAGCCTCCTTCCGGGTCAGATCAATGACTTTAGGCTTGGACCTGATCCCCACTTTCTCCATAAGGACCTCCAGCTTGCTTCTCTGGTCCACCTTCTTGGCCTTCTTCTGCAAGACGCGGGTGGGCAAGCTGTGGGCCATGGTCAGGGTGGCAGAGAACACAAATGTCTGCCTCTTTGGGTTGAACTGGACAGTGTTCAGCATCTCCAGCAGACTTTCCAGCTCAGCAAAATGGCCTCTTTCCACCATGCGGTCTGCTTCGTCAATGACTAGGCACCTATGAAAAAATAAAATCATGCCTGGTATGGAGCAAAAATTGTACTTTCCAGGCCAGATATGGACAAACATTTGCATTGAACATGCATTATACCAACTATTTAAACACTACTGATTACATTGACGCTACCAAAACAAACTGCTTTAGCTCACATCCTGACTTCTTACTGTTTACTTGTATGTGCTGTGTAGATAATTCAGCTTTTAGTTGCCAAGTACAGCCTACATGTAATGTAAAGTCATAAAACTACACATTTTGTATTTTATATACCTTAGCTGCCTTAGGTTGACCAGATGTGGATGCCTCTCTTTGATCATCTCCCACAGGCGTCCTGGAGTAGCAATGATGATCTCAGGTCTCCGTTTCAGCATCCTGATCTGTTTCTGCTGAGCCATTCCACCGACCACAATCGCTGTTTTTATACCTGCACACAGGAACACATCAGTTGAATCTATTCATTTAAATAGCTTTGTGAAATCTCATTCAAATCAGATTCTTGAAAGCCCACACCTACTTCATGAATAGGGTTATCACATTTTTTACGAATCAGTGGTTTCTCACAGCCTTTCGCACTCACCAGTAAACTTGGCCACAGCATCAATGTGATGTTTCACCTGTACAGCCAGCTCTCTGGTAGGGCAGAGAACCAATCCTAACAATGGCTGTTTCTCACTAGCTTTCAGAGTATCATCTTCTTCTGCTGTGTTGTCAAAGTCAAACTCCATATTCTCAATGACTTTGACGCACCCTATCTTTTCAGAGTCACTCTCATCCTCGTTCTCCTGATATATTTCTTCATCATCCTCCTCCTCAATTGTTTTTTCATCACCCTCCTCAATGATTTCTTTGTTATCAGCAGCATTGTCTTCCTCTGCTACATCTTCACTCCCCTGCTCTTCCTGCTCTGTGGTTTCATCAGTGCAGGCCTCTTTAGACTCAGCACTGGTCTTTGGAGCTGGCTCAGTGACCTCGTTGCTGGTGTCCATGGAAATATCTCTCTCAGTCTCTACAGATTCTTCCACAGTTGGCAGGTACAAGCTTTCCACCTGTGTTCCTGGCTCAGTCTGGCCTTCCGTCCCCCCCTCACTTTCATCTACTCCCTTCTTCCACTCCAGGATATGATGGATCATGGGGATGCCAAAAGACAGCGTCTTACCACTACCCGTCTCGGCTGCCCCAACAATGTCCATATGGTCTCTGATAGCAGGTGGCAATGCCAAAGCTTGAATGGCTGTGGGTGATCCGAACCCTAGACTGCTCAGTGCCTTCAACACTTGGTCAGGGACAAACAGATCCTTCCACGCTGTCACATCTGAGTTTTGGTCAGAGCCAGAGCGTTCCGCATTGGTCCAATTATTTGCTTTCTTTTTGGAGAGTTTCGACATTTTGCCTTGAGGGGGAAACTCTGGGACTGTCAGCTTTTCTACCTTTATTTTCTTTTTCCTCTTTTTCTTATTTTTGCCATCAGTCTTTGTATTGTTTGATTGTGGCTGAGCATCCTCAGGACACGTAACAGCATCTTGTGAGACAGCCCCTGAAGAAACTTTCTCCTTTTCCTCCTTGACCACAACGTTCTCTGAAGCATTTTCAAGGATTTGGACTTCGTCCCTCACCTCCTCACTTTTCACTTTACTGTCCGTAGAAACGTCATCCTGTGTGGTTGGATCATTTTGTTGGGCTGTTTTCTTTTTATTCTTCTTCCTAGCTGGTTTTTCGGATATTTCATTTTTGTCACTACCTCCCTCACATACCTCGTCCTGTTTCCCTCCATCCTTATCTCCCTCACTAGCCTTTCTTTTCTTAGCTTTTTTCTTTTCTTTTCTTTCTTCTCTCTTCTTTTTATCTTTTTCTGCTTTAGCTTCTGCTTTAGCTTCTTCCTTGGCAGAGTCTATCAGGCAGTAGTCTGTCAGCTCCTCAAAACAGACCAGTCCCCCCATGCCCTCTTCTGAAAAGAGACTGGGGTCCAGTTCTACTGCTTTCCAGCTGCCCTTCACATGGATCCCCCGTTTGGCTGACTTCGGCCGAGAGAAAGGGCGCATATTTTTCATCTGGCTCCTGTTGGGCTTCATTTTCTATGAATAGAAAACAGTTCCATAGTTAATATGATTAGGACTACATTCATGATTAACAGTAAAATGAACAATTCTGTGTGTTCCAATTAGATATTTTGATCTTAGTACAGTACAAAGCGCAGGCTGGATTGTTACAAAATTTGTCCTTATACCAAAGCGTGTTGCTGAAGTAGCTAGCCATTAGCAAACTAGCTAGCTATGATGACAACAAACGCATCAGTTGTAACTAGCAGCTACTGGTAGATAAAACCCCTTGAATTGCTGTATTCTAACTGGTACGTGCTATAGCGGGTGAAAAAATATATAATAAAGGAAACTATTCAACATCTAAGTCATTGAAAGGTGTAGCCAAGCTAGCCAGTGTGACATATTAGCTAGAACAACGTCAGCATGGTAGCTAGCTATTTTATAGCTGTCCACATGAAACACTCTGCACAACAAATTAATTCATATTTAGTACAGTTCCACGAAATATAGCTGCATAAACAGATCAACAAATAAATTAACAACCTTTGACTGTTCACAGGAATTTCCTCCGATAAGGATAAATCACACGACTTGATTGGACTCACATATGACACGAGGACGCAGCCATGGCATTTGTGATCACGTGGTTTGAAAAACTTTATTAGTAACCATTCAGCTTGAACAGAGATCAGTGTTGTTGGAATGTGTGTCTGAAGTGATGGAGAATATATCATTGACAAAGCAGATCTTACATACTACATATGAAAAGGTTATCTATAATGTAACATTATTTGGACTCTAACGTTGGTCATATTTGCTTCATTTTTTAGATAATATGTGATACATGCCTTTAATTTAAGGACTCGTGTTCAGGTTACAGTCTTTATATTAGGAATATCACCAAACCAGTTGAATATCTGTTCACCTTTTAATACATACAAATTGAACATATTACATGTACAACACCTCTCCAGATACCAAATACATAGTACTCTTTACAGTCAGTTTTTGGTGGGGTCAATCACTCGGCCCATGAACAACAAGCTGTTAGTGGCCTCATGGTAAATAAAAAAGAAGAATGGTCGGTTGACGATGAAGGAAGAGGGTAAGGCATATCCAGTGATGGCGCCTTCTGTGGCAGCGGCTGCAGTGGTGCCTCTCTCATCCACCTCGATCACTGCCTTGTGCAACACCTGCAACCAAATTATCATTGCAATAATATGTTATTTGTTATTAATTTAATTATATATTTCTCAATTGATACAGATGGAAATTGGTTAAGGCCTGTTAATCCAACTGACCTCTGACACCTTCAGGCCTGGGTCTTTGCTCAACCTAGTGAGATTAGCGGTGTCATGGAAGATACTGGATATGCCCAAATCTGGAAGGATGCTGTGCATGGCGTAAGATTGCTCCATCTTGAACTTGGGCAGTTGAACTTCCAGTTTCCTGTGAAATAACAGACAACTTTCATACAATACAAAACACTGCTTACAAAAACCAATGGAATTTTGCAATGTTTCATCACAAAATACACTTGACTTTTCTATTTACATTTTTTTCAGGTTTTTGATCCAGCTGAAGAATCTCTTAGCTGTGATCTCATCATCTATTGTGGTATAATCCAGGCCTTTGTTGGGTAGCAGAATAAGCATTGAAACGCCCTCCCGGTATGGTAGCTTCAGCACCTTGGCTTTCAGGGGAATGTCATCCATTGTGTAGAACTTATCCTCCATTCTAAACATCATGGGCACCTGGACAATGTTGTAGTTGTCAATAAAGAAGCGTCCATTTTCTGTGTGATTGGGGTTGAAGGGCATCTGCCATTCACCTAAGTTCCAAATATGACAAGGCATATTTATTAGGAAGAAAATGTGTTATTTTAGGCAATGCAATTTAACATTGAAAATTAAATGTATTAAAACATGGGTCTACCATAATTGTATCCCATCAGTATATCTTTAAATACGATTTTATCAGTATATCTTTAAATAAGATATACTGATAGGATACAATTATGGTAGACCCAAGTCTAAACTAAACATACTAACCAGTAAAATGTAATGTTTTTTAAGTGATATGGTGAAACTGCTTAAATCAGAGAATGCATGACATAGCTGCTCACCCTGAAAGAAAATGGTGTTGATGAGCATGAGTTGGGTGAGTGGATCCAAGTTAGAGACCACCTCCTTGACTTTGTTACCAGTCTTTCTCATTATGTAGTCATTGATCAGGGCAACGCTAGCTTTTCTATCTGCAAAGTCAACATTGTTGATGTCAGCGTTGAAGAATTTCTTGATCTGGTCACTGTAGTCTCTCTCTACCTCAAAAGTTAGGCGGACGAAGAGGGCGGTGCTCTGGTCAAATTTCAATGATCCATCTTGTGTGATGTTCCCTTGGAGGTGTTGGAAGAGTTCTGGAATTATGTCTGGCTGGTTCACCCGATCTAGGTGGGCCAGGTTGAGCCCCTTCACTATCTGGTCTCGTGTGGGACCCTGTGCTGCCATGGAGAGGGTGGCAAAAGCTGTGGATATGCTCAGGGGTGAGAAAAATATGTTTTTATCATGGTAACCTGCAATCTTTCTGTAGAGATTCATGGCAAAGTCCATGTTCTTGTAGGTCAGGTCTGTGATGTTGGGGCTCCGCTCTTGAGTTTGGTAGACAGGGGTGATGGTGCAGACATAGGTCAGGAGGAAAAGGAGTCCCACCATTATCATAGTTCTTTGGTGACTTATTTGATCCAACCTGCAATAGTACTTATAAGTCCTATGGGCAAATTGCAAGAGATAGGTTTGGAATCAATTACTAATGCATTGTATCAGGACTCATACACAAAGTAAACTGAGGCAGAAAAAAGTTCAATTGAGTAATTTCTAAATACATTTGTTTGCTATTTAGGGGCTTCAAAAATCACAACTCCCAAATAAGATTGTCACATTTCGACAAAATAACAATGTATATCTTATCTAATATACCTACATATACTATTACAAATAGTTATATCCTTCTCAATAACAGACCTACCTTTCAGCTTGGGTATCAGCAAGATATGTCAAAACCCTCCATTTACTATTTGGGGAGACAAAGTGCAAGTGTGCCTTTAGGGTTATCTATTAACTATGGGCTAGGGTTACTCAAACTGGTCAAGTCTGTTATTTTGGTTTATTTAACAATTAAAGTAAGCACTTTCAAAAGTGGAAATGATTAAACTTGAACAAATTAGGACAATTATTTAATTAAACAATTCAGCCATGGTTATAGATCAATGAAGCAAGATTCCATAGACTTCAGTAGGAGCAAATATAATTTTATTCCTGGAACGAAAAGTTTTAGATACAGCAAAGGAATGAGCATGATGTAATAACATGGTGTTGTGGAGTATAACAAACATTTGATTGTTTAGTGCCTATTGAAGAATGTCAAGAAGTGAAAATTATGCAATCATAAAAAACACAAAGCATTGCGTCATCACAACTGTAGTAAAAATGTTTTTCTCCAATAAATACGAGAATAATTTCAAGAATAGATTGAAATCAAGGAATTAGCAGAGAAGTCAACTTTGAGCACATCTCAAACTTTACATGGGATATTACTGTACTGTAGTTCTATTTTAATGGGGGGGGGGAATCATGTGTAATACATGCTTTGAACTGGCACATCCGAACTGGACAATTCCATGTAAACACAATAATTGTTAGCGACATTGATCATTTTACTAAAAGTGTTTATCTATACTACTTTAAAAAAAAAATCAGTTTGTGAACCATGGTGGTGGCCTGGGTGCTTAATAAAATAGCTGTGGCAAATCAGATCAGCCCTTTAAAATAACCCACACTACATAATGCTGTTTATATAACATGTTTCTTTTCATGATGCACTAATACAGCTAATAATGAATTCACCTCACTACTGGATACCAATCTATTGTTTTTTATTTTTTTTTAGGGAAATGGTGACCTCTTACAAGACCCAAGTGAAAGAAGACAAGAGACTATGATGGTCTTTATCAAACCAATGGTCCCATGTAGCACTCCCATACTGAAGGCTAGAGGATTATCCTAGGTAATTCCTGTCTGTAACACACCTCACCATTGTGCCCATCTACCACACACACCTCGGCACAGTAGGCTCCATTAAGACCCCTCCCAGAGGAAAATAACATGCGTAGGAATAAAAAAAACAACACAAATTAGACAAAGAAGGCGCTGTGGTAGAAAGGCCATCACAGGCTTCAAATAACTGCATCGTCCCTCCTCCCGGCCTCAGCGTCACTTGTGTTAGATGAGACTAGTGCTTTTTTAATTGTTGTTATTTTCTTCTCTACAACCTGTCAGCAAACTAGCCAAGAGAGCCGTGTCAACCTTCTGGCAGGCCATAATGTTCGCTCATGGGAAGAGTTAGAGGAGGGGATGAGGTTTCCCCATGATGGGGGTACCAGCCAAGGCAGGTAGTAGTCAACGTAGGCTTCTGTTGGACCTCCCTCCACCTTACTGGCTGCGTTTGGCTTGTGCATCCTCCTCTGTGCCACTCTTCCCGGATTCTGGAAAATATGAGGGAGGGTAGCATTCGCTCTTTGAGTTTGAGTCTCAACCTATTAGCGCAATTCATAAGGTAGTACTCCAAATATTACTGTATGTACTCATTTCCCCCTTACCTGTGCTTTCTGTAGATTGTTGAGGTGAAGTGGGCTGAGCCAGCTGTTGGGACTGTCTACATGGTAAACAGAGTGGATTTACAGGTTAGCGTTGCCTAGTCCAGGTCTTTTTTATAACCACACACACACAGCCATGCACACATAGACACAAACAGAATAATATTCCAAAGGTTACAGCACTCACCTGTCAAAGTAGGCTTGTCTCCTCCTTCGCAGTTCCTCGGCTGAGAGTTTCTCACTCTGAGGTGCTCCCCCTGCAATACTCCCTGGTGCCTGGTCTGACGATGTTGTCTTGGCAACAAGCCCCCTTTTCAACATTGACTTATCGCTCATTACTGGGCCTAGGCAGACAAAGACAAAATGACAGATATTAGTGTGGAGATACTTTTTTTAAATCACATTGTCATACATGATGCAAATTGCATAATGACTGTGTTAGCAGTCTGTTCATATATACAGGTCTAAATCAGCAAATGTATCATGAATCGATTTTGTGTGTGATATTCTGGGTGATTTTGTAACGGTTGCTTACCCAATATAGCCTTACCCTGCATGCTGAGCTGTATTGCCCTGCGAAGGTCAGCCTCTTCATCCTCCACCTCCATGTCCTGTCTACTCAGGGCCAGGGCCTTCCTCAGCTCCTCCTCATCCTCTTCCACCACCCCCTCTTCCACGCCAGGGCCTGTCTCCAGCACACTATCCTGCCCTGATGATCTGCTACTCAGAGTGAAAAGAATTGTGGGGGTTAATTCTCTCCCCTTAGCAAATATAAATTACTTGAGATGTTTGAGATGTTACAAAATCTGACAGTATGGGGGAATGGTGGTCATTTGTGATCTGGAGCCTACTCTTTCTCTCTTACCCCATGCCACTACTCAACTGAGCCTCGTTCTCTCCAATCAGCTTTGGTCTCTCTTGCTGCTGCACCTTCATGATCCCCAGTATCTGCTCTGCGTCACACCCTGGGAGATTTCCTCGGATCACAAATATGGAATACCCTGCAAAAAGACAGGCCTTCTTTGACCAACTAGCAAATCTGAGAAATAAACAGCACAATAATATAAACAAGGAAAATCATATATGTCAGGTTGTTTTACCTTCTTGCTGTAACTGTGCAAGGAAGAGGGCTAGGTATGTGTCTGATATCAGCTCTGGTCCAGTCAATAATGAATTCAAATTAAACCACTGCAATGACAAATAGGGTTAAATCATGAGGCTATATCATCTGTCCCAGATGTCTGAAGTGAAATCAATTATAAATGATAAAAGTGTATTTATTTTAATTTTTATCACAACTTATACCTGTTGCCCAAGTTTTCGTATTGTAAACCAGTGCTCCTTGTAGTTGCATATAAATGCCTTTTCATTTCTGAAACAAGAGGACATTATTTCAATTGATGTGCCAAGAGGATATAAACCAACCAATAAATTCATAAAATTTCAAGGTAGGAATTTGAAGATTTGTATCACATCCAGTGTGTTTTTACATTGGGTTTATCATAAGCCTCTGGTACTCTCGACTGTTGAAGAGGGTCAGCTCCAAACCCCACACTGATAATGCATTGCTGATAACCTGATGGAGAAACCACAGAATAGTGTTATCATGAGGTAATCTTGATATGCTGATTTTGAATAATTCCACTTTTTCCATCCCTCAATCCCAAATATTATGATTATTATGTGTTCATTGGTTGCACTAATTCCACTGTTTGTTTACACAACCTGGGGTGCGTTCAGTTCGGCTCAGCGTTTTCTATGTTGAGTGACAGTTTGTACTGAACAACACGTTTCCCCAAAACGGTGCGCACTGTTCTTCAACAGCCTTTGTGGTACGTTTGCTCCCATTTGATGGGTGCTGCGAGGTGTGGCTTGATCAATATATAATATATATTTTGAAAATTTGACCTTTATTTAACTAGGCAAGTCAGTTAAGAACAAATTGTAATTTACAATGATGGCCAAAACCGAATGATGTTGGGCCAATTGTGTGCCGCAATATGGGCCTCCCAATCACAGCCAGATCAGATGTGATTCAGACTGGATTCGAACCAGGGACTGTAGTGACACCTTTTGCACTGAGATGCAGTGCCTTAGACTGCTACGCCACTTGGGAGCCCAATATGGATATGAGATCATTTGAAATGGCAAAACTTGTGCAGAACACCATGCACAATCTTCCTCTGGGCCACCATAATCACACCTTTCTTCAACTGGTCATTCAGTACAGTACCGTTTCCGTTGAATTAAACGTTGAACACCACACCCGTTTCAAGCATTCATTATGTAACCCTGAAGGCACTGCATGCAGAATTTTTTTATTTAACTAGGCAAGTCAGTTAAGAACAAATTCTTATTTACAGTGACGGCCTACCCCGGCCAAACCCGGAAGACGCTGGGTCAATTGTGCGCAGCCCTATGGGACTCCCAATCACGGCCGGATGTGATACAACCTGGATATGATACAGCCTGGAAACGTTTGTGACTTTATTTGTATATAATGTTACCATGAGGATCAGGATACATTCATTATCAGATAAATTGTTCATATATTTCAACTTATAATGCATGATAGTTGGCTTTGTTACTCACTTGTATAGAAAAGAAACCACTGTCATCCATGTTACCAGATGGTTGCTGCAAATACATACAAATAAAGAGCATTAGCTCACATTCTAAAAGCCACTAATAAATTGCTGTATGTATCATAACAAGTCCAAGAACCGTCCTTCACCTGTAAAAACGTTATGTACTCCTCACTACCTATACCACCCTCTGCCATCCTCATCCTTTCCTCCTCATCCAGTTGATGGGCAATGGACGATAGGTCAACGGGAGTAAAATACTCGCCTTGCAGAAGGTTGTTAAGGCAATGCTGAGCACACAGGGAGCCCTCTTGCTGTAAATAGGAATGAATGCATAAATCACACCTGTACCAGGAACTGCTAGGAAACGAGTCAACAGCAGCTACTTAGCTGGCTAGTTAACGTACAACGTACAAATAATTCGCACATTATTACCAGTTCAAAGTAGATAACGTTATATAGATAGGTTACACGAATATGTTAACTAGCTAGCCAGGTCTAGTAAAAGTTGAGACAAGTTGGAAACTGGGACAAAGATAACTTATCAGATAGCTAGGTTAGCTATCAATAGCAAGCTGGGTAGTAATATGGCAAACCCCTCCAGCTACTTCAGATGTAAATTTGTGCAATTTAGCTAGCAAGCTACTTTAAAACGAGCGTAATGCACACTGTGAACTGAATAATAGAAAGAAAACAGACACGCTTACTTTCTCATGAAAGATGGACTCCATGTTTAAATTTACATCAGACTCTGACCTTCGACCATGCTGGGTTCAGGACGGAACAGCCAATCAGCTCGCAGTATTCGTTTGTTATTGTTTACACACGCTATATCGATTTTTGCGATACAGACATAACACGAATATATATAACAAGACACGTCTTAGTGTAAAATCAGATTAATTCATACTACCTGTGTATTATATATAGTTTGCATTTATTTTAATTCAACAGTTTGAGGCAAGATCAGAGATATTGGAGAAAGGCAATGACTGGTGAAACATAAGGCCCCATTCAGCAGACTGTCTTTCAATCGCCTTCCCGTTGTCATGCTGCGTCACGCGGTTGCTAAGCTAATCGTCACGCAATCCCTTCTCAAAATCAGGGTATTAGTTGATAAACATGCCGATTTTCTTCGAAATTATGTAATGTCACGATTCTAATGCTATACGATATTACAGCGAACAAGTTAATTATCTCGGAAAATATGTGTAATGTTGTACTTCTTGTTCATGAAATGAATGTTAAGGTTCGGTTTTTGAGCTAACACCCAATTGATTTCCATTCGCTCCTTGAAGCAGAGCTCTCCTTGTCCCAGAATCGCCCAAAATGCACAACGCGACCCATTGATGGCGCATGGGTAACGTCCACAATTGGGCGTTAATACGATTCCAATGGCATTTCATATCTCCTCAAAAGTATTTATGGCCAGGTCGAGGACTGTCGCAAAAAGAACGCCAGAACGTCCCACTGGCAACAACAGTTTTACCGAATATGGCAGTAGGCGATTTAAAAAATAAATAAAAAACTTAGTAAGTTATGTGCTAAATGTAATTTGTATTGATTACACTCGTATTTAATTGGCTCGTTCAATTTGATAATTTACTGAAGATATGGTTTCACATGATATTTGAAAGGTGTTTTACTTGGTGGACGCTCTACGCACCCCTCGCTAGCAACATTTGCTAGTTAACTAATGTTGCAAGAAAGCTATTTTGGTGGGCATCACATTAGCTAGGTAGTTAAAATACACTACATGACCAAAAGTATGTGGACACCTGCTTGTGGAACATCTCATTCCAAAATCATGGGCATTAATGTGGATTTGGTACCCCCTTTGCTGCTATAACAGCCTCCACTCTTTTGGGAAGGCTTTCTACTAGATGTTGGAACATTGCTGCAGGGACTTGCTTCCATTCAGCAACAAGAGCTATAGTGAGGTTGGGCACTGCGTTCCAATTCACCCAAAAGGTGTTGGATGGAGTTGAGGTCATGGTTTTGTGCAGGACAGTCAAGTTCTTCCACACCAATCTCAACAAACCATTTCTGTATGGACCTTGCTTTGTGCATGGGGGCATTATCATGCTGAAACAGGAAAGTGCCTTTCCCAAACTGTTGCCAAAAAGTTGGAAGCACAGAATGATCTAGAATTTCTTTGAATGCTGTAACATTAAGATTTCCCTTAACTGGAACTAAGGGGCCTAACCCGAACCATGAAAAACAGCCCCAGACCATTATTCCTCCTCCATCAAACTTTACAGTTTACACTATGCATTTGGGCAGGTAGTGTTCTCCTGGCATCCTCCAAACCCAGATTCGTCCATCAGCCAGATGGTGAAACATGATTCGTCACTCCAGAGAATGCGTTTCCACTGCTCCAGAGTCCAATGGCTGCGAGCTTTACACCAGTCCAGCTGACGCTTAGCATTGCGCATGGTGATCTTAGGCTTGTGTGCGGCTGCTCGGCCATGGAAATCCATTTCATGAAGCTCCTGACGAACAGTTCTTGTGCTGACATTGCTTCCAGAGGTAGTTTGGAACTCGGTAGTGAGTGTTGCAACCGAGGATAAATTATTTTTACGCGCTTCAGCACTTTGCGGTCCCGTTCTGTGAGCTTGTGTGGCCTATCAATTCGCGGCTGAGCCGTTGTTGCTCCTAGATGTTTCCACTTCAAAATAGCAGCACTTAGAGTTGACCGGGGCTGCTCTAGCAAGGCAGAAACTTGACGAATTGACTTGTTGGAAAGGTGGCTTCCTAAGACGGTGCCATGTTGAAAGTAAGGCCATTCTACTACCAATGTTTGTCTATGGTCTATGGCCAAGTGCTCAATTTTTATACACCTGTCAGCAATGGGTTTGGCTGAAATAACCGAATCCACACATTTCAAGGGGTTTCCACATACTTTTGTATGTATAGTTGTATGTCTGGTAATTGAATTGTGTTCACACAGCTAGCTAGTGAAGATGTTCTTGTTGCTAGTTAGCTACGTTGTCACACAGCAATTGAGAATCTTGAGTGTTGTTTTGTGGGTGTATGTCAAGGTTTGCTTCTGCACCAATGTAACTTAGCTGGCCTGAGTCTCCCGGGGTGTGTTTGTGTGTGCCTTGTGAGCGTGAAATACACTGATCCCTTATTGATATCACTTGCTAAATCCACTTCAATCAGTATAGATGAAGGGGAAGAGAGGGTTTAAATAAGGGTTTTTAAGCCTTGAGACACGGATTGTGCGTGTGCCATTCGGAGGGTGATTTAAGTACCTTTGAACAGGGTATGGAAATAGGTGCCAAGTGCACTTGTTTGTGTCAAGAACTGCGATGCTGCTGGGTTTTTCAAGCTCAACAGTTTCCTGTGTGTATCAAGAATGGTCCACCACCCAAAGGACATCCAGCCAACTTGACACGACTGTGGGAAGCATTTGGAGTCAACATGGGCCAGCATTCCTGTGGAACGCTTTCGACACCTTGCCCCGATGAATTGAGGCACTTCAATATTAGGATGGTGTCCTTAATGTGTGTACAAATATATATTTTATGCTGCCTTAGGTGAAAAGTCAGTATTGTGTGGTGTGTACCTACAGTTGAAGTCAGAAGTTTACATAAACCTTAGCCAAATTCATTTGAACTCAGTTTCACAATTCCTGACATTTAATCCTAGTAAAATTCCCTGTCTTAGGTCAGTTAGGATCACCACTTTATTTTAAGAATGTGAATTGTCAGAATAATAGCAGAGAGAATTATTTATTTCAGCTTTTATTTATTTCATCACATTCCCAGTGGGTCAGAAGTTGACATACACAGTTAGTATTTGGTAGCATTCCCTTTAAACTGTTTAACTTGGGTCAAATGTTTCAGTTAGCCTTCCACAAGCTTCCCACAATAAGTTGGGTGAATTTTGGCCCATTCCTCCTGACAGAGCTGGTGTAATTGAGTCAGGTTTGTAGGCCTCCTTGCTCGCACACGCTTTTTCAGTTCTGCCCACAAATTTTCTATAGGATTGAGGTCAGGGCTTTGTGATGGCCACTCCAATACCTTGAATTTGTTGTCCTTAAGCCATTTTGCCACAACTTTGGAAGTATGCTTGGGGTCATTGTCCATTTGGAAGAGCCATTTGCAACCATGTTTTAACTTCCTGACAGATGTCTTGAGATGTTGCTTCAATATTATCCACATAATTTCCCCTCATGAAGCCATCTATTTTGTGAAGTGCACCAGTCCCACAACATGACGCTGCCACCCCTGTGCTTCACGGTTGGGATGGTGTTCTTCGGCTTGCAAGCCTCCCCCTTTTTCCTCCAAACATAACGATGGTCATTATGGTCAAACAGTTCTATTTTTGTTTCATCAGACCAGAGGACATTTCTCCAAAAAGTACAATCTTTGTCCCCATGTGCAGTTGCAAACTGTAGTCTGGCTTTTTATGGCGGTTTTGGAGCAGTGGCTTCTTCCTTGCTGAGTGGCCTTTCAGTTTATGTCGATATAGGACTCGTTTCACTGTGGATATAGATACTTTTGTACCTGTTTCCTCCAGCATCTTCACAAGGTCCTTCGCTGTTCTGGGATTGATTTGCACTTTTCGCACCAAAGTAGGTTCATCTCTAGGAGACAGAATGTGTCTCCTTCCTGAGCGGTATGATGGCTGCGTGGTCCCATGGTGTTTATACTGGCGTACTATTGTTTGTACAGATGAACGTGGTACCTTCAGGCGTTTGTAAATTGCTCCCAAGGATGAACCAGATTTTGCGGTCTACAATGTTTTTTTTTCTGAGGTCTTGGCTGATTTCTTTTGATTTTCCCAAAAATTACTTGTGTCATGCACAAAGTAGATGTCCTAACCGACTTGCTATAGTTTGTTAACAAGAAATTTGTGGAGTGGTTGAAAAATGAGTTTTAATGACTCCAACCTAAGTGTATGTAAACCCTAGAGGTAGACCGATTAATCGGAATGGCCGATTTAATTAGGGCCAGTTTCAAGTTTTCATAACAATCGGTTATCGGCATTTTTGGACACCGATTATGGTCGATTACATTGCACTCCACGAGGAGACTGCGTGGCAGGCTGACTACCTGTTACGCGAGTGCAGCAAGGAGCCAAAGTAAGTTGTTAGCATTAAATTTATCTTATAAAAAGCAATCAATTTTAACATAATCACTAGTTAACTACACATGGTTGATGATATTACTAGATTATCTAGCTTGTCCCGTGTTGCATGTAATCGAAGCATGTCTGTTAATTTATCATCGAATCACAGCGTACTTCGCGAAATGGGTGATGATTTAACAAATGCATTTGTGAAAAAAGCACTGTTGTTGCACCAATGTGTATCTAACCATAAACATCAATGCCTTTCTTAAAATCAATAAACAAGTATATATTTTTAAACTATTAACTAAATATTTAGTTAATATTGCCTGCTAACATGAATTTCTTTTAACTAGGGAAATTGTGTCACTTCTCTTGCGTTCTGTGCAAGCAGAGTCAGGGTATATGCAGCAGTTTGGGCTACCTGGCTCGTTGCGAACTGTGTGAAGACCATTTCTTCCTAACAAAGACGGTAATTAATTTGCCAGAATTGTACATAATTATGACATAACATTGAAGGTTGTGCAATGTAACAGCAATATTTAGACTTAGGGTTGTCACCCGTTAGATAAAATACGGAACGGTTCCGTATTTCACTGAAAGAATAAATGTTTTGTTTTCGAAATGATAGTTTCCAGATTTGACCATATTAATCACCTAAGGCTCGTATTTCTGTGTGTTGTTATATTATAATTAAGTCTGATTCGATAGAGCAGTCTGATTGAGCTGTGGTAGGTAGCAGCAGGCTCGTAAGCATTCATTCAAACATCACTTTCCTGCATTTGCCAGCAGCTCTTCGCTGTGCTTCAAGCATTGCGCTGTTTATGACTTCAAGCCTATCAACTCCCGAGATTAGGCTGGCAATACTATAGTGCCTATAGGAACATCCAATAGTCAAATGTATATGAAATACAAATGGTATAGAGAGAAATAGTCCTATAATTCCTATAGTAACTACAACCTAAAACTTCTTACCTGGGAATATTGAAGACTCATGTTAAAAGGAACCTCCAGCTTTCATATGTTCTCATGTTCTGAGCAAGGAACTTAAACGTTAGCTTTTTTTACATGGCACTTTTACTTTCTTTGTTTTTGAATTATTTAAACCAAATTGAACATGTTTCATTATTTATTTGAGACTAAATGGATTTTATTGATGTATTATATTAAGTTAAAATAAGTGTTCATTCAGTGTTGTTGTAATTGTCATTATTATTTATTTATATATATGTGTGTGTGTGTATATATACATATATACACATATATATGCGTGTGTGTGTGTGTGTGTGTGTATATATATACACATATATGTACACTGCTCAAAAAAATAAAGGGAACACTAAAATAACACATCCTAGATCTGAATGAATGAAGTAATCTTATTAAATACTTTTTTCTTTACATAGTTGAATGTGCTGACAACAAAAATCACACAAAAATAATCAATGGAAATCCAATTTATCAACCCATGGAGGTCTGGATTTGGAGTCACACTCAAAATTAATCTGGAAAACCACACTACAGGCTGATCCAACTTTGATGTAATGTCCTTAAAACAAGTCAAAATGAGGCTCAGGAGTGTGTGTGGCCTCCACGTGCCTGTATGACCTCCCTACAACGCCTGGGCATGCTCCTGATGAGGTGGTCTCCTGAGGGATCTCCTCCCAGACCTGGACTAAAGCATCCACCAACTCCTGGACAGTCTGTGGTGCAACATGGCATTGGTGGATGGAGCGAGACATGATGTCCCAGATGTGCTCAATTGGATTCAGGTCTGGGGAACCGGCGGGCCAGTCCATAGCATCAATGCCTTCCTCTTGCAGGAACTGCTGACACACTCCAGCCACATGAGGTCTAGCATTGTCTTGCATTAGGAGGAACCCAGGGCCAACCGCACCAGCATATGGTCTCACAAGGGGTCTGAGGATCTCATCTCGGTACCTAATGGCAGTCAGGCTACCTCTGGCGAGCACATGGAGGGCTGTGCGGCCCCCCAAAGAAATGCCACCCCACACCATGGCTGACCCACCGCCAAACCGGTCATGCTGGAGGATGTTGCAGGCAGCAGAACGTTCTCCACGGCGTGTCCAGACTGTCACGTCTGTCACATGTGCTCAGTGTGAACCTGCTTTCATCTGTGAAGAGCACAGGGCGCCAGTGGCGAATTTGCCAATCTTGGTGTTCTCTGGCAAATGCCAAACGTCCTGCACGGTGTTGGGCTGTAAGCACAACCCCCACCTGTGGACGTCGGGCCCTCATACCACCCTCGTGGAGTCTGTTTCTGACCGTTTGAGCAGACACATGCACATTTGTGGCCTGCTGGAGGTCATTTTGCAGGGCTCTGGCAGTGCTCCTCCTGCTCCTCCTTGCACAAAGGCGGAAGTAGCGGTCCTGCTGCTGGGTTGTTGCCCTCCTACGGCCTCCTCCACGTCTCCTGATGTACTGGCCTGTCTCATGGTAGCGCCTCCATGCTCTGGACACTACGCTGACAGACACAGCAAACCTTCTTGCCACAGCTCGCATTGATGTGCCATCCTGGATGAGCTGCACTACCTGAGCCACTTGTGTGGGCTGTAGACTTCGTCTCATGCTACCACTAGAGTGAAAGCACCGCCAGCATTCAAAAGTGACCAAAACATCAGCCAGGAACTGAGAAGTGGTCTGTGGTTACCACCTGCAGAACCACTCCTTTATTGGGGGTGTCTTGCTAATTGCCTATAATTTCCACCTGTTGTCTATTCCATTTGCACAACAGCATGTGAAATGTATTGTCAATCAGTGTTGCTTCCTAAGTGGACAGTTTGATTTCACAGAAGTGTGATTGACTTGGAGTCACATTGTGTTGTTTAAGTGTTCCCTTTATTTTTTTGAGCAGTATATATGTGTGTGTGTGTGTGTGTGTGTGTGTGTGTGTGTGTGTGTGTGTGTGTGTGTGTGTGTGTGTGTATCTATCTCGGCTGATTAATCGGTATCGGCTTTTTTGGTCCGCCAATAATCGGTACCTGCATTGAAAAATCATAATCGGTCGACCTCTAGTACACACCAATAGTATCTCATTCACAATTTTGACAAGCACTTGATAATGCCTTAAATTTTACGGCGGCATCCCCTTTGTGGTTGTAATGCACCCTAAAAAAATTAATGCCTTTTGCAGCCAGAAGTGCTGCGTTGTGCCCTTCTCCCTGAGTCTGCGCAATCCGATGCACCGCTGTCGAAGCGCCTCAATCCGAAGCGCCGTATGTCACGTGATCGGGTCTTTCTCACAGGCTACAAGTGAAGACGGACACATCAGGGACGCAACTGCGCGCGTCCTTATCCAATTCTGAGGTGCCTTTGAAGATCTGTCCACATGTACTTTTTGTCAGTCATCAAGATGAGTAGGCCTAACAAACAGCAAAAGCAGTTGTGGGGTGCAATAGATCCCAAATTAATACAACCACAAGCATTTAAAAAATGGTTGACGCAACAAAGTTTATCTTAAATTGTTGATCAGCTATTAAGCTATTTCTTCACATTATAAGCGCAGCAATGCACACATGATAGTAGGTTATAAGATAGTAGGCTATCCAAGATGGCATAGCAGTCAGACTTCCTTTGTCCTCGTCTTGTTGTGTGTTAATGTGTATATATATTTACATATTTTCTTCGCATATCTTTTTATATCTTTTTTTCTTTCTAAAAACTCAACTTCAAAACACTCCTGCAACCCGCCTCACCAATTGTTTAAAAAAATGTATTATTCACCTCAAATCTGAAATCCACAACAGAAGCTAGCCAGTTAACGTGGCAGGCTAACGTTAGTATTCAGCTAACCACGGTTGGCGGTCATCAGCTATCCTTTAGCTCGAAAAGCTATCGCCAGTTTTTGTAGAACGCGACTCAGACCAGAGCATACCAGACCTATTTTCTCTCCATATCCCCGGATTTCTACCGCAAGCTCTGGACATTTACACCTGGATCTTGCAGCTAGCTAGCTGCTATCCGAGTGACTATTGGCTAACGTCGGTCTGGAGCAAACATCAATTATTCCGGAGCTAGCCAACTGAAGAGTTCTATCAGCCACTCCTGGGCTACAATCACCTATCCGGACCCATTTTACTGCCAATGCGGAGCCCCACCGGGCCTTCACGACTGGACTACCGCCGTTATCTGCCCGAGGGAGTTATCCAACTGGCCCCTCCATCGCGACATAACCTGAACGCCCATTTGCGGCCCGCTAATCGTTAGCTGTCTTATCGGCTACTATCTGAATAGGTCTATCGGACAATTTTCTTGGGCCACTATAACTATTTTGCCAATTGGATTGGTCCCCTCTACCACATGGAACCCCACTAATCTACCGATGGAAACGCACGAGGTGGCTAAAAACAGACCATCTTCTGCCAGCTTGCTACCCATGACCCGGCTAGATGTCTGAATCGCCGTGACCCCAACCAACCTCACTACTCACTGGACCCTTATGATCACTCGGCTAAGCATGCCTCTCCTTAATGTCAATATGCCTTGTCCATTGCTGTTCTGGTTAGTGTTTATTGGCTTATTTCACTGTAGAGTCTCTAGCCCTGCTCATTATACCTTATCCAACCTTTCAGTTCCACCACCCACACATGTGATGACATCACCTGGTTTCAATGATGTTTCTAGAGACAATATCTCTTTCATCATCACTCAATGCCTAGGTTTACCTCCACTGTATTCACATCCTACCATACCTTTGTACCTTGAAGCTATTTTATCGCCCCCAGAAACCTGGTCCTTTTACTCTCTGTTCCGGACGTCCTAGACGACCAATTCTCATAGCTTTTAGCCGTACCGTTATCCTACTCCTCCTCTGTTCCTCTGGCGATGTAGAGGTGAATCCAGGCCCTGCAGTGCCCAGCTCCACTCCTATTACCCAGGTGCTCTCTTTTGATGACTTCTGTAACCGTAATAGCCTTGGTTTCACGCATGTTAACATTAGAAGCCTCCTCCCTAAGTTTGTTTTAATCACTGCTTTAGCACACTCTGCCAACCCGGATGTCCTAGCCGTGTCTGAATCCTGGCTTAGGAAGACCACCAAAAACTCTGAAATCTCCATCCCTAACTACAACATTTTCAGACAAGATAGAACGGCCAAAAGGGGCGGTGTTGCAATCTACTGCAGAGAAAGCCTGCAGAGTTCTGTCCTACTATCCAGGTCTGTACCCAAACAATTTGAACTTCTACTTTTTCTATAAAAACAACTCGCCTACCGTTGCCGCTTGCTATAGACAACCCTCTGCCCCCAGCTGTGCTCTGGACACCATATGTGAACTGATTGCCCCCCATCTATCTTCAGAGCTCGTGCTGCTAGGTGACCTAAACTGGGACATGCTTAACACCCCAGCTATCCTACAATCTAAGCTTGATGCCCTCAATCTCACACAAATTATCAATGAACCTACCAGGTACCACCCCAAAGCCGTAAATACAGGCACCCTCATAGATATCATCCTAACCAACTTGCCCTCTAAATACACCTCTGCTGTTTTCAACCAAGATCTCAGCGATCACTGCCTCATTGCCTGCATCCGTAATGAGTCAGCGGTCAAACGACCTCCACTCATCACTGTCAAACGCTCCCTGAAACACTTCAGCGAGCAGGCCTTTCTAATTGACCTGGCCCGGGTATCCTGGAAGGATATTGACCTCATCCCGTCAGTAGAGGATGCCTAGTTATTTTTTTAAATGCCTTCCTCACCATCTTAAATAAGCATGCCCCATTCAAGAAATTTAGAACCAGGAACAGACATAGCCCTTGGTTCTCTCCAGACCTGACTGCCCTTAACCAAAACAAAAACATCCTGTGGTGTTCTGCATTAGCATCGAACAGCCCCCGTGATATGCAACTTTTCAGGGAAGTTAGAAACCAATATACACAGGCAGTCAGAAAAGCCAAGGCTAGCTTTTTGAAGCAGAAATTTGCTTTCTGCAACACAAACTCAAAAAAGTTCTGGGACACTGTAAAGTCCATGGAGAATAAGAGCACCTCCTCCCAGCTGCCCACTGCACTGAGGATAGGAAACTCTGTCACCACCGATAAATCCACTGTTATTGAGAATTTCAATAAGCATTTTTCTACGGCTGGCCATGCTTTCCACCTGGCTACCCCTACCCCGGTCAACATCACTGCACATCCCACAGCAACTCGCCCAAGCCTTCCCCATTTCGCCTTCTCCCAAATCCAGTAAGCTGATGTTCTGAAAGAGCTGCAAAATCTGGACCCCTACAAATCAGCCGGGCTAGACAATCTGGACCCTTTCATTCTAAAATTATCTGCCGAAATTGTTACAACCCCTATTACTAGCCTGTTCAACCTCTTTCATGTCGTCTGAGATTCCCAAAGATTGGAAAGCAGCTGCGGTCATCCCCCTCTTCAAACGGGGGGACACTCTTGACCCAAACTGCTACAGACCTATATCTATCCTACCCTGCCTTTCTAAGGTCTTCGAAAGCCAAGTCAACAAACAGATTACCGACCATTTCGAATCCCACCGCACCTTCTCCGCTATGCAATCTGCTTTCAGAGCTGGTCATGGGTGCACCTCAGCCATGCTCAAGGTCCTAAACAATATCTTAACCGCCATCGATAAGAAACAATTCTGTGCAGCCGTATTCATTGACCTGGCCAAGGCTTTCGACTCTGTCAATCACCACATCCTCATCGGCAGACTCCAATAGTCTTGGTTTCTCAAATGATTGCCTCGCCTGGTTCACCAACTACTTGTCTGATAGAGTTCAGTGTGTCAAATCGGAGGGCCTGTTGTCCGGACCTCTGGCAGTCTCTATGGGGATGCCACAGGGTTCAATTCTTGGGCCGACTCTTCTCTGTATACATCAATGATGACGCTCTTGCTGCTGGTGACTCTCTGATCCACCTCTACACAGACGACACCATTCTGTATACTTCTGGCCCTTCTTTGGACACTGTGTTAACAACCCTCCAGACGAGCTTCAATGCCATACAACTCTCCTTCCGTGGCCTCCAACTGCTCCTAAATACAAGTAAAACTAAATGCATGCTCTTCAACCGATCGCTGCCTACACCTGCCCGCCCGTCCAGCATCACTACTCTGGACGGTTCTGACTTAGAATATGTGGACAACTACAAATACCTAGGTGTCTGGTTAGACTATAAACTCTCCTTCCAGACTCATATCAAACATCTCCAATCCAAAGTTAAATCTAGAATTGGCTTCCTATTTCGCAACAAAGCATCCTTCACTCATGCTGCCAAACATACCCTCATAAAACTGACCATCCTACCGATCCTCGACTTCGGCGATGTCATTTACAAAATAGCCTCCAACACTACTCAGACTGCATCCAGTTTGCTATCACAGTGCCATCAGTTTTATCATCAAAGCCCCATATACTACCCACCACTGTGACCTGTATGCTCTCGTCGGCTGGCCCTCGCTTCATATTCGTCGCCAGACCCACTGGCTCCAGGTCATCTATAAGTCTTTGCTACATAAAGCTCTGCCTTATCTCAGCTCACTGGTCACCCTAACAACACCCACCTGTAGCATGCACTCCAGCAGGTATATTTCACTGGTCATCCCCAAAGCGAACACGTCCTTTGGCCGCCTTTCCTTCCAGTTCTCTGCTGCCAATGACTGGAACGAATTGCAAAAATCGCTGAAGTTGGAGACATATCTCCCTCACTAACTTTATGCATCAGCTATCTGAGCAGCTTACCGATCGCTGCAGCTGTACACAGCCCATCTGTAAATAGCCCTTCCAACTACCTGCCTCATCCCCATATTGTTTTTATTTACTTTTTTTCTCTTTTGCACACCAGTATTTCTACTTGCACATCATCACCTGCACATCTATCTCTCCAGTGTTAATTTGCTAAATTGTAATTACTTTGCTACTATGGCCTATTTATTGCCTTACCTCCTTATTCCATTTGCACAAACTGTATATAGATTTTTCTATTGTTATTGACTGTACTTTTGTTTATCCCATGTGTAACTCTGTTTTTTTGTTGCACTGCTTTGCTTTATCTTGGCCAGGTCACAGTTGTAAATGAGACCTTGTTCTCAACTGGCCTACCTGATTAAATAAAGGTGAAATTAAAAATAAATCATCGAACCCACAAATGCTGATGCTCCAGATACTCAACTAGTCTATAGAAGGCCAGTTTTATTGCTTCTTTAATCAGAACAACAGCTTTCAGCTGTGCTAACATAATTGCAAAAGGGTTTTCTAATGATCAATTAGCCATTTAAAATTAGGAACTTGGATTAGCTAACACAACGTGCCATTGGAACACAGGAGTGATGGTTGCTGATAATGGGCCTCTGTACGCCTATGTAGATATTCCATTAAAAATCAGCCGTTTCCAGCTACAATTGTTAATGTTGTAAATGACTATGTCTACACTGTATTTCTGATCAATTTTATGTTATTTTAATGGAGAAAAAAAATTGCTTTTCTTTCAAAAACAAGGACATTTCTAAGTGACCCCACACTTTTGAATGTAGTGTATGTATAGCTGGTTGGTTTAAAGTGAATAAGTGTGTTGTCATGTTTCTTCCTCCTGTCCTGTAGCTTTGCCATGGAGCTAGGAGAGTTGTGTGTGGGGCCTCAACGGGGCTCCACCCCGGCTGAGAGGGAGGTGCTGACCTCCATTCTATGTCAGGAGGAGCAAGATGTCCAGACCTGCTCCCTAGCCATGGTGCAGACTGCCTGTGTTCAGAGGTCCACTGTGCTCACACATTCCCGGGGGAAGACTGGCCAACAAGGGTCAGTGTTCCTTTTCAGTCTCCTCTATTTGAGTGACACACAGTACTCTCTGACAACACTACTATCATCTCTGTTTTCATTACTGTTGAAAATAACACCCATATTAACTTTGCAGTATTATTTAAAGGCCCGGGGGCAGTCAAAAAATTGATTTTATATGTTTTATATGCATTTTCACTAAGGTTGGAATAATACTGTGAAGTTCTAAAAATGCTAATGCCCTTTTAATGTAAGAGCTGTTAAAAGAAATACAGCCGGAAATTTCAGCCTGTTTTGGTGGGATAGAGTTTTGGCCTACCTGGTTCCATCAACAGGTGGTGTATTAGCTAATAGACCAATAAGAAAGAGTTCCAAAACACTGCCAATAACAGCTAGTTTTCAGTATTCCCCTCCCCACAGACTAATCCCAGACAGTCCTAATACAATTCTTGCTTGAGAAATTGCTCTTTGCAAAGAAGCTATTTTTGTTTCTTTTTGACCATATCAATTAAAAACAATCACAGAAAGGTACTTCATTGTCACACAAAAATGATTTGATAATGAGATAACGGCTGCATTGGACCTTGATAGGACCTGAGGTGTTAAAGGGTGTCCAGTTAGTATTCTTGTGTGTGACAGAGGCCTCAAACCCCCTCTTCATGTTAGTGACCATCACCCTGGTTCAATTATATGAAAAGATAATGTATGTATAGATATACAAGCAATGTCTATACTGGTCAAATACAGAAGTATATCATGAGAATTTTCACTTTTTTACTATGCTGCTTGTAATCTGAATACTTTTGAACATTCGCCCTTGGTGCGCTTAATATGTTTATTTTGACTGAAATTCCCTATTTTGCCAACCTGATAGTCATTAGATGCTTTCTGTACACATGACTAATCTAACAAGTAAATAAGAGGACATCACTACTACATTAGTGTATTTAAGACAAGGATGTACATTTTATGGGAGGGTACATGAAAAAGAATCATCGCTATAATAATACACTTGATATTTGTACATCAAACTTTTCAGGAAAATGACGTTTTGGGCATATATTGTATGGTTTTGTTTTTCCTAATTTGCGTTGCTTGACATTGCTGTATGATAACAAGGCTGTCTGAATGAAGACGCTATTGTCTAGATGATGAGTTATTGTGCCCTCTGTGTCTGACTGGGAATAAGACCAGAAATGCTGTGATTGTTCATCAGTTTCTGCTTACTCTTCAGTGTCTGAAAGGAGAGTCAATCACAAAAAAAAATGACTTGAAAGTACTTATCTTATCAACACCATCACGTCGTATGTCAGGTCATTGACTTGCACAATGACATCAACTCCCATATTCCTATTCTTCAGTGTCCTTAGCTCATGTTCCCTGCAGTAATTACCTACATGTATAATACCCACTTTACTACTAAGCTCTAATAACTTCTCTTCCTGGCAGCACTTAACTGTTGTAAGTATTTATGCTGCAGCTAGAATACTGTTGATTGTTGCTCAGAACCTGTGCTGTCTAATAAATCAGACTGCTAATATGACTTTCCTCTCACTGTTTCATTCCACAGTGAGGGACCAGGCACAGACCCTATATAGTTTTGCTTAAAGACTGAAATAAGGTAGCCTCTTTCATACCTCATCCAAGATAGCATATCGTGTTGATTGGTAGTGTTGTATCTGTAGTACTCAGTAGTTGAAACTGAGCCTTAAGTAGTCTGGTGTGCTCTGGCTCTGTGCCCATAATAGACTGTGTGTGTCCGCTGATTGATTGGAGGTGAGAGGTAAATGTGAAATCCCATTCGGACACAGATTAGGGATAATCAGAGGCAGTGGGGGTCCTTAGCTCAATTCTGCTATTGCTTAGAAATCTCAATCTTTGTTGTCACTACTATGCATACAGACTTGCTGCACAGGAATACTTATTGTACAAGTTCATCACATATCATGGAAAGAAAATAAAGACATGGTACAGTACAGTAGGAAAATGGCACCAGTGATATTTATTTTAAGTGCCAACACTTGTGTGCTTGGTCTTCACATTTCTCCTACAGAATGTGTCTTACCAGTCATTGTTTATCTTGTACTGAACAAAACCAACGAGCAACTATCAGCAAAATCTTGATAACTGTATACGTTCCAAAATGATTTAGTATTTATAAGCTTATTTACTCTTTCCCTTTAGGATTTCCATCTGTAGGCAATGTCTATCCCACAAACCCCTCTAACTCACATGCATCCTTCCCCCTGTTGACATATTTGTAAGATTTCTTGAAGGCTTGGTTATAATGAGTAAGACATGCTGAGTTGCATTGGTCTATATCTGTAGAAAACTAGAGTGAATATTTGTAAAAGCCTAAATCGGGATTTTATGAAGACTCGGCACATATTTAATTGCCATGTTTTTCTACAAGCTTGTCCCAATACAGTGGGAAAGGTCTGCATATTTTCATTTAGACCAACGTCATTATTACATTCAGGCTGAGGCACATTTAAATGTAGTTAGGAACTTGAAGTGACTGATTGCTTTGTTTTTATTTTATGTCTGTGCTATTTCAGTTAACAAGTCTCTGGATCTATTGAAATAATTAAATGTTTGACCTAAATGTATTTCTGTAGACGATTGTCAATGAAGGGTTCACAAGTTGAAGGCGGAATAACACAGTTTGGCTTTCACTCTTTTAAATGAATTTGATTATGGGTATATGAAAAGAAGGTAACAAGGTGATGATGGCATAGAATCGATGACGCATTGATTCTGTTTTATATGCTCTTGCTAAACAATCTCTGGTATCCATTTCCATGTTATCTATTATAATCGTGTTCTGTACCAATCTGCTATGGGTTCTCTCTTTTGCAAACACATTTGCATACTGTCATATCACCCAACCCCCCCCCTGTAATGGCAGTCCTCCCTTTTACAAACATTGCTTGGTTTGCCACATTGTCCTATTCCGCCTCAATTCTATGTTTCTTTCAGGCAAGCTTTTATTGTTCGAGGCAGTTCCTGTTCTTTAGACAAACTTTTGATGTGTATTACCCGATCCCTCACCTTTTGAGGGCTCTGTGGAGTGGGCTATATAAGGTGTCTGAGCAGATGTCAACTGGCCACAGGAATCTGTTTTGGGGGCAGGTTGTCTGGTCCATAGTAGGCTGTGGAGGGGACATCGATGTTGGGGTCGCCGTTGTTGGCTGTGTCAATCTGGTTGCACTTCCCCAAGCTCTTTATAATATTGAAGTTGGATCTGGCTGTCTCCACAAAGCTGTTCTCCAGGAGCCAGCCGTCGGACTCTGAGTCTGGGTCCCCCTGTCTCAGCACGTTCTCCAGGGATGTCTGGAGGTAACGCACCCCCGTCAGCACCGACAGCTACAACAGCACACAAACATTACTGAGGAAATCCCTAGACCATGTAATATACTGATGACTGTAACGTTTGTTTATCATTTATAGTGGACCAGAGTAAAATATGTGGGTCCCAGAAGTAGCTGTAGGTTTGGGATGTGTATTTTGGGACAGCTCCATGTGACCCAGTAGAGGACAAAGGGTGAGTCCACACACAAAGCTGAGCATGGATAACCCGGAGCCAATGTCACAAAAGAGATTTGGTGTGGGATTAGGGAGCATGCAAAGTGAATGAACAATTATATTTATCACGCTAAGGGAGGATAAAGTGCATGGGAGGTGGACTAGAAGCCCTGAACACTTCCCTGCAAGTACAAGGTATCAGACAATCTACATTGCAGTATACTGAGTTCTTTCTAATTAGTGGTTTGCTGAGTCTAAATAATGGTTTTGGTGTATGTCAGGTAAGTCTCAGGCACCATGTTTACTTATATTCAAACCACATCAGTCTGTTTGTAAGGACACCCCTATGCCTACCTCAAACAGCCAGATGATGAGGACGGTGAGGCCGATGGACTGCATGATGTGGGTGTAGTACTCCAGCAGGGCCTGGCGGCAGCCCTTCCTCCACAAGTTGAGCTCCTCTGTCTGGTATTCATAGTTGAAGTGGGCTGAGCTGTTGGTGATCTGGTGCTGGATGCAGGGCCGTGGTGAGTTAATGTTACAGCAGCTGAAGGGAACCCCATCCATCAGGTATTTCCCTTCCACGTTACTCCTCAGCCGGCTAGAGACGTGGAGAGGGGAAAAGGGAGAGACCGAGACAGAGGGTTGATCACTTGGAGCATCTAGAGCCTCAAATTCAAGAACCTTAAGGTCGTAGTATATATGGGCACAGAGCTGAGCTCTGTGTCTGATCTGGCAGGTAGGGTATCACTATTCTAGTCTGTACTTACGCCACAACCTCCCTGCGGGACATGTCCAGGTACCGGTTGCTGATCCACTGGATCTGGAACCAGTCTCTGAAGCCGAAGTTGCCGCAGCACTGGAACTGGATCTGCAGCAGGTCCACAGTGCGCTTCAGAAAGCAGCGGCCTGGTGTGTCCGTGTCCTTATAATAGCGCATGGCCTCCCGCAGACCCAGGTCCAGAGCCTCCTCCAGCTCCCCAAGCATGCTGTAGCACATGAGAGCCCCCACCAGGATGCAGAAGGTGAAGAAGAAGGTGCAGATGACGTAGGGCAGCATCAGCAGCTTCCAGCGCAGGAACTTAGTGGTGTCCGCACAGTCGTAGCAGATCTTCCCGCCCAGGAAATTGATGCCACAGGCGATGAGGCCTGTGGCAATGAGCATGTTGGGGACGTAGTGGAGGTCCCTTTCTGCCATAAGCTCCCAGCGCTTGTTGATCTCCACCTTTAGGAAGAGCCCCAGGCTAAACAGAATCAACCCTGTCACCACGGAAACCCAGTTGAGGATCCACAGCACCTGGGCAAGCTTGTCCCTGTTGGTCTTGGTGAATTTCACTTTCAGCACGGCCATCTTAAATATGTTTGTTTAGTTTTATCCAATGTCCTGGAAGGACGCTGGATGGGGGAGAGGATAGAGGTAGGGGAAGGAGTAAGAGGCACAATGGGCTGTGGATGGATAAAGGGAGGGGCCAGGGTTGTAGATGGGAGGTTTCCGCACACCCTCACATAAGCAGCTTAGCTCAGTGATTTATAATCAGTTTCTTGAGTAGGGGTCTCCTATTTATAAGTGTTGGCAGCCCTGCACCACAAGGTATGATCAAACATAATAATGAATATCTGAATCACATTTTCTCATACAGTAGCTTTTACACAAATATTCAAAATGACCAAATTGGATAATGCACACCTCTGGACTATGTCACCTCTGCTGAACCCACTATCAACACAATACTTTGCTAAGCAATTCATCTGAAGAAATAGAATGGAATAAACTAGAAATACAATCGACTATAAAATTCAACAAAAAAACATTAAACAGCAGCATTCAGTGGGACCTACCTTATCTCAGCAACATTCACGGTGTCCGTCTGATCTGGCTCCCATCTCTGTTTAGGGGTTTGTTTTGTTCTTTACTGACAGACATCCTAAGACTTGGCCTGGAGAGAGGCAAGCCGTAGTGGCACAGAAGGAGTAGACAGACACCCGCCCGCAGCAGCATCAGAGTGAGTCCGCTGGCCAAAGCCCCCTGACCCTCCTAATAATCCCCTCTAATCAGACCTGTAGGATTTGGATGTACCTTCTGCCACCTGCACAAATCTGGCTGCAGCACCACAAAGAGTTATTGGCCAAGGGTCGTGTGTGTGTGTGTGCGACAGAGGGGCTGATATTGAATGAATAGACAAATACATTTTTTTTCTCAAAGACTAAATTACTAAAGTATGAATAGCCTATTCCATTTACACTAAACTGTGCTCTGCTATTCTTTTTGTTAAATGGAAGCTTCACTGAAGCAAAGGAAACAAGGTCACTTGTAAACTCATATAGTGACAGAGATGAAACAAAGGTAAGAAAAGTAGGGGTTTACAGGGGTGTGTATGTCTGTATGTATGTGTGTGCTTATAGTATTGTGTCCAGTGAGCCCTCTTCTGGGTCTGTGAGTCTCCATTCCTGAAACAGGTTGAGGCCAAGAAAGGCAACACATAAGTTTGTGATGACAAGTGTTATTGCCACAATATCAAAGAGGACAATATTAAGCTCATAAGCAAACACTGAAAATGTGTCAGATTGTTTGATAATATGTCTTAATGTGATCAGGTAAACAACATTTCTGCTACCCACTAGTCAGTGCTTTGGTGACACTATGTATGCTTCAGAGGGGAAAGGAAATGGGCCAAGAAACACTTAACACTGACAATCAAAAGCTCCAAAGACCTTAATACAATCTCCTTTATCCTCATGGTGTAATTGAATTTGCAACAAAGCATTTTCACCTACTCCTCCCCTCACACACTCTCCTATTCCTGTCACACTCTCTGTCTCTCACGCACACGTCCATACACATCCACACAGCCAATCAGCCAATGAGATCTCGAGCGAGATTGAGATTATTTGATTATCATGGCCCGAAGGAGCTTGTGTAAGAGGAGAGTTCTACTGTGGACACACACTAGTCAAGTCAGCACATCCACAGGTAGAGAGATGGCCTGATCCCTGAGTGGAAGGGGAGCATGGATACTGTGGAAGGTAAGTGCTAGAGACTACAGCTTCTGATCACATATTAGTTCTGTGGTAAAATGGGCTATTACTTCGCTGTGTCTGCTGTACTTGGATCTGATGGTGGATATCATAGGCATGAATAGTAGGCCTCTAGGCTTTACGGCACTGCAAGTTAACTACGTTCTTAAAGCCATATCCATAACATTGGTCTTCCATTCTGTAAAGTGATAGGATGGCGTATCGCTGCAGAATGCTGTGGTAGCCTTGCTGGTTAAATGTGCCTTGAATTCTAAATACATCACCAACAGTATCACCAGCAAAGCATGCCCACACCTCCTACATGCTTCACTGTGGGAAAAACACATGCTAAGATCCTCCGTTCACCTTCTTTGGAACCAAAAATCTCACATTTGGACTCATCAGATCAAAGGACAGATTTCCACTGGTCTAATGTCCATTGCTCGTGTTTCTGGGCCCAAGCAAGTCTCTTTTCCTTATTGGTGTCCCTTAGTAGTGGTTTCTTTGCAGCAATTCGACCATGAATGCCTGATTCACGCAGTCTCCTCTGAGCAGTTGATGGTGAGATGTGTCTGTTACTTGAACTCTGTGAAGCATTTTTTTGGGCTGCAATTTCTGAGGTTGGTAACTGTAATGAACTTATCCTCTGCAGCAGAGGTAACTTTGGGTCTTCCTTTCCTGTGGCGGTCCTCATGAGAGCCAGTTTCATCATAGCGCTTGATGTTTTTACGATTGCACTTGAAGAAACTTTCAAAGTTCTTGAAATTTTCCTGATTGACTGACCTTCATGTCTTAAAGTAATGATGGACTGTCGTTTCTCTTTGCTTATTTGAGCTGTTCTTGCCATAATATGGACTTGGTCTTTTACCAAATAGGGCTATCTTATGTATACCACTATACCTTGTCACAACACAACTGTTTCTCAACCGCATTAAGAAGGAAAGAAACTCCACAAATGAACTTTTAACAAGGCACACCTATTCATTGAAATGCTTTCCAGGTGACTACCTCATGAAGCTGGTTGAGAGAATTCCAAGAGTGTGCAAAGCTGTCATCAAGGCAAAGGGTGGCTACTTTGAAGAATCTTCAATATAAAATATATTTTGATTTGTTTAACACTTTTGTGGTTACTACATGAGTCTATATATGTTATTTCATAGTTTTGATGTCTTCACTATTATTCTACAATGTAGAAAATGGTAAAAATAAAGAAAAAGTCATTGGATGAGTAGGTGCGTCCAAACTTTTGACTGGTACTGTATGTTATGCATTATTGTACTTTATCTAAATACCAATTATCCTCTCTGATGCCTGTGGTTTGTAATTCAATACAACAACATGACTTATTGTTGATGTATTTAATGCATTTATTTGGAGAAGGTTTATAACCAACTATGGATATGAGGGATTATGTTCAGTAATGCTCCCGACAGAGAATCCATTGACTGCAAATTACTGTCTGCTTGACTTCAGCCCAAGTACATTGAACAGAAGGTGCTAAATTGAATGACCTACTGTATGTCTTTGATACATTCACTGTTGACCTCCAACCGTAGGGTGTGACATAACAGCAGGACTATGATGGACACAGATGACCAGTGGACACGGGCTTTGGCCAGCAACAACGTTAGGGCCATCCTCCGCTGGCTACACAGCCTCTTAGCTGAAGGTCAGAGCACTGAACTGGCAATATGAAACCATACGTAGCACACTTAAGTTATGGTGTCTTAGAATGGCTGCATACTGTAACATACTGTAATTCTTCTATGATCATCATTAGTTACATTTCATGTCAGTTCATATCACATTTGATTATGTCATGATATTCTTTTGTCTCATTCCATTCACCTGTCTGTCTCTCAGTGGGAGATGCTGATGTGGAGGACAGCCTCCCTTCTTTTAGCAGCTGGGTCCAGAGGACGGCTGAACTTTCAAAGGAGTTACTCACCCAAAGTGAGCAGATATACACCAGCACCAGCCATCCCAAACAGACCCAAAGGTTATTGATCCCAGCTCTTTACACAGCTGTGTTCCTGAGGTCTTCTCCTGTCACCTCTCTCTGGGTTGCCCCCTCCCCTCACTTCCCCTGTCTCCAGGTTTCAGCAGCTGCCAGGGCCTGTGGATGTTCCTGGACCACAGCTGCTGACCCTGGCCCAGTGGGGGAGGAGGCATGGTACAGTACTACTCCAACCATGACTCTCACAATGATCAGATTGTTGTGTGAATGATATCAACTCGCTAGTTTGTTTTGTACAATGATCTTACCTAGACACCTAGTTTTAACATCTGGGACTGGCGTAACAATATGGGGACAAATGGTTACAACAGGATTGGAAATGTTGTTTCTACAAAGAGAGCTGTTTTCTGATTAATTGGTGGCTGTCTCTCCTGTGTGTGTGTGTGTGTGTGTGTGTGTGTGTAGGTTTGGGGATTCCATGTGTCTGCAGGGTCGACTGTGGCTCCTCAGCAGTAAGGCAGGACTGCTGGAATCGGGAACGCAGAGCTCTGAAGCAACACATCTGGCTGGGTCGGCTGGTACAGTGGTGGGGCATCACCGGACTCCTGCCCAAGTACCCTGGTAAGGATGCATACGCTAATCTTACACACACAGTCAAACTTTACAAACCGGTCACACTTTACATCACAGATTTGTTATTACTGTGTAACTATTCGTATAAGTACAGTGTAACAAGGGTTGCATTGTTACCGTTAGGGTTATAGCTAGGGTTAGGATTATTGATACGGTTAGGGTTGGCTCTTCAGCTGTAGGTACAATGTATTACCACTCTAGGGTTAGAGTTAGTCTATAGTATTCATACATACACTGACTCTACCTCTCAGATGCTCAAGAAATAAAGCAGATCTCTCAGATATGGAGAGAGATGGATCAGAACCACCGCAGGGCTTGTCTCCACACTTCTGGGTAATCCTTAAATCACTGATAGGCGGTCTCTCTCACTCTCTTTCTGTCTTCCTCCTTTACTCCCTAATCATTATTTCTTGATCTATTCTCCACATCTCCTTTTTCATCTCTCTTCATTTGATTAGTCTGGAGGAGAAGGGAAGTGAATGGTGGAATTCACTGATCCAGAGTATGGTGGCTCAGATGGACTAACAACACTGGCCCATATGGACTTCTGAGGACCGCACCGACCAGGGTTACCCACCCCCTAAACTGCAGGCTTTGCTGAAGCTGGTGCTGGTGTCTCGCATTGACAACATATCTGTTCAGGCCATTGTATCCAACCATGGAGAATCCATAAAGTGTTCTCAAAGGTATGACCGTGACTGTCATGTGAACTGAAGTGAATATACAGTATTCTTGATCATGTAAACTACACTTAACACAGCCTGTGCACAGCTCATGTACTTCATCCTGGACAAGGCCAATTTTCTACAGTGCGAAAATGACCTCCTGCAGTCCTTTTGCCATGCTTTCACCATCCCTCCCAGCTTCTCCCAGCAGATCCGGGCCTTCTGGCTGCTCGACCATGGACACTTATCAGTATGTTGACCTTTGACCAGTGTCACAGCACCATTTAGTCCATTGGTGTACAGTGAGTGAACAAAACATTAAGAACACCTTCCTAATATTGAGTTGAACCCCCCTTTTGCCCCTAGACAGCCTCAATTCGTCGGGGCATGGAACATTGCAGTTCTTGACACAAACCGGTGTACCTCTGAATGGCACAATCCATGTCCATCCAACATCCTTCTTTAATCTGTCTCCTCCCCTTCATATACACCAATTGAAGTGGATTTAACAGGTGACACAAATAAGGGATCATAGCTTTCACCTGGATTCACCTGGTCAGTCTTTCATGGAAAGAGCAGATGTTCTTAATGTTTTGTACACTCAGTGTACATGCCTTCTAGCGGGATGAAATAGAGCCAAAATGGGGGTTAGAGTGCCCTATGGCTACACTCTTAGAAAAAAGGGTTCCCAAAGGGTTCTTTGGCTTTCCCCATAGAAGAAACTCATTTGGTTCCAGGTAGAACGCTTTTTTGTTACAGGTTCTATGTAGAAAGGGTTTTACATGGAACCCAAAAGGGTTCTACCTGGAACAAAAAATGTTTCTTCAAAGGGTTCTCCTATGGGGACAGCCGAAGAACCCTTTAAGGTTCTAGATAGAAAAAAAGGTGCTAAGAGTGTATGTCATTACATCTGTGTAGGGCTCAATGGAGCTGCTGCTGAGCCCCAGGTCTGAACCACAGCCTGCTGAGGAGAAAGCATTCCGCTTGGCGCTCAAGTATCTATACTGGATCAGACCAGCCACAAACAGCCCCTACGACCTCAAGCTGTCTGTGGATGTACTCCTACAGAACAGGTATAGATATACAAGGATATACTATACTGCACAGACTAGTGTATGAAATACTGTCTCTCTGAATATGAAAACTGTAAGCCATACAATCTAGTTTTCTCTGCCCCTCAGCCATGTCTCAGACACCTGGGCCCTCCTAAAGAAAGGTCACACAGGAAGTGATGACATGGTCAGGTACTTCCTCAATGGATGTGAGAGGCTTGGCCTATGTGTGGAGGCTTCAGGCTGCATGGAAGCAGTATGGAAGGTGATCCCTTTTGTAACACATACCATAACAGATGTAAATACATATAGGCATATACAGTACATGCAGTGTGTTTATGTCAGTTTTTCAATAGAAAATGACTATCTTTATTAGGATGTAGGCCATTGTACTAATCAGTCAGAAGAGACTCAGAGTCAGTGTGGAATAGAGGGGCTTCCTCAGCGTTGGTGGACCACAGGGATCCCTATGGCAGTGAAAGAGCCAGGTACAGATCAGTGATTGTGACTGATACTGATTTCAGAAATATCATCATCACTATCAAGTATTCTGAAAGTCATTGAAATGTTGGGAATTGCAGGGGTTCCCATTCGTCCGTTCTCTGCCCTGCAGTATCAGTCTCACACCAGCCTCTGCAGAGAGGATTGGATCAGACTCCTCAGGGAATCTATGATTGAACTCAGACAACTCCAGCCAACAGTGAGGTACAGTCAATAAAACATGACCCCACAAATGTTGTTCCAAAGCAATACCCAATACCACTGTGTGGTTGGTATAACCGCTGGCCCAGTGAGGAGGCGGCATGGCCAGGGGAGCACCAAGAGAGGAAAGGGAGCTGACGGAAGCTGAGTCTGACCACCCAGGCCCTGAGGCACCTCCTCCCTAGCCCCTCCCCAGTGGATATGATGACTGACAGGCTGGTAGAGCAGGGAGACACAGAGCCACCTAATGACGGCCTGCCTCTTATAGCTGAGGTACTTTACTACTATGGCCCTGTCTGAGAGTGAGTGTGCTGAGGTATAATACTTGGGCAATGATGGTTATTAAAATAATGAATTTCTTTGTCTCAATGCAGGAGAAACACTGGACTCCGGCACACCTCTCCTCTCAATCCCCATCCAAGGAGAGCTCTGAATCTATGTTCTCTTTCAGCGCTGCCTCCTCTCTGCCCCCTCTGAGATGGGGCATCCCATATGTGTATGGAAGCACAGTGATGCTGCAGCAGATCTCCTCCCTGCTTAGTGATGGAGGAGGGTGTCACAGCAGGCAGGATGACAGCCCATCCCTCCCAGCAGGCAAACTCCACCCAGGCTGCCCTGACCTGCCTCTGACCCTAGAGGGCGCCACAGACCCTGTCTCCTTCAACAGCCTGAGTCTAGACAGCAGGAATGTGGAGGAGCTGGTGTTCTCCACTGAGTGTGAGTTCAGATGCACTGACTGGAGCTGTATGATACTCAAGATTTAAGTTGTCAGCTCTTTTTGAAATAAAGTTATTGAATATTACCCCAACATAACATTTTCTGGTCATCTGAGTTCTTGAAAGTGTGTTTTTTTTGTTTCTTTTGTAATGTTTCCATTAGGGGGAGTAGAGGAGATCATGACCTGTGATGCCAGGAGACGACCTCGTAATTGTGAAAGAGGAGGCAGTTCCCCCTGTATATGTAACATTAGACAGAAGGTGACCCCTCTCAAGCCTTACATTTACACAATGGCTATGTTTACTTTATATTTTCAACAGACTGATTAGTCCAATATTCCACTATTTTCTGTGGCCAGCATTGTGTTATAAAGTACAGTAAGATAAGGACGTGTTCTTTATGTGATCATTTCTTTGTCAGACATAGTCTGAGCAGACTAAAACTCCATCCTCAGTTCTATAGTAATGAGGACAACCAATCAGTGCCCTCTGTTTCTGAGATCCAAGTTGAGAGTCACAACTTCCTGACACCCGACCATGGTGTGTTTCAAATGTTACTACACTCTGTGTTGTGGCTGTGTTTTCACTATACCTGCTGTATGACTTAACTAAGAGATAATTAAATAATTGGCCCTTTAACTAAATTACTTTTGTTCATGATAATCCAGATAAAATTGAATACGACAAGGATGTGACTGAGGAAATCATTCATGCACCAAATGTGACTGATGTGTGGAGCGTCATACCTGGAGGGGACAAATCAGAGAACCTCCTCCCCCAGACCTCCCCCTTCTCTGGGGCTGCTGTTGCTTCATCTCTCTGCTTCCTGGAGTTGGAGCCCTTACAGGTGACAGACCTCTACTGTCCAATTACATAAATACTGTACATACTATGCAGACCACCTACAGTATTGGCCAACTGGGTTTCTGTGTTTGTTCAGAGGGCGTCTGACCCTCCACAGCTTGAGAAAGCAATGAAATGTTTCTGCCGGGACTCCCAGGATGCAGTGGACCAACCAGAGATCCTGACATCCTGTGCCCTCACTGAGACCACCCAGGACCTTTACTCTGAGCTCCACCAGACCTTTTGTTCTCTGGAGGAGCTGGGAAGTGCAGGGCCCAGTGGCCCAGATACAGAGAAAGGGTCTACCCTGGAGGGGGAACTGGACAGTGGGGGCTCTGGGAGGTATATCCGGCCCTTCTCTCTCCAGGACTCCTCCCTGCTCATCCCCCGTCGGAGGTCCGTACGCTCCAGACAGCTCCAGATCCCTGGAGTCCCTCTGTCCCACAGAATCAACTCCAGACGCAATCCCCCAGCTCAGCCCCTCCTCAGCCCCAGAGACATCCAGAGACAGGTTACCTGGAGGGGAGAAGGCCTTGCACAAGGAGGCGGCAGCATGCTTCAGATGCACCCCAGAGGATAGGCTGGGTCACTGTAAGCTGGACAACTGGTGGAAACAAGCCCTGGAGACCTAAAGGGCATCCACTGGCCTGTTACCTGCCATAGAGCAGGTATCCACCATAGAGCAGGTATCCACCATAGAGCAGGTATCCACCATCGAGCAGGTATCCACCATCGAGCAGGTATCCACCATCGAGCAGGTATCCACCATCGAGCAGGTATCCACCATAGAGCAGGTATCCACCATAGAGCAGGTTTCCACCATAGAGCAGGTATCCACCATAGAGCAGGTATCCACCATAGAGCAGGTATCCACCATCTCAAAAGGTAGTGTGTTTTCTTTACTGTATGTTTATATGCAAATCAATCATTTTGTGTGCTTCATAGTGCCACATTCTGCAGACTCCACATATGCACTATTTTATCTTACGTTTATCTTATGATTATATTAAAATAGACTAGCTTGTTATTTATATCCATCTTACATTTAGAAAACCTATTTAGTGTCACAGCTACCAAAGGTCAAATAATTAATAGTTTGTCATTTTGCACAGATTTGCCGATTTTATAAAAATGGTAATTATTTATTGATATACATGCAGATGGTGTGTTTTTGTGTATGAGTTTGTATTGAAGAATAAATGCCTCTAGTAACATCTTCCTTTGTCATTGTGACGGGGAACATTAAGAGAGTTGCCCTTTGGAACATTAGATTGATGGAGCGTTAGAAACGGCAGCAGCAGCAGCCCAGGAAGGAAACTAGTGTTGTTTCTCACGTCTGGCTGGAGACTGTACAGTGAATGCCTCTCTTCAGAGTAAATGTGTGTGTGTGTACATGCATGGGTGTGTGTGTGTGTGTGTGTGCACGTGAGTGCATGTAATGCGTGCTTGTTTGTGTGTGTAAGTGTGTGTGGCCATTGCTGGCCTGTTGCTGTCACTCAGTGGGGAGTCTGTGCCCGGAGTGGGACTCAAGTGCATGTACTGGTGGGCAGGGGGTCTCCACTGCTGGGAGAGGGGGGGATGAAGGATGAAGTGCAGAGAGAAGGTGGTGTACTCTAATGTCAGACCAGGACTCTCTCAACCTTGTCATAGTTACTCATCCGTGACCACCACCCCTTGCTCTCCCTGGTAGGGGCCACTGGTGTTACCCAGAGCAGATGGAGCTCTGCTGGGCCTCGCTGATCACCGCTGGGCCTGGGGCAGTGAAGGCTGCTGAGGGGAGGACGGTTCATAATAATGGCCGGAACAGAGCGAAGGAAATGGCATAAACACATGGAAAACATGTGTTTGATGTATTTGATACCATTCCACCAATTCCACTCCAGCCACGCCCCATTAGGGCGGCAGGTAGCCTAGTGGTTAGCGCGTTGGCCCAGTAACCGAAAGGTTGCTACATCGAATCCCCGAGCTGACTAGGTAAAAATCTGTCATTCTGCCCCTGAACAAGGCAGTTAACCCACTGTTCCTAGGCCATCATTGTAAATAAGAATTTGTTCTTAACTGACTTGCCTAGTTAAATAAAGGTTAAATAAAACATTTAAATAAATACAAATTAAGATGCCCCCAACCTCCTGTGGTCTGGGGGAACCATGGCCCCACTCACCACACTGATACCCTGCCACATCACTGGGACCCGGGTTTAAGAGACCAACACACAGCAGGGGCCAAATGTGTCATTTAATCAAAGCTCAGTTTGTAAAAAATGTGTTTCAGAAAAGAGGTGGCCCTCACATCTAGTGTACTTTTATTCATCCACAGAAAAGAGGGTCTCTCTTGTTCCTGGGCGACCCTACTCCAACAGTCTGCTCAGCATCCAGGAGTCTCCATCCAAGCAGAGAGGAGACAAGCAGGAGGTCAAATGTGTAGAGGTCATCTTTATGTGGTCACTGGTCTTACATGGAGGGTGTCAGAATGGAGGGAAATATGCTCCGGTTGGCCAATGGAGGGCGGTGTTGTTGGATCGAATCCCAAGCTGACAAGGTAAAAATCTGTCGTTCTGTCCCTGAACAAGGCAAGGAACCCACTGTTCCCCGGTAGGCCGTCTTCGTAAATAAGAATTTGTTCTTAACTGACTTGCCTAGTTAAATAAAGGTAAAAAAAAGAAAGAAATTCTGACTTCTAATACCTTACTAAAAAAACTGCTTAGATTGATATTATAAAGATTATTATCACCTGGATGTTTTATTCCATGTTGTATTCAATGTTACCTCTTTGTATGGCCACAAATCTGTATTCCAGTCTGGTGTGGTGATTTGATCATCTATCTAGGCCCTGGCTCCACTTGTGGTAGACAGAGAGAACAAAAGGGGTTTGTTTGGGGTTTGATAAATTGGCAGATTGGGAGATATTGATGACAAATGTGTAAAAATAAACGTGTCTACACAAGTCATACTAAGTAGCATATTATCGAACCATCTTCCATTAAAACAACAGCAGCTATGGATAGTCAGAGTGCACGATGACCATAAACATGTGGTCGTTAATGTAAAACATACATTCGGAATATTCATATCCTTTATAACGTCATGATCAGATTGGTTATGCTGAAACAAGGTTGGGATGTTCATGAAGGGGATGCTCATCAACAAATGAGTAATCTAAAAGTAAGTTTGTAATTTATTGTACAGATCCAAAGACATCACTGTAAGATTTTAGCTTGTTGATCAACTTGTGTGCATCATTATGAAAACCTTGATGTCTCTATGGAGAGAGGCAGGATGAACAAAGATAGTTGTCTGTGTGGTGGTGACACATGGAGGAGTTTTACAGGGAGATGAATGGCCTCTATTAGAAACATTTAATCAGTGCCTGGCCTTGTGGTTTCAGTCACCCTCAACGCCCGAGGAAAGATTAATGGCCACAGGATATTTCATCCCCCCCTCCATTCCCCAACTCAGGATATTTATTTTTATTTCACCTTGATTAAACCAGGTAGGCCAGTTGAGAAGAAGCTCTCATTTACAACTGTGACATGGCCAAGATAAAGCAAAGCAGTGCGACAAAAATAACAACACAGAGTTACACATAAACAAATCTACCGTCAATAACAATAGAAAAATCGATGTACAGTGTGTGCAAATGTAGAAGAGTAGGGAGGTAAGGCAATAAATAGGCCATAGAGGCGAAATAATTACAATTTAGCATTAACACTGGCGTGATAGATGTGCAGATGATGATGTGCAAGTAGAGATACTGGGGTGCAAAAGAGCAAGAAGATAAAAAACAATATGGGGATGAGGTAGTTGGGTGTGCTATTTACAGATTGGCTGTGTGCAGGTACAGTGATCGGTAAGCTGCTCTGACAGCTGATATGAGGGCCTGATTGTGTCTGTTTGTTGTGGTTCTGTTGTTAGCAGAGAAAGTGGAGCCTGTGGGTCAGAGGGGTTCTGGGAAGTTTCCCCACCAGCGGGCGGAGCAGGGTGTGGCGGGCCAACGGGGAGCCAGGGTGAAAACATCTATACTGTAGAGTGACAAACAATCAGTGTCTCTGTAAAATCTAAATTGTCCAAAGACTGTATAGTGCTACTGTTGTTCTAAACTTCAAACCACAGTAAATCTACAGACTGCAGACTGTTATTAACATTGTTTTCTTTGGCAGATACAAATAACATTTTTTCACAGAAATGCTTTTGTTGATTTGTCACAGTAATGGCTTCACATTATGCATGGACAAGTAAATCAAACGGTGTGGTTGCATCTACACACATGACGAGTTTTTAGCTCTAAAAAGATTACAATCTGAGCACGGTGGTGATCGTCACCATGGCTGTCATGGATGGCCTCTGGTCCAGTGACCCTGCTATACCATATAACCTCTACTGTCACCTCTCATCATCACCTCTCCATCTGACTTGTCAGTTTTGTTGTGACAGGTCCTGATTCCTTTGGAGACCTCTTCCCTTCTATTGGCTGCTGGTCGAATCTCTTGACCCCCTCCTCTTTATACAGTTATACTACACACACCAGAAACAGCTCATCAATAGTCAATCTCTCAGTAATTATTTATAAGGGTTCAATGATTGAAAAGCCTACTTCTTGAACCCAGTGGATTCTGTGTCATGCACTGTATGTATTGTCTCAATGATCTGACTAGATGCAAGGTCGTTTGGACTGACTAAGAATAAAGATAAACTCTGTTATAACTATTTCTAAAAGCACCAAATGGTGTCCTTGGACATCAGTTAACTGTTGTCAGTTTTCCCCCCTTTTTAAAAAGGATGTTTGCCCTGCTGCTATTCCAACTCATGAAAAATGGATGACCTCCCAATGCTAGCTGCTGCTGCCTGCTCTCCTCACATTTGCACAGTACCCTGGGATTGCATTTAGGTTAGCATCCCTCCCCCATCTCTCGATTTGGGAGGTGGAGGGGGTTGAATAACTTAACACACATTTCAACTTGACACACTTCTGCTTGGGGTCTCCCTTGGGTCTCCCGTCCACAAGCAGGGCCCACACACACACTGCATTATTCAGAGGTGTGTGTGTGTGTGTGTGTGTGTGTGTGTGTGTGTTACCTTCTGGAGTTGTTGGGCCTCCCAGCATGACCTCACCAGGTGTGACAACTTTGATACCGAGTTGGTGGATGGGCCGGAGGGACAAGGCCAGCTGGTGTTTTGGATGCTTTAGTTTACACCTCAGAAATCATGACTAGGCTTGTCTGCTCTGTTGAATGTTTTTGAAAATACCAAAAACCTTTCATATATTAGAATATCTTAATCCACATCTTACAGTGCAAATAAAAAAAGCATTGTATAGTAATTCACGATATGAGCACAAATAAAGTGGAAATATTCAAGGAACAAAAACCTGTCTGGAAATAATGATGCTCAAAAAGATATCAGGGCACGCAGTCTGGGAATGAAATCCATTTTCTGACCACACACATCCAATAACTCACACTAATCTGAAAACTGATAACAATCGTGGAAACCTGGGCTCTGCACAGCAACAAAATGACACATAAATCATGTGCATCGCAGACGAGACTAAAAAGTCCAACCAAACATGATGGATACAAATGTCTGCCTGATGTTTGTAAACCGTTCTTATAAAGACTTGTTTTTGTGCGATTGGAGGCATGCTCTGGAAAATACAGGACCATTAATACTTACTAAGGGGACATTTCTCCATGTGAGTCCTCTTTCTGACCCTTACATTTACATACATTTTAGTCATTTAGCAGACGCTCTTATCCAGAGCGACTTACAGTACCTTTATTATTTCATTGCTACTTCATCTCTGCCCTCATCCTCTTCAAAACGAGCGTCCTTAACCTTCCTCCAGTTTAGATTAATATACATTAGGTGGCTGCTAAAGAATATTCCACTGATTTAGTACAATAATATAAAATTACCTCATACAGATAACGGCTGCTACTTTCCATAATATGGAAATATACACTGTTGCACCCCCTAATATTGTCATCTGTAATAAGGGCTTGAAATCATCCTCAACAGTAGCCTAGGTCGAGGGGAGACTAAACAATGTCCTTTCATAGGCAATTCTACCTGATGTTGAATGGAGTGGGGGAAAGGCAAGACAGTGGTTTAGACCAGAGAGCAGGCAGATCATCAGGTACCATGCCCACTGGAGGGCAGTGTCTCGGGCAGGGACATGGAGCTGGGTGGGTGGCTGAGAAGGAGAGGGATGGAGTGAAGGGGAGGGAGAAGTACCTGGGTTTACTGTACACCAGATGGCTTCACTGTAGCATGGCCAATGAGTCTGACAGTTACCTACGTCTCCTTGAAGGCTGTCACCACGTATCAGGAAACCATCACTCGTGTGTGTGTGTGTGTGTGTGTGTGTGTGTGTGTGTGTGTGTGTGGCCGTGCATGCATGTGGGGGTACACATGAGTGTGAATGTACATGTGCAGCGTGCACTGTTCCCTTGACTGCAAGGCTACTTTGACGAAAACAAACCACATGACAAATGGCACTTTCTTAGGTTGAATATGTTATTAGAGGTCCAGTCATCTAGGAAACCATGCATGCCAAATGAATGCAAATTGACTTGTACAGGGCCTTATATGGCATTTTTGTAGGCTTACTTTCAATGGAAAACAGTATTATTATTAAAGCGATAATTATCAAGTGAATTAACATTGATGATGAGTAGACTATTTGGGGGGAATTCTGACCCAAGTTAAGCGCGCGTAAATGGAAAGTAATTCCTTTTGTATGCACTTTTCTCTCTATGCGCATTCTGACCTTTCATTTAAGGATGAGAATAACATGCTATTCACCCGCTATTTGTTTGGGGTGGAGATCTATTAAATGAAGGTGTTTCTACAGACACTCCGTATTCTGACCTTGACTTATTTCCCTCATAATTCCACCACTTTTACACAAGGTTATTTACAAATTGATAAGAGCTATTGATAAGAGTTAGGTACATGAGTAAGCTGTTTGGATAAGGGGATTGTAAATATAAATGACAATAATTTTAGATCAGTTTTACCTTATGATCACTGGAGACAAATGTGAAACCACTCATATGGCAGCAAACTGAAGCATATCAACATATCACCTTTTCCACAGTGAAGTTTATGAAATGCTGACCAAGCAAAAGGCATCTGTAGCAATGTGAAAATTATAGTATAGCACCAAACCTACCGAGTTCATTTATGATTTCTAGAATATTTTGAATGAATGAATGAATGAATGAAACGTTATTTTCGTGTCAAATCGACAATTGGCAATCCCTTATGGGATTAATTGACACTGTGGCATACAGCAGATCAGCCACCAGGGGGAGACTCATCGAGGCCTGGTGACAGACGGAGTATACATCACGAGGCGATGGCTCCATCTGCTGGACGTGCCAGGTCTCGATGGGCTCTCCGGCCAGGACTAATTGGGGCTGATTGGGGATTGGTGAGTAATCAAGGGCTGATTGCACACCAGCTGTACAAGTCCCATAAAGCTGCCAGAAGGGCAGTACAGAGGGAAGAGACTGAGGGGAGGAAAGGACTCCCGTCCAGTTTTTGATCCCCACAGGATACAGCAAGACCCGGAGCCCAGAAGACGGTATCCCGGAGAGGGTCTCTTGGGGGAGACCTATTCTTTTCTTTTGGACTATTATTTTAATAAACACCTTTGAAACTGAGCTAATCCTACTCTGTCTGTGTCTGATCTGTGTAAATGTTTTGACCCAACCCCCTGGTCTGCCACAAGAGGTGGAGAATGCGGGCACTCAGACAACGTGATTAGATCAAGGTTGACGTTTATGCAGCATCAGCATGGACGAGTTGATAGCTCAGTTCATCCGGGCCCAACAAGCCCAACAGGCGGTTCAGGAACGAACGCTGGAGGAACAGCGTCTACAAAACGTCCGCCTCATTGAGGAAATCAGGAAGCTACAAGGAGGAGTGTCTACTGAATCACATCCAAACCAGTTTTTAATCAAGCTAACAGAAGATGATGACATCGAAACCTACCTCTGTACGTTTGAACGGACAGCACTACGGGAAGGATGGCCAAGGCAGAAGTGGGCCAGTCTGCTGGTCCCATTCCTCTCTGGGAATGCCCAGAAGGCGTATTGGGACCTGAACGATGAACAGGCGGCTAACTACGATGGACTCAAATGGGAGATACTCAGCCTCTGCGTACAGCCTGGCCCATAGGGCTCAACTATTCCACAACTGGAGGTTCGTAGCTGACGTATCCCCCCGAGCCCAGATGAGCGACCTACTACGCGTCACCAGGGGATGGCTCCTAACCGACGTACCCCCCCTCTCATCCTAGACAAAGTGGCCATGGATCGCTTCCTACGGGCACTACCCCACGACATGAAGAGGGCAGCGAGTCTATGCACTCCCCAGATCTTGGAGGGCCTCCTGGAAGCAGTGGAGACACATCAGAACACACAGGCTCTGCTGAGTGGGAGCCGGTCCGAGTCGGCGACCCATTCGAGGAGTCGGAAGGACAGCCCCAATGCGGGGTACCCTGAAACGACAGTCGGCAGGGCCAAAGGACCGCAAACCCGTGGAGGGACGGCTGGGGTAGGGCCGACCCACCACCAATGACCCCAGGTAGATGGAGACCAAAGGAGGTGTTTTGAGTGTGGTGCCCGGGGGCACAAGTGAGGTGGGTCACGCAGTGAACTACATCACCTCCTGTTGGGCACACCACAAATCAACTGCACCCATGGTCCTGGTGACGGTTGACGGACACGACATGGAAGCTCTATTGGACTCCGGAAGTATGGTTACCCTCGTAACCACGAGCCTGCTGAACCAGGAGACCGAACGTGGTAGGGAGATGTCCATTTCCTGTATACACGGGGACACAAAGCGGTATCCAACCGTATGGGCCAATATCGTGACACCACAAGGGAACTGCCAGATGATGGTGGTTGCAGTACCAGAGTTGCCGGTACCTCTCCTAGTGGGATGAGATTGTCCACTGTTCGCGGCACAAGCTGAGGAAGAAGGTACGAGCCATCCGAAGACGAGAGTGAGGACGACCCATCACCTGAGCGGCCCGGAAGCAAACGGTTGACCAACCTGTATCTACGGGTCTGGAGTCGGTGCTGGAACAGCACGAGGACACCGGTACATCCTGGTAATCTTAGACTATACCACCCGGTATCCCGAGGCCTTTCCCCTACGGGCAACGGTGTCCAAGGGAATCGCCCGGGAGCTGTTCCACCTCTTTAGCAGGCTAGGCTAGGCATCCCGAACGAGATCCTGACAGACCAAGGTACTGAGTTTATGTCCCACCTAATGAAAGATTTGTGTGCTCTCCTGCAGATCAAGCAGATCCGGACCTCCGTCATTAACCTGCAGACGGATGGGCTTGTCGAGCGGTTCAATAAAACGCTCAAACAAATGCTGCGGAAGATCATCGAGCAGGACGGGAAGAACTGGGACCAGCTACTACCCCACCTAATGTTCTCAATCCGAGAAGTGCCCCAGTCCTCCACGGGGTTTTCCTCTTTCAAACTCTTCTACGGAATGGGCCACGCGGCCTACTGGACCTCGCCAAGGAGGTGTGGGAAGCCCAACCGACCCCCTTACGCAGCGTGGTAGAGCACGTGGAGACGATGAGGAAGCGGATGACAGCCATATGGCCAGTCGTGAGGGAACATATGGAGAAGGCCCAACGCGCCCAAGCCCAGGTCTACAATCGGGGAGCCCAGCCCCAAGAATTCCAGGTGGGAGACAGGGTGTTGGTCTTGATCCCCATGGCCGAAAGTAAGTTCCTGGCAACATGGCACGGGCCCTACGAGGTGATCGAGAAGCTGGGACCTGTCAATTACCGCATACGGCAGCCCGGGAGACGGAAACCCCAACAGATTTACCACGTGAACCTGTTGAAGAAATGGCATGAGAGGACAGCCTTGGCCGTGTTATGGTCGGGACCCAGGACGCCAACGGTACCAGTGGTGGTCCCGAGCAATGAGGACCTCGACCCGGCCCAGAAGCAAGAGCTCAGGGAGCTCGTCGATCGGAACACGGTGGTGTTCTCCGAGAAGCCGGGCCACACAACCCTCATTGAAAACCACATCCGTACCCGGCCCGGGGAAACGGTACGAAAGAGGCCTTATCGGATTCCGGAGGCCCGAAGGAAGGCCTTGAAACAGGAAGTGGAGGCCATGCTGAGGATGGGGGTCGTTGAAGAGCCCCATCGTGTTGGTGCCCAAACCGGACGGTAGCCTATGCTTCTGTAATGATTTCCGGGGTGTGAACAACATAAGCTTGTTTGATGCCTACCCCATGCCGAGGGTGGATGAGCTCATTGACCGATTTGGGAAAGGCCCGGTACATCAGCACACTCTTGACCTGATCAAAGGATATTGGCAAGTACCGTTGGCAGCCTCCTCCCGGAACAAGACGGCGTTTTCGACACCAGGCTGATTGTATCAGTACCGGGTGGTCCCATTCGGTCTCCACGGAGCCCCGCCCACATTCCAGCGACTGATGAACAAAGTACTTCGACCACACCAGCAGTACGCAGTGGCATATTTGGATAATATCATCATCCACAGCCAAGGTTGGGAAGAGCACCTGTTGCGCCTCCAGGCGGTGCTGGATGCGCTCAGACAAGCCGGGTTGACCGCGAACCCCAAGAAATGCAAACTAGCGTTTGAGGAGGTGGAGTACCTGGGGTATTTGATCGGACGAGGGAACGTCAAGCCCCAGGAGAGGAAGGTTCACGCGGTACTTGACTGGCCCGTTCCACGCACCAAGACACAGGTCAAGTCCTTCCTGGGACTGGCAGGATACTATAGCCGGTTTATCCCCAACTTTGCGGCTATAGCTTTCCCCCTCACCGATCTAACCAGGGCCTGCCTCCAGAAAACAGTGAAATGGACGGATGAGACAGAGGTGGCGTTCAGCCGCCTGGAGGAAGCGTTTTGCTCCCATCTGATTCTCGTAACGCCCGATTTCCAGGTGCCGATGTTGGTCCAGACGGATGCATGTGACACGGGACTAGGGGCCGTTCTGTCCCAGATACACGATGGGGAGGAGCACCCCATGTACATCAGCCGAAAGCTGATACCCAGAGAAAAAATACTCTATTGTTGAGAAAGAGTGTCTAGCGGTGAAGTGGGCGCTAGACACACTCAAGTATTACCTGTTAGGTACCCACTTCACCCATTCTCCCCTGGTCTGGATGGCCAGGGACACAAACGATCGGGTCACCAGATGGTTCTTGTCCCTTCAACGTACAGCAGGTCAGCCACCAGGGGGAGACTCATCGAGGCCTGGTGACAGACAGAGTATACATCACAAGGCGATGGCTCCATCTGCTGGACGTGCCAGGTCTCAATGGGCTCTCCGACCAGGACATATTGGGGCTGATTGGGGATTTGTGAGTAATCAAGGGCTGATTGCTCACCAGATGTACAAGTCCCATAAAGCTGCCAGAAGGGCAGCACACAGGGAAGAGACTGGGGGAGGAAAGGACTCCCGTTTAGTTGGGGACGGTACCAGAGGTAACAGGAGGGAGTTCAGTTTTTGATCCCCACAGGATACAGCAAGACCTGGAGTCCAGAAGATGGTATCCCGGAGAGGGTCTCTTGGGGGAGACCTATTCCTTTATTTTGGACTATTATTTTAATAAACACCTTTGAAACTGAGCTAATCCTACTCTGTCCGTGTCTGATCTGTGTAAACGTTTTGACCTAACCCCCTGGTCTGCCACAACACAAACAAACATTACAATAATTCACTATGGTAATTAAATTATCATTCTTCTTCCGGTGTTCTCTGTATCACATAAAAATAAATAAATAAGGTTATCCAAACAATTACATCCCTAGAGCAGTACAATAATATATACACATACACACTGTGTATATGTACATACATACATACAGTTGAAGTCAGACGTTTACATACACATTAGCCAAATATATTTAAACTCAGTTTTTCACAATTCCTGACATTTTATCCTAGTGTCTTAGGTCAGTTAGGATCACCACTTTATTTTAAGAATGAAATGCCAGAATAATAGTAGAGAATGCTTTTATTTCTTTCATCACATTCCCAGTGGGTCAGAAGTTTACATACACTCAATTAGTATTTGGTAGCATTACCTTTAAACTGTTTAACTTGGGTCAAACGTTTCGGGCAGCCTTCCACAAGCTTCCCACAATAAGTTGGGTGAATTTTGGCCCATTCCTCCTGACAGAGCTGGTGTAACTGAGTCAGGTTTGTAGGCCTCCTTGCTCGCACACGCTTTTTCAGTTCTTCAGTTTTTCAGTTATTTTTATAGGATTGAGGTCAGGGCTTTGTGATGGCCACTCCAATACCTTGACTTTGTTGTCCTTGAGACATTTTGTATGCTTTGGGTCATTGTTCATTTGGAAGAGCCATTTGCGACCAAGCTTTAACTTCCTGACTGATGTTGCTTCAATATATCCACATAATTTCCCTTCCTCATGAAGCCATCTATTTTGTGAAGTGCACCAGTCCCTCCTCCAGCAAAGCACCCCCACAACATGATGCTGCCACCCCCGTGCTTCACGGTTGGGAGGGTGTTCTTCGGCTTGCAAGCCTCCCCCTTTTTCCTCCAAACATAATGATGGTCATTATGGCCAAACAGTTCTATTTTTGTTTCATCAGACCAGAGGACATTTCTCCAAAAAGCACGATCTTTGTCCCCAAGTGCAGTTGCAAACCATAGTCTGGCTTTTGTATGGCGGTTTTGGAGCAGTGGCTTCTTCCTTGCTGAGCGGCCTTACAGGTTATGTCGATATAGGACTCGTTTTACTGTGGATATAGATACTTTTGTACCTGTTTCCTCCAGCATCTTCACAGGGTCCTTTTTGCTATTGTTCTGGGATTGATTTGCACTTTTCGCAACAAAGTACGTTCATCTCTAGGAGACAGAACGCGTCTCCTTCCTGAGCGGTATGACAGCTGCGTGGTCCCATTGTGTTTATACTTGCGTACTATTGTTTGTACAGATGAACGTGGTACCTTCAAGCGTTTGGAAATTGCTCTCAAGGATGAACCAGACTTGTGGAGGTCTACAATTTTTTTTCGGAGGTCTTGGCTGATTTCTTTTGATTTTCCCATAATGTCAAGCAAAGAGGAACTGACTTTGAAGGTAGGCCTTGAAATACATCCACAGGTACACCTCCAATTAACTCAAATGATGTCAGTTAGCCTATCAGAACCTTCTAAAGCCATGACATCATTTTCTGGAATTTTCCAAGCTGTTTAAAGGCACAGTCAACTTAGTGTATGTAAACTTCTGACCCACTGGAATTGTGATACAGTGAAATATAAGTGAAATAATCTGTCTGTAAACAATTGTTGGAAAAATGACTTGCACAAAGTAGATGTCCTAACTGACTTGCCAAAACTATAGTTTGTTAACAAGAAATTTGTGGAGTTGTTGAAAAATTAGTTTTAATGACTCCAACCTAAGTGTATGTAAACTTCCGACTTCAACTGTACATACCATATACTGACAAATATATACAGAAAAAAAAGAAACAGAAGTCAGAACCCAGTCTGGCGCAAAGAGAAGATTCATATGGGAGACAATCCTATACACAATCTATATACACAAGTGCCATTTACCACATAGAAGCTAAATATTTGTACTATTTAACTGTAGGTAGCCCTTTTTTTATTTCAGGCTTTATCTAAATATTCTGCAAACGGAAATACACAATGGACAAAAAAACACTTACATTTCTCCTCATCACTCAGCCACATAATGCCAGGGTATATCTGGTGTGCTTTCTTGAATAAGAGCAAGTGTATATCTTGGTAGAAAGGGCAATAGAGAATAGAATGAGTTTCATTCTCTACTTTCTACAAAGTCACAATAGTTACTTTCCTCTTCCATTTCACCACAATACCAACCTGTTTAAATACGCAGAGGCAATATCCCTGGTCTTACCTGTGCACATAGCAATCTCATGCTTTTAAGTAGGTTATGCATAATATATCTCTCACTCACGAATTCACCCTTAATCAAACAAAAGGTTCTCAATTTGGGTTTATGATTACTAGACCATTTGTTTTTCATATTGCATCAACAGTTGTTTTAATTATTTTCGCTGTATTTTTTACAATTTGTATTGTGTTAAATATTAGGCAATATTGGTAGCCACCGTCAGTTATACCCACATACATTTATAACTGTCACTTTAGTGTTAGTTTCCTTACATTTTGCATCATTCTAATTACCTTTCTTTCCTCTGTCATGTTAGTGTGGTTGTTCCTGAGGATCGCTATAAATTTAGGGGAAAATAATAAAGAAGGAAAATATGTAAAAAATAATAATAATATACAGTATATATTTACAAAAATATATATATTAGGGATTGCAAATGATGCAGATAGATTGTGGCTTCTATCTACAATATTAAAGCTGATCTCCCCCCTACACACCTACTCATTCAAGTTTAATTTTTTATTTGTACTATTTTCTACCCTGTAGAATAATAGTGAAGACATCAAAACTATGAAATAACAAATATGGAATCATTGGGTAACCAAAAAAGCGTTACAAAAATCTAAATATATTTTATATTTGAGATTCTTCATAGCTTTGCACACTCTTGGCATTCTCTCAACCAGCTTCATGAGGTAGTCACCTGGAATGCATTTCAATTAACAGGTGTGCCTTGAGGATGAAAATGGCGCCGACAGAGATGGTCGCCTCGTTTCAGCTCCTTAGAAAACTATACAGTTATTTGTTTATTTATGTATTATTTCTTACATTGTTAGCCCAGAAAATCTCAAGTGTTATTACATACAGCCGGGAAGAACTATTGGATATAAAAGCGATGTTAACTTACCATCATTACGACCAGGAATATGTCTTTCCTAAAGCGGATCCTTTGTTCGGATCTCCACCCTGGACATGCGATCTTATCCCAGATGCCAACCCAAAACAACGCGGTTGCCGCAGGAGAGGCAGACGGAGCGGCTTACTGGTTAGAATCGGAAGGAGAGCACACCATCCACTGCTTCCGAGCAAATTACTCGCCAATGTCTAATCTCTAGATAACAAGGTGGACGAAATTAGGGCACGAGTTGCCTTCCAGAGAGACATCAGTGATTGTAACATTCTCTGTTTCACGGAAACATGGCTCACTCAGGATATGTTGTCAAAGTCGGTACAGCCACCCGGTTTCTTCACGCATCGCGTCGACAGAAACAAACATCTCTCTGGTAAGAAGAAGGGCGGGGGTGTATGCCTGATGATTAACATGGTGTAATCACAACAACATACAGGAACTCAAGTCCTTTTGTTCACCTGATCTAGAATTCCTTACAATCAAATGCCGACCGCATTATCTTCCAAGAGAATTCTCTTAAATTATAGTCACAGCCGTGTATACCCCCACAAGCAGATCCCTCGTCGGCCCTGAAAGAACTTCACTGGACTCTATGTAAACTGGAAACCATACATCCTGAGGCTGCATTTATTGTAGCTGGGGATTTTAACAAAGCTAACCTAAGATCAATACTTCCTAAATTCTATCAGCATTTCAAATGAGCGACACAAGCTGGTAGTATTCTGGATCATTGCTACTAGAACTTCCGTGATGTATACAAAGCCCTCCCCCGCCCTGCCTTCGGCAAGTCTGACCATGACTCCATTTTGTTGCTCCCAGCCTATAGACAGAAACTAAAACAGGAAATGCCCATGCTCAGGTCAATATAACACTGGTCTGACCAATCGGATTCCACGCTTCAAGATTGCTTCAATCACGTGGACTGGGATATGTTCCGGATAGCCTCAGACAACAACATTGATGTATACGCCGACTCGGTGAGCGAGTTCATTAGCAAGTGCATCGGAGATGTCGTACCCTCTGTGACTATTAAAACCTTCCCTAACCAGAAACCGTGGATTGATGGCAGCATTCGCGCAAAACTGAAAGCGCGAACCACCGCTTTTAATCATGGCAAGGCGACCGGAAATATGACCGAATACAAACAGTGCAGCTATTCCCTCCGCAAGGCAATCAAACAAGCAAGGCGTCAGTATAGAGACAAAGTAGAGTCGCAATTCAACGGCTCAAACACGAGACGTATGTGGCAGTGTCTACAGTCAATCATGGATTACAAAAAGAAAACCAGCCCCGTCGCGGACATCGACGTCTTGCTCCCAGACAAATTAAACAACTTCTTTGCTCGCTTTGAGAACAATGCAGAGCCACTGACACGGCCCTCTACCAAAGCCTGTGGGCTCTCCTTCTCTGTGGCCAACGTGAGTAAAACATTTAAACGTGTTAACCCTGGCAAGGCTGCCGGCCCAGACGGCATCCCCAGCCGCGTCTTTAGAGTATGCGCAGACCAGCTGGCTGGTGTGTTTACGGACATATTCAACCAATCCCTATCCTTGTCTGTTGTCCCCACATGCTTCAAGATGGCCACCATTGTCCCTTTGGCCACCATTGGCCACCATTGTTGACCGGCTCGATTCGATCTTATGTAAAAAATTGAAATTGTGTTTTATAAATTGGATAAGAGTAGAGACTCAGAGGTAGAAAATGGTATATCATACATTACATTCAAGGAACAATGGGAAAGATTTCAATACTAGAAGCTGGTTTATACTAGGGTTGTGTGTGTTTGTAGCTTGCTATCTACTTCCAGACACAAATGCGAGAACAGCTCACTCTGACCATTTTACTCACCCTAGCAGATCTGAGGTCGTTTTTATGTTATCCAGAGTGTTGGTGACTGCAACTGTGCTGCTGGCAACAATTTAACTTTTTTGCCAATGTTTACTGACACCGGCCATATTCAACGGGTGTTGAGTGTTCGTAAATACATCAGTTATTCTGCGCTCTGGCACACTTAGACGAGAGTGCTCTGAAATCGAAGTAGATAGCCAGAGCGAATTTACCAGCTATGTCTATCGACAGTTGTCGCAGTTGACATCAAGAACATTCTATTGAAATGGTTACTTCCATAGATAGTTGAGTCTTTTGTTTAGACGTAGCTAGCTAGCTAAACAATGAACCATAATCCCAACTCATAACGTTACTACCCTGCATGAATCTGCAGGCAGCTAACCAACCAGGTTCAATGTTAGCTAGCTAGCTAACATTAGGCTATAACTAGCAATGCAAATGGCTCTGAGATATGAATAATATTACTACATAGATCATACACGTAATGATAGCTAGTGAGCCAGCCAGCTAACGTTACCTAGACAGCTAACAGTATGCTTTAACTTGAAATAAAAATGACTTTCTGACAAAATTAGAAACGTGTAATATCTGAAAATGTAGCTAGCTAGACTATCTTACATGGATGGATGCTTCTCCCTCGATGTCACGAATGCCATGGTTGCCCTTAATTTGAAGATGTAATCCTGAGACAGGTGTTTTATACTATCACCTTCTGTGTGTTCTCTTTTCGATTCCCTCTGCACATTTGCAATCAAACACCTGCATTTTCTCCATCTCCTTAGCTATCATACTCAAATTCCACTGATTTCAAAACTCGGTCCTCCAGAAAGTGGAGACCAACACTTTTGCAGTTCTACTACGTGAATTCTTTCAAAAATGCAGCGTTAGAAAGGATTACCTACACATACTGACCAGTTCATATTATAGACAAAAGCGTGCTACATGGCAGACCAATTCGAACTCATCTCTCGGCATGTCCAGCCCATCTATTATCTCAGCCAATCATGGCTAGCGGGAAGGTTCCTTCCTTTTTCCATGGCTAAACCAACTAGGCTTGTAATTTAACGATTTTATTCGCATTTACAGATGGGATACAAGTTTAGTATTAAGGCACATAACATTTCACGTTCCAGAAGGCATTTCTGCCAAAAAACGTATTTTGATAAAAAATGTTTACTTTCATGTAAAAAAAAGTTTACTTTCAAATGGCTCTCCTGTGAAGTAGTGACGCACGACCAATGCCTAGTTTCCTGATACGAGTCACATATAGCCTATTTGAATCATTATGGAACGCAGACCATATAGTAGCTGTCACGACTTCCACCGAAGGTGACTCCTCTCCCTGTTCGGGCGGTGCTCGGCGGTCGTCGTCGCCGGCCTACTAGCTGCCACCAATCCATTTTTCATTTTCGTTTGTGTCTGTCTGTTTTTTCACACCTGTGTTCATTTAGTTGATTTCGGTGGGTTTATTTACATCCCACTGCCTGCTAGTCTTTGTGCGGGATTGTTTGTATGTGTTCTACGTTAGGGGTGTGTGTTCGCACCACAGGGTTTTTGTTTAAATTCGGTAGTGTTTACCGTTTTCGAGATTTTGTTTAGGAGTTGAGGTTTCTCCTCCGTGTGTAGTTAGTTTCCCTGTGTGTGGCGACTTCGTTTTGTGCGTGTTTTCCCCTCATGTTGTATTTGAGTCGGGACTACAATAATAAACGTTTGTGCCACTTGAACTTCCTTGCTCTCCTGCTCCTGATTCCTGCACCTCCCTCCTACTAGGAGGCATTGTAACAGTAGCAGTTTAAATCTGGAGCCTGGCGCACGGTTCACTCCAACTGGACCACTACAAGAAGCCACCTCTTTTATGATGAGAAACGATATTGCAACACTGCGCTACGCTCCGTCAGCCCAGTCTACATATTCCCTGTAGATGCCTTTAGCAATTTCTTTGCATGCCTCCGAGCATCAAATGTAGCATCACTAGAGCCTCTCGTCAGAGATCACATTTATTTTGGGAGATTGCAAAATATTACCTTTTCAATTCAAGACAGGAGAAACATATTGTTTCAGATGATAATAAATCAGGTTTTGTTAAGTTACTTGTTCCTCAACTTGTTTCTCTAACTTTATAGCAAGTCAAGCTAGCTTGCAGAGCAGCCAACTAGCTAAAAGCTAGGCTAGGTTGAAGATATCACATTGTAGCTAGCGACCTCCACCTAATAGTTACCATCAAAAACAAATGTCATTACCATCACAATTAACATATACTGGAGGCAACAGTCATTTAATATAATTGGCTTAACAGCCAATGTGTATTAACGTTATTTAACATTACTTGTACTCACTTATAGGAATGGATACTTGCTAGCTATCCCATAAGGACATCTTCTTCTGTGATTTTGGTAACTTCCTGTTTTTTTGCCAGACTCTGGCTGCGTCCACCTTATGCCCTTGGGAGAATCCCCGCGGGCATCTTTGTCGTTGGTCCAAATTATTAGCCATGCAAGGGAAGTTGACAACGTAAGCCCATCAGCCCTCGTTTTTGATTGAGTTTGCGAGTGTACAATTATGTTCACTCCGGGGCCTGAAACATCCCATAATTTAATTTGCGATGATTGTACATCCGCTAAGAAAAGTCAGCCAAAACTTAAAACCTACATTAATATGGAGAAGTCAACATACACGTGTAAGTAAAAACGAATGTAAATAAGTTAGAAATTGTGCTAGTAATGCACAGGACGGCTAAAACACGTATCAAAAGTAATGTTTTTGTTTGGTTATCTTTTGGAAACATTAGCTTGTGCACATTACTTTCCCTGACATCACACTTATACATTGTAATTTTCAATATAACGTTAGTAGGATGGCTAACATAGGATGTCTGTGGATGCGTTGTCTTCTAGCCAAAACATGAAATGCAATCATAATTAACTGTAGTGAATATAAGGCACACATGATGACTGAAAACACAACAGTGGGATGAACGAGTAGTGATACATTTCCGGGCAAGAGTGGTCCATTTAAAATTAATTAATTCTTCCCGCCTTGCAAGTGTCAACTCGTCAGACGTCATGATACGTCATCAGAAGTGTACACTTAATTTGAGGGCTGAGGGTGTGTTTTTTAAGTGTTTGGAATGCAGCCTCTGGCTGGACTGAAGACCACACAAAGTTTGGAAAAATATAAAGTATATGTCTCGCAACAGCCTTCAACCGCAAGGGGGCGTTGCGATTCCACTCCATTGTCGGCGTCCACATTGAAATGAATAACAACCGGTGCAATGTAAAGGAGGAGTGCTTATGGTTAATGTAAACGAGGCTTTGTCTGAATCGGTCCCATTGAGCCTGCTGCTCCAGCACGAATGATGCTGACGCTGCGCCCACGCTCAAATGTCTCTACTGCGCAATCGCTGATGCAACGAACGCAGTAAGAGAAAGGAGACGCAATAATGGCCCTTGATAATTTAATTTTCGCCCAATGTATCCTCTATTTTTTGGCGTTTGTGTTTGGTTTTATTGCCGTAGTGCCTCTCTCCGAAAACACGGAGGATTTTCATGGAAAATGCTTGCTTTTCACGCGTGGTATGTGGCAGAATGAGAACATCACAGTCTCAAAGCAGCGCTTTATCGTTGAGGAGTGGGGACCGGAGTCTTCCTGCAGTTTCATCACTTTTGTCGGGATAGCATCTCTCATCCTGTCCGCAGTGCAGTCATGGAGACTGCTGTTGTTTCTTTTCAAAGGCCACGACGAGTGAGTGTCCTAATCACTTGTGGTTGTTGTGTTTTGATTTGCAGGTTTTCTTTGTCTTTATTCTATCTGAATTATTTCAATGGAGAAAAATAGATGGGATGTGTTTCAAGTAGCCCATGCCCATCCACTCCCACACACGAATGATCAGTGATCCTTCTTCCTTAATTACAGCCTTTCGTTCAATTGCTTTTTCTGAGGTCTACAGATCTAGCCCTCAAAAAATGTAAACGTATGTTTTTGCTATGGCAAAATCTGCCCATCTCGCTGTTTTGCTCCCTAATCAATATGTTCAATCAGCCCGAGGGAAGACATGCCATTTTCTGCCTTTCAACAGAGGTGCAATCACAAAAACTGCATTGATGGATAGGCCTTATATAATGATTAGACGCTTGCAATCTTTATAAAAAACGTTTTGCGACTGTGCAATGCAGAGGTTTTCATTAGTCTGTCGTTGTTTCATTCTGACATAGGGTGGATAGGTTCATCTATCCATCCACTTAAAAAACATGTATCTAAAACTAAGAATTAATTAATTATTGGCATACAGGTACACCACCAATCTCTTTCTATTGGTCATATCGTTCATTAGAACGCAACATAGTCACAGTTAAATTAATTATCATCTAATCAAGTCCAATACATACAACATTAGGCAAATGTGCCAGGGATGGTAATGATAGAACAATTACATTATTGAAACTGTCATACATTCTCTCTCTCACTTTCTCTCTTGCTCTTTCACTCTGTCTCTGAGTGCAGTTCCCTGTTCAATGCCTTCCTGAATCTGTTGATCAGCTCCCTGGTGGTGTTCACAGTGTTCCTCTCCAGCACCATCATCAGTGTGGGCTTCAACCTGTGGTGTGACGCCATCACAGAGGGGGGGGGCATGCCCAGCAGGTGAGGCTCATGACCTCATCATATGGCTCTTGGACAGTCCGAAGAGTTATTTTCCTAAACTAACTTTGTCTTGTATCTCAGCTGTGAGGACATGCAGGACACTGATCTGGAGTTAGGATTGGACAACTCCTCGTTCTATGACCAGTTTGCCATTGCCCAGGTAAGGGTCAGACGGATGTATATTGTCATACACTGGGTTGATATCTTAGACTGTACCGGGGACTTATTAAAACATTTGCAATGAACTTGGAAACCCCCAGTGCTTGTTTAAGTCTGCGAGGCTATGTAATGTCTGTTAAACGTCCCCCCCTGCCCCCCGTCTCTGCTGTGCAGTTTGGTCTGTGGGCAGCGTGGCTGACGTGGTTGGGCATCACGGTCATGGCCTTCCTCAAGGTCTACCACAACTACCGCCAGGAGGACCTTCTGGACAGTCTGATCCACGAGAAGGAGCTGCTGCTGGGACACTCATCCCACCGGGGCTCCGATGCCAACCAGTTTAAGAGTGGCATGATCTAACACCAAGAGGGCACGTGCACATTACTGACACATATCCTCCTATCCTACCCCAACTGCCAGCCCCTGTCAATCTACACTGAGTGTACAAAACATTAGGAACACCTTCCTAATATTGAGTTTCACCCCTTTTTGCCCTCAGACAGCCTCAATTCGTTGGGGGCATGGACTCTACAAGGTGTCGAAAGCTTTCCACATGGATGCTGGCCCATGTTAACTCCAATGCTTCCCACAGTTGTGTTAAGTTGGCTGGATGTCCATTTGATGGTGGACCATTCTTGATACACACAAGAAACTGTTGAGTGTGAAAAACCCAGCAGCGTTGCAGTTCTTGATACAAACCGGGGCGCCTGAGACCTACTACCATACTGCACTTAAAACTTTTGTCTTGCCCATTCACCCTCTGAATGGCACACAAAACACAATCCATGTCTCAAGGCTTAAACATCCTTCTTTAACCTATATCCCCCCTTCATCTACACTGATTGAAGTGGATTTAACAGGTGACATCAATCAATAAGGGAGCATAGCTTTCACCTGGATTCACCTGGTAAGAGCAGGTGTTGTTAATGCTTTGTACACTCAGTGCATATACAATCAAATGAAATCCATGAACTGTTATTAGAGTACATTGTTATATCTTGCTTGGACATACTCCTCCTCAGATATATTTCCTGATTTCCCCATTGAAAACGCTGCTGTTGACTGTAAAGCACTGTAGGGTAAAGAGATTCTGGCTGTATTGTGGAGCTGATTCATTCCATTTGTCCACTTGCTATATTTATATATGATAATGAGTTACTGCTGACATGTCTTGCCCTTCAAGGCACACACTGGAGCATCAATGAGCTCAGAAAATCAAGGCCATTTAATGAGGATAGAAATGGTGCGTTGAGACTCGTTTTTACCGTGATTTCCCATTTAGCTGCACATAGATGATGACTCACACAAGGTGGTTAAAGAACGGTTCAAATGGATCATATTTTATTTGTTTTCATTTTTTGCATGTACTGTGTGAATATAGACAGTGTGAGCAGGCTGACATTGTTTTGTGTTGGGCAATATATTATTTTGTAACAGTCGAATACATTCATGATAGGCTTTCAGTAATGTGTGAATTCTTTGCATGCATGCAGCAACAGTATGATGTGTGATTTTCAGTCTATTATGCAGTATCTACAATTACCAAACAGTATTTAAAAAAAAAATGAAAACTGTACTTTGTAAGAACTTTGTCAATGAACTTAAACTGACTGGAACAGATCTCAGGATGAAATGCCTGAAAATCACATAAGTAGCTAAATCAGTCAATCTGTTCATCCTGATAATCATAAAAGCTCAGGCTGGCCCCTCCTTTGTTATTTGACACAATCTTGACGCAACATTTTCTTTTGGACAGTGAGTGAGAAGTCTGTAACATAGATGGGATGACACATTATCCAAGGCTAGTTCTGTGTTGTTGTGCGTGAGGAAATGTAGACTGCGGCGTGGAAAGATGGATCATCATTTTATTGCACACATGCATGCTCTCTCTCTGACACCAACACATGCATGCGCGCACACACACACACACACACACACACACACACACACACACACACACACACACACACACACACACACACACACACACACACACATAAAAGCATGTCAGACTATAAAAAGCTAGTCACCACCCTCACTGACTTTGGTATGCAATGACAGTTTTATTTAAAATAATTCAATTAAATAAAAAAATATAGAAACTAAGAAATCCTTCTAAAAGGCACTTTTTTCAAAGTGACCACATACAGATTGTCAGCAGTGAAATGCAGCTACTAACCAAAATGTGCAGATACAGGCCATGTTTACTTGCTAGGTATTTGTGTTGCTAATGACAGTAGTTCCGCTTGAGAGTGCAGAGAAAACTTTCAGTCTCAGTATCTCTTCCATTCAGACATTGTTTGCATCGTATTGCTCAGATTTTTTCCAACACTGACTCTTTCCTATAGTTGTGTTCCCTGAAAGCTGTATAAAGAATATGTATTATTGGAAACAATGTCTTGTGTTTTATTGCTCAAATTGACATGTATTTGATAAGCATCACATTGCCCTTTAAAGCTCAACACAGTTAAAGAAGAGACTCAATTTCTAAATGCTCTATATTTGAATGGTGCCAGTTAATGAAGGTCCCACAGTGATGCTTCAATTAGTGGCATAATGTTGCTGCATCTTACCCTAGATCATTGGGCCGTACAGTTAATGTACATTCCTTTTATTTACTTTGCATCATAAACATTTGCACTAATTTAAAGTATGTTTCAATCCCCAAATAATGCACAACTTTAAAAGCATTTGACATGAAGATTAACACCTGAATATCGGATCAATCAAAAAATAGAAATGCAAAAAAAGCCCTTTCAAAATGTACTGTAAAGAAAACAAAAGTATTGGATATTTGAGTAGATGCAGATATGCAGTATATAAGAAATAAATCACATTTAGAGGATAGAGGATATTGCTTGTGGCATTTTAGCATTTACCAAGAGGTACACTGTCAAAATCATAATCACTCATTGAATTTGAGTACATTCCCAGGAAAGAGAGCATTCATATTATTGTGCTGAAGTTGTCATCTTTGTCTTTGGGATCACAACATTTATCTGACCTAAAAATGGTCAGACTACAGTATTTATGCTGTAAAAGAAAGATGGCTTTGTCAATCAATTTGCTAGATCAACCTGGCACTGTGAATTGAAGCAGTCCTGTGTCTGTTTCAGAAATCCTTTTTAAAAGGTGGTCACATTGTGCTTGACTCAATCCATAATCCTTATTTTAGACAGTAACGGTGTTTTTTGCCAATTTAAAGCAGTTTTCACATTTTCTACATTCAATTATGTGCAATAACAAGGCGTAATATTGTGATAGTCCTTACTATACGGTATATACACATTCATATCTGTAGTAATCTTTTAAGTACACAAAATTACATACTGTAGTATTGTAATAAAATAAATACAATTGATTTTGCATTCCATTAAACATTTACTCACATACAATAGATTGCGTCAAGAATGGAAAATGTAAATGATTGTAGCAATTAAGTGAGCATAATCAGTGAGCGTCAACATTGCTGATGTGCAAAACGTCTTATCGACAAAACAAACATGGCTGCATACCCACCACCAGTGTACAGGCATGGAGGATACGTACTGTATCTCTGAGATTACCCATTTCTCCATATATGGGTGTGAGCATAGCAGTAGGGGTGCACATCTCAACACCATAGATAGATAGTCAGTGTGTATGACTGAGGTGTGCTCGTGGACCAAGCTGGGTAAGGTCCCTAAGAGATTGAATTCAGTGCTCCACGTCTCCCCCTTTGGTGGCTCCCAGTCACTGCATGGTTAGCCAGATCCAGCAGCCCCACAGCAGCTGTTTCATGTGTATCAGGTAGACAGCCAGTGAGGCCTCCAGCTCCTCACACACACGCTGTGGGCGCCGGCGGTCCGTGCTGTACATGACCACGCCCAGCAGTGACATCAGCAGGAACAAGCAGGTGAACAGGGCCAGGTGGGGGCGTGGCGGTGACGTGTCATAGGCTGTGAACCAAAAGAGATCAACAACAAACTGTTGAATGATTTATGAATTTCAATGGGTCATCCAGTCTGCCCGTTCAGGTGTGAGGGGCCTGGCATCTTCCATGATGCCAAAATTATTTTTTTCCACCCATTGTAGCTAGAGGCCTGCTTTTTTGTGTTTTTGGTTATGGCTCTTTGTTAACTGGATAAAAAGTTCCACACACCAGATACTGGACTGGAATATGCAATATCAACAGTGGATACAAATGGGCCAGTTCATTTTGCATGGTCCGGTGCCCCGGTGGGTGAAGATTTCACTTAATGTGCAAACTCCTCCCACCTGGGGCAACGGGCCATGCAAAACGAACTCGCTGGAGGGAGGAAAACCCATGCATCACAGTACAATATTAAAATGTCTATGATGGCATATTTTCACATGAATCACCACACAACAGTATTCCATAAACGGGTTACAAGTCAGTAATGACCAGTCAGTGAGGGTGACACTTGCTTCATGCTCTTAGTAAGTTAATAATTGGGACCACTCTCAGACAGACTTACCAACTAAACAGTCATAGTATGGAACGTCTGCGAAACCGATAGATAATAAACAAGTAAATAACAGCTTCACATTGCACCTAGACATCTAGCTGCAGCCACAGTACACACATGCCTGGTGGCATACAGCTACAATGGATGGCTGCACGTAATTAGCTATCTCTGTGTCACAGATTGTATGCTGACTCATTTGCATACATAATTCATCATGAAGTGTAAATCACTTGATCATGTTTGTTCTTTTTCTAAATTCAGCATTGCATTAAATACTACAGTATCCTCAAGGGACAGTGTTTTACGATCTAATCACAGGATTTTACTGTATCTTGCTCATTTTCTTTTACAGCTACGCCATAACAATGCAGACCCCTTTGTGAGGTACATTGCCCCATAGAGAATGAAGAGAACAGTAGATTTAGCAGTATATCTCACCAATGTATTACTAAGCATTGTTTTATACATGTCACGACTTCCGCCGAAGTCGGCTCCTCTCCTTGTTCGGGCGGCGTTCGGCGTTTGACGTCACCGGCTTTCTAGCCATCGCCGCTCCATTTTTCATGTATCCATTTGTTTTGTCTTGTTCCCTGCACACCTGGTTTTCATTCCCCAATCACACTACATGTATTTATTCCTCTGTTCCCCCTCAGGTCTTTGTGTAAGATTGTTTGTGTGTTACGTGTTTTTGTACGCACTAGGCTTGCGTGCATTTTTCCCGTCTTATTTCACGAAGCCTGTTTGTATACAGTTGATAAGTTGTGACTGTTTTGCGCGTTTTTACACTTTGCCTTGTTGGCTGGAGGTTTTAAGACGCAGCTGCGTTCGTCTGTATCTCTCTCCTGCCGAAATAAAGTGTGCGCCTGTTCACTATTCTCTGCTCTCCTGCACCTGACTTCACCACAAGTACGCACACGCCTGACAATACATTTTGTTATAGTGAGTGTTTAACTCCCCAAACCCAGTGGAATAGAGCTGAGTCAGTCCAATGATAAATGTGTTTCTTGTTTCTGCAGACCAGGGCCTCCGAGTGCAGTAAAGAAGTCAGAGTGATTGGGTAGAGGTGAGAATGCACCGGAGGGTAACCCTCTCCATCAGCTATAGTCTGACACACACGCTTTATCTCTCCTCGGCTCGTTACATGCACTGAATGGGCCCAGACTTTTAAAGTTAGGACAGGTCTTGTCCTCATGGCCTCCCTATGTTTGGTATTTGATCTCTTATCCTGCTGTCTCTCTCACCATGCACAGTGGTCTCAGGCTCCCGGAAGCGGACCTGTCGCTTGCCTTTCCGTCTGTGGCTGGGCTCCGAGTCTGATCCTGAGCCAGACCTCTTCAGTATGGACGTAGGGATTTTACCGTTGGTGACCTGAGGAGTGGGTGAGATATCATTAGAAGTGAGGACACAATGGACACCTGTTTTAAGTACATTGACTGGAAAAAAAGGTATTCTTAACAAAAGAGTGTCACCTTCGGTTTTGGTGTGTCATCCTGTGGACTGGGGTCTTTCCTGTGCCAGACCTCGGAGTGTTTCTCCCGATGGGAGTGGGAATGGGGAAGACCGTTGTTGAGTTTGTCTCCGAAGGACTCGGCAGCAGCAAACCTCTTGGACAGCACTGACACACACTGGCCCAGGGAGTCTAAGGAGTTAACCATGAGTAAACATTAGTCTCTAACTGTCAATGGAACCTGTAGTCAAGGTACAAGTAAACATGCAGACAAATACTGGGTAGATGGAGCTGAAGATGAAAGTTCAAAATACAAAACAAACATTTCTGTGTTGACTTCATCATGGCCATGTACACAGCTACAAAGCAATACACTAGCTTTGTGTTATGATAGCTGTGCAATAGAATGAATAAGCAACATGTAGACGGCCCAACTATCAATAAAGGAATTTATAGGAGGCGTGCAGCACACACCCATAATGACAACTCCATGACAGCGATTTTAAGTCACAGAGAATTCACGCTTTGTTAAGGTTAACGTTAAGGTTACACAGAGAAATCACGCTTTGTTAAGGTTAACGTTTTAAGGTTACACAGAGAAATCACACTTTGTTAAGGTTAACGTTAAGGTTACACGGAGAAATCACGCTTTGTTAAGGTTAACGTTAAGGTTACACGGAAAAATCACGTTTTGTTAAGGTTAACGTTAAGGTTACACGGAGAAATCACGCTTTGTTAAGGTTAACGTTAAGGTTACACAGAGAAATCACGCTTTGTTAAGGTTAACGTTAAGGTTACACGGAGAAATCACGCTTTGTTAAGGTTAAAGTTAAGGTTACACGGAGAAATCACGCTTTGTTAAGGTTAGCGTTAAGGTTACACAGAGAAATCACGCTTTGTTAATGTTAACGTTAAGGTTACACAGAGAAATCACGCTTTGTTAAGGTTAAAGTTAAGGTTACACAGAGAAATCACGCTTTGTTAAGGTTAACGTTAAGGTTACACAGAGAAATCACGCTTTGTTAAGGTTAACGTTAAGGTTACACAGAGAAATCACGCTTTGTTAAGGTTAAAGTTAAGGTTACACAGAGAAATCACGCTTTGTTAAGGTTAAAGTTAAGGTTACACAGAGAATTCCCGCTTTGTTAAGGTTAAAGTTAAGGTTACACAGAGAATTCACGCTTTGTTAAGGTTAACGTTAAGGTTACACAGAGAGAAAAGAAAGAGTCATTTGAATGAAATGTGTACCTTGACAGTGACCTGGATTACATTGCAAAGACAAACTGTGTTCTTGCTTCAGCTGTTCTCTGTATTTATTTACAAACCTATTTTACCTAGGATATGGCCAAGAAGGTCAACCGGAATGAATAACAACGTACAATGTGAACTGTTGTCTTAGCAACCCAGGTTCTACATAACCTGCTTTACTGAGCACCCTAGTCTGTGAAAGCTGACTCAGCAGTTGATCTTAACATCTAGGGCACATTTTACCCAATGCAGACCTCTCTTCCCTAAAAATGTCAACTTTGGAAAATAATAGAAAATGCATCTTCCTCTTCATGCAAGCGAAGCATGTGCACAACATTACAGTGGCCTCAAACTGTCAAAGTATTTTATGTTCAGCTCTATATAAAACCACTTCGATGTCCAACAGCTCTGTGAGTGTGTTATTTAATTGAACATTTCCTTGAGCTGACATCGTACAGTACGAAGGTTAATTGGAATTCTGTATGCCACTTACAGTGCGGTGTGTGAGCTGAAGCAAGGTGGTTGTTCTTGGGCTTGTCATGCCACTGGAGAGTGCTTTGTGTTAACGTGGTGACAAGGTTTACACTACATCACCTCTCAGTGTATAGTCTCCATTTTTAACCACAAACTATCAAATATGTGCTGGAAGGAAGGCTTGTCTGTCATACTGACAGTACAGTACATGCTGTCACACTCAGCCACACTCATGACCATTTCAATATGTCTATGGCTTTTCTGTCTTTACTCAGCATGGCTATGGCTTTTACCTGAGTATTCTGTCTTGCCGATCTCTGCGTAGACGGTGGCCAGCAGCTCCAGACTCCTGTCTGTGATGGGGTGGTCGTTGCCAAAGGCCCTCTGATGGATTTTAGTGGCTTTCCCACTGTACTCTAAAGCAAGATGAGGTCTGAAAGACAAAGGACAGGAACACATAGATAAGTAACATTTTATGGATTATTTTTGTATCAGTAGTAGTTTGTATCAGTAGTATCAGTAGATTGTTTTTGTATCAGTATGCTCATAATACTTGAACTAGAAAAAGCAGTTAATGTCATTCCAAACAATCAACCTGGGCTTGGATTCGGGCTGAAATATATATTGTCTGACACCCTTGGTTAATTTAATCCCATAAATAAGTCCTTTCAGGGAGCACAACAATGGTTGACCTTAATCAAGCTTAGTGGGATGTGCTGCATTGTCAGGTGTGAGGATCGATGTCAGTGTTTGAAGCAGAGCAGCATGACAAATCCAAACACACGTGGGCTGAGCTGTGATTAGATTTGGAGCAACGAGGCTGGGCTGTGGGCTCAGGGCCAGAGACCCAACCTTATGAAGCCAGTGGAAACGTCCAGGGCCTGCCAACCGCCAAGCGGCTGCCCTCATCCTGGCTCCAGGGTGAATTACAAATGCCATGGCCCCCACAGGTTGGTTTACTCTGCACCCTTCCATGGCTATCCCCCTCTGGAACAGAGTTAGGTGAGCATAGAATGGCTCTTGATTCCAACTCTGCTACGCTCTCTGTATCTGTATCTGTATCTGCCCGCGGGTAACACCCCACAAGGTCATTCATCACCCTCATGTGTGGCCATAGATGAGAGCAAACCCCGTTTAGTGTGGCAGATTTCAGGATCGCTGTTCCAAAACCATTATTCCCTTCAATTAGTCATGGCCAGGTGTTCTTTTGCACTGTTTAGAATGTCCTTTGAGGACATCCTATCGCCAAAGTACAGAGAAGCCCTTCAACGGCCGAAGGACTTCCTGCCACAGCGTTGAAAGATTCAGGAAGCACCACAAGAGAAGATGGGGGCTGGCGACTACAATATTAGTCCAAAAGAAGTTCCTGTCCATCTCTTCCAGTTATCTCTTATTAGATCACAAATTCTAGCTAGGTGGCTGACGTTAGCTAGTCTAGGGGTTAGGGTTAGGGTTAAAGTTAGGGTTAAGTTTAGGAGTTAGGTTAAAGGGTTAAGTTTAGGTTTACGGGTAGGGTTAGCTAATAGGGTTAAGGTTAGGGTTAAGGTTAGGGTTAAGGTTAGGGGTTAGGGTTAAAGTTAGGGTTAAGTTTAGGAGTTAGGTTATAGGGTTAAGGTTAGGTTTACGGGTAGGGTAAGCTAATAGGGTTAAGTAACAAGTAACAAGTACTTGCAACATAGCTAAAAAGTAGTAAAAAGTTGTAAAGTTGTAAAAAAGTTGCTAATTGGCTAAAATGCTAAAGTTGTCCCTGATGAGATTCGAACTCGCAACCTTTGGGTTATACGCCGACCAATCCACCCACTTTAGTTTTTGCCTTAAGTAACCATCTGTCTTATGTAACCATACCAATCATAACAATATATTACATTTACATTTACTATGTTACGTCTAGTCTATGAGACCATTGTGCTGGAGACCCAAAACCAAAAGTATAGTACAAGAATGAGGTCAAACAGCAGAAACCAACTAGTGCTTGTCCTTGTTTTCCCAGAAACCCAAGACCCTGGGTACAGCCATAAACAATCTCTACAATCTGCTTGTCCTTGTTTGCCCAGAAACCCAAGACCCTGGGTACAGCCATAAACAATCTCTACAATCTGCTTGTCCTTGTTTGCCCAGAAACCCAAGACCCTGGGTACAGCCATAGACAATCTCTACAATCTCATTCAAGATTAACCAGCTTCCTCACCTTATCCAACCATCACACCCCTCTCCCTATGCACCTGTCCCCCCCTTCCACCCTCTCAAGACAATCAGGCTTAAGGCTTTAATCTTCCAACCAATGACAACATGGGCAAATAAATGTTGATGTTTCTGTCTTTGTGGCCTAACAGAATACCCCTGCATCAAGGACCAGATCCATGTGTTCTGGTAACATTAGAGATGGTGGCCCTTTTCTCCAACTCCACAAGTGAAATCAACCCGGTGGTTTTTGCATGGGGGCCGCAGATGCAAACACTTATTCCTGCACTTGTTTATTGGATGAGGAAATGTCCATCCTAATGACATATGTTCAAAGCACTATAAAGATATAATCCGTCTTTCACTAACAATCAGGGGGAGGGGCAATGTGTTACTGAGTTCAATCAACTGAAGATGTGAGACAGTCTATGGTTTAAATACAGTACATTTCTGTTAGAAATAAGAAAAGAAAAGCTAACAATTTCGGAGACAGTTCCACCACATAGACAGTTCAGAAATGTTCTATTTAAACAATGCAAACAATGTCTCTGTGAGATAGCCTCTGGCACAATAATATCACTGTTAATCACCTTTTAAAGAAATTATACTCTCATATACAGCCTTTGAAAAGTATAAAGAGCTAGACTGAGTATCAAAATACACAGCATAAATATAACTACAGCCTTTTTTTGCCTCTATACCCCTCAAACTCAACTCTGGACCTCGAAGCCAGTTCCACTGCATTTATTTATTGTTCCCCTCTAATTAGGGACTGATTTAGGCCTGGGACACCAGGTGGGTGCAATTATCAGGTATAACAGAAAACCAGCAGGTTCCTGCCCTAGTAGGGTAATAGTTGAATACCCCTGGTCAATACTGTATATTATACCATCTATACTGAGTGGACAAAACATTAGAAGCACCTTCCTAATATTGAGTTGCACCCTCTTTTGCCCTCAGAACAGCCTCAATTCGTCAGGGCATTGACACTGCAAGTTGTCCAAAGCGCTCCACAAGGATACTGGCCCATATTGACTCCAGTGCTTCCCACAGTTGTGTCAAGTTGGCTTAATGTCCTTTGGATGGTGGACACACGGGAAACGGTTGAGTGTGAAAATCCCAGCAGCAACCATTCTTGACAGACTCAAACCGGTGCGCCTGGCACCTATTACCATACCCTGTTGAAAGGCACTTAAATCTTAAATCACCCTCTGAATGGCACACACATACAATCCATGTCTCAGTTGTTTCAGGGCTTAAAAATCCTTCTTGAACCTGTCTCATCCCCTTCATCTACTTTGATTGAAGGGGATTTAATAGATGACATCAATAAGGGATTATAGCTTTCACCTGGATTCACCTGGTCAGTGTATGTGATAGAAAGAGCAGGTGTTGTTAATGTTTTGTACACTCAGTTTATACCAGTGGTATAAAGTACTTAAGCATAAATACTTTAAAGTACTACTTAAGTAGTTTTTTTGGGTATCTGTACTTCACTTTACTATTTGTATTTTTGACAACTTTTACTTTGACTTCACTACATTCCTAAAGAAAATAATGTACTTTTTACTCCATTTGTTTTCCCTGAAACCCAAAAGTACTCGTTACGTTTTGAATGCATAGCAGGACAAAAAGGGTCCAATTCACACACTTATCAAGAGAACACCCTTGGTCATCCGTATTGCCTATGGTCTGGCGGACTCACTAAACACAAATGCTTAGTTTTTAAATGATATCTGAGTGTTGGCGTGTGCCCCTGGCTATCCGTAAATGTAAAAAACAAGAAAATTGTACCGTCTAGTTCGCTTAATATAAGGATTTTTTTTATTATTCATACATTTACTCTTACTTTTGATACTTAAGTATATTTAAAACCAAATACTTTTAGACTTTTACTCAAGTATTATTTTATTGGGTGACTTTTACTTAAGTCATTTTCTATTAAGGTATCTTTACTTTTACTCAAGTATGACAATTGGGTACTTTTCCACCACTGGTGTATATTAATATATGCAGAATTGGAAAATTATTAATATACACAATTATATTATTGATATTACAAATGTAATTAGCGATATAAAAAATAAAAACAATTATATTAAAGATTGAATTATCGATATAAAAAATGCAGTTCCTAATGTTTTGTGCATTTTAACAAGATAATTCTCTACTTGTTCATCCCATCCTTACTTGAAACCCAGTATAGACCAACAAAAGTACAGAAAGGTCAGCAGAACAGAAACAGCTAGACATCTTTTTTAATGAGAGGAAAACCAACAGTACTAAGCAACACTGTCCTTATTGCAACTGAGGACATTTTGTGTTCTACTTGTTCACTGGGCCCAGAGAGCCTTTAGACACACAGAACACATAATAAATTAGCCTCTTTTTAATTACATACAGTACTGTTACACACAGCGGAAACAGCCTTTCACGTTATTCATCTCTACGTACCTTTTACTGACGATGCAGAGCTGGGCTAGCTGCTCCAGGTGCTGTGCCTGGGAGGCCTGATCCGATAGCTCCTCTGAGGACGCCCATCCTGTCCCCGCCGAGCCCAGCAAAGCCTCCTCCTGGGGGCCTGTTACACACACACAGGTCATGTAATCAGACGCAGTCAGCTGCCCGCTAATGTCTGTCTGTATCCTTCTCTTTCTCACGCTCTATCCCTCTCTCTTTCTATCCCTCTAACTCCCTCTCGCTCTGTCTCTGTCTCTCTCCACGGCAAGTAAACAGATTCCAAAAGGCTGGCGATGTGGTCTCTGGCAGGGCTGGCAGTGTGGAGATGAGAGTGGAGTTTGAACAGCAGGGTAAAGTGGAGCCAACAGGATAGTGAGCAGGGGAGCAGAGGTAAGAGGGCAGGGAGAAGATACTGTGAGTCAAAACAGAACACTCACCACGCCCCCAAGAGCAGTGACACAGCTACCAGCTTACACAGGCAAATACACAACTGACCTGACCCTGTTGGGAGTGGAGATTAGCCTACATAGAAATGTTTACAGCCTAATGTAACAGATAGGTAAACAGAAGAGTAAAGTGGTTCAGAAATGGCAATAAGCAGACGGAAACTTTGAACAGGATGAGGTAAAAGAAAGAATCGGAAATAGGGTAGGTCCAATATCTTTGACGGAGAATGAGAGAATGTGGAAATGGGCAAAGGTTTGAACAGGAGATTGAAAAGAGAGAGAGACAAAAGGTTGGTGGAGTGATTGTGATGCCAGAAGCAGAGAAGCAGGCACAGTGCTGAATCAGGGGCCTCAGTATTCCATGGCGCCACACAACTCTTTATGAGATAATGCCTAGCATGGCCATTAGTCTTCCCTGTCTGTCTCATAACTCCTGCTATCTCCGGCCCACGCAACACTGAGCTGCTGCAGCATCAGCAGCCTCCTGGCAGACAGATAGAGATCTGCCTCCCGGCAGACAGACAGCAGCCTCCCGGGCAGACAGACAGATAGCAGCCTCCCGGCAGACAGACAGAGAGCAGCCTCCTGGCAGACCAACTTAGAGCAGCCTCCTGTCAGACAGACAGAGAAAGAGAGACAGAGAGCAGCCTCCCGGCAGACAGACAGAGAGACCGACAGAAAGACAGAGATGAATGCAGACGTCTGCAGAGAGGCAGCAGGTGACCGATGACTGGACACTTGAGTTGAACACTGTCTCAGAGCTATGCTATGTTTACAGCAAATAAAGATGGACCAAGGTTAAATAAATCACATAGTGCCTGTTGGGCTGTAAGGAATACGCCAGGCTCTCTGGTGGAGGTTTGTTTCTCTATTGTACAGAATCACACATTGCTCACTGGTATCAATTCAGATTTGCATGTAACAAAAAGCAGGTAAACCCCCCCCCCCCCCCCCCCCCCCCACTGTATATCATACTGTATACCGCAAAGTTGGCTTCTAGCAATTGCATTTCCTTGGGTACCATTACGACAATCCCTAATCCCCAAGTTAGAGTGATAATACTCCCTTAATGCCCCCATGGTATAGATCTAAATGTACTTGCCTGTGCTCCCCTGAACAGCAGTGAGCTCGATCAGAGCAACCTCATAGAACAGCTTCTCAGCCTGAATGAACTGCAGGGCCTTGCCGTCTGTTTATATAGGTGAAGGATCAGTTGTCTCAGGGATTAAGTCAGTTGTTGCAGTCAGAAACAGTGCTGTCGCCAGGCTCAACTGCAATGTGTTGTTGTTGTTTTTAATGGCTCCTGAACGTGACCTCAGCAAGTAACAAGCTCATCACCAACATTCTAAACAGACAAGCAACTGTAATCATAGATTCCAAGATTCTCTGTGAAGGCCTGAACTATAATAATCTGGAGAGTCTCTTGTTTGTTGATGTGCCAGAGTCTCTTGTATCTGATTCCATAATAACACACTAAATATGTGTTTTCCCTAAATATAGACTCAGGAGCCGAGTTTGTTCACTTTGTCAAAGGCATTCTGCATGCTGAAATAAATGCATCCCTTTGTAAGTCAACACCATTTACACTTGGCAAGGAAAATGTGCCTAAAATAAACACAGACATACAGCCCTGCATAAACGGCCTACTTAAAAGCAGGAGCTCTCTGTTGCACGTGAGACCAGCCTTTGCTTGGTTCTATTTCTGAATTGTTGTGTGTGACCTATTGACTTCTGTTAAAGTAGCACAGATACAAATTAAAGCTTTTTTTTAAGTATGTCTCGTATACAGGGAATACAGGCCACCAGAATGTGGTTTACAGCTTTCTACCTCTGTCAGAGCTGAAAAACAAACCAATGATTTGACCTGGATCTGAAAAACACAGCAGCTGGTCTCACTCATGGTGTCACTAAGAAAGAGTCCTCTGCCTGCACCACTCCCTTGAGCCCAGTTTTAAGGGCACATGTAAGCCTCCTCTTTCAACAACATAACAAAATGGTAGCCTATGAAGACAGTAGCCTATAAATCCCAATCATAACTGTCCATGTGAAAGGAAAGAGGCTAACTTTTATGACTCCACAGTAAAATCTCAAGAGTTAATTCAACTCGTATGGAGTCAAATGTAATGGAGTTTATATGGTCCCTCCCCCATTTTGTGTTAAAACTACTCTGGTCATGGTGTTGATATTTTGGGGTTTTAAAACTTCACTAAATGGAGTAAATATCCAACTCACAAAGAGTTGCTTAAATGTAACTCCAATTGCCATTTCAGACTTTTCGTGTTGTTTTGAATAAACAATCAACTCCAGAAGAGTACATTTCTCTTTCAGTTTACTTCCTTTGAGTTATAATTGTCTAAAAACTTATTTGAACATTTCAAAAATGTGTCACCATATGGTGCTTTGCAACGTGATTTCCTCACCTTCATCTCTAGACTGATTGAAGTGGATTTAACAAGTGACATCAATAAGGGATCATAGCTTTCCCCTGGATTCAGCTGGTCAGTCTGTCATGGAAAGTTCCTAATGTTTTGTACACTCAGTGTATATGTGTATTTTAACCCATAATGTTTGAATTTAAGTAGTTTAAAAACTCCACGCAAAAAATATATATTTTGGTATTTTTTTCATTATGTCAGTAATCAAGTTTAAGATATATAACTTTCAAAATATAGAAATACAGTTCATATGATGCATTTTGCAACGCGTTTCATGGCTTAATACTGCATGCCGTTTCAGTTTCTGTCTTTGCATTGTCATCAACTCCAATTCGGCTGGGGGCACAGAATATACTCATCCTAGTCCATTGTGGATTGATACTACAGTTTATGAAATGTCATAGGCTACAGTAATGAGTAATACAACAGTAAAAAAACATCAAAGCTGTTTTCGAATACTCATACTAACTGCACTAATGGTACTATTTATGACATAAATTGAGTATGTAGGATGTTTATTGGTCATAGTATAGATATTGTTAGTATGCCAAAAGTTCCCGGATGTTGTACTAAATTCTCCAAAATACACTACCGTTCAAAAGTTTGGGGTCACTTAGAAATGTCCTTGTTTTCCATGAAAACATACATGAAATGAGTTGAAAATGAATAGGAAATATAGTCAAGATGTTGACAAGGTTATAAATAATGATTTTTAATTGAAATAATAATTGTGTCCTTCAAGCTTTGCTTTCGTCAAAGAATCCTCCATTTGCAGCAATTACAGCCTTGCAGACCTTTGGCATTTTAGTTGTCAATTTGTTGAGGTAATCTGAAGAGATTTCACCCCATGCTTCCTGAAGCACCACCCACAAGTTGGATTGGCTTGATGGGCACTTCTTATGTACCATACGGTCAAGCTGCTCCCACAACAGCTCAATAGGGTTGAGATCTGTTTTGGCCACTCCATTATAGACAGAATACCATCTGACTGCTTCTTCCCTAAATATTTCTTGCATACTTTGGAGCTGTGCTTTGGGTCATTGTCCTGTTGTAGGAGGAAATTGGCTCCAATTAAGTGCCGTCCACAGGGTATAACATGGCGTTACAAAATGGAGTGATAGCCTTCCTTCTTCAAGATCCCTTTTACCCTGTACAAATCTCCCACTTTACCACCACCAAAGCACCCCCAGACCATCACATTGCCTCCACCATGCTTGACAGATGGTGTCAAGCACTCCTCCAGCATCTTTTAATTTTTTCTTCGTCTCACAAATGTTCTTCTTTGTGATCCGAACAACTCAAACTTAGATTCGTCTGTCCATAACACTTTTTTTCCAATCTTCCTCTGTCCAGTGTCTATGTTCTATTGCCCATCTTAATATTTTCTTTATTATTGGCCAGTCTGAGATATGGCATTTTCTTTGTAACTCTGCCTAGAAGGCCAGCATCCCGGAGTCACCTCTTCACTGTTGATGTTGAGACTGGTGTTTTGCGGGTACTATTTAATGAAGCTGCCAGTTGAGGACTTGTGAGGCATCTGTTTCTCAAACTAGACACTCTAATGTACTTGTCCTCTTGCTCAGTTGTGCACCGGGGCCTCCCACTCCTCTTTCCATTCTGGTTAGAGCCAGTTTGCTCTGTTCTGTGAAGGGAGTAGTACACAGCGTTGTACGAGATCTTCAGTTTCTTGGCAATTTATTGCATGGAATAGCCTTAATTTCTCCGAACAAGAACAGACTGACGAGTTTCAGATGAAAGGTCTTTGTTTCTGGCCATTTTGAGCCTGTAATCGAACCCACAAATGCTTATGCTCCAGATACTCAACTAGTCTAAAGAAGGCCAGTTTTATTGCTTCTTTAATCAGAACAACAGTTTTCAGCTGTGCTAACATAATTGCAAAAGGGTTTTCTAATGATCAATTTGCCTTGGATTAGCTAACACAACGTGCCATTGGAACACAGGAGAGATGGTTGCTGATAATGGGCCTCTGTATGCCTATGTAGATATTCCATAAAAAATCTGCCGTTTCCAGGTACAATAGTCATTTACAACATTAACAATGTCCACACTGTATTTCTGATCAATTTTATGTTATTTTAATGGACACATTTTTTTTGCTTTTCTTTTAAATACAAGGACATTTCTAAGTGACCAAAAACTTTTGAACGGTAGTGTATGATGTATACAAGCAGTGGACACTATTTCCGTTCTTTTAGGGCCCATAATGCAATTCTTCTGAAAATGAGCGTGGCTTCCCAACATTTTCAGATTTGAAGTAAATGGCGGAAATATGCAGCCGAAGTCCGACGAGAGCAGATACAAATTCATTGCTTTAACTTATTATGACAAATGTTAAGAAAATGTTGAGCAATGTAATAATGTAATGACTTTTCAAATAAGTTACGTTGGCCAACAATTTGTTAGCTACGCTATCCTTATGAACGGCATAGCATAGCATTATAGCAGTATGTACCGGTATGTTAGCTAAAGTAACGTTAGTTGGTTACTAATACATCGAACGTGCCAGTATATTATCTATATGCTATCTAACTATCTACCCAATGTTTATTGACTTGATTATTCACGTCATTCTTAACTTAGCTAAGTGGTATAGTCGTTGTGCGTTCTCAATGGACATTGTTCATTCGCTCTGGCTATCTACTCCGATTTCAGAACACTCTCGTCTGAGTGTGCCAGAGCGCAGAATAACTGATGAATTTATGAATGCTCAACACCATTGAATATAACCGGCTCACCAATGCTCTGGATAACATGAAAACAGCCTAACCAGCTCTGTTAGGGCGAGTAAAATGGTCAAAGTGAGGTGTTCTCTCAATTGTGTTAGCCAGTTAGCTTGGGTGCTTGACTGCCGTTGTGAGGTCAGAATGCTTGGATCAACCCTACTCCTCCGCCAAAGCATCCAGTGTGCACTCTGAACGCTCCGAGAGCGGCAAATGCCCAGAGCGTGCTCTGGCACTCCAGATTGAATTTACGAACACACCCGAAGTCGTATCATGTCTAGATAGTAATTTGTTACGCTAACAAGCTAGCAAGAGGTTGCATAGCGACAGCATCAACTGCCGGTAGACAGGCGAAGCGCTAGTATGCTCAACTGAAAGGATACTGTTCATTTACAGTATACTAAAATTAACTAATAGTATAAAGTATGTAGTATATACTCATTAAGTATGTAGTATACAGTATGTTAGTATGGGTATTCGAACACAGCTCCAGTGTTTTGACAGTCAACATTGATGAAATTGGTTTCAAGGAGTATAGGCCGAAATATCTTTACGCATCACACTTCTCCTCAAACAAAAAATACTAGGCTCCCACAAATTGTTTTGTATGTGTGAGGCACGTTCCCAATAAGCAAGATATAGCATAGGCCTACCATTGACATGGCATTATAGGACTGACATTTTTGAATAGCCTATGTTTGGAGGACCGTATCTTTGGTAACTGGACAAGAGGCATGGGCACCATACGAATGGAGTATGCACTGCAGGTAGTCCTACAGTACCAGTCAAAAGTTTGGGCACACCTACTCACAAATGCCAAGAGTGTCCAAAGCTGTCATCAAGGCAAAGGCTGGCTACTTTGAAGAATCTAAAATCTAAAATCTATTTTGATTTGTTTAGCACTTTTTTGGTTACTACATGATTCCATATGTGTTATTTCATAGTTTTGATGTCTTTACTATTATTCTACAATGTATAAAATAGTCAAATAAAGAAAAACCCTTGAATGAGCAGGTGTGTCCAAACTTTTGACTGGTATTGTATGTGAATTGTGAATAATGCAAAAGCATGTAGGCAAAGTTTGTTAATGAAATGAAATGTAAAACAAGCAGTTGTTACAGGAAAATACAAAAAAAAAATCTAAATACGGGTGTCACCAGATTATCTAATCTCTCATTCCATGATGGGCATTTAGCTGCCAAGTTTGATCTTTCAATAAAACTTTGGTGATTAAGATTTATTTCTAAATGTCTCGTAAGCCAAACACTTTATCGATAGTCTTAACTACTTGGCGAATGCATTGGGCATGACAAAAAAACAGCCTTCATTGCTGTGCTTGGTTTCTAATGAAATTAAACTAAATGGGCAAAAACATTTGTTTTTTTATGTACCTCAATACAAGGTTTACGGGCATGAAAAGCACATCCCTCTTGTTCCATGTGCATATGGCCACTGTGCGTCCTGGTTGGATAGGCTGCCCTTCCGTTGTCAAAATCAGTGCCATAACCAACCAAGTTACCACTACAACCAGCTTTCGGTTGGTCTTAAATATCCTCACCAGCGCATACTGAAATTGGCACTTTGGTGCACAAGGACACACCTCTGATATTGCCACCCTTCCCAACTCAGTGCATGCAAGGTCATATTAGACAGGTAAATTACCAATCCTGGCTCTAGGATTTGAAAAAAACTGCGTTCGCTTAATGGCAGCCAAAAATGAAGCCCTATAGCTCGTATATAAAAGCCCGGCTGAGGTAGACATATTGGGCTGATGACAGACAGTTGTGGGTTAACTCCAGGGTTTTCTGGGCCACTGATGTAATGACTGTTGATGGTCATTACAGACACAGCACTTTTCACAGGCCAATAAATCAGATGTCTGGAGATGCGTTCACAACTAATACTTCAGTATGGATTACCAAACAGATATAACTGCATTGTATTTCCTGGCATATTAACTGTACCCACTCAATCCATCTCTTTACTTTTTCATGAAAAAGCATTCAATACAACGTGATGCCTCAAGCAAGTTACAGAAATCAGCCCAAAGTGAAATGTGCAATCTGAAATAAATGTGCTTTGAAATTTCACTATGATCCGAGGTCCATTATGTAGCACCCATGTGATGTGGACAGGGTCAAGGTTTAGATTACCTTCTAAAGGGCGGTCTGAAGCATAATGTGCCTTGTGCCACCATTCTCATAGAGTCAGCACTCTCAGTTAAAATAGACTATACAATAGTGTAACAGAAAACATGCTGAGACGGATTTAACATAAAGTTCAGTTGTATTGGCTAATTATGTAGAAAAGGCCCATGGAGTTGGTGGAAGAATCCTTTAATTCATGGCCACTTGCTCAGCTGGGCCAGGGGAACTTTAATTAGGTCAGGTGGAAATGTCCGACAGATCTCCACTCATTAAAAGGAGGAAATCGCCATCGCCATCGCCCGATGGAGAATGCCTTCTATGAGGATAGCTGCTTACAGAGCGTCCCATCCACGGCTGAAGCGAAAGCACTACTTGATAAAGTACGGAATCTCCTGTCCAAAGGGGGATTTGAGGTCCGACAGTGGGCGAGTAACAGAGCGGAGGTTATCCAGCACCTCCCGCCACAAACCAGGTCCAGTAGCAGTGAACTATGGCTATCGCAGTCTGGCGCTAACCCACAAGAGCCCACTCTAGGACTGAGATGGAGCTGCATACCGGATACCCTGGGGTACAAGCACTGCTCAGCCATGAGTACCGAAACCCCCACTCTGCGCACCATCTACCATCTGGCCAGTCAATATGATCCCCTTGGATATATCCTGCCATACACAACCCAGGCCAAAGTCTTAGTCCAGGACCTGTGGCAGATCACGAGGGACTGGATGAACCGATCCACCCGGCTGACCTAGTGGAACAATGGATCTGTTGGGAAACAGAGTTATCGGAGCTCTCTGAAGTCCAAATGCCAAGATGTTATGTACCACCCTGTGCTGACCAACTGAGATCATGCCCGGAACTGCATGTGTTCTGTGATGCTTCGGAGTGAGCTTATGGGGCGGTTTCCTATCTAAGAGGGGAGGATAAGGCAGGCCACACCCATGTCTCCTTTGTCATGGACAGGTCCAGGGTCGCACCCAAGAAGCAGGTGCCAATGTCTCGGCTGGAACTCAGCGCTGCCCTTTCCTGAGCTCAGTTGGCTTCTACCTTGCGAGCCGAGCTCACCTTGCCAATCCAAAGGGTCATCTACTGGAGTGATTCGACCACTGTACTGAACTGGCTCAAGTCGGAGTCCTGCAGCTATAAGGTGTTCGTCGAAACTCGCATTGCGGAAATCCAAGACCTAACAGAAGTCCAGGACTGGAGGTATGTTGACAGCGTAAACAATCCTGCTGATGACGTAACTCGTGGTAAAACCCTTAATAAGGAACTGGCTCAACCCCATCGCTGGAGCTTGGGACCACCATTCTTGTCCCAACCAGAGAACGAGTGGCCGACAGCCCCCAGTCGTGCGGCCCCTCCACAACCAACTGAAGCTCATGAGTTAAGGAAGTCCGCCCAATGCTACAGCATCTCTACGGAGCCAACAACAGCTCTCCCTGACCTAGCACAATCCCAACACTGCCGGATCTGATCGCCGCCACGAACCAGACCTCAGATGGGGTGGCTTCCATACCCACCTCCCTCGCAGCAGAGCTTCCCTGAGGAGCTAAAAGCTCTGAAAGCCGGTAGGGAGGTAGCTAAGGACAGCCGTCTTCTCTCTCTTGCCCCAGAATATGACCAAATCCTCAGAGTGATCAGAGTCGGAGGGAGGCGGCACCAAGCAGAAGTCTTGGATCCCGATGCTATCCACCCAATTATCCTTGACTCCAGACAACCTATTACCAGCCTCCTCATCAAGAGTTATGATGAGAGGCTTCTCCACCCAGGGCCAGAGAGAGTCTATGTGGAGATGAGGCGGAAGTACTGGATACTTGGAGGACGAGGAACCATTAGTAAGCACTAATATGCCTGCGTGGAATGTCAGAGATGGCAGGCTGGAGCCACTGTGCCCAAAATGGCAGATTTACCCCCTGCTCGCTTGCGCCTCCTCAAACCACCCTTCTGGTCAACAGGAGTAGATTGCTTTGGCCCCTTGATGATCAAGCTAGGTTGTCGAGTGGAAAAGCGCTGGGGAATTGTATTCAAGTGTTTGACAACTAGATGTGTCCACCTGGACCTACTGGAGAGTTTGGATACTGAAGCCTTCCTCATGGCCCTACGGCGGTTTATCTCCCGACAGGGGGAAACTCTACGAGATCCTGGCTGACAGTGACACACGTTTCAAGGCAGGAGAAGCCAGGTTGGAGGAAGCCTTCCAAGCCATGGAACCCAGCCTCCAGGATCAGCTGATGGACCAACAAATCTCATTCAAATTTAACCCTCCAGGATCTCCTCATTTTGGAGGAACATGGGAGCGAGAGCTTTACAAGTCATCCTGGGGGACCAAACTGTCACTGAAACTGTCTTGTGGACCATCCTGATAGAGGTGGAAGGGATACTGAACTCCAAACCCTTGGGCTATCTCTCTGCAGACATCGCTGACCCCGATCCGGTCACACCGAATATGCTCTTAATGGGACGCTGAGAAGCGTCACTTCCTCAAGCCATGTATGCTGATACCAACCTCATTGGCAGACGCCGGTGGCGACACAGCCAGATCTTGGCTGACAATTTCTGGGCCCGATTCATTTGGGATTACCTACCAAGCCTACAGCACAGAGTGAAATGGCAACGAGAAATGGCCAGCCTGGAAACTAGCCAAGTAGTAATGATAGTACTGGCATAGTAGTAATGACCCTCAGATGCCTCAAGCCTCCTGGCCAGTGGGCCATATCACTAAGACCATGCCTGGGACCGATGGTCGCGTTAGATCAGTGGAGATCCAGGTAAAGAACCGGATATACAGTGAGGGAAAAAAGTATTTGATCCCCTGCTGATTTTGTACGTTTGCCCACTGACAAAGAAATGATCAGTCTATAATTTTAATGGAAGGCTTATTTGAACAGTGAGAGACCGAATAACAACAACAAAAAAATCCAGAAAAACGCAGGTGGAAATGTCCGACAGATCTCCACTCATTAAAAGGAGGAAATCGCCATCACCCGATCTCGTTGCTTTCTCTTCCTTAACTCCGTCTAATCCAGACGTTCTGTGCGTTCATGAATCCACACTACCCAGTAAATATACCACTTTATGGTTAAAAAAATTCCTGCCTCAGTCTCATCCATTCCTCTGTCACCTGACCCGTGACCACCTGTACCCACACAGATTCCACTAATCTTTCAAATTCATTTGCGAGTGAAATGGAATTGACGGATGAGTACACTTCCCATGGAAGAAATGTCAGTAAACAAAAGTGGAGCCAAGATGGCTTTTGGCCAGAGGGACAGAGGTCACTTCTGAATTCTGGCAGCTCTGAGAAGAATTTCAGCAACAGGGAGTTATTATTCTGGCATTTGATGCTGAGTTGATGCAATGGAGTCTGTGCTTGTGAATCTATTCGTTTCCATCAGTCAGCTAGATTAGGCTGACTCTTCACCTCCCTCACTCCCCTGAGAACCTCCCCAAATACAGTTGAAGTCAGAAGTTTACATACACATTAGCCAAATACATTTAAACTCAGTTTTTCACAATTCCTGACATTTAATCCTAGTAAAAATTCCCTGTTTTAGGTCAGTTAGGATCACCACTTTAATTTAAGAATGTGAAATGTCAGAATAATAGTAGAGAGAATGATTTATTTCAGCTTTTATTTCTTTCATCACATTCCCAGTGGGACAGAAGTTTACATACACTCAATTAGTATTTGGTAGCATTGCCTTTAAATTGTTTAACTTGGGCCAAACGTTTCGGGTAGCCTTCCACAAGCTTCCCACAATAAATTGGGTGGATTTTGGCCCATTCCTCCTGACAGAGCTGGTGTAACTGAGTGCTTGCACACGCTTTTTCAGTTCTGCCCATACATTTTCTATAGGATTGAGGTCAGGGCTTTGTGATGGCCACTCCAATACCTTGACTTTGTTGTCCTTAAGCCATTTTGCCTCAACTTTGGAAGTATGCTTGGGGTCATTGTCCATTTGGAAGACCCATTTGCAAACAAGTTTTAACTTCCTGACTGATGTCTTGAGATGTTGCTTCAATATATCCACATAATTTCCCTTCCTCATGATGCCATCTATTTTGTGAAGTGCACCAGTCCCTCCTGCAGCAAAGCACCCCCACAACATGATGCTGCTACCCCCATGCTTCATGGTTGGGATGGTGTTCTTCAGCTTGCAAGCCTCCCCCTTTTTTTTCCAAAGATAACGATGGTCATTATGGCCAAATAGTTATATTTTTGTTTCATCAGACCAGAGGACATTTCTCCAAAAAGTATGATCTTTGTCCCCATGTGCAGTTGCAAAACTTAGTCTGGATTTTTTATGCCGGTTTTGGAGCAGTGGGTTCTTCCTTGCTGAGCGGCCTTTCAGGTTATGTCGATAGTACGTTCATCTCTAGGAGACAGAAGGCATCTCCTTCCTGAGCGGTATGACGGCTGCTTGGTCCCATGGTGTTTGTACTTGCGTACTATTGTTTGTACAGATGAATGTGGTACCTTCAGGCATTTGGAAATTGCTCCCAAGGATGAACTAGACTTGTGGAGGTCCACAATTGTCTTTCGGAGGTCTTGGCTGATTTATTTTGATTTTCCCATGATGTCAAGCAAAGAGGAACTGAGTTTGAAGGTAGGCCTTGAAATACATCCACAGGTACACCTCCAATTGACTCAAATGATGTCAATTAGCCTATCAGAAGCTTCTAAAGCCATGACATCATTTTCTGGACATTTCCAAGCTGTTTAAAAGTGTATGTAAACTTCTGACCCACTGGAATTGTGATACAGTGAATTATAAGTGAAATAATCTGTCTGTAATCAATTGTTGGAAAAGTTTCTTGTGTCATGCACAAAGTAGATGACCTAACCGACTTGCCAAAGCTATAGTTTGTTAACAGGAAAGTTGTGGAGTGGTTGAAAAATTAGTTTTAAATAATCCAACCTAGTGTATGTCAACTTCCGACTTCAACTGTACAACCCAGAGAGCATTGTTCAACTCTGGCTCTGAACCAGCCACATGACTATCATGTTTTAATTCGTCTTCAGGGACCAGGGACTCTAACTGACTCTGTCATGTATCCAACTGTTCTGGCCTATTCTCTGTGTCGACAAAAATACATGTCTGGATCATACTGAGTTTCACAAAGTTCCATAATAACAACTCAAATTACTTTGTGAATGAATAAAACTATCTACTTTAAATCATTACAGTGTTAATGATATACTTGCTGTAGTCAGAGTAGCTCACATGGAGACACAACCCATGACCTCTGCCTATAATGTTTATATAATGTTACTGTTAACAATTCTGCCATAATTATTCATGATCCTATGTGTCTGGTTCATGTCCAAAGACAACCCTGCCATGACCGATGAGCCTCTTAACTAAATGAGATCTGAGGTCATGAGCAGACTATGAATAGCTCTATTGATGAAGTCAGCCCAGTAAATCAACCTATTTTGGGAGATGGGTTGTGAAGAGCTAGGTCTTGCTGAGGCAGATAAGTTGAGCTGGCGTGTAAAGTGTTTCAGTGTCTCAGTAACAGATAGGAGTGCCATGGGAAGAGGTTATAGATCCTGCAACACTACACCCATCTTATCTGAGCACTATACTGCACTGTCCTATCGTGGATAATGGCGGTGGTGGTGTCACACAGCCACTGCAGAATACAGGTTAATTCATTTTCTCATACTCTGTGTTGTGGGGAGATAAGCACTTACAAATCCTCTTAGGAGAAAGACACAGGGCATGAGCCCTATTCAAAACCTTGAGCATTCTGGTACAAAGCCGTGATTATATTCTGGCACAAGACACTATTTCTACAGTGCATTCTCTGTACAGTCAAATCACATTTTGTGCTGGAACTCACCATGCCCGCTGCCACCAAAAATGGAAACAATCTTTTGTTCCCCATTATACTCGCAGGTGTAGGCTTTTCATGCAAAGATAGTACTAATAGTTCTCTGGAAGTGGGGGTCAGATAAGGGCTAGGGGTTTGGTTTCACAAGGCCTCCGTTGGTGTGTAAAGGATACAATTATTTTCGGAGATGAAAAGTTCAGCAATCTGTAATCATAGAGGAAAACACATATCAGGATTGTATGATATGAATACGCTACACAATGAATTTACTACCTGCATTCTACTCAGATCACCATGTATGAGCCTTCCCATGTCCACTATTCTCATATCAGCTACTATATTGTGGTGAGGAATGGACAACTCCTCTCTGTCAGAACTGTAGGTAATACCCTACTGACATACTGTATTATACACTATACATGGACCAGTTCAAACACTCTTATTCTTGCAGAGTAGATGACATATTTACCAGTTTGGCATTATGGCATATTACTTACATTCAAAAGAGCCATTTGACATTTTTCTGTCTGTTCTTGTGCTAGAGAGACAGACAGACTCCTTCTCTTCACCTTGTACCGTGCACTGTCAACAGGAAACATGCTGATCCTGTGCTGTGAGTGGCAACATGACGTTTCATATTGGTGAAGGTTGTATTGGTATGTATAGTGTGACTTGTGTCTGTATAGTATATGGTAATGTACAGTATGAGTAACAGGCATATACACACACTGCATTTGCAAATCAGTAAAAGTGTCAGTACTGTATGTTACAGTATGTATGGTATCAGTATTGTGGTGAGTGTGTTTTGTGTCTGTGTGCTCATATGTATGTACACCACAAGTGTGTGCATTTGTCTGTTGACCCTGGACGTTTGTGTGTGCAAACATGCATCTACAGTATGCGTGTCTGTATTTTTGTGCGTGTATGTGCATGTATACATGTGTGTGTGAGAGTGAGTGATCATCCAGCCATCAAGGTCGTTGGCTCACCTGATGCAGGCAGTTGGGCAGCGAGGTGAAGCTCTGCACGTGCCTCAACCCCAGCAGAGAGCTGAGGAAGCAGTGTAGGGCGGCCTGGTACTCCCCCTGCTGCTGGAGCTGCTGTCCCAGCTGAAACAGGCCCTCCCTCCCCCCGTTCAGCATCCCCAGTCCCAGCCAGAGGCAGAGCTGCCTCCCATCTGAGCTCCGCCAGCCAGGGACAAATGTTCCACTCCACCCAACTCCACTACAGCCCCAGAGCAGAGAGGATAAAAAAGAATGAAAACAGCCCAGAGATAAAAAATACAGCAGAGATAGGGTTTAGAAGAGCCAGACTACAGAACGGCTTCCTCTCAGTCTCATCTATGCACAGGAACTCAAGGGCAGGTGACGAGCTGAGCTAAAGAGCAAGCGGAGGCAGGCTGAGAGAGGCTCAGTGGCTGAGAGAAGACAGATCCACGCCCCTCCCTCTCCTCCCACGCTGCATCAGGAAAGGAGGAGAGGAAGTCAGAGGGGATTTGTTCACTGACTGGCAGAGCCCACGACCAATCACTGTTTACTCACGTACAGTAGCCCAGCCAGCGTGTGTGAGCAGTCTCAGCAAGTAGGAAACGGAGCTGTCGACTGAGCACTGTGGCTGGCTTTCCCTCACTCCTTATGAAACCAAACTGCAGGGCTTTAAGCTTCTGCAAGGATTCACTACTGTGCACGTTTAATGTATTAGATTTGTTCATTTGATATAATTTCAGGATACACTGACCTAATTTGTCTAGTGCACTCGTACAGCAATTTTGTGCAAGTGTGAAAACATGTCTTGGGGGGAAGGAATTAAATCAAGAAATCTTAATGCTTTACTTATGGTTTATAAATGAGAAGCCTGTGAAAATGTGCAATGTCCATACACAGACTTGAGATAGTGCTTGAGAAAGAAATGCAGTATGTCTACATGTTTCCCTGAATAGCATAAGCACATGGACGTTTTAACATATATTCATACATTTTTTATATTGATATATATCTTTTTTTATAGCAATAAAATTACATATTTGATATCAATAATTAAACAATTTTTATATCAACAATTTTTGGGGATGATAATGCACTTCATGCGGGCGGGATTGCATGTGTATGCTTCTACATACAGTCGATATTCTACACACCCCTTGCACAATCTTCACATTTTGCTGCCTTAAAATGTAATCTAAAAAGAGACGTGTAAGGCTAGGCTTTATTTCCTATAGATCTACACAATTTGCTCCTTTTTTTCAAAGTAAAATAAAAATGATAAAACATTTTACAAATGAATACAAAAATAAGAAATGAAAATGTGTTAATGACGTGTCTTCACACCCCAGAGTTAATATGTGGTGGAAGCACCTTTGGCAGCCATTCCAGTTGTGAATCATTTCGAATAAGATTCTTCTAGCCTTGCACAACTTTAATGGCAACATATCCATTGCTTTTGTCAAAAATACTCAAGCTCAGTAAATTTGATTGGGAATCATTGATGGACAACAATATTCAATTATTGTCACTGATTTACAAGCAGATTTAGGTCAGGACTGGGACTACAAGACCCTTTCATGAACACTCAACACCTCTTGGAAAGCCATTCTGGTGTGTCTTTGGCATTAGAATTTGTGTAATTGTTCCACAAAAAAATATAACTATCCAGGGTTAGCTTTTCAGTAGACTATGGCTTGTTTTCCTCTAACTTTTTACCTATCCTTTGCTCCTTTCATTTTTCTTTTCATCCTAACATACTCCCCAGCCCCTGCCGGTAACAAGTATACCCCTAACATGATGCTGCCACCACAAAACTCATCTTATTCAAAATTATTCACACTTGTAATGATGTTCCCCTATCCTCTATTCCCCTTTCCTCCTCACACAGTATACAAACGACTATGTGATTAAGTTCTCGGACGACACCGATGTCCTAGGGCTCTTAAACAAAGGCTTTGACACCAACGGGTACAAGGCAGAGTTTGAAGGATTCACCAGATGGTGTAATGAACATCACCTACAACTGCATGTGAAAGAAACTGAGGAGATGATCATTGACCCTAAGTCCATTGGGGACCACAGCCCCATTGTGGTACACAGAGAGAACATTGAGCAGGTGAACTCATACAAGTACATGGGGGTCCACATTGACAGTGGGTTGTGCTGGTGCACCAATGTGGAGAGCGAGTGCTCACGCATCCAACAGCGCTTGCACTTCCTGTGTTGCCTTAGGGTCTATGGAGTTAATCAGACCATGCTCCTCTTTTATATATCCACCAATGAGTCAATCCTACACTACGGCATTGTTACATGGTTTGGTAACCTGACAGTGCAGCTCAAAGCCAAAATCTTGAGACTGACCAAGACAGCAGGGAAGATTATAGGCATGAAACTTCCATCCTCTCTCCAGGACATTTTCAAGGAGACCATCAGCAGCCAATAGCCTCAAGGTCATATCGGACCCCACACATGCACTGAACACAGAGTTCTACCTGGGTGCCTACAGTGCATTTGGAAAGTATTCAGACCCCTTGACTTTTTCCACATTTTGTTACATCACAGCCTTATTCTAAAATGGATTGAAATACTATTTTTCCTCATTAATCTACATTAATCTACGTTAATCTACAGACAATACCCCAGGATGCTTGTTTATTAAAAAACAGAAATAACTTATTTACATAAGTATTCAGACCCTTTGCTATGAGACTCGAAATTGAACTCAGGTCCATCCTGTTTCAATTGATCATCCTTGAGATGTTTCTAAAACTTTATTGGAGTCCACCTGTGGTAAATTCAATGGATTTGACATGATTTGGAAAGGCACACACCTGTCTATATAAGGTCCCAAAGTTGACAGTGCATGACAGAGCAAAAACCAAGCCATGAGGTGGAAGGAACTGTCGGTAGAGCTTCAAGACAGGATTGTGTCGAGGCACAGATCTGGGGAAAGGGTACCAAAACATTTCTGCAGCATTGAAGGTCCCCAAGAACACGGTGGCCTCCATCATTCTGAAATGGAAGAAGTTTGGAACCACCAAGACTCTTCCTAGAGCTGGCCGTCTGGTCAAACTGAGCAATCGGGGGAGAATGGCCTTGGTCAGGGAGGTGACCAAGAACCTAATGGTCACTGACAGAGCTCCAGAGTTCCTCTGTGGAGATGGGAGAACCTTCCAGAAGGATAACCACCTTTGCTGCACTTCACCAATCAGGCCTTTATGGTCGAGTGGCCAGACGGAAGCCACTGCTCATTAAAAGGCACATGACAGCCTACTTGGAGTTTGCCAAAAGGCACCTAAATACTCTCAGACCATGAGAAACAAGATTCTCTGGTCTGATGGAACCAAAATTGAACTATTTGGCCTGAATGCCAAGCATTACGTCTGGAGGAAACCTGGCACCATCCCTACAATGAAGCATAGTGGTGGCAGCATCATGCTGTCGCAATGTTTTTCAGTGGCAGGGACTGGGAGACTAGTCAGGATCGAAGGAAAGATGAACGGAGCAAAGTATGGAGAGATCCTTGATGAAAACCTGCTCCAGAGCTCTCAGGACCTCAGACTGGGGCGAAGGTTCACCTTCCAACAAGATAAGGACCCTAAGCACACAGCCAAGACAATGCAGGAGTGGCTTCAGGTTAAGTCTCTGAATGTCCTTGAGTGGCCCAGCCAGAGCCCGGACTTGAACCCCATCGAACATCTCTGGAGAGACCTGAAAATAGCTGTGCAGCGACGCTCCCCATCCAACTTGACAGAGCTTGAGAGGATCTGCAGAGAAGAATGGGAGAAACTCCCCAAATACAGGTGGGCCAAGCTTGTAGTGTCATACCCAAAAAGACTCGAGGCTGTTGTCACTGCCAATGGTGCTTCAACAAAGTACTGAGTAAAGGCTCTGAATACAGTTTTTTATTTTTAATACATTTGCAACAAAAAAATGTAAAACCTGTTTTGCTTTGTCATTATGGGGTATTGTGTGATGGGAAAAAATAACTACCGTAAATTCCGGACTATAAGCCGCAACTTTTTTCCCATGCTTTGAACCTCGCGGCTTAAACAATGACGCGGCTAATATATGGATTTTTCCCGCTTTCACATTTTTTTCTGCAAAAAACACATTCTGTGACGTGCTCAGTTTTTTGCCGGCATGAAGCTTTCATTAGACCAATGAAATTGCCGAATGGGTTAAGGTCAAACAGTGACGAGAGCGACAATGAAAACGATCCAATATCGGATGAAGCAATTCTGAGGCTATTCAACTCCAACACCGAAGGAGATGACTTCAGTGGTTTCAGTGCACAGGAGAAGGAAGATAGTGACCAATGACTTTCTTGGTAGGCTACTATTTACTGCAAATGTTTTATTTTTTTTACAAGTCGTGTTTCGTTAAAGCCTATTTATTTTTGTTACAAGCCGTGTTTCTGGTGATTATAATCTGGTTATTACTCCTGCCCAGAAACTAGAATATGCATATAATTAGTAGATGTGGATAGAAAACACCCTAAAGTTTCTAAAACTGGTTGAATGGTGTCTGTGAGTATAACAGAACTCATATGGCAGGCCAAAACCTGAGAAGATTCCATACAGGAAGTGCCCTCTCTGACCATTTCTTGTCCTTCTATAGCCTCTTTATGGAAAATAGAGGATCTCTGCTGTAACGTGACATTTTCTAAGGCTCCCATAGGCTCTCAGAAGGCGCCAGAATGGGGAATGATGACTCTGCAGTCCCTGGGCGAAAAACAGTAGGGGTTTTGGAAAGTGGTCGTTCTGAGAACAATGACACGGGCGCGCGCGTGCATGTGAAGCATTTTATATTTTCAGTGTTTGAACGAAAACGAGGTCTCCCGGTCGGAATATTATCGCTATTTTATGAGAAAAATCGCATAAAAATTGATTTTAAACAGCGTTTGACATGCTTCGAAGTACGGTAATGGAATATTTAGACATTTTTATGAACTTGATTGAACAAAACATGCATGTATTGTATAACATAATGTCCTAGGAGTGTCATCTGATGAAGATCATCAAAGGTTAGTGCTGCATTTAGCTGTGGTTTTGGTTTTTGTGACATTATATGCTAGCTTGAAAAATGGGTGTGTGATTATTTCTGGCTGGGTACTCTCCTGACATAATCTAATGTTTTGTTTTCATTGTAAAGCCTTTTTGAAATCGGACAATGTGGTTAGATAAAGCAGAGTCTTGTCTTTAAAATGGTGTAAAATTAGTCATATGTTTGAAAAATGGAAGTTTTTGGATTTCTGAGGTGTTTGTAATTCGCGCCACGCTCTATCATTGGATATTGGCGAGGTGTTCCGCTAGCGGCACATCTAGATGTAAGTTAAAAGCAGGGGAGACAGAGAACTTATAGTGCCTTCAGAAAGTGTTCACACCCCTTGACTTAATCTACATTTTGTTCTGTTACCGCCTTAATTTAAAATAGATTACATTTAGTTTTTGTCACTGGCCTACTCACAATACCACATAATGTCAAAGTGGAATGATGTTTTTCTAAATTATTAGAAATTAATACATATTAACACAAAATGAAAAGCTGAAATGTCTTGAGTATTCAACCCCTTTGTTATGGCAATCCTAAATAAATTATGTTTGCAACAAGGCACAAAAGTAATACTGCAAAAAAATTGGCAAACCAATTCACTTTTTTATGCTGAATACAAGGTGTTGACTTAAATCTACTTTAAAATCTATGGCAAGACCTGAAAATGGATGTCTAGCGATGATCAACAACCAATTTGACAGAGCTTGAATCATTTTTTAAAGAATAATGGGCAAATGTTGCACAATGCAGGTGTGGACTCACAGCTGTAATCCCTGCCAAAAGGGCTTCTACAAAGTATTGACTCAGGGGTGTGAATCAGATAAATGAGATATTTCTGTATTTCATTTTTAGTAAATAAAAAATGAATCTAAAAACATGTTTTCACTTTGTCATTATGGGCTGTTATGTGTACTGTAGATGGGTGAGAAAAAACATCAAGTTTGAATTCAGACTGTAACAGAACAAAATGTGGAATACTGTAAGTCAAGGGGTATTAGTACTTTCTGAAGGCACTGTATGGACCTTTTGTGTGGGTGGGGAGGGCGGTGTACGATGGGGTGTTAATTGTAGTATTGATATAAAATAATATATATATTGATATAACAAATTCAATGAAAATATGTAAAAAAGTCTTTCCATACGTTACACTCATGTGTTTAGTAATGCGTGACAGACAGTGAGTGTAAACACTGAGCCATTAGTAACACTCGCTGTATGTGTAGATAGAGAGCACTCCACTGTCCAAAGAAGGATGACTAATATTTATCCACCGGCCGGGCTGCCTCAGATGTTTGCACTTCTTTCACACTCTGCTAATCAACATTAAACCAGGGACAATCTGTCCAGGGAGAGGGTGTGATATGCCCACAACACTTGACATGATCTAGGTGAATATGAATGGGTCCTGACATACAGACCTGACCTGTCCTCTTCTATGACGGCAGGGCCCTGCAGAGCCATGGTGGCTCTCCAACCAAATGAAAGGGGAAACACAAAACCAAATGGCCAGAGTCAGTCTCCATTTACGTCTGATCCACCTTGCTTCACAGGATAGGATTTTAATGGCTGTGAATGCCAAGTCGCAGGAGGATCAGAGAGCATTAAAGCTGCATGGGCAGGTCAGTCTGAGGGAGGGAGCACCATGCCATGGAGCACTATGTCTCAGCTAATAGCATCAAGAGGACTGATGGGATTATGCTAATGATGTCCGCACTATTCATTCTCCTTCACTTCTCTTCAGTTTCACTACATGGTACGATTCAGTCTGCTGGCAGTGCAGGAGCCTCTGATGTGATGGAGCAGCTCTCCGACTCTCATTGTTCAGGCCATTTTGTCCAAATTGAAACAGAACAGGATCCATCTGCTCATTAGAGTCCAACCAAGCTGAAAATACACCTGCCTGATCTGATAAGGCCTTGGATGTTCCTCTGTCCATGTTATCAGGCTCCAAGCCATGCCATGGTAAACCCAACCAGCATTACATGCTTTCACCTACCACAGCATACCATGCATCAGGACTAACAACACCCTTCTGTAATTATCCCGCAGAAAAGGTTAAAAATTATACTAGGTGACTACATGCCATTGTCTTCTGATAAGGTTACAGCAGGATGCAACCGTAGCGAATATATCGTATTATTGCAACCTCATTTATACTGTAATTCTAGTCACGTTTTGAGAGGTTGAGTTAGCAATATCACTCTTGAATGAAATAGCTACAGCTCCTGTCACGTCCTGACCAGTAAAAGGGGTTATTTGTTATTGTAGTTTGGTCAGGGCGTGGCAGGGGGGTGTTTGTTTTGTGTGTTTTGGGGTTTTTGGGTTATGTTCTATGTTAGTCTATTTCTATGTTTATTCTAGGTTGTCTATGTCTAGGTTGGAAGTGTTTGGGATTGGTCTCTAATTGGAGGCAGCTGTATGTCGTTGCCTCTGATTAGAGACAATATTTAAGTAGGGTTTTTTTTCTCATTGTGTTTGTGGGTGGTTATTTTCTGTTCAGTGTTTCGTGTACCTGACAGTACTGTTTGGCTGTTGTGGTTTTGTTTAGTGTTCTAAATAAAGTTAATTATGAGCACTCAACCCGCTGCACCTTGGTCTACTCCCTTCGACGGCAAGGTTCCTGGACAAATACTGTACATCAGTGTGATCAGTAGACACTGTCTAAGGCGCCTGTCTTCAGACAGGCCCATACACCATACATTTATATGTATGGTAACCAGGAAACATCTAGGATCTGTAACAGATATATAGTTCAGATGTAACCTTACAAAGGTTTTTGCACAGTAAGGTGTTGAGCCTTGATGAACTCAGTCCTCAGTGAATAGTGTGTCTAGTGTTAGCTACGTGGTATGATAAGTACTGACTTAAACACTATTAATCCCAAGTGAACATTTGCCATCTGTGGATGATTCATACAGTACAACATTTGGTGGAGAAGTCCATTTTGCATAGTCCAGCAAGTTCAGAAAAGGAATTTGCTTCTCTTGTGTCCTTGTGTTGTTGGACATCACTGCGCATGGCCCTACATCAGCACATACTATTTATATTTACTGCACCATACAGATATACACTACAGTATGCAGTCCTCTCTCAACCAATGGTCTTGTGCTGTGGAAAATGTTACATTCAGCGAAATGTCAGTGAATATGTCCCCAGTTACAATAATGTCAAGTTAACTGACTTGAGGAGGACATATAAGATACACCTCAATCTTCCATGGATATTCTATACAAGTTGTTTTCCCTATAGAAGTTTACTTTCTCCAGTGATCAAAGACCTGAGGAGGTACAGCGAAGGAGGACCCTATGAAATCATTAAGAAGAACATTTCTTCTTAATCAATCTAGATATGCAGAGGTAGACTGTCTCCTCTGTACAGCAGCCTGGTGAGTCCTGGGCTGGGCTGCAGAAGAATTCCCTTCAGGATTCAAGCTCTGGGTATTTTTATGTACTTGGCCTGGTCATCCCCCTCCTAGTGAAGATACTTTTATGACCTCCATGTAATCAGCAGTAAATGCTGCCACCATCTGTCTCTTTTTACTCAATTATCTGATCCAATGACTTTTACTGACAAACACTGGCCCAGTAAGTACTGTATGGCAAACCTCAGCTATGTCTATGTCTATGACACGTTCATAAATCATCCAGCATTCACTTTTTGGTCAATTCTCAGAGCCAGTCAACTTTTCTAGTAAACACTGTCCTTGAGCACAGTGCAGGAGGCCATTTACTGTTGTTCATCATAGATCAGGTACAGTTCTGGCTTCAGGCTAATTGTTCCTTTCACACTCATTACACTTGTCACGTTATAATGGCTTGTACACACCAGAGGTCCTCCCCAATGTCTCTGTAAATGTTCACATTGAGTACAACAAAATTATTGTGTTTATAATGATGGTCGTTATTATTACACTGTAAATACCGTTCCATTAATTTGCTCGGAATTGATTAACTGTGGCCTGTGCTTGCGCTGAAGTGAGAATTGTATATTTTGCTCCATTCTAGTGCCCCCCAGTGGATAATGGAGAAACATCTACCAGCTTCAATGGGATTCGCCTGTCTACCGCAGCACTACAGATAACCGACCATCTAGTAACTACACACAGAGGCAGTGCTTATAGCAACTGCAAATGTGTTCTACTTTTGGAGATTTCACAATGGATATTTCCGTGCTGTACAATAATAATATCTGCTACTCTCAGCTCTTTATTTCTAACGACGAGCCACGTACAGAGCCAGGAGAAGAGTGCAGATTGGCATTAGAAGAGCGTACTGCGTGGGATTACTGTTGCTGTGTGGAGAGTTAATTGGGAGACAATATGAAGTGTTCTGGGATGCCATTTACCTCCCACGGTGGAAGTAATCAGTCTCACACAATGACATAATACAACTGGTGAAAGCCTATCTGATCTGCTTGCTGGGTGCTTCTGACAGCGTCAAGCTCAGGGCAATTAACTGTACTTCTCCTCTCTCCCACTCTAGATCTCAGATGCCTCCCCTCAGTAGTACTTCATCTATTCGCCTCTCCTCTCTCTGCCAATCATACTCTGCTCTCTCTAGTCTTCTACCCTCAGCTATGTTGTCACAGCAGCTCGTATTGCCCTGCTATGAAAGCCTGATAGGGAACTGTGGACAAAGTCCGCCACAGGTGTTCTTCAGCCTGTTGGGACCGAGGGTGGAGCACGCCAGCATCATTGTCATCCTCACAGGGTTAGAGATCTCATTGATTGTATTGCAAGCAGCATCATTAACAGCAAGCACCTGTGCCTTTTGTTTGCCATTTGTGCTGCAGTGCTTCACACACACTAATTCATGGCCATGATTATGTGAGCTCCTTGACTCAAGTGGAGAAAATGATGTGAGAACCAGGGGGAAAGGTAATTCTATTATGTAGAATCACGACATTCCAGTGCCAGCTAACCTGCATTTACAACACTACTCACTATAGTCCCATGACAACCAACCAGTTCTACTTTCAGAATAAGGAAATACAGAAGGGGAAACCATAATCCACGTAAGGCGAAACAAACATGGCCATTTTATCTGTCAGTCACATTATTCTCATCTTTGACTGTTGACATGTCTGTGCTGTACCTCTTAGCTCATGTATCAGCTGTTACCTGAGAATGTGTCAATGGCTCTCTCTTAAAAGTGTCCACCCATAGGCTCCCCATATCTGTGGGCCCATGTTCACGTTAGATATGCTGGCTGATGGTCCTCTTTGTATCTAAAGAAGGGGAGCAGGAGCCATCGCCTGACGGCATGTGTGGTGTGACAGGTTACTGCTTTGCCCTCTGGGAGATGACCACACACCACCAGACAATCACAGCCAAACACTAACAAGACACGCCTGCAGGTTATGGATGTCTTAATCCTTTCATGGTTCTCCTCCCTCCTTCGTTCCCCCTCTTCCTGCGTCATGGTTCAGGTCTGGGCCACACGGCCACCCCATCCAAGCTGCTGGATTTGGTCGATTTCCCCCAGTTAGTGTGACCGAGTGGAAAAATAATGATGGGATCTGGGAGTCTTTCATTAGGAAAGTGAAGGCCCCTGGTTTGTGCAATATGAGCTGATCAGGGCTGAATATAATGGATTCAGTCAGCAGAGCCTGCCAAGACTGAAAGGAGAATCTCAATCACAACTCAAATCAAACAGTTATGGGATCACAACACTGTATACTCATCAACTCCAATTCATCTCCCCTCAATTAGTTTAAACTGTGGCACACAAGCCTGTGTGATACCTTGAACCGCAAGCAGTTAGTCCAATGTTAACATCCTGTGCCAGGGGTATGATGTTCGATGTAACCCACAGTTTCTGTTTTTTGCTCATCAGAACAGACTATAGTCACATTACTGTTGAATTTATTCATGCTCTCTTGACGACAACCATTCTCCTAACCAGAAGTGTTGTATTTTAATTAGTCAAACTGATTATATCAAACCCTCTTTTTCACTGTTTGTTAAATGACTCTTAGATAGGAGTTGTCAAATAAAAAAATGTGGTTATGATGAATCTGCTTCTACACCTTTCATGCATGTTAGTGGATTTCGATTGCAGTGGGAATTAGGCCTCGTAGCAATCGCTCTCAAATAAATGGGTCTGTTTAACGAGAAAGTCCCTGCGCTCCAGCACAGGGATGTGCTAATTCAATCTATCTTTAATTTTAGACGTACAGTACGCTGTCAAATTCTCGTTTGTTAAATCAACCAAAATATGTTTTTCATTATTATTATTTTCCACAGTGCAATGAATCTGTTCATTTTATGAATACACAGAGCATATGATCCATTTCACTTTATGGCTTCTAATTTACTTAAATATGTTTTCATATACTTAAAATCTCTTTAGTGTTTGTTGTGAGATATTGATAGTGGACTTTAATTGAACTAAAGGGTGATAATGTTTATTTCCCACTTGTCCTCTTCTCTCCATTTCAGCTGTGTGTCACAACGTCAACTGAAGGTAGCGCCTCTCCTCGTTCGGGCGGCGCTCGGCGGTCGTCGTCGCCGGCCTACTAGCTGCCACCGATCCTCTTTTCATTTTCTTTTGGTGAGGTCTGGTTTATGTGTGCACCTGTATTGTGTTAGATCGTTAGTGGGGGGGGGGGGGGGGTTATTAAGTCTCTCTGTTTAGGTTTGGGGATTGTGTGGGATTGTTTTTGTCTCGTTTGGTTAGATTGGGGTTTAGGCATTCCCGCTGCATTTTTGTGTGCTAAGGCATACGTGTTTTTCTGGGCTGCGCCTCTACTCCGTTTTCGGGCTCTTACTGTTATTGTATTTTTGCCCTGCCTTACATGTTGTTGGCAGTTTTGGACTGTTGCCTATTAAAACGTGTGTTCACGGACCTTGGTCTCCTGCACCTGACTTCACCCCTCCTGCTGCTTTGAGTTCCTGACACTGTGAGTTAAAATCACCATGGTAACAATAACACTCATACAGTTGGTCAGCCAGTCACTGAGACTCTATTTGACACAGACATCAGAAAATGCTTGGTGCGCTGCTGATAGGGCAGTACTGTTGCAGATATTACCTTAGTCACTTCACTGTATTCATAAGAGGCCTAATATCCTGGCTATGACATTGAGGAAAGTATACCTCCTCTCCATTGGGTCAAACATCAACTTTTCATAAGAGCTACTGTAGCCTGAGCCCAAACAGGCACAGCCACCCTGCCAGGTACAGAGAAGAAGACACGTGGTAAAAAGGTATTGCCTCACCTCCAGCTCAGATAACATAGACATGACCATGACCATGTATTGCTGTTGCCTCAGGAACTATATTTTCTTCAGAAAGTATTCACTTGACTTTTTCCACACTTTGTTGTGTTACAGATTGAATTTAAAATGTATTAAATTGCGATGTTGTGTCACTAGCCTACAGAAAATACCCAATAATGTCAAACTGGAATTATGTTTGTCGATTTTTTTTCAAATTCATGAAAAGCTCTCCCGAGTGGCGCAGCGGTCTAAGGCACTGCGTTGCAGCTTTAGGCGTCACTACAGACCCGGGTTTGATCCCAGGCTGTGTTGCACGACCGGGAGACTCATGAGGCGGTGCACAATTGGCCCAGCGTCGTCCGGGTTTGGGGAGGGTTTGGCCGTCCCATTGCGCTCTAGCGACTCCTTGTGGCGGGCCGGGCGCCACAAGGACTTTGGTCGCCAGTACGGTTTATCATCCAACACATTGTTGTGGTTGGCTTCCGGGTTAAGCGAGCAGTGTGTCAAGAAAAAGTGCGGCTTGGCAGGGTCGTGTTTCGGAGGACGCATGGCTCTCGATCTTCGCCTCTCCCAAGTCCTTATGGGAGTTGCAGCAATGGGACAAGACTGTAACTACCAATTGGATATCACAAAAAGGGGTAAAAATTACAACAAAAAAATATGAAAAGCTGAAATGTCTTGAGTCAATAAGTATTCAACCCCTTTGTTATGACAATCCTAAATACAAACAGGAGTAAAAATGTCCTTAACAAGTCAAATAATAACTTGCATGTAATCACTCTGTGTGCAATAATAGTGTTTAACATGATTTTTGAATGACTACTTCATCTCTGTACCCCACACATACAATTGTCAATATTTAATCAGTATTTAAGATACTCTTTGAGGGTTTCAGAGTTCTTTCAGAAGATGAGCAGGGACTCTGATGTCCTAGCTTCAGGGGGAAGCTGGTTCCACCATTGTGGTGCCAGGACAGAGAAGAGCTTAGACTGGGCTGAGTGGGAGCTGCCCTCCCATAGGGGTGGGACTAGAGGTGGCAGAACAGAGTGCTTGGGTTGGGGAGTATGGTATGCGAGCTTCAACTGGAAGCCAGTGGAGTGTTTCGGAGGAGCAGGGTGACAGGAGAACTTGGAAAGGTTGAAAATCAGGCGAGCTGCAGAATTCTGGATAAGTTGCAGGGGTTTGAAAGCACAAGCTGGGAGCCCAGCCAACCGCGAGTTGTAGTAATCCAGGCAGGAGATGACAAGTGTCTGGATTAGAATCTGCGCCGCTTCCAGTGTGAGGTAGTGTTGTACTTTATGGATGTTGTAGAGAAAGAACCTGCAGGAACGAGCCACTGCTTTGATGTTTTCAGAGAATGACAGGGTGTTGTCCAGGGTCACGCCATGGTTCTTTGCACTCTGGGAGGGCGATACTCTGGAGTTGTCAACCGTGATGAAGAGGTCTTTGAGCGGGCAGGCTTTTCACTGAAGAAAGAGCAGCTCTCTCTTATTAATGTTGATCTTGAGGTGGTGGGCCAACATCCAAGTTGAGATATCTGCCAGTCATGCAGAGATGCGTGTCACCACCTGGGTGTCAGAAGAGGGGAAGGAGAAAAGTAGTTGCGTGTCATCCGCTTAGCAATGACAGGAGGGACCATGTGAGGATATAACGGATCTGAGTGACTTGGTGTATAGAGAGGGCCTAGAACAACGATATCATAACCGCCATCGATAAGAAACAATACTGCGCAGCTGTATTCATCGACCTGGCCAAGGCTTTCGACTCTGTCAATCACAACATTCTTATCGGCAGACTCAACAGCCTTGGTTTCTCAAATGATTGCCTTGCCTGGTTCACCAACTACTTCTCTGATAGAGTTCAGTGTGTCAAATCGGAGGGCCTGTTGTCCGGACCTCTGGCAGTCTGTATGGGGGTGCCACAGGGTTCAATTCTCGGGTCAACTCTCTTCTCTGTATCCATCAATGATGTCGCTCTTGCTGCTGGTGATTCTCTGAGAAACCTCTACGCAGACGACACCATTCTGTATACTTCTGGCCCTTCTTTGGACACTGTGTTATTAACTAACCTCCAGATGAGCTTCAATGTCATACGACACTCCTTCTGTGGCCTCCAACTGCTCTTAAATGCAAGTAAAACTAAATGCATGCTCTTCAACCGATTGCTGCCCGCACCTGCCCGCCCATCCAGCATCACTGCTCCGGACGGTTCGGACTTAGAATATGTTGACAACTACAAATACCTAGGTGTCTGGTTAGATTGTAAATTTTCCTTCCAGACTCACATTAAGCATCTCCAATCCAAAATTAAATCTAGAATCGGCTTCCTATTTCGCAACAAAGAATCCTTCACTCATGCTGCCAAACATACCTTTGTAAAACTGACTATCCTACCGATCCTTGACTTCGGCGATGTCATTTACAAAATAGCCTCCAACACTCTACTCAGCAAATTGGATGCAGTCTATCACAGTGCCATCCGTTTTGTCACCAAAGCCCCATATACTACTCACCACTGCGACCTGTATGCTCTCTGATGCAGTCTGCTTTCCACCAGACACTGAGAGATTAATACAAATTTCAGCAAGACAATAACCTAAAACACAAGGCCAAAAGTGGAGTTGCTTACCAAAAAAACTGAATGTTCCTGAGTGGCCGAGTTACAGTTTTGACTTAAATCTGCTTGAAAATCTAAGGCAAGACTTGAAAATGCGATGATCAACAATTCATTTGACAGCGCTTGAAGAATTTTGAAATGAATAATGGCCAAATGGGGCACAGTCCAGGTGTGGAAAGCTCTAAGAGACATATCAAGAAAGACTATCAGCTGTAATCTCTTTCAAAGGTGCTTCTACAAAGTATTGACTCAGGTGTGTGATATTTCTGTATTTTATTTTCAATAAATGTGCAAAAATGTCTAAAAACATGTTTTCTCTTTGTCATTATGGGGTATTGTGTGTAGATGGGTGAGAGAATAAAAACAATTTAATCAAGTTAGAATTCAGGCTGTAACACAACAAAATGTGGAATAAGTCAACGGGTATGAATCTATTCTGAAGGTACTGTATGGTCAGCGTCACGGTCAATCAACCACTGATACAGGATTTAGAGAGGAACCCGCCTGGCTTTATGGTAACTCAATAACGAGGAGATTATCAAAGGCTATACGGATGGCTAGTGGCTAGACGAGACACCACGCAGTAAATGTTTATGTGTTACTCATCATCGAAGCTCTCCTCTTTCCCCAAACCCCTGTTTCTCTAAGTCCATCATAACTGTTTTTTTCCCTCTTTCTCAATCCTGGGATGAAGGGCAGTTAAATTTAATCGGCTAGAAAATTTGGTCAGGTTTTTTTGAATGGTTGCAACTGTAACCTACTTAACACTCCTTGAAACTTGCTGCTATTCTACATGTGAGTGGTTTAGAGAGTAAGCGAGATTGGCTCAGCGTTCGATAGAGCTGTGAGGATTCTGCTGATGACATTTCCATTAACAACCGCACATAATATGTTTATTGATCCCGTTAGCTTGGGCCTTTAATTTCTCCCTTCCTCACATGGGTTCATACAGGCATGGAGGCGTTGGGGGGGAGGTGTTTATAGATTGCCTATACTGTGGATGCATTGGGTCAGTAAGTTGCGCTGACAACGCATGGGATGGAGGCAGATCTGAACAGCAACATGACAACATTTCACAGTGAATTACAAAGACAATACTTTGGGTCATTACTTTGTGATAATACAGTATGTTGTACAGCATCATCATAAAGAAGAGGGCTACACAGTCGATCATTGAGGTTTTATAACATAGGCTAATACTCCTATTGCTCTGCTGTACGTTCTCTGACTGTTGTAGATGGATGCATGGATATAAACACGTTCACTGTTGTACCTGTCTGGTCATAGAGCTTGCATGCAATGAGTCCATTGCATCAACTAAATGTCATACACAATCTATCATCATGAACTCAGACATGAATGAATCCAAGAACAATGCAAGAGCAGCTTCCATATTTTCTGTGATTGTGCACATTCAGCTGGTCTGGTGTTAACAGATAGACAACTCAAATCAAATTTTATTAGTCACATGCGCTGAATTCAACAGGTGTAGACCTTACAGTGAAATGCTTACTTATGAGCCCCTAACCAACAATGCAATTTAAAAAATATTGATAAGAATAAGAAATAAAAGTAACAAGTAATTAAAGAGCAGCAGTAAAATAACAATAGCGAGACTATATACAGGGGGGTACCTGTACAGAGTCAATGTGCGGGGGCACCGGTTAGTTGAGGTAATAAGTACATGTAGGTAGAGTTATTAAAGTGACTATGCATAGATGATAACAACAGAGAGTAACAGCGGTGTAAAATGGGGGGTGGGGGCAATGCAAATAGTTTGGGTAGCCATTTGATTAGGTGTTCAGGAGTCTTATGGCTTTGGGGGTAGAAGCTGTTTAGAAGCCTCTTGGACCTAGACTTGGCGCTCCGGTACCGCTTGCCATGCGGTAGCAAAGATAACTGTCTATGACTAGGGTGGCTGGAGTTTTTGACAATTTTTAGGGACTTCCTCTGACACTGCCTGGTATAGAGATCCTGGATGGCAGGAAGCTTGGCCCCAGTGATGTACTGGGCCGTACGCACTACCCTCTGTAGTGCCTTGTGGTTGGAGGCTGAGCAGTTGCCATACCAGGCAGTAATGCAACCAGTCCGGATGCTCTCGATGGTGCAGCTGTAGAACCTTTTGAGGATCCATGCCAAATCTTTCCAGTCTCCTGGGGGGAATAGGTTTTGTCATGCCATCTTCACGACTGTCTTGGTGTACTTGGACCATGTTAGTTTGTTGGTGATGTGGACACCAAGGAACTTGAAGCTCTCAACCTGCTCCACTGCAGCCCCGTCGATGAGAATGGGGGCATGCTCTGTCCTCTTTTTCCTGTAGTCCACAATCATCTCCTTTGTCTTGATCACGTTGAGGGAGAGGTTGTTGTCCTGGCACCACACGGCCAGGTCTCTGACCTCCTCCCTATAGGCTGTCTCGTCATTGTCAGTGATCAAGCCGACCACTGTTGTGTCATCGGCAAACTTAATGATGGTGTTGGAGTCGTACCTGGCCATGCAGTCATGAGTGAACAGGGAGTACAGGAGGGGACTGAGCACACACCCCTGAGGGGCCCCTGTGTTGAGGACCAGCGTGGCGGACGTGTTGTTACCTACCCTTATCACCTGGGGGCAGCCCGTCAGGAAGTCCAGGATCCAGTTGCAGAGGGAGGTGTTTAGTCCCAGGGTCCTTAGCTTAATGATGAGCTTTGAGGGCACTATGGTGTTGAACGCTGAGCTGTAGTCAATGAATAGCATTCTCACATAGGTGCTCCTTATGTTCAGGTGGGAAAAGGCAATGTGGAGTGCAACAGAGGTTGCATCATCTGTGGATCTGTTGGGGCGGTATGCTAATTGGAGAGGGTCTAGGGTTTCTGGGATAATGGTGTTGATGTGAGCCATGACCAGCCTTTCAAAGCCCTTCATGGCTACAGACGTGAGTGCTACGGGTCGGTAGTCATTTAGGCATGTTACCTTAGTGTTCTTGGGCAAAGGGACTATGGTGGTCTGCTTAAAACATGTTGGTTTTACAGACTCGGACAGGGAGAGGTTTAAAATGTCAGTGAAGACACTTGCCAGTTGGTCAGCGCATGCTCGCAGTACACGTCCTGGTAATCCGTCTGGCCCTGCGGCCTTTTGATTGTTGACCTGTCTAAAGGTCTTACTCACATCGGCTGCGGAGAGTGTGATCACACAGTCTTCCAGAACAGCTGGTGCTCTCATGCATGTTTTAGTGTTATTTGCCTTGAAGCGAGCATAGAAGTAGTTTATCTCGTCTGGTAGGCTCGTGTTACTGGGCAGCTCTCGGCTGTGCTTCCCTTTGTAGTCTGTAATGGTTTGCAAGCCCTGCCACATCCGACGAGCATCAGAGCTGGTGTAGTACAATTCAATCTTAGTCCTGTATTGATGCTTTGCCTGGTTGCTGGTTCGTCGGAGGGCATAGCGGGATTTTTTATAAGCTTCTGGGTTAGAGTCCCGCTCCTTGAAAGCGGCAGCTCTAGCCTTTAGCTCAGTGTGGATGTTGCCTTTAATCCATAGCTTTTGGTTGGGGTATGTACGTACGGTCACTGTGGGGACGACGTTATCGATGCACTTATTGATGAACCCAACGGCTGATGTGTTGTACTCCTTAATGCCTTCGGAGGAATCCCGGAACATATTCCAGTGTGTGCGAGAAAAACAGTCCTGTAGCTTAGCATCTGCTTCATCTGACCACTTTTTTTATTGATCTAGTCACTGGAGTATCCTGCTTAAATTGTTTCTTGTAAGCAGGAATAAGGAGGATAGAATTATGGTCAGATTTGCCAAATGGAGGGCGAGGGAGAGCTTGCATGCGTCTCTGTGTGTGGAGTAAAGGTGGTGCAGAGTTTTTTCCCCCCCTCTGGTTGCACATCTAACATGCTGATAGAAATTTGGTAAAACGGATTTAAGTTTCCCTTCATTAAAGTCCCCGGCTACTAGGAGCACTGCCTCTGGGTGAGCGTTGGTGGTATGTAAACAGCTATGAAAAATACAGATGAAAACTCTCTATGTAGGTAGTGTGATCTACAGTTTATCATGAGATACTCTACCTCAGGCGAGCGATAGCTTGAGACTTCCTTAGATATCGTGCACCAGCTGTTATTTACAAAAATACATAGCCCGCCTAATGTCACATCTGTTAATTGATGGTGAATTAGATCAAATTGTGAAATTGTATATGACCAGGTCTGCTGATTAACTCTAATCAGGTTAGCCATGGTGAAAAAGGTGTCAGAGACCTAGGATATGATTAGTGAAAGGGTTCCTATCTGTGGGACAGGAGTGCAGCAAGTGGAATAGCTACAGAAAAGGAGTTGGTTGCATTAGCACAGGCGGAACAGAGATGTCCAGGAAACACAAGCGGCCAAGGATCTGGTCCATAAATATCAGTCTGTCTCTAGACCAGAGAGAACATGGACAAAGTCATCCAGCACCAGAGGAACAGGATAACTCTTAACTCTGTCCACAAAGTCAGTAGATCTTCCAACCAAATCAGGATATACTAGGCTATGTCAAAGATGGAGTCCATTAGGAAAACATCTGAGTGTTAATGCATTTTCACTTGGCAAATAGACAATGCAGCAAGTCCTATCCCATTGCTATAGCATCTGACTGCAAATGTGGCAGTTAATGGCCTTTCCTACAGTACCCACTGACTGCACAGTAATAATTACGATGGTCACCAGAGGCTGGGTGGGTTCTACTGCTGCTGGTGGCTCCATGGACGGGTTATTTACGAAGTCATCAAACTCTGGACAATTTCATCATGGGAAATAAACAACCTGGGTCACATCCTTCACTGGTGAAATATGTCATGTTGTCTGTGAGCCACCCTGTTAGTAACATACTTAGTAAGACAGAAACACTTACAAATCAAGAAGGAGATGCAGTGTTTACTCTGCATCTCCTTCTTGATTTGTAAGTATTTCTGTAAGTATTTAATTTAACTTCGTGCTTGGATGCTAATCTTCTGACCAATAATTGTGCAGGTTTTCCTTCCAAATTTGTATCTATCTTCCTAGATAAAATCCCACATTTATTAAATGCCAAATTATTTAAGTCATTTAGCAGATGCTCTTATTCAGAGCAACTTATGGGAGCAATTAGGGTTAAGTGCCTGGATCAAGGGCACAGACAGATCCTTCACCTAGTCAACTCAAGGATTCAAACCAGTGACCTTTCGGTTACTGGCCCAATTGTAGGTTACCTGCCGCCCAATATTAATTTTATGCTCTTGGGAGGTACAAAATGCACAGTGGTGAGGCCTTGTTCAGATTTAAAATAGCAACCATTGAAATAAGCTCAAAGATAAACCATTTAATTCAGTTCATAGATTCAAAAGAAAAGTCAATTTGATATAAATGCTGTATTTAAATAATGACAAGATGGTACATTTTTATCAATGAGTTTAATCATATCCACACTCACTCTCAGCAGCTACTTTCTGGATAGGACTCTACTCTGTCACATCAGATTCACACACATGATTATTCCATAATCAATCACAGGCTCACAGAATTTAGATGCTGCTTTGAAAAACAGATTCCTCTCCCCTATACTTGCTGATGCAGGGTTTGATGAATGAATCAGGAGATGGATTAACGTAACATTTGAGCGTAATAGTTTTCCTGTGAAATGAATCACACCAGGTAATTCAACAGAATGAAGTGCATGATCGGCATGGCGATTTATGGGATGTCCTCTCATTCTGTGCTAATAATTTAGCTGTGTCTGAGACCCAACACCCTCCCCCCTCGCACACACACACATTTAAAAACAATTGTGATTTAATTGTTTTTATCTGGCACAGCTGCCCGTAAAGCATGTCCACTGAGGACGTGGCGTGAGGGCCAGGAGCTCTCCTGGGAAATCTAACAGTTTGATTGGCGGGAAACAGGAGGCGTAAACAAATGGAAGCCCAGGCTGGATTTACTGCTTCCTGATCCATACATCTCTCTGGTCAGACAATCCCCCAATCTCAGCCATTGCTCATGCTGACAGGACACACCACAATGGGAATCAGAGAGACTAACCTGGAGGATCACCACCACCTCTGCTGGGACTGCTCTATTCGCTACCATGGAGAATGGAGATGCGATATGGTTACACTAACTGAATTTATTTCGTGATAGCCTACACAATATCGTGATTATGTCCACCACAGTGCTTCATGACAGCTGATGATATCTGATGTTTAATCAGAAAAAGATGAGACACTGTTCACTTTTGTGACCTATTGTCTTTACACTATCGTACAATACCAGGCCTAAAGACAAGCAAGGATTGCACAGTCCCTCTGTGGTTCAATCATACCACCCCACCCCCCCCAACCCGTCGGCTCATCTGTTGTTGTTTAGGGAATGAGAGCTGTTTGATTACATTCCCACATGCCTCGTCCTCTTCAGGGAGGACCCCTACACCCCCTAAGCGGTTTAAAAACACAGAGATTTATTGACCTACGCTTTTATTTCTTACATCACCCATCTGGATCTACTGAGATGTGGACTCTCTACCACACAGGACTCTGGGTATCATGACACAATGTGAGATATAGTTAATCTTTGGCAGCCAGTCCCCTCCCCAAAGACCCAACAAGGGAGTCCTTTATATTTATTTTTTAGGGGGTAGATCAGCTTTAAAATTGCAGATTGAAGCTTCCATAAATGTAATTGTCTGCATCATTTCCAATCCCCCATACATATTTTTGTAAATATATACAGTTGAAGTCAGAAGTTTACATACGCTTAGGTTGGAGTCATTAAAACTTGTTTTTCAACCACTCCACAAATTTCTTGTTAACAAACTATAGTTTTGGCAAGTTGGTTAGGACATCTACTTTGTGCATGACACAAGTCATTTTTCCAACTATTGTTTACAGACAGATTATTTCACTTATGATTCACTGTATCACAATTCCAGTGGGTCAGAAGTTTACATACACTAAGTTGACTGCCTTCAAACAGCTTGGAAAAATCCAGAAAATGATGTCATGGCTTTAGAAGCTTCTGATAGGCTAATTGACATAATTTGAGTCAATTGGAGGTGTACCTGTGGATGTATTTCAAGGCCTACCTTCAAACTCAGTGTCTCTTTGCTTGACATCATGGGAAAATCAAAAGAAAACAGAAGACCTCAGAAAGAAAATTGTAGACCTCCACGTCTGGTTCATCCTTGGGAGCAATTTCCAAACGCCTGAAGGTACCACGATCATCTGTACAAACAATAGTATGCAATGGGACCACACAGCCATCATACTGCTTAGGAAGGAGACGCGTTCTGTCTCCTAGAGATGAACATACTTTGGTGTGAAAAGTGCAAATCAATCCCAGAAAAACAGCAAAGGACTTTGTGAAGATGCAGCAGGAAACAGGTACAAAAGTATCTCTATCCATAGTAATCAGAGTCCTATTTCGACGTAACCTGAAAGGCCACTCAGCAAGGAAGAACCCACTGCTCCAAAACCGCCATAGAAAAGCCAGACTACGGCTTGCAACTGCACATGGGGACAAAGATCATACTTTTTGGAGAAATGTCCTCTGATCTGATGAAACAAAAACAGAACTGTTTGGCCATAATGGCCATCGTTATGTTTGGAGGAGAAAGGGGGATGCTTGCAAGCCGAAGAACACCATCCCAACTGTGAGGCACAGGGGTGGCAGCATTATGTGATGGGGGTGCTTTGCTGCAGGAGGGGCTGATGGCATCATGAGGAAGGGAAATTATGTGGATATATTGAAGCAACATCTCAAGACATCAGTCAGGAAGTTATAGCTTGGTCGCAAATGGGTCTTCCAAATGGACAATGACCCCAAGCATACTTCCAAAGTTGTGGCAAAATGGCATAAGGACAACAAAGTCAAGGTATTGGAGTGGCCATCACAAAGCCCTGACCTGAATCCTATAGAAAATGTGTGGGCAGAATTGAAAAAGCGTGTGCGAGCAAGGACGCCTACAAACCTGACTCAGTTACACCAGCTCTGTCAGGAGGAATGGGCCAAAATTCACCCAATTTATTGTGGGAAGCTTGTGGAAGGCTACCCGAAACGTTTGGCCCAAGTTAAACAATTTAAAGGCAATGCTACCAAATACTAATTGAGTGTATGTCAACTTCTGATCCACTGGGAATGTGATGAAAGAAATAAAAGCTGAAATAAATCCTTCTCTCTACTATTATTCTGACATTTCACATTCTTAAATTAAAGTGGTGATCCTAATTGACCTAAAACAGGGAATTTTTACTAGGATTAAATGTCAGGAATTGTGAAAGCTGAGTTTAAATGTGTTTGGCTAAGGTGTATGTAAACTTCCGACTTCAACTGTATATGTACATATATACGGTACCAGTCAAAAGTTTGGACACACTGACTCATTCCAGGGTTTTTCTTTATTCTTACTATTTTATACATTGTACAATACTCGTGAAGACATCACAACTATGAAATAACACATATGGAATAATATAGTAACCAAAAAAGTGTTAAAATAATTTCAATATATTTTATATTTGAGACTCTTCAATGTAGCCACTGTTCGCATTGATGACAGCTTTGCACACTCTTGGCATTCTCTCCAACAGCTTCATGAGGTAGTCACCTGGAATGCATTTCAATTAACAGGTGTGCCTTCTTAAAAGTTAATTTGTGGAATTGTTTTCCTTATTAACACCACCCATATTGGATTTCTATTTGCCATATATTCTTCAACTGTGCTGTGAGGTTTCACAAAAGTTCTGAACTTTTCTATTCTCATAGTTTTAACAGATTTTAAATTGCAGATAAATATTTTTGCTAAAAGTATTATGTTATTGATCTATTGACTATTACAAGGGAGTCCTATCCAATGGGGTGGCTGTGGTCTTCACTGTTCCAATACTGAATAATGAAACACATTTCTGTTATTATAAAAAAAATTGACAGTATCTACATAACATATTCACAAAAAGTTAGTCTCATGGCTTTTTCAGTCTGATATGAACCTAAAGGGAAAATGTACAAAGAGCCTAAAATAATGGCTTCAAAGCAGAAGTACATTAAAACGCGTGGCATCAAATTAAAAAAAAGATATCCAATACCTCCATTTCCCACCATATTGTGCATTAGTATGCCACCACTCAAGCGTTCAGTTTTTATATTACAGATTCATTTTACTGTAAAGCTGGGCTATTGCTTTAATTCCCCAGACCTAAGCATTTATTTTACTGTGCGCTAATAAAACCCCAAATTCATCTGCAAATGGTTGACAGTTTCCCCTCCAGGAGAAATGTGCTCAGCATATGGTAAAAATCCATGATCATTATCCAGCAATAGTAGTTTTATCACTGATGAATCCAAACCTCATGCTGCTTTCTGTTACAATATCATGGTTCCAGTACTGTACCAAAAGGGGGGAAATACAACCAAGAAGCAAACACACAAAATAAACACTAAACTTTCAGCTCACACCACCTCAAGCATATCTGACTCCTGTCAGTATCTTGTCTTGTATTTACCATTCAAAGTCAATTCAGTGGAATCTTCAATAGTGTCAATGGCCTTCTTTTGCTTGATGGTACCCAACTCTACAGTGATATGGGTCCACAGCCAGGTCCTCACAACCATGTCTACTACAGTATGAATTTACAGCACGTCTGTAGAAACATAATTTTCCTGTATGTTAAGAGGCAGCTGGTTTGGACAACCATTCATCTTCCCGAACACAGTGATTCCGTTCAGGGTAGATTGGATTGGAGTGACTGTTTCTCTGGAGAATGCTGCTTGATTCATTATTTTCCAAGGACTCTTTCAATGGCATTATTAACTAAATCCAAGAATTCATCCTCCCATTTACTACTACAGTACCACTACCCCACAGCTCTACACATGGGTTGGATAGATCTCGCTTGATTCATTCTTTGTCAAGAGGGAATAGACCATGACAGATGCTTTATAGCACCATGGACCTCACTAAACCCACACATTGATCTGCTCCAGTGTCTTTTCACAGTGGATTGGATGGGATGAGAGGACTCAGTGCACAATGTTCAGGCTATCCAGCTTGATTGATCCTTTGTCAGAAAAGCCTGCACAATCACAGGAAAACCCACTCTAATGCAACATGGAGTTAACTAAACCCAAGCATCCATCTTCCCAATCCACTTCACACCCGCTGCCCCAAACCGACCATGTGGGGTTTGGATGGATCTGGCTTGATTAACTCCTTGTCAGAAGGGACTGATGCATCAGATGGGATAAACCCTCCATCCTGTTACTGGTGAATGATATAAGAGTCTAGCTCTAATTCTCCTGGTCCATTCTACTGTATGGAGGTCCTCTATATAGCTACACAGATTACTGTATGAAGTCATAACTCATAGAACCAGACAATGTCACTCTGGGCCCTTGTCTGAATAATAAGTACTCCATATTGGGGCCCTGGCTATGTGTAACCATGAATCAGATTGATGTAGCTCTGATATTAACTTTGGTATAGGGGGCAGTATTGAGAATTTTGGAAAAAATATGTTCCCATTTTTAACTGCCTCCTACACCAACTCAGAAGCTAGAATATGCATATTATTGTTCAGGTTTGGATAGAAAACACTCTGAATTTTCTAAAACTGTTTGAATGGTGTCTGTGAGTATAACAGAACTCCTATGGCAGGCAAAAACCTGACAAGGCTTCAAGCAGGAAGTACCCTGTCTGACAAGGAGTCGTGCGTCTTACCTCTTTTTATTGAAAAGTAAGGATCTTAGCTGTAACGTGACAATTCCCAGGGCTCCAATAGGCTCTCAGAGCCCGCGAAATAACTGAAGGTTTACGAGGGAACCTCAGGTTGAAATATATTATCGCCTTTTGTAAGTGGATGCTCGGAGGACCTTTCAATGATGCGCGTGCATGAGTCGCTTCTGAGGAGAAATTTTATTCGGCTGTTTAGGCTCAATGCATACTCCCGGTCGGAATATTAACACTTCTCTATGACATAAATGGCATAAAAATTGGTTTTAAACAGCGGTTGACATGCTTCGAAGTACGGTAATGGAATATTTAGACATTTTTGACACGCCAATGCGCCATGCGCGACACCGCGAAGAAGCATTCTAGAACTCACGAACAAAACGTCGCTGTTGGAACATAACGATGGATTATTTGGGACCAAACCAACATTTGTTATTGAAGTAGAAGTCCTGGCAGTGTATTCTGATGAAGAACAAGCAAGGTAAGAACATTTTTCTTATAGGAAATGTGATTTTGGTGGAGGCTGAACTGGGTGGGTATCTAAATAGCTAGCCCTGTAATGCCGGGCTATGTACTTAGATTATTGCAAAATGTGCTTCATCCGAAAAGCTATTTTAAAATCGGACATATCGAGTGCATAGAGGGGTAATGTATCTATAATTCTTAAAATAATTGTTATGCTTTTTGTGAACGTTTATCGTGAGTAATTTAGTAAAATCACCGGAAGTGTTCGGTGGGAATGCTAGTTCTGAACGTCACATGCTAATGTAAAAAGCTGGTTTTTGATATAAATATGAACTTGATTGAACAGACATGCATGTATTGTATAACACAATGTCCTAGGTGTGTCATCTGATGAAGATCATCAAAGGTTAGTGCTGCATTTAGATATGGTTTGGGTTTATGTGACATGATATGCTAGCTTGAAAAATGGCTGTGTGATTATTTCTGGCTGGGTACTCTGCTGACATAATCTAATGTTTTGCTTTTGTTGTAAAGCCTTTTTGAAATCGGACAGTGGGGTTAGATTAACGAGATTCTTGTCTTTAAATAGCTGTGAAATAGTCATATGTTTGAGAAATTGAAGTTATAGCATTTCTAACGATTCAAAAATCGCGCCACTGGATTGAAGTGGCTGTTACGTAGGTGGGACGAAATCGTCCCACATAGCCCAGAGAGGTTTTAACCCTCTCATATTCTCACTGAACCCCAGAGTCAATCTGATTCAGAAGGCAGTCAAAGGGGAATAGGGATTCATTTGTGTTTGGTATGATGGTATAATGGGAGTCTCTGACTGTATGCTTGTGAAAGGAACATTTGAGGGGAGCAGCGCTTGTGTCCGTTTCTAACAGATGAAACAATCTCTTTCTGACTTGACAGCCATTTACAGTCTCTTATTGTACGCTGATGTATGATGATGTCACCCTATAAATGCAATCATGAAGGTGTGTGTGTGTGTGTGTTGAGTGCTGCTCTCCAGCTGGCTGAACGCAGGCCAACAATACAGTGCTCTTCAGTAGGACATTAGGTCTGCGATAATTGCATCCATTCTGAGGTCACCTGAGGCCACTGAGTATTAGGATGGATGTGTATTACTGGTAAAACCCACTGAGGTAAATATGAACTAGAGACAACGTCCAAGATGTTTTCAACGTAATCTACTCACGTTCGCGTACACCGTTCCGTGGTTGCTGCCACCTTTCTATATCCAGTTTTACTGGGATTACTACACCTGCGCACTGTGCACGAGCACTCAGTACCCACTGGACAGACAGCAGTATAGCTTGAACATGCTCTAGGAACTCTGCCAGAGTGTGCCAAGCACGTGGACATAGGGGTGCGTGATATATGCAAATATTGCGATTGCAATTTCAGTTGCGATATACACTGAACAAAAATATAAATGCAACATGTAAAGTGTTGGTCCCATGTTTCATGACCTGAAATAAAAGATCCCAGAAATGTACCATATGCACAAAAAGCTTATTTCTCTCAAAATTTGGTGAACAAATGTTTTACATCCCTGTTAGTGAGCATTTCTCCTTTGCCAAGATAATCCATCCACCTGACAGGTGTGGCATATCAAGAAGCTGATTAAACACCATGACCATTACACAGGTGCACCTTGTGCTGGGGACAATAAAAGCCTACTCTAAAATGTGCAGTTTTGTCACACAACACAATGCCACAGATGTCTCAAGTTTTGAGGGTGCATGCAATTGGCAATGCATGAATGCCTACCTGAGCTGTTCACAGATAATTTAATGTTAATTTCTATACCATAACTGTACGTTATGGTTGACAGTACGTCCAACCGGCCTCACAACTGCAGACATGTATGGCCTCCTGTTGGTGAGCAGTTTGCTGATGTCAACATTGTGAACAGAGTGTCCCATGGTGAGGGTGGGGTTATGATATGGGCAGGCATAAGCTATGAACAACAAATACAATTGCATTTTATCTATGGCAATTTGAAATCCATGACGAGATCCTGAGGACCCTTTGTGAGGCCCATTTCTTTTAAAGTATCTGTGACCAACAGATGCACATCTGTTTCCCCAGTCATGTGAAATACATAGATTAGGGCCTAATGAATTTAATTCAATTGACTGATTTCCTCGTATGGGACTGTAACTCATTGAAATTGTTGCATTTATATTATTGCTCAGCATAGATCAAAACACTTGGGTGAACTGTTGGAATCAAATAAATATGATTTACATTGGATTCATATTAAGAAGCAAAGTGGAAAGCAGCATCGTTCTTGTTTGGAACAATCTGCAGACTGCTTTTGACCTAACAGAACAGCATGCAAACCATACACGAATCTAACAGCAACTAGGAGGAACTGTGCTGCTTGAGTGACAGGGGGCGGGTCTTGGTGTGTGTGGGAAACAGCTGCAAGAGGAGAGAGACAACAAATGGTGTAAACTACAAAAATGAACATTACACCTGTCTGGGTGGTGTTTCAAAATTTAGCATGTGATATGGATCTCTTGCGATAAGGATATTGGCACATGTCAATATTGCAATTTTGTGAATTGTATTAATTGTGCAGCCCTATGTGGACAGCTAAACAAACCAACCAGCACTTCCCCTTGCCAGCTGGGCATGATTATTCTTATTTTATATATTTTTTCCATTATCTTAACTCTGCATTGTTGGAAAAGGAGCCATAAGTAAGCATTTTACTGTCTACAAATGTTATTACGAACCATGTGACAAATACAATGATATTTTATTTGAATATACATTTTAGTCATTTAGCAGATGCTCTTATCCAGAGTGACTTACAGTAGTGAATGCATACATTTCATACATTTCTCTCCATACTGGTCCCCCATGGGAATCAAACCCACAACCCTGGCGTTACAAACACCATGCTCTACCAACTGAGCCACACGGGCCACCCAACATAACATTTTAAAACTTTAGCTGTGAGTGATGGAAAAGAAAGCAGCCTCAGCAACAATTATTTGAATAATTCAATGGGTGTTTTGTGCATAAAGGTGATGACAAGTGTTGTCTTATTAGGAATTTTGTAATTCGACTTCTCTATGGGGCCATCTATGGAATTGTCTTTCTGGGCCGTAGTTGGACTAATCGACTCCAGCAGTAGTTGATAGAGTGCTGGTCAGGAGAAATGGGCCAAATCAAAAGGAATCTAAATGCAAATAAGATATTCCCTAGACCCTCTAGAAGGTTTGAGTTCAGAACTGTAGTCTCCTTGAGGATCTGCATACAGATATACTGTAGCTGTTCTCATTCATTGACTAGACCTGAAGAGGGCAGACAAGACTTCATTTGAACATAGTCACAGTTAGAGGGCTCTCCACAACAAATCTATTTCTCAGACTGTAATATACACTGAGTGTACAAAACAACTGCTCGTTCCATGACATAGACTGACCAGGTGAATCCAGGTGAAAGCCATGATCCCTGATTGAAGTGGATTTAACAGGTGACAGCAATCAGTGTAGATGAAGGGGAGGAGACAGGTTAAAGAAGGATTTTTAAGCGACATTGATTATGTATGTGTGCCATTCAGAGGGTGAATGGACAAGACAAAAACTAGGTGCAGCAGATTGAGAGTGTCAAGAACTGCAACACTGCTGGGTTTTTCACGCTCAATAGTTTCCTGTGTGTATCAAGAATGGTCCACCACCCAAAGGACATCCAGCCAACTTGACACAACTGTGGGAAGCATTGGAGTCAACATGGTCCAGCATCCCTGTGGAACTCTTTCATCACCTTGTAGAGTCCATGCTCGGTGAATTGAGGCTGTTCTGAGGGCAAAGGGGGTGAAACTCAATATTAGGAAGGTGTTCTTAATGTTTCGGACACTCAGTATACAGAACATAGTTAAATAATTTGCCTAGTGATCTGGAACGAAGATGTATAAACTTTATTTACAGTTGTAATTTCATTTACTGAAACATTCCTATGAAATTATCATCAACCACTATGCATATGTCAACACGGTATTGTTTTCTAACACACAATCTTGAAAATGTAAGAGACTTTGTCGTGTTAACAACCAACCCTGTACATTTCTACACCTGAGCCGCTGTTCTTCAGAACTACTAAAGCGTGCTATTGTACATATGCACATGGCATGTGCAGGTCCTTGGCAGAAGCAGTCTTATCAGATCCATTCGTTACGCAAATAAAACAATGACAATGGCATGATAAGCATGCCCGGCAGGCGACAGCAATCAGTGAGAATAGGAGTGTATTTCTCCATGACACAGGCTATAAAACGCATCCATCCACTGTTGTGTTTGTATGCAGACAAAAGGCTCTGCAGGACACCAGAGAATGGAAAGCAGAGAGAACACCCATCTTATCTTTATGATGCTGCTGCCTCTGCTTCACATGGCCCAGGCTTTTACCACAGCTGGAGGTCCTCTTCTTTTAGTTTACACCTAACGTATACCCTCCCATTGTTTCCTATCCAGCGTTGTTTGTCTGCTATAGTTATTGTTTATTGAGGCGTCGATATGGAAATGCCAACTGCTTTACTTGAGCAGAAACTACAGGCTGACAAAAAATATTCTCTACTAAGATATGAATATCAATGTGAAATGTCCTTACATACTATATATTGTACTTTCTCCAGAATACAGGTTGGATAAAATGTACAAAGAGTTACATTGTGACAGACAGTTACATTATTAGAGTTACCATTTGAAATGAGTTACCTGGTTGTAGTGTGTGGTTACATACAGTATCACAGAGAAATCAACATTCCATGAAAGTACATGCTGTTGGTGCAACTAATTGTAGGAAAATGACCCCGCAAGAGACAGGGAGAAGGAAGGGGATAATGTTCTTAAAGCTGCTGCCAGGCATACAGTCCAGTCTGAATTTGATGCCATTGCACAATATAATATAGCAAGTTAATATTTCCAGATATCTGACCGGGTCTGTCATTAGGAACATGCTGAAACCGGCAAAAGCACAAATGTCCCTCTCTAACATAGAGAGCTCTAAATCGAAATAGACAAGCTACAACTTATGAAATGGGCCCTTTATTAAAATTGGGTTATTATGGAGAACAATATTGTGTGATTTATGGAGCGGTAATAAAACAAACTGTTTTCCCTACTTAATCACATTTATGTAATGTGAATCCAGCTGTAAAGTGGTGTGGGATAGATGGATGTCACCATGGCATCGTTTGGCTGTATGAAGAGAGCATGGCCACCTGATGCCATAGCTTCTACTGTAAAATCACATAAACCTTAATACAATCATCTCTCTTGGTACAGTAATGTCTCCATGCCTCCAGGAAAGTATGGGAAGACCCTCATAAGATGATACGTCTATTTTACCTCCTCTCCTGTGCTGGTTAGATCTGCTTGTCTCAGATGGAATAATTACTAAAAACACTGCTGTACCTCTCCCTTTCAAAGGAGAGATGAAGATGAATCATGGAAAAAGATAAAAGCCAGACAACCTGTACAGTCCATCCTTCAGTTTAACAGCCAGAGAATGCACCACTGAGCAAATGAAGGTGGGCTCATGGGAAGAGAGGAATCTCATTATGGTGAGGGAGGGCACTTCTTGGTGGTGAGAGAGTTAGGCTGGGGGCTTACAGTAAGTGTTTCTGTGTGTGGGTGTGTTGCACTGATTCCATGATATCTGCTTCCTTCCTCTCTAAGGGGACTCTGGCCTATTATTCACGGAGGCCATCTGACTATCTGGAGCACTGCTTGGCATTGATGCAGTGACTTAGAATCGGTGGACAAGTCTAGCATCAGCATTTCGCAGTAGGTGGTTTGCTATCTCCTGGTAGGTGGTTTGCTGTCTCCTGGGCTGGTGACCAAATCGTTGGAGCTAGCAATGAGATCACTAATCCATCAAAGTGACATGATCAATCCCCCCCATGGCCAACACCTTCAGCTAGCGCAGGCTTCCGCAGACAGCCAAGAGCCTCTACACACACCCAACAGCTGCTTCACCACGATTCCCAAAGCGGTCACACTTGCTTAGCGACAGGAACACTGAGGCACGGTCGCCAGAGAGAAAAAAGAGAACTGGTCGAAAGGCTCAAGTAAAAACAGTAGGCCTACTGAGAGAGAGCTTCATGACAGACAGACAGACAGACAGACAGACAGACAGACAGACAGACAGACAGACAGACAGACAGACAGAGATGAAGTCATAGCTTTCTAAAAGTTTCAGTGTCCTTTTCCCTAATCTGATCACTGTGTCTGCTGTGTGGGGTCCTGGAGGCCGGGGTAATCTCATTACTATTTCCCATGTAGAGGGGCTGCCGCCCGCGGGGCCCTGGCCCCATTCCCCACACACAACAAGCCGGCACACACACACACAGATCTAATCAGGTGATATGCAAACCATTGATTTTCAGCTCTTCTCCGGTATGGGTTTGAATAGGATTTCTATTGATGCGATCAAGCCGACTGGGCCGTGAAGAAAGGAGAGGAGACAGGATGGAGAGATTGAGACAAGGTGAGGCAGAACTGCGTGACGAAGCAGATTCTCCGTGTTTGGTCATCCTCATCTCTATATTCCCCATGGCTCCAACAACACCAGGCATGGTCATTTAGAAGGGTTGGAATTCCATCTTCTGGAAGTTAACCACCCAAAACAGAAAATATTTTCCCATTGTCTCTTTTATTGAAGAAGAGATAAATCAATTTACTAGCCTTTTTTCAATATTTACCTTTTTACACAAGTCCTGTCTTGCACATTGATAAGGAGTTTGGCAATCTGACAATTCTAAATGAACAACAGGCCTGAATCTACTTGTCACGTCCTGACCAGTATAGAGGATATTTTGTTATTGTAGTTTGGTCAGGACGTGGCAGAGGGTAGTTTATTTATGTATTACGGGGTTTTTTGGTCACTGGTCTATGTTTGTATTTCTATGTGTATGTTCTAGGATAGTTTTCTATGTGTAGGTTGGGTGCTGGACTCTCAATTGGAGGCAGGTGTTTCTAGTTGTCTCTGATTGGGAGTCCTATAAATAGGTGTGTGTTTTTGTTTGTCACTTGTGGGTAGTTGTTTGAGAGCACTGCTTTTGTTGAGCCTGCGTCTCTGTTCCTGTCGTTAGTTTGTTTATTGTTTTTCCGTGGTGTTCTCATTTATTTAATAAATATGTTGAGCACGCAACCCGCTGCGCCTTGGTCCCATTCTCTCTTCCACGACAGCTGTGACACTACTTTAGTTCAATCACAGAAATTCTCAAAACATATTTTTTGAATAAAATTGGCATAGATTCTGTTTAGCATCAAAAGCCACAAAACCAAAGGAAATTAACATTGATGAGAACAGGAGAAAATATACGTTGTACTTTGGTCTCATCTAAAATATCCTGGAGAGAGGAGGGAAGTGTCATTCCTGTAATCTTCCCTGCTGTCTTGGTCAAGATTTGGCCTTTGAACTGCACTGTTAGGTTACCAAACGTCTGTAGCACCCGAATGGTTTTGTCAAAAAACGAATATGGAAAGGGGAGACCCTCACGGACACGATGGCGTTCTCTGTTTTGTTCTACAACCCCTACAAGTGTCACGGGACTCGTCTGAAAGTAAGCCAGTACCGGTTGTAAAGAATTGTGGAAGTAGTTTTCTGCCAACAAAAAAAGGATTTAAATGTGTAAAAAATATATACATATTTCCTGAGTTTTCTTAAACAGTATCTCCTAGATACTGTATAGGACAGACACTTCAAAACCTTATCCTTATGATTTATTTTTTGACTATCTGTTTTGCCATTTATTAATGTGTTATTCAATGCATTTCTATGGGCTATAGCAGTAAAGACCAAACTCAATATTTTATCAAATAATCCTAAAATTCTAAATCAGGTAGCTAAATGATCCATGGTATAGCCACTTTAAAACAATTCCATATCATGGTTTTCCACACGGTTTTCCACGTTTACAGAGACTTTCCCTGGAAGGATCTGTAGTGGTTGACCATTTAACAAATAAAAGTATGGATACATCTTCTCTGTAAATTTGTGATTAAATGTTCTGAGGGTTTGTGTATATGAACTAAGATCAATGAAGGACACCTCCTGTTTGTCCCACTTCAGCGAAACTCTGATCTTCTGGGTCTTCTTCTTCATTTTATAAGGTTCACCATTAGCTACCCCAACAGCCCATATGCCACTTTCTTCTTCAATTAACCCATGTTTCCTACTAACAGACTCACTGGCCACCCCTACCCTCCAGTCATCATTTTCTCCGACTTCCACATCCCAGAAGTGTGTCCCTGAAGTGAACCCCTCTGAACCCAGGATGTCACGGTATGAATCAAACCTCTCTGGGTTGTCTGGGAGACTCTGTCCTTTATCTTCAGATCGTAGGCTGGTCAGATCTTCAGATGGATAGAGATATGGATGTGCAGTGTTTGGTTCTAGAACTACAGGCATGTATTTCACTGCCCCCTGCATCTTCTCCCAGACCTGGAACTTGAGATTGCCCAGGTGTTTGGCCAAGTTGATCAGTGCTCCTGAGTCCAGCTGTGGGTCCTGAGGCGCACTCTGTGCTCTCTCCATTATAGTCTTGTAGCTCTGCAGAAACAACAAATCATCCACTGCCAGCTTCTCCTCCACAGCCCTGATTGTGTCCGACAGAGATGACATCATCTCACTTATCTCCTTCACTCTCTCCTTTATCCTTTTATACTTCTCCTCCTCTTCCTCCTTCAGCGCAGCTAGCCTCTCCACCTCCTCTTCTCTCAGGAAGCAGTGTAGCTTCTCAAACTCTTTCATTATCTGCTTCTCTGCTAGCTGGGCCTGCGCCCTGATGTGAGCAGCCATTTTGTCACAGTTTAGCTTGGCTTTGCAGAAGGCAGACATTTTCTCCTCCAAGGCCTCCAGAGTGGGTCTGAGCCCCTCCCTCCTCTGGCCTGCTGCCTTCACGAGAGAGCAGAAGCTGTGGTCTGCATGCTCCGACACACACTCCACACACACCAGACATTCATCCTCAAGGCAGAAGAGCTGGAGCCTCTGGGAGTGTAAACCACACACACCCTGTAACCCCCTGTGGCTGGTGTTTTCACCCTGTGAGGGCCCCTCTGCCGCCTCCTCGGTGGGCCCAGGAGTGTCCTTAATCTCCCTCTCCCTCAGTAGAGTCTCACAGACATGCCTCAGGGCCAGGTTGGGAGGCGACTGGTCTCTGGAGGACCTTCTGCAGACTGGGCAGTCCTGCGTCTCCTGTTTACTCCAGCTTTCCTCCAGACAGGCCTTGCAGAAGCTGTGGCTGCAGAGCAGGATCACTGGCTCCCTGAATATCTGATAGCACACTCTACATGACAGGTCCTCTTCCAGGAGAGAGAAACTGGCTGCCATCCTCACAGGAGTGCTGTAGAGTAAGTGAGAGAGTATGAGTTAAAAATGAGAGAATGTGTGTGTGTGTGCCTGCGTGTGTGTGCCTGCGTGTGTAAGAGGGAGAGTAAGGGTGAGTGAATAGGAGATGTGGGAGAGAGATAGAAACTAAACTTAAGGCTCTCAGAAATGAAACTTCCCATTTTGGCACACTACCCAAAATCTGCCCAACAACCCAACATTGCGAAGTTTTGTAGTATTTATTCGATCTTCAAAATTTGACCAAACACTTTTCTACATAAATTTATAACATACTGTAACATATTACCATTTGACTGCATTTACTGTGGGCTTTTTTAGACCAGTCCTAAAAATTATAATTTAAACCAACCTGCTTTCAGAGAAGGACTTTAATATATCAATTTACATTGTTGACAAAGCAGAAGTTTATTGGTTTCTCTCACCAGTCAGAAAGAAAATATGTGGATGGCCAACACCCACACCTTGGGTGCAGAGTTTAATGTTTCCGGGAACAGGAAAAGGGATATGTGAAGTCAAGAGCGGAGACCGACTACCAAACTTCAGTGATTTCAAAACGCTGCTCAGCAGTCAACCATGACTACCTTAATGTACACTACATGACTAAAGGTATGTGGACACCTGCTCATTGAACATCTCATTCCAAAATCATTGGTATTTGTATTTATTAGGATCCCCATTTGCTGCTTCCAAGGCAGCAACTACTCTTCCTAGGGTCCAAACACATTAAGGCACTTACATTACACAAAAAACTAAAGATAAAACAGTACATCATATAACATTATTACGCCACTACATATGTACAATACAAAATGTATAATACCAGGATACAACAATATTACAAAGTACGTGTGCGTATCCGTGTGTCTGTACCTGTGTGTGTGTGTCTATTCACAGTCCCCACTCTTCCATGAGGTGTATTTTTAGTTGTTTTTTAAAATCTGATTCTACTGCTTGTATCAGTTACCTGATGTGGAATAAAGTTACATGTAGTCATAGCTCTATGTGGTATTGTGCACCTCCCATAGTCTGTTCTGGACTTGGATTGTGAAGAGACCTCTGGTGGCATGTCTTGTGGGGTATGTCATGGGCATTAATATGGAGTTGGTCCCCAACTTTGCTGCAGCCTCCACTCTTCTGGGAAGGCTTTCCACTAGATATTGGTGCATTACTGTGGGGACTTGCTTCCATTCAGACACGAGCATTAGTGAGCTTGGGCACTGATGTTGGGCGATTAGGCCTGGCTCACAGTCGGCGTTCCAATTCATCCCAAAGCTGTTCAATGGCGTTGAGGTCAGGGCTCTGTGCAGGCCAGTCAAGTTCTTCCACACCTATCTTAACAAACTATTTTTGTATGGACCTCGCTTTGTACACGTGGGAATTGTTGTGCTGAAACAGGAAAGGGCCTTTCCCAAACTGTTGTCACAAAGTTGGAAGCACAGAATTGTTTAGAATGTCATTGTATACTGTAGCGTTAAGATTTCCCTTCACTGGAACTAAGGGGCCTAGACCGAACCATGAAAAACAGCCCCAGACCATTATTCCTCCTCCGCCAAACTTTACAGTTGGCACTATGCATTGGGGCAGGTAGCGTTCTCTAAACCCAGATTCGTCCGTTGGACTGCCAGATGGTGAAACGTGATTCATCACTCCGGAGAATGCGTTTCCACTGCTCCAGAGTCCAATGGCGGCGAGTTTTACACCGCTTCAGCCGACGCTTGGCATTGTGTATGCTGATCTTAGGCTTGTGTGGCGGCTGCTTGGCCATGGAAACCCATTTCATGAAGCTCCCGACGAACAGTTCTTATGCTGACATTGCTTCCAGAGGCAGTTTGGAACTCGGTAGTGAGTGTTGCAACCGAGGACAGACCATTTTTACGCCCTCACATGCATTATAGCTTTGAAATTAAAAAAAGAGAAGAAAAAGAGAAATAAAGAAGTAGAGAAAGAGACTTCTAAAGTCTATATTATATTAGAACACATTTAAAAGTGGTATGTATAGTTTTGACAAACTCTCCTATGTATTTATTTGGACAGTGAAGCTACAACTTCTAAATTGGCTCTATATGCCAGCATTTGGGATTTGAGATCAAGTATTTTTTGTTATCTTTATTTAACTAGGCAAGTCAGTTAAGAACAAATTCTTATTTTCCATGACAGTCTAGGAACAGTGGGTTATTCAGTGGGTTATTCAGTGGCAGAGCAACAGACTTTGACCTTGTCAGCTCAGGGATTTGATCTCGCAACCTTTCAGTTACTAGTTCAACACTCTAACCACTAGGCTACCTGCTGCCCCAATGAGGTGAAATATATGAGGTAAAAGTACAGAATTTTCATATCTGTTTTACCGTTTAGAAATGAATGCACTTTATGTATCTAGTCCCCCCATTTGAACCCATCATAAGTATTTGGACAAATTAATTCATAGCGTATTAAATTTAATCTAAGTTTAGTATTCCTAGCATACAATGACTACTGTTCATCAAGCTTGTGACTACAAACGTGTTAGTTGCATTTGCAGTTTGTTTTGATTGTGTTTCAAATTGCACAAATGATGCACAAATATCATGCCCCCATAACAAGGTTAGCATTTTTTTGGGGTGGGTGTGATCTTTATTCCTCTAACTTTCTCACTCATCATTATCCACCATTCATTCATGATTATCCATAATCATGGTAGCATCCACATTCATGTAGAAGTGTTCAGAAACATTTTATTTTCTTATTTACAATAAAAGTGACTTCAAAATGTCACTGAATTATTAATCATTCAGTTTCTATTGGGCAAAACATAATCCGAAACACAACCATAACAAACTGAAAATACATAGAGCCACAAGCCTGATGTAGTCATTGCTTGCTAGGTATATGGCACCAAATACTAAACTAATGACACCTTTAATACACTATGTTGATTTGTCCAAAAACGTATAAAAAAACTTCAAACTAAAAGGTGACATTGTACTGTCGCCTCAAATGAAACGTTTGATCTCAAATCCAAAATGCTGGAGTATAGAGCCAAATGTTGACATATTTAAGCCTCACTGTCTGAATTGATACGTAGGGGAGGGTACATTTTTATATAACTGTTTGGATTAGCAGAAACTGCCTCAGTGACTGCATCCTGAGGGATAAGGGATAAGGGAACAGAGGAAGGTTAATGGAAAAGCAGCACTGATGATAATCTAAGGCCCAAACAGAGATGACTGCTGCTGCAACACTCCCCCAAGGGACAGTTTAATGACTGGCATAAAAAATAATTATGAGAGACAAAAACAGTCCTGCTCCAAAATAACCCTTCTCCCCCTATTCCCCTCCCTCTACAGTTGTGGTAGTCAAACTCCAGGAACTGCAGTTTCACCATTTTATTTTATTTACCAAAAAATATAATCATTCATTATTTAAGAGTACAGATTATTGTATGGGACAAGAAACGTTTTTGAGAAAGAGAATTGGAAAATAACATTTTATTGAATAAATGCAACAATGTTTTCATTTTGATAAGAGTTGAAAATGTAAATGCAACAATGTTTTAGTTGTTCATTATATTTGGGGTGAGGTGGGGTCGTGAGAAATTCTGGCAAAAAGAAATGGGGTCCCCGCTGTAAAAGTTTGAATACCACTGCTCTACAGGCTCCCAAAACTCCTCATTTCTGATAATCATGATGGTAATGAATATGTTACTTCAAACACTATTACTGTCAGTGGGGCCACAATGTTTGTTTTGGTTCTGGTGTGTTTGCTGTGAGCAACAACCCTTGTTATGTCCCTAAAATATGAAAAAGACATGTTGATGTTACACACCACCCTTCAGACTTCAAGACTCCACATGAGACGTATGTTCATACCATGGAATAATTCCTTTATTCATTTCCATTATCAAATTCATTCGTCATGGAAGTCATGTAACCCATTCCTGGCTACCCTCACTAAATTCAACTCACAGGTTGACAAATGAATCAGAATCAGGAATTAAGGCTTAATATTGATTTAAAGAACAAGGCTGTAGAATTAACATGAGCATCGATCATACCAGGCTTACCAAAGCAGTGGGGATATCTTTGGAATTCATTATCCAAATTACACCAATGAGTTTCTACGGCTCAATTTGCCTCGAAATACAGGGGTTAGTCCTTACATAAGCCGCCATGCTATTCTTGCACGAAAAAGAGATGAGAGAGAGAGAGAGCGAAGGAGAGAGGGAGAGCATTGTTACAGATGCCATGCAGACAGGCTATGCTGAAAGATTCCTCAGGGATGGTTTCAGACAGAGCATATTGTTTACTTAGTGTTTGTGAATGTAAACAGCCAATCAGAGAGCTAAGGAATGGCTCCCTCAGAAATACAACCACACACACATCTGACTCACTGTTAGTTCTTTCCCATGTGAGTTTAGAAACAACAATATTTACAGAAGAGTCCTGATCCTTTGACTTTGGTTATCTCCATTGATTATGTGAAGGTGAGAGGATGTAATGTCGCAGCCTCTGAGGGTCCATGAATCGTCTCCTGCTCTTTTTAGAATGAAAATCTCATTACCAAGATTTAACGGCCTTCGAGGTTCTCAGCAGAAATAAACTAACCCTTCAATGGAAATGACATGATGATTACTATAAGTCACAGATATGATAAAGCTGGCCACTTATTGAACTGCGAACTGAATCCAATTAGGGAAAATTCATATTCAACTAGGATTTTGTGTGGATATTTGTCAAAAATTGTACCATGTATAGACAGTTACAAAGTCATTATAACTCAGGAGCTGCCAGTGTCTTTCTACAATAGAGGAGAGATAACCTAGAGAAGATAGGCTGAGGCAGTGATTTGTGTGGCCCTCACCAACAGTCTAATTTATAGGTCACCAGGGAATGTTAGATAGACTTCCATGTCCAGTAGAACATGGCTTCATATTTCCATTAGAAATCCTCAGATCCCATACCGGGTATATATTTCAGACACATCCGTCTGGCCTGGTCCACTGAGGCTTGCTGAAACTCCAGGAGGCAGAGCGAATCCCCGTCTCAGTCTCAGACAATAGGGGCAGGGGCTGGGGTGGTAACCAAAGAGGGCTCCCTCTCCCCTTCCTGTCCTAATATCAGAGGATGTAGCTGTTGGCACAGGCTCTAGTCCCCCTCAGATAATTAAAAGTGAGTTATAAATCAGTGTAAGCGGTAATCACACAAGCCCCTGCCAACCCAACCCCCCATCTCCAGTAAAACAAAGTCCCCACTCTAACACATACCCTGCAACTATCTGATCTGAGAATGGATATGTGTTTCATGAGAACCACCTCCCATGTTGAAATAATACATCTCTAATGTCCTGAGTCAGTTTAATGTTTAAATCGATTCCATCGGCTAGAAGAGCGCTGAGAGGCTAGCGATGACATCATACTTGCTCCTTTTCAGCAAACCTTTTGTGCTGTACTGCTCTGTTTTTACATACAATCTGTGATATATTCCTGATTGTACATCTTACATTTGCCCTGGGTCAACAACGTACTCACTGTAAGCTTATATTAAATAAATACTAATATTTAGTGAAAGCCTTGATCAGGCAGAAAAGGTTGCAGCTATGCCCATAAGATTAACGGAATAAAAGCTGAGCACCACTACACGTCTTACCATGCAGTGACGACCTTGTGTGTTTGGAAGGTGGGGCAGGAAATGCATGTGGGGGAGGAGGTGATGCAGCGCATCAAGGACTGTATTGATTTGCGAAAGAATATTTGCGAAAAGCGTGAGACATGAAAAATAAAGTATTGATCTGCTTAGAAAACATGTTCATTAAAACAGGGAGGGAAAGGGGAATTGACAAGCTCGATAATGGCTCTGAAATGGCCCCCGTGAACAGAAACAGCACTGAGAAAAGGTTACATTAATGCACTAAAGGAAACCCATCAGCAGTAACACAAAGTACAGAAGAGATTTTTAAACCATACCTTGATGTGTCTTCACTGCCTTCTATAGGGTTCTGTGATTTCCACACTCCTACTCCTCTCTCATTGGCCAAGGCTAAATCCTTCAGACAATAGACAGCCCAAAGACAAAATTTCAGACCATATGTCATCATCTCAGAACCACTGAATAAGTTACCTTTTATATACTCTCTGATTCTATGCTACCCTGAGCCCCCCCTGTTGCTCACTCATTTCCTTCGTTCCCTGCCAATGTTTTTTCTGCAGCAGATAAACATTGCCAGGAAGGAAACGAGGGCGACATAGAGTGAGAGTGGTAAATGTAGAGGGCGATTTGGTAATTTGACTGCAGAAAACTGTTTTAATACCAAACGATTGTCCTAATTCACAGGCTATTGAAATCTGTAATGTTATACAGTGGTATGAGTGACAAAATGCCCAAAGGGCAACTACTAAAATCAGGTAGACAAGCAGAAGTGAGTAGTGAGAGAAGACATTGTGTTGCTCAATGCATGCAAAGATATCAAGCATCGAAGACCAGACAGCAATACAGCCAAGACAGATTAGACCTGCTTTAAGGCATTAATCAAAACATTTAGTTTACTTATCCATTTACTTAACCCCTGGATCACAAGTCATTACTGAGATTTCCTGCTAATCAGTACACAAAGGCCTTGTGAATCCTCTGTTCTGCATGTCTGTCTGTGTCTGTGAAAGCCCCCCTGTAATCAATAAGGTTGTAAGCTGTGTTTAAATCACGTTGACCTCGGTTCTTAGGTAAACATCCACGTGAATGACAAGACGGCTATAGTTTTATAGTCAGTGTTTTTTTTCGGCCCCAATTCTAAACAATAAGTTATTTTTAATGTGGACCTGTGATTACATTGTCACGGTGAAATATTGGGGCCCTTGGCTGCTTAGGAAATGAACGGCCGAACGTGAATTACTACAACAGCATATATTACGCCAGTGAGCCAGGTGAGGCAATCTTCATAAATTCTAATCTAATTTTAACAGACCTGGCAGACTCAGCCAGTAGCAGGAGACGTCATGCTTTGGGGAGATGAAGCAATGGGAGACAACGCTCTGGATGTTACAGGCGGATCGAGTAGCGGTATGGACAGCGGTTGTAACATGCTGAGGACTGCTTTGACTGACTGATAGGGAACAGCTGATTCCTTTTCATGACAGTTAAATGAGAAAGAAAGAGAGAAAATAGGGCCTTAGTTGAGAAAGTGGGTGAGTGTTGAGTGGGCATCTAATTTAAAACAAATTGTTTATACTTCTCTAGGTGACAGGTGTCCAGTTTTTATTTATTCCCTCACGTCCGCATGACACTGAGGCGTGAGGTCACAAATCAGAGCGGTGCCTCCCAGTGTAGTGCGGAGTGGAGAGGAGGTGCATGTCACAGCCCTGTCAGGAGGTCCTGCCATCCTAGTTTATTCTCTGCCGTGGACCACAAGTGATCACAGTTTGATGGTTCAAACTCTGCTCTCCTCACAGGACATTTGTTATAGACATTTGGTGTGTCACGAAGCTGTCACCCAGGATTCAGGGCCTGTGGGAGGCTAAAACCATGATAGCACACATCCTATTAGCAGCATGTTGATCTCCTCACAGTGTTCCTATCAGACCTTCTATACCATCAATACTCTCCACCTCCCAGTACAAATTAGGTGCCAAAGCCTCATATAACATGAGAAGAATATATTATAGGGAGAGCTTACTGTGGGTGTGCTTCTGTAGGTTGGATTGTGATTACCCAGAGTATATCTCCACTGTGAGGGGAATACTGAGCTTACATACAAATCACACCGGTTACGGTTGGCTGCTGCTGCTAATCGAATATAACATCTAAATGTGCATCTTTTTTCTCCAAAAGATATATACATTATACATGAACAGCTGACACGTCATACATTAACCTTTGCACAGCTGACAAGTCATTACGTATGCTAGTTAAGTTAGATCAGATGCATTAGAGGTTGGAGGTGGATTCACCATAAGTTAATTTCTGCCTCAACCTTTCTACCTAGCAATGTCTCTTCTTCCTTAAAATATATTTTTCAGAAAGTCTCAATTGGGACTGGACACATAAGAAGCATTAAATATGGGGGGATTTTTAAGTAGCGTTATCAGTGGCCCACAGTCTGAGTAGGGCCAGTATTTTGGCACCCTCTCACCCCAGGATAGTGACATGGTACAAGGTCAAAGCCCCTGGGTGTCCCTCCTGCCGTGTCCTGCTGGCTGAGGAATGAACTCCTTGCTGAAACACTGCACCAACCACTGCACCAACCACCAAGCTTTCATGCTCCGACACGTCCGTCACGCTGCCCAAGCAAACAAATACATTAGCATGTAATTGACACTGCACATATGGGACCTGCTGTACACACAGAGTGTGTAACACTTTACTTAACACCCAGCATCATAGCACATTGTGACACGGTCATAACCATGTCATAATATGTCATAACTTGACATAACTTGTCATATTCTGTCATGGCACATATATTTAGACCTGTTGTTACATATATTGTGTTATTTTATGGCTGGTTATGACACCTACATAAGAGTGTCAAAACCCTAAAAAACTACCACACAAGGCAAACCATTCCATTACACCATAGACTACTTGTCAACAGTATGTTCATGTTATTTTAGCATTTTCTGATATTGACATTATTAAATGATCATTGTAATAGTGCACACATTGATGACAGACATAAACCTACCCCAGTGCTCTGCTGCTGTCCGGGGGTATCATCGGATGGGGCCACAGTGTCTTCTGATCCCTCCTGTCTCAGCCTCCAGTATTTATGCTGCAGTAGTTTATGTGTCGGGGGGCTAGGGTCAGTCTGTTACATCTGGAGTATTCTCTTGTCTTATCCGGTGTCCTGTGTGAATGTAAATATGCTCTCTCTAATTCTCTCTTTCTCTCTTTCTTTCTTTCTCTCGGAGGACCTGAGCCCTAGGATCATGCCTCAGGACTACCTGGCATGATGACTCCTTGCTGTCCCCAGTCCACCTGGCCATGCTGCTGCTCCAGTTTCAACTGTTCTGCCTGCGGCTACGGAACCCTGACCTGTTCACCGGACGTGCTTGTTGCACCCTCGACAATTACTATGATTATTATTATTTGACCATGCTGGTCATTTACGAACATTTTAACATCTTGACCATGTTCTGTTATAATATCCACCCGGCACAGCCAGAAGAGGACTGGCCACCCCTCATAGCCTGGTTCCTCTCTAGGTTTCTTCCTAGGTCTTTGGCCTTTCTCAGGAGTTTTTCCTAGGGAGTTTTTCCCAGCCACCGTGCTTCTTTCACATGCATTGCTTGCTGTTTGGGGTTTTAGGCTGGGTTTCTGTACAGCACTTTGAGATTTCAGCTGATGTACGAAGGGCTATATAAATAAATTTGATTTGATTTGGGATGAACGCAGGAGCAGATTTCAGGATCAGGACAAGATACTCTCTTTGTTACTGATAACTGACATCAGGGCATGTACGTGATAGGCCTATCTGGCTTACATGATTATGATGGTCATAATGCTTCATGACAGTGTCATAAAGTGTATTTTCTTAATCCAAGTAAAGTGACACAGGATGGTCATAATGCTTTATGACAGTGTCATAAAGTGTATTTTCTACAAGTTATTCAAAATATGATGGAGGAAAAAAATGACTTTAAAGAATTCACTAAAACAACCACAAATAACTTAAGAAAGACACTTTCAAACTAAAGGAAACTTCTTGGCAGGGAAAAAAACACATTTGAATAAATGTGGGTTTGACACTCTTATGTAGGTGTCATAACCATCCATAAAATCATGCAATATATGTCACAACAGGTGTAACTATATGGGTCATGACAATGTTATGACCATATTATGACAGGTTCTGACAAGTTATGTCAGTTGTTATGACATATCACAACATGGTTATGACCGTGTCATATGACGCTGGGTGTCAGGTAAAGTGTTAACTACGTGGTAGAATGTATTCAAATGAGCATACTATAAGAAAACAAAGAAAAGACCAAGAAAAACGGAAACTTCCTAGGATCATGCAAATCAGAAAACGTCATCCTCCATATCAAATGACATCCATCAGAATGAATTCTGTCAATTTGGGAGTGAATCAGAAGGAAAAGATTTCTGAATAGAGCTCTTGAGTAGAAATACATCCCTGTTGAATGAGCAACAATTATCCCTCCTATCCTCTGTCTGATTCTCTGATGCCTCTTCTAGCTTTTTGAAAGTGTCCCTCATAAAAAACAAGGTGAGATATCCCTTTTCTAATGAAATAGTGCATTATCTCAAAGACGTGTGACATGTAATATGGCCTCCAAACAGCTTACGGAAATTACTTTATCGCCGACGGGTCATACTGTAATCAGGTTTATGCTGATCTCACCGGTGCCTTCTCTGTGAATTGATACTGGGGGATAAAGCTTGGTTATTACAGTGGTAATGCATCTGGGAAGATGGGAGTGTTTCACAAAAATATTGGTAATTTGAAGAGTGTTATTGGGCTGGAGATTACATCAAGTGTGGCTTGAGGAAACCAAAACGAATAAGTAAATGGGAGTCTGTTTTCATCCTAATGCTTTCTTTGTTCCCTGATAATGTTACTCATCATAAAACAGAGCACATTATTGGAGCTGAACTCCTATTTCATCTTCTAAATGGCCTCAGCTGAAAGAAAAATCAACTGTTTCCTTGAGTCAGTGGAAGAAAAGGCCAAAATGGCCGACAGTGAGAGGGAGACCTGTGTCCAACATTGGGATATGGACATAACAGACCGACCAAAATAAGAGAGGAGGATAAGAGAAAGCTATCCCATAACTGTTCATTTGCTATAGTTGTTACTTTTTGGATTAGTGATAGGGCCATGGTAGCTTCCTCTACATCTTGTTCTCCTATCTATTACTCGTGTGTGTGTGTGTGTGTGTGTGTGTGTGTGTATGAGGAACTCAATAATGTCACCTTGGGAGCAGACACGTCTTGTCTTCCCTTTCCGGGACAGTGATCTAACGCAGCGTGTAAGGAGCATCCTTTTGTCACTTGGCCCAGGCTCTGCTGATCTACTGGTAATGGCTCATTGGCCTGAATATTCCAGCATACAGTAAGTCTTCCAGTGTCAACTCACATCACACGCACCAGGTGTGATGTATGTGTGTGTGTCTCTACAGTAGGTGGGGCAGGGGGGCTAAAACCCATCTGAAATCCCCAGTCAGGGCAGATGGAGGCTGTATTAAGAATGCTGAGCAGGGTAGTAAGATGTCCTATGGAAGTTTCCTGCTTTAGCCTTCCAGTACTTCCAGCATGTTTTTATATGGAATACAGGGGGCAGTGTACATCACAATATACATGTAGCACAGAAACATAGCTTATGACCCTACCCATGTCTACCAAGCCACACGTAACATAATAGTGAAGGACCACAGTCACAGAGAAATATGATGGTTGCAGCAAAGGCCTCTGGAATATTTTCATATCAGCCTTACATGAAAATCTCACAACAACAAATGAGGAGGAAAGGTAACAATAGAAAATAGTAACTTCCAGTATTTTCCAATAGCCGTAGTAGTCTGGCTGGTTTTGTGCTCCATAAAGAGTGTAAGTTCCCTGAAAGGCACCTTGTCTCTCTCTGTGCCATTGGTCCCTCCATGCTGGCATGGCACTTCCTGGCCAAAGCTGCCATTCAGGAGCCGTGACAGAGCAGTGCTGTGTACCAGCGCCTGGCTGCCTCAGCCTGATAAAAGACACATAATTATACACAGCCATTTATCTCCGCTTGGCAACCAACCCAATCTCCACCTGATGACATTATACACATTCCGTGACCGAATTCCACCCTAGAATCCAGACTTCCTAGTTCAATTTCAGATAACAATGTCTCCCACGTTCCATTTATCAGTTTCCTTAAAATATTATTTATAATCTCTGACTGAACCTGCACAAATTCAGACTAATGATAATGACCTGGTATCATCAGTGGGATGGCAGATAGCTCAGGGGAACGCAGCACACACCTTCTGAAATATTCAACACAGTGATCAAGAGGAGAACTAGGTTGTCTGCTGGGTGAGTGACATCATTTCCTCCAAGCGGCCGCCAGTACCACCAGCACATCTGGTGTCCTCTCACACTATGCCTGGCCCAGAGTGCTGCTGGTTTGGGAAAGACAGGTTGGTAACACTGTGGTGGGTGAGAAGGACAAATACAAAGGCCTGCTGCAATATATAGCATACAGTAGAATATAAAATGGATTCATGCAGACAGTCAGTGAGGTAGTTTTAGGCATGATGTTGGACTCCACAGTGTGAATTACAGAACCTGTTTAGTGAAACGGGACCTTCCTCAGGCTCAAATGGCCACCTGCTGTTAGTCAGCAGTGTAACACTAATGAGAGCCCATCATAAGTCAACTCTGAATAATTGAGCGAGGCTAATTCAGTATTGATCCAGTCCTGGGGATGGAGGAAGTAGCATGGACTTGTCTTTACACACCACCAACAGATGAGGTAAGAATATCATAGCTTACACTATTACCAATTACCCCCCTAGATCTGCTATGGACCATGAACAATCAAATTCCCTTCAATTTCCCAAATGTCCAGTGGCATTTCACTCCCCCTCCCTGGAGCAGGGACTTTATGGGGTTCTTCAGAGGAGTCATTGAGGAGAGCCAGGATATATGCTTTGCCACACAGGATCTCTGTTGCTCTCTAAATGTCATGGAAGGAGATTGAAATACTGTAAACCTGCAGAGACATACCGCTAATTCTACCAGCTCTATAAATCCGCCTGAGAGGTTGTTATGTTGCAGGGATGCTCAGCTGCTGCAGTCCTTGAGAGCCGTAGTCTCTGCTACTGCTTTTCATTGTTACATTTCAATCAGCAGGGGATTTAAGCCTTGCCTCATGAGTGAGGTGTCTCTGGCCAATCACTTCACTTTCAGTAGTTACTGGAACACTGAAGAGTTATGAAATCAACAGTAGCTGTATAAACCCTGCAATACAGAACCACATAAAGATATACTGTATTTGCTGCATATAGTTTCAGTACGGAACTGCATGACAATCTGTCTTAAGCTCCCATTAGTATTCATAGATCTTTAAAGAACCTATCATACCGTAGGAGCTAGGTATTTGAGGGGTAGATTTTTCTCCTTCAAAACATCTAGGTAAAGCTCATATCTAATCAACTTGCCATGCTTCAAGATTCAAGATTTAAAAAGGGATTAAGTTAAAGACTTGCTATGTTATAGGAAATGACAGGTACTCAGATCAAATTTAGCATCTGTTTCAAATCCATACAAATGTGTCAGACGGCCAGACTCATCTTAATGGTCCGGTACGGTACTGTGTTTAGATCAATGGCAATCCTCACAGTTTCCAAAGAGTTGATTTACATGTGATATGTCATCAAAACAGGAAATCAAAAATGTTTTGAATCTGCTGCATGCACATTTGGTTTATAAGACGTCAACCAAACAAGAATAAAGGGAGTAGCAACGACAGTACACACAGTGGATCTGGGAAACTCACAGCTTGGTTACTGTTAGACTTTTTGAAGTTGAGCTCTCTTAATGAGTTGAACCAGGGGGCACCACCAGTTGAGAGGAACAGGTTGTTAGTCTGATGCAATTTTTGATGCATAATTCATGGTAACATGCTTCCCACTTCAATCACCAGAATTTGCGCCAGGATCAACACAGCCTGTACACTCTGAGACCGTGTGTGTTTGCGTGTGTGTGTGTGAACACTGCTATTCGGTGCCATTTCAATTGCACATGGCTGTGGTTTTGTTATTATTTTTGGTGCTTCTCTTCTTCATTAACCAACACAAGCATACAAGTCCCAATGGATATTATCATTCTTTGTTAATTCTACAGAACTGCTCCTCTTGACACAACACTGAAAGCATTTCAAACAAGCCACAAGTCATTGTTAAAGTATATTAATCTCCTGCACCTTAAGGCCACTGGTAGAGTGCAGCAGAGGGGCTGGGTTGTTATATAGGTATAGAGAGACACAGAGGGGTTGGGTTGTTATACAGGTGTAGAGTGCAGCAGAGGGGCTGGGTTGTTATATAGGTATAGAGAGACACAGAGGGACTGGGTTGTTATACAGGTGTAGAGACACAGAGGGACTGGGTTGTTATATAGGTGTAGAGAGACAGAGGGGCTGGTTTGTTATACAGGTGTAGAGACACAGAGGGGCTGGGTTGTTATATAGGTGTAGAGAGACAGAGGGGCTGGTTTGTTATACAGGTGTAGAGACACAGAGGGGCTGGGTTGTTACATAGGTATAGAGAGACACAGAGGGGCTGGGTTGTTATACAGGTGTAGAGAGACACAGAGGGACTGGGTTGTTATATAGGTATAGAGAGACACAGAGGGGCTGGGTTGTTATATAGGTATAGAGAGACACAGAGGGGCTGGGTTGTTATATAGGTATAGAGAGACACAGAGGGGTTGGGTTGTTATACAGGTGTAGAGTGCAGCAGAGGGGCTGGGTTGTTATATAGGTATAGAGAGACACAGAGGGACTGGGTTGTTATACAGGTGTAGAGACACAGAGGGACTGGGTTGTTATATAGGTGTAGAGAGACAGAGGGGCTGGTTTGTTATACAGGTGTAGAGACACAGAGGGGCTGGGTTGTTATATAGGTGTAGAGAGACAGAGGGGCTGGTTTGTTATACAGGTGTAGAGACACAGAGGGGCTGGGTTGTTACATAGGTATAGAGAGACACAGAGGGGCTGGGTTGTTATACAGGTGTAGAGAGACACAGAGGGACTGGGTTGTTATATAGGTATAGAGAGACACAGAGGGGCTGGGTTGTTATATAGGTATAGAGAGACACAGAGGGGCTGGGTTGTTATATAGGTGTAGAGAGACACAGAGGGACTGGGTTGTTATATAGGTATAGAGAGACACAGAGGGGCTGGGTTGTTATAAAGGTATAGAGAGACACAGAGGGGCTGGGTTGTTATATAGGAGTAGAGAGACACAGAGGGGCTGGGTTGTTATACAGGTGTAGAGTGCAGCAGAGGGGCTGGGTTGTTATATAGGTGTAGGGTGCAGCAGAGGGGCTGGGTTGTTATATAGGTGTAGAGAGACACAGAGGGGCTGGGTTGTTATACAGGTTTAGAGTGCAGCAGAGGGGCTGTGTTGTTATATAGGTGTAGAGAGACACAGAGGGGCTGGGTTGTTATATAGGTGTAGAGAGACACAGAGGGACTGGGTTGTTATATAGGTGTAGAGAGACACAGAGGGACTGGGTTGTTATATAGGTGTAGAGAGACACAGAGGGGCTGGGTTGTTATATAGGTGTAGAGAGACACAGAGGGACTGGGTTGTTATATAGGTATAGAGAGACACAGAGGGGCTGGGTTGTTATATAGGTATAGAGAGACACAGAGGGGCTGGGTTGTTATACAGGTGTAGAGAGACACAGAGGGACTGGGTTGTTATATAGGTATAGAGAGACACAGAGGGGCTGGGTTGTTATATAGGTATAGAGAGACACAGAGGGGCTGGGTTGTTATATAGGTGTAGAGAGACACAGAGGGACTGGGTTGTTATATAGGTATAGAGAGACACAGAGGGGCTGGGTTGTTATATAGGTATAGAGAGACACAGAGGGGCTGGGTTGTTATATAGGTGTAGAGAGACACAGAGGGACTGGGTTGTTATATAGGTATAGAGAGACACAGAGGGGCTGGGCTGTTATATAGGTATAGAGAGACACAGAGGGGCTGGGTTGTTATATAGGTATAGAGAGACACAGAGGGGCTGGGTTGTTATACAGGTGTAGAGAGACACAGAGGGGCTGGGTTGTTATACAGGTGTAGAGAGACACAGAGGGGCTGGGTTGTTATACAGGTTTAGAATGCAACAGAGGGGCTGGGTTGTTATATAGGTATAGAGAGACACAGAGGGGCTGGGTTGTTATACAGGTTTAGAGAGGCACAGAGGGGCTGGGTTGTTATATAGGTATAGAGAGACACAGAGGGGCTGGGTTGTTATATAGGTGTAGAGAGACACAGAGGGGCTGGGTTGTTATACAGGTTTAGAGTGCAGCAGAGGGGCTGGGTTGTTATATGGGTGTAGAGAGACACAGAGGGGCTGGGTTGTTATATAGGTATAGAGAGACACAGAGGGGCTGGGTTGTTATACAGGTGTAGAGAGACACAGAGGGGCTGGGTTGTTATATAGGTGTAGAGAGACACAGAGGGGCTGGGTTGTTATATAGGTATAGAGAGACACAGAGGGGCTGGTTTGTTATACAGGTGTAGAGTGCAGCAGAGGGGCTGGGTTGTTATATAGGTGTAGAGTGCAGCAGAGGAGCTGGGTTGTTATATAGGTATAGAGAGACACAGAGGGGCTGGTTTGTTATACAGGTGTAGAGTGCAGCAGAGGGGTTGGGTTGTTATATAGGTATAGAGAGACACAGAGGGGCTGGGTTGTTATATAGGTGTAGAGAGACAGAGGGACTGGGTTGTTATATAGGTGTAGAGAGACACAGAGGGGCTGGGTTGTTATACAGGTGTAGAGAGACACAGAGGGGCTGGGTTGTTATATAGGTATAGAGAGACACAGAGGGGCTGGGTTGTTATATAGGTGTAGAGACACAGAGGGACTGGGTTGTTATATAGGTATAGAGAGACACAGAGGGGCTGGGTTGTTATACAGGTTTAGAGTGCAGCAGAGGGGCTGGGTTGTTATATAGGTGTAGAGAGACACAGAGGGGCTGGGTTGTTATACAGGTGTAGAGTGCAGCAGAGGGGCTGGGTTGTTATACAGGTTTAGAGTGCAGCAGAGGGGCTGGGTTGTTATATAGGTGTAGAGAGACACAGAGGGGCTGGGTTGTTATACAGGTGTAGAGAGTCACAGAGGGGCTGGGTTGTTATACAGGTTTAGAGTGCAGCAGAGGGGCTGGGTTGTTATATAGGTGTAGAGAGCCACAGAGGGGCTGGGTAGTTATACAGGTGTAGAGTGCAGCAGAGGGGCTGGGTTGTTGTATAGGTGTAGAGAAACACAGAGGGGCTGGGTTGTTATACAGGTGTAGAGAGACACAGAGGGGCTGGGTTGTTATATAGGTGTAGAGAGACACAGAGGGGCTGGGTTGTTATACAGGTTTAGAGTGCAGCAGAGGGGCTGGGTTGTTATATAGGTGTAGAGAGACACAGAGGGGCTGGGTTGTTATATAGGTGTAGAGAGACACAGAGGGGCTGGGTTGTTATATAGGTATAGAGAGACTCAGAGGGGCAGGGTTGTTATACAGGTGTAGAGAGACACAGAGGGGCTGGGTTGTTATACAGGTTTAGAGTGCAGCAGAGGGGCTGGGTTGTTATATAGGTGTAGTGAGACACAGAGGGGCTGGTTTGTTATACAGGTTTAGAGTGCAGCAGAGGGGCTGGGTTGTTATATGGGTGTAGAGAGACACAGAGGGGCTGGGTTGTTATAGAGGTTTAGAGAGACACAGAGGGGCTGGGTTGTTATATAGGTGTAGAGAGACACAGAGGGGCTGGGTTGTTATACAGGTGTAGAGAGACACAGAGGGGCTGGGTTGTTATACAGGTGTAGAGTGCAGCAGAGGGGCTGGGTTGTTATATAGGAGTAGAGAGACACAGAGGGGCTGGGTTGTTATACAGGTGTAGAGTGCAGCAGAGGGGCTGGGTTGTTATACAGGTTTAGAGTGCAGCAGAGGGGCTGGGTTGTTATACAGGTGTAGAGTGCAGCAGAGGGGCTGGGTTGTTGTATAGGTGTAGAGAAACACAGAGGGGCTGGGTTGTTATACAGGTGTAGAGAGACACAGAGGGGCTGGTTTGTTATACAGGTTTAGAGTGCAGCAGAGGGGCTGGGTTGTTATATGGGTGTAGAGAGACACAGAGGGGCTGGGTTGTTATAGAGGTTTAGAGAGACACAGAGGGGCTGGGTTATTATATAGGTGTAGAGAGACACAGAGGGCTGGGTTGTTATACAGGTGTAGAGAGACACAGAGGGGCTGGTTTGTTATACAGGTTTAGAGTGCAGCAGAGGGGCTGGGTTGTTATACAGGTGTAGAGTGCAGCAGAGGGGCTGGGTTGTTATACAGGTTTAGAGTGCAGCAGAGGGGCTGGGTTGTTATACAGGTGTAGAGTGCAGCAGAGGGGCTGGGTTGTTGTATAGGTGTAGAGAAACACAGAGGGGCTGGGTTGTTATACAGGTGTAGATTGCAGCAGAGGGGCTGGGTTGTTATACAGGTTTAGAGTGCAGCAGAGGGGCTGGGTTGTTATACAGGTGTAGAGTGCAGCAGAGGGGCTGGGTTGTTGTATAGGTGTAGAGAAACACAGAGGGGCTGGGTTGTTATACAGGTGTAGAGAGACACAGAGGGGCTGGGTTGTTATACAGGTGTAGAGAAACACAGAGGGGCTGGGTTGTTATACAGGTGTAGAGTGCAGCAGAGGGGCTGTGTTGTTATATAGGTGTAGGGTGCAGCAGAGGGGCTGGGTTGTTATACAGGTGTAGGGTGCAGCAGAGGGGCTGGGTTGTTATACAGGTGTAGGGTGCAGCAGAGGGGCTGGGTTGTTATACAGGTGTAGGGTGCAGCAGAGGGGCTGGGTTGTTATATAGGTGTAGACAGACACAGAGGGGCTGGGTTGTTATACAGGTGTAGGGTGCAGCAGAGGGGCTGGGTTGTTATACAGGTGTAGGGTGCAGCAGAGGGGCTGGGTTGTTATATAGGTGTAGACAGACACAGAGGGGCTGGGTTGTTATACAGGTGTAGGGTGCAGCAGAGGGGCTGGGTTGTTATATAGGTGTAGACAGACACAGAGGGGCTGGGTTGTTATACAGGTGTAGGGTGCAGCAGAGGGGCTGGGTTGTTATACAGGTGTAGGGTGCAGCAGAGGGGCAGGGTTGTTATACAGGTGTAGAGTGTAGCAGAGGGGCTGGGTTGTGCCATTTATGATGTGGGATTACTTCTATTACAGCATATTGGATGACTGTCATTCATATTCCATTCAGCCGGTTCAATGTAACAGCATAGGTTTAGGCTACTACATGATACTCTTGTTTTCCCCATACCCATCATGAGGTTGCTACAATTTAGCCTATAAATGAAAGTTTACAGCGATGGTGCACAGGTCGAGAGAAATTTAAGTAATCAAGTTGACAGACATTGACAGGTTCAATACCAACAGTTCAGGTACGTTTACCTCAGTATCGTCCAGTGTGCTTCCATTTAAGAAATATTTTTCAACAGAATTGGTGGAATGAATGCAACCACAGTTCACTTTCATAGCAGCAAGATTGTTGTATAATTCCTTTTCGCATATACGCTCACTCCTCCTCTTACCTTTTCCCTTTGCTGGTGGACTTCAGTGCACAACACATCAGCTGTCTGTGACTAAGCTAAAAAAAAGCATATTATAAATGTTAATCGCTACACACAGCCTAGATTGTTGTCACCATATTATCTAATGTCAAGTCAAAGCGTTAGCAAACCCACTACTACCATGCGTACAGTGTGCAGTTAGCAAGCAGTTTAGCAGCTACACCTGCGGGCCCCGTGGCAATACATTCCTAAAACAAAAATACCGTGACTTAGAAGAGTTCTAGTGTTGGATAGCTAGCCATAGCAAGCTAGGTAACATAGCATCCCTCTCTGTTTGAGCCGGGTGTTTGAGTAGGCTAAACTAGCTAGCTGCATTTGCTAGCTAAGTAAGTGAAAGTGAAAAGATATATATGAAATATAGCTCTCTCACTCTCTCTGTTGCTTCTCCTTCATTTTTGAAGAAATTAATTTGTTCAAAACTGTTGAACTATTGTATTTCTCTCTCTTAGAGAGACTACTCACCACATTGTATGGAAGCAGTACTAGTTAGCTGTAGCTTATGCTTTCAGTACTAGATTCATTCTCTGATCCATTTATTGTGTGGACAACATGTCAGTTCATGCTGCAAGAGCTCTGATAGTTGGGAGGACGTCCTCCAGAAGTTATCATCATTACTGTGTAAGTCTATGGAAAGGGGGTGAGAACCACGAGGCTTCTAGGTTTTGGATTGAAGTCAATGACCCAGAGGAGAACGGACACTAGCTGTCCCCCGGGTACACCATGGTCCTACCCTACAGAACGCTGTTGAGGCTATTATAGAACTTCATTACAAAACAGTGTTTTAATCAATTATTTGGTGATGTGAATATATTTAGTATAGTTTTATCTAAAAATTATAACTTTATTAATGTTTCACTATTTTTATTTGTATGAAATTCACTGAGGAGGATGGTCCCTCCCCTTCCTCCTTTGAGGAGCCTCAACTGGTACATATCCCAACCAGAAGCCATGGATAACAGGCAACATCCGTACTGAGCTAAAGGCTAGAGCTGCCTTCAAGGAGCAGGACACAAATCCAGACGCTTATAAGAAATCCTGCTTTGGTCACCGTAACAGCCCTACTCCACACTGCCCTTTCCCACCTGAACAAAAGGAACAGCTATGTGAGAATGCTGTTCATTGACTACAGCTCAGTGTTCAACATGATAGTGCCCTCCAAGCACAGCACTAAGTTGAGGACCCTGGGACTGAACACCTCCCTCTGCAAATGGATTATGGACTTCCTGATAGGCTGCCCCTAGGTGATGAGGGTAGGCAACAACACATCTGCCATGCTGATCAACAACACGGGAGCCCCTCAGGGGTGTGTACTCAGTCCCCTCCTGAACTACCTGTTCACCTATGACTGCATGGCTGCGCATAACTTCAACACCATCATTAAGTTTTCAGACGACACGGCGGTGGTAGGGCTGATCACCGACGACGATGAGACAGCCTATAGGGAGGAGGTCAGAGACTTGGCAGTGTGGTGCCAGGACAACAACCTCTCCCTCAACGTGGGCAAGACAAAGGAGTTTATCGTTGACTACGGGAAATGGGTGGCCATTTCACACCGACAAGGCTATAGTGGTGTGGGTCGAAAGCTTCAAGTTCCTCGGTGACCCATCATGGTCCAAACACACCAACACAGTCATAAAGAGGGCACAACAATGCCTCTTCCCCATCAGGAGGCTGAAAAGATTTGGCATAGGCCCTCAGATCCTCAAGGTCTACAGTTTCACAATTTAGAGCCTCTTGACTGGCAAGAGGCTCTCAATATGGCCCAGTAGATCACTGGGGCTGAACTCCCTGCCATCCAGGAGCTCTATACCAGGTGGTGTCAGAGGAAGGCACAAAAACTGTAAAGGACTCCAGCCACCCAAGTCATAGACTGTTCTCTCCACTACTGCACAGCAAGAGGTACCGAAGTCTGGGACCAAAAGGCACCTGAACAACTTCTACCCTAAGCCATAAGACTGCTGAACAATTAATGAAATGGCTACCCGGACCATTTGTTATTTATTTATTTATTTTAATTGTTTTGCACTGGCTCCCTTGCACTGGCTCTATGCACATTCACTAGACTCTACCCACATACTCACACATACTACACTGACACACCAACACACACGCACACACATGCTCTCACACATGCTCTCACACACGCACATATTGACGCCACACACACACACACACACACACACACACACACACACACACACACACACACACACACACACACACACACACACACACACACACACACACACACACACACACACTTTCACATATGCTGCTGCTACTCTATTGATTATATATGCTGGTTGGCTAGTCCCTTTTACCCTAGCCACATTTACATACTGTATTACCTCATTGACTCGGTAGTAGTTCCCCTTGTATATAGCCTCATTATTGTTTTTATTGTGTTAGTATTTCTTTTTTTAATCTAGCAAATATTTATCTTACTTTTTAACTCTGCGCTGCTGGGAATGGGCTCATAAGTAAGCATTTCACTGTAAAGTATTCGGCTCATGTGACCAATAAAATTAGATTTGTTTCCATAACCACAACTACATGTATGTATTGGTCCAACTAAATATTTGCATCTCTGGAATATTCATGTCAGAGTTAACAGGAAAGCAGACAGAGGTACATCATTTTGTTCCAACCAGTGGTTCCATAGTGGATATCTCACGTGTGGGAGATGGTGAGGAAGAAAATTATTGGGAGAAAAATGTATGGAATCCAATATAGAATTGAGGTAAAGAATAGTGATGCACCGATATCCGATATTTAAAATTTTAGCAGTCTTTTAAGCATTCTAGTATAGTTAAATAGTTAACACACACATGGACGCAGCGGTCTAAGGCACTGCATCTCAGTGCAAAAGGCGTCACTACAGTCCCTGGTTCGAATCTAGGCTGGTACGAATCCAGGCTGGTTCACATCCGGCCGTGATTGGGAGTCCCATAGGGTGGCACACAATTGGCCCAGCGTTGTCCGGGTTTGGCCCGGGTAGGCCATCACTGTAAATAAGAATTTGTTCTTAACTGACTTGCCTAGTTAAATAAAGGTTACACACACACACCACACTGACCAAAAGGTTATTTTGTTAGCATTTACATATGTTCCCATTACCAGTAAAACATAATCAAAACCTATTTCTTTCACTTACTTGCTGTGCTGTTTCGTTGTTCATTTGTTGAGTCGTTTCATTCTCAACCAGGATTAAAAAATAGATACACGTCAAATAACACTATTTGACATCTCAAATAAGCTTGTTGACTAATTAGGACCGGAATATGAGTGTACGTCACATAATAATTTAACGCGTTCATACATTTTTTACATAGCTATTACACATTGATTCCACTATTACACGTATTTCATATGTCACAACGATTCATCGATGTGTATGCTATTATGCTGGTAAAGTTGTCTCGCGCACTTACTGTTTTTGTCATTTAAAAAAAAGCTAGCTCATGGATGCAAACAATGTTCTTCCCCAAAACATAGCAAAATGACAATCTGTTTCGGTAGCTATCGTTAGCAGGCTAACTAAATAGCTAGGTGTCAACATCTAAAATAACCCTAATTTATAAGACAGTTCCTATTTGATTACTGGTGGTCGGACCCATCTATGTGAAGCTAGCCACAATAAGGATTAGCCACAATAGTGGACTTTGCGGTTAGCCTTCAAAATAAAACTATGTCACTGACAGTGATGCAAATGAATACAAATAGTAGAATTATGCCATAATTGATTAGATCATGCTAGACGAGGTTGGAATGAAGTTATATAAAATCAACAAAAGACAACAATTTGTTATTTTGACAAAAATCTGTTGAAATCACACTAGATGTATTATACTTTAGAATTGCATTGGGGGCATACTTATTTCACTGTACAGCCTTACCTTTGGATTATGGATCAATGACATGGGGTATTAGTCTACTTAGTGACACCCAGAGAACATTAGTATCGTAGTTGTTATTGCGGGTCTCTGAAACAACTGTGAATTGAGCCACATTTATTGCCAACCTATGTGTATTGAACACAGAGGAAAAACACTACCAGAGGAAAAACAATACTGCGTGGATGTTTTGGAGTCTGATAACTCTGAGGAGGACGTTGGAAAAAATATATTGGGTATTGAGTAGACTGTTACCCCATTTCATTGATCCCAATCCTTAGGTAAAGCTGTACAGTGCAATATGAATGTCAATACACACAATAGGCTGACTGGGGAGGTGATATCACACAGTCACAATCCCACGATAACAGCTACAATGTTAATATTTGCGTAAACTCTTCAGTTGTGTTCTGTGGGTGTCACCGAGTAGACTGATACCCCAATTCATTGCTTCACATTCCAACCCTGTTTAACAATATCTAGTCTAAATATGGCATGATTCCCCCAATTGTAACCTTCTGCATCACTATCAAAGAAGAACTTTTATTTTGAAGGCAAACCACAAATTCAACCATTGTCCCTAATCCTTATTGTACTAGCTTCATAACACATAACCCGGCCAGGTCAAGCCTCACTAGCCAGTTGAAGCTAGCTGGCTGCTTATAACGTTCGCTTTGGACAACAGGGTTAAGTAGCTGGCTAGCTATTTATTTTCATGAACTAAAGTTCAATTTCAATAGGCAAACAACAAGTGGCTACCTAGCTAATACTTCTTACAAGGATTCCTAAATCATTGCTAAGAATAGTGAAAATGACTGCAGTTTGTACTGGTTATTATTTTCAGGCTGGTTGTATTGGTGCTAGCTAGGTACCAAGCTAAAGCTAGCTAGCTATCCCAGAAGTTGAGGTCGAACAATTAATGCTTTATTACCAACGCGGTACTGTAAACACATCGTTTGTGGCCGGTGTTTGCTTGTTTGCAGACTTTTTTGTACATTTTTGACAGTGCTACTGATAGTGGTGGCGCTTGGCTTGCACATGCAAATTCAGAACACACAACATTCTATAATAGAACTGTGTTATTTGACGTGCCAAATTAAAAGCTTATTTAACGCGTCAAATAGTGTTATTGTCAAATAGTGTTATTTGATGTGTATCTTTTTTGACACGCAAAGACCCAAACGGCGTTCGATAGTATGTCGTGAAGCTAATAGCAGTGACGCTATTACTGTGTAACTCCGGTAGGGCAACATCTGAACAATAACACATTTGGTAACGTTAGTGTGTACCGGTGCTCGACCAGTCGCGAAAGCCAACATCACCCACAACAGAGAACGGTTGATTGTCAAGGGCAATGAATTCCATTGTCTTCGCGTTAATGGATTTCGCCTTTGAGTTGTCTCGCTGAAATTTTCTTACTCTTTCAAATGACTGCTCGACTTGTTGACTGCTCGATTCACACAGCAGACATTGTGCGCTAGGTTAGGAATGCTGTGTTGCACGTGTAGTGCAAAATTATACGTGGTGTCATTACGTCGTTATATAGATATGCATATCAGCTTTGACATTGGTTTTTCACATCGCTGTTAACCTGTTATGGATAGGGGGCAGTATTTTCACGGCTGGATAAAAAACGTACCCGATTTAATCTGATTATTACTCCTGCCCAGAAACTATAATATGCATATAATTATTAGCTTTGGATAGAAAACACTCCAAAGTTTCTAAAACTGTTTGAATGGTGTCTGTGAGTATAACAGAACTCATTTGGCAGGCCAAAACATGAGAAGATTCTGTTCAGGAAGTACCCTGTCTGACCATTTCTTCCCCTTCTTGATTCTCTCTATCCATTACAAAGGATCTCTGCTGTTGTGACACTTCCTACGGCTTCCATGGGCCCTCAGAGCCCGGGAAAAAGCTGAATGACGTAATTCAAAGCCCTGGCTGAAACACACGAGCGCTTTTGCTAAGTGGTCTATCAGCGGACAAAGGGCTTCATGCTCGTGCACGAGTCGACCCCGTGCTGTATTTTCTTTCGGCTGTTTACCTAATTGCAGATTCCCGGTCGGAATATTATCGCTTTTTTACGAGAAAAATGGCATAAAAATTGATTTTAAACAGCGGTTGACATGCTTCGAAGTACGGTAATGAAATATTTAGAATTCTTTTGTCACGAAATGTGCCATGCGCCATGCGCATAACGAGAGTCTTGTCTTTAAAATGCTGTAAAATAGTCATATGTTTGAAAAATTTAAGTTTTCGGATTTTAGAGGAATTTGTATTTCGCGCCACGCCCATCATCTTACATCTAGATGTTCCGCTAGCGGAACACCTGCTCCAATATCCAATGATGGGCGTGGCGCGAAATACAAACTCCTCTAAAATCCGAAAACTTCCATTTTTCAAACATATGACTATTTTACACCATTTTAAAGACAAGACTCTCCTTTATCTAACCACACTGTCCGATTTGAAAAAGGCTTTACAGCGAAAGCAAAACATTAGATTATGTCAGCAGAGTACCCAGCCAGAAATAATCAGACACCCATTTTTCAAGCTAGCATATAATGTCACAAAAAACAAAACCACAGCTAAATGCAGCACTAACCTTTGATGATCTTCATCAGATGACAACCCTAGGACATTATGTTATACAATGCATGCATGTTTTGTTCAATCAAGTTCATATTTATATCAAAAACCTGCTTTTTTACATTAGCATGTGACGTTCAGAACTAGCATACCCCCCGCAAACTTCCGGTGAATTTACAAAATTACTCACGATAAACGTTCACAAAAAACATAACAATTATTTTAAGAATTATAGATACAGAACTCCTCTATGCACTCGATATGTCCGATTTTAAAATAGCTTTTCGGTGAAAGCACATTTTGCAATATTCTCAGTAGATAGCCCAGCAATCACGGCTAGCTATTTAGACACCCAGCAAGTTTAGCCTTCACCAAACTCCGATTTACTATTAGAAAAGTTTGATTACCTTTGGTGTTCTTCGTCAGAATGCACTCCCAGGACTTCTACTTCAATAACAAATGTTGGTTTGGTCCCAAATAATCCATAGTTATATCCAAACAGCGGCGTTTTGTTCGTGCGTTCAAGACACTATCCGAATGGTAAAGAAGGGTTACGAGCACGACGCATTTCGTGACAAAAAAATTCTAAATATTCCATTACCGTACTTCGAAGCATGTCAACCGCTGTTTAAAATCAATTTTTATGGGACCACGCAGCCGTCATACCGCACAGGAAGGAGACGCGTTCTGTCTCCTAGAGATGAACATGCTTTGGTGCGAAAAGTGCAAATCAATCCCAGAACAACAGCAAAGGACCTTGTGAAGATGCTGGAGGAAACAGGTACAAAAGTATCTCTATCCACAGTAAAACGAGTCCTATATCAACATAACCTGAAAGGCCGCTCAGCAAGGAAGAAGCCACTGCTCCAAAACCGGCATAAAAAAAGACAGACTACGGTTTGCAACTGCACATGGGGACAAAGATCATACTTTTTGGAGAAATGTCCTCTGGTCTGATGAAACAAAAATAGAACTGTTTGGCCATAATGACCATAGTTACGTTTGGAGGAGAAAGGGGAGGCTTGCATACCGCAGCATCATGTTGTGGGGGTGCTTTACTGCAGGAGGGACTCATGCACTTCACAAAATAGATGGAATCATGAGGAAGGAGAATTATGTGGATATATTGAAGCAACATCTCAAGACATCAGTCAGGAAGTTAAAGCTTAGTCGCAAATGGGTCTTCCAAATGGACAATGACCCCAAGCATACTTCCAAAGTTGTGGTAAAATGGCTTAACTTTTTAGGGTATAGGGGGCAGTATTTTTGATTTCGGATGAAAAGCGTGCCCAGAGTAAACTGCCTAATACTCGGGCCCAGAGTCAAATATTTGCATATTATTAGTAGATTCGGATAGAAAACACTCTGAAGTTTCTAACACTGTTTGAATGATGTCTGTGAGTATAACAGAACTCATATGGCAGGCAAAAACCTGAGAAAAATCCAACCCGGAAGTGGGAAATCTGAGAATTGTAGTTCTTCTTTTGAATCCCTATCGAAACTACAGTGTCTGTGGGGTCACGTTGCACTTCCTAAGGCTTCCATTGGCTGTCAACAGCCTTTAGAAACTTGTTTCCTCCTTCTCCTGTTACTGGGCAGAGAATAGTAGCTCAGTCAATGAGTGGACTGCCTATGGACAAAGGGCTTGGGTATGTGCGAGTGCGCGGTTCCTACTTTTTCTTCTTGAATGAATACGCTATTGTCCGGTTGGAATATTATCGCATTTTTACATAAAAAATACTCTAAAGATTGATTGTAAACAACGTTTGACATGTTTCTACGACCGGTAATGGAACATTTTGACTTTTTGTGTCTCGAATTGCGCTCGCGCGTTTTGCCTTTGGATAGTGACCTGAACGCACGAACAAAACGGAGGTATTTGGATATAAATATGGATTATTTCGAACAAAAACAACATTTATTGTGGAAGTAGCAGTCCTGGGAGTGCATTCGGACGAAGATCAGCAAAGGTAAGAGAATATTTATAATACTAATTCTGAGTTTAGGTGACCCCGAACTTGACGGGTGTCTGTATAGCTTGCTGTGATGGCGAGCTATGTACTCAGAATATTGAAAAATGTGCTTTCTCCGTAAAGCTATTTTAAAATCTGACACAGCGGTTGCATAAAGGAGTACTGTATCTATAATTCTTAAAATAATTATTATGTATTTTGTCAACGTTTAATGTTGAGTATTTTTGTAAATTCACCGGAAGTCTTTGGTGGGAATACATTTTCTGAACATCACGTGCCAATGTAAAATGCTGTTTTTGGATATAAATATGAACTTTATCGAACAAAACATACATGTATTGTGTAACATGATGTCCTAGGAGTGTCATCTGATAAAGATCGTGAAAGGTTAGTGCTTCATTTAGCTGTGTTTTGGGTTTTTGTGACATATATCCTTGCTTGGAAAATGGCTGTGTGGTTATTTTTGTCTATGTACTCTCCTAACATAATCTAATGTTTTGCTTTCGCTGTAAAGCCTTTTTGAAATCGGACAATGTGGTTGGATTAAGGAGAAGTGTATCTTTAAAATGGTGTAAAATAGTCGTATGTTCGGGAAATTAAAATTATTAGATTTTTGAGGTTTTGTATTTTGCGCCATGCTGTTCCATTGGATGTTGGCCAGGCGTTCCGATAGCGGAACGTCTGTCCTCAACAGGTTGGAGCTTTTCAGATTTATGTTTCCCCAGCATGGTGAAACTTCAGTCTGATAACATAGACTTCTATTCCCGGTGTGGAAACCTAACACAGACTAGTTAGATTGTCTGTGGGAAAATTCAAAGTGATCTGATGGCTTTAACAATAATGCTGGCACTCTTAATGAGCTCTTTTAATCGTAAAGTAACACTAGCCTTCTCTTACAGCCTAATTGATATTTCATTTGAACATTTCTATTTAGGATTTGAATGGCTGTTCTTGCCACAGTGCTCGGCAGAGTCGTTAGGAGTCAGGACTAGCCTGAGGTTCTTATTGAATAAATAGCTGAAACTCAATATGCATCAGTTGTGTTCTAATAGAGTGTGGATTTATGTTTTTACCCTTCAGTAACAGGTTTACTGGAACACACTCATTAAAAGCAGAGATGTTCTCCACACAGTACACTGAGTGTACAAAACACTAGGAATAACTTCCTAATATTGATATGAACCCCCCCCCCCCTTTTCCTCAGAACAGCCTCAATTTGTTGAGGCATGAACTCTACAAGGTGTCGAAAGCGTTCCACAGGGACGCCTCCGCAGTTGTGTCAAGTTGACTGGATGTCCTTTGGGTGGTGGACCATTCTTGATACACATTACACATGGGAAACTGTTGAATGTGAAAAACCCAGCAGCATTGCAGTTCTTTACTCACTCGAACCAGTGCGTCTGGCACATACTACCATACCCCTTTCAAAGGCACTTCAATATTTTGTCATGCCCATTCACCCTCCAAATGGCACGCATACACAATCCATGTCTCAATTGTGTCAAGGCTTAAACATCCTTCTTTAACCTGTCTCCTCCCCTTTATCGACACTGATTGACGTAAATCAATAAGGGATCATAGCTTTCACCTGGATTCACCTGGTCTGTGGAAAATGTAAAGGAAAATGTTCCTAATGTTCTGTACACTCAGTGTATGTAGACACAGATACTCCAATGTCTCCTCTCATACACAGGATCCCAGTACAAACATAAAAGGATGCACACAAAGGTAGTGTACTCATGTGATTCCTCCAATGGATTTCTCTCTGTGAGGTCCCCATCTCCTCAGTCTGAATAAAACCTTAGTTAATTACACCCCAACCTGCCTCACTGGCTTTGTGGAATGCAGCAGAAGATGATGATCCATAGCCAGCCTTGCCTCATCACTGTTCCATTAACTGTGGTGGTGTGTCCCGTCCCTCATTAGGAGGGAGATGGAGGGGTTCTGAGGGTGCTGGATCCCCTCCACGAGTGATCGCTCGGCGGGCCAAACATGGCACAGGCCCCAGCTGCAAACAGACCATCATTTTCTCTTTACAGCCTGATGAATGCTAATGGTCGGACCAGCGTTTGTACACTGGCAGGGGTGGTGGTGGTGGGGATTATGGGGGTATGTACGCAGCGAGGGAAATCTGTAAGACTGGTTAATAGATTTATCTTGCCAACAAGCCTCCTCTTCCTCCTCCCCCTGCATCTGTCCCGAGACCCTGACCACATGACCATTGTCACACTATTCTTTCTTCTTTCTCTCCCTTTCTTTCTCAGACACACAGGAGCTGCTTAATGACTCCGCAGCCATTTGGAGTGAATGGGGGCATCACGCCTGCACCTCTTTGTTGAGTCTCTGTGTACTGTAACGGAATCAAAATGGTTCTCGCTGAATCAACACACCGGAATGCCATTCTAAATTGATATCTGGAGGGTTATCGGTGGACAAATGATATTTTCTAGAGAAACTGAAGAGATAGCAAAAATCTTTTCTCTGGCCATTCTTCTTTCTCACACAGTGCTATGCATCCATCACACAATAAGAAGCTCAGTGTTGGAGAACATCATATCAACATGGCCGCATCACGCAGCAGAGCAGGGGGAGGACAGCACTATAATAACATAGTACATAATAGGAGTGCCTTTTACATGACGAGTTACGAGTGTATAGGGAATGGCAGCAGAACAACACTGGGGAGCACAGTATTACTCATAGCAGAGGGGATCTTGGGAGCACAGAACTAAGCATAGCAGAGGGGATCTGGGGAGCACAGTACTAGGCATAGCCGAGGGGATCTGGGGAGCACAGTACTAGGCATAGCAGAGGGGATCTGGGGAGCACAGTACTAGGCATAGCAGAGGGGATCTGGGGAGCACAGTATTACTCATAGCAGAGGGGATCTGGGGAGCACAGTACTAGGCATAGCAGAGGGGATCTGGGGAGCACAGTACTAGGCATAGCCGAGGGGATCTGGGGAGCACAGTACTAGGCATAGCAGAGGGGATCTGGGGAGCACAGTACTAGGCATAGTAGAGGGGATCTGGGGAGCACAGTACTAGGCATAGCAGAGGGGATCTGGGGAGCACAGTACTAAGCATAGCAGAGGGAATGTGGGGAGCACAGTACTAGGCATAGCAGAGGGGATCTGGGGAGCACAGTACTAGGCATAGCAGAGGGGATCTGGGGAGCACAGTACTAGGCATAGCCGAGGGGATCTGGGGAGCACAGTACTAGGCATAGCAGAGGGGATCTGGGGAGCACAGTACTAGGCATAGCAGAGGGGATCTGGGGAGCACAGTACTAGGCATAGCAGAGGGGATCTGAGGAGCACAGTACTAGGCATAGCAGAGGGGATTTGCTCTGATCAAAGGGATAGGACTTTGATGAATGCTGTTCATTAGGCACACTACAGTGGGTTTAGTAGAAAGAACTTAGGGCTGGGGAGACCGTGAGGAAGAGAGAGCGAGAGCGATGGCAAGAAAGAGAGAAAGAGAGAGATAAGGAGAGGGAACAATAGAAGGAGGTGGGAAGAAAGGGGGAGGGAGGGGAAAGGAGAGAGAGGGCAATGGAAGGAGACAAAGAGAGAGTGAATAACACATTCTTCCAAACACACAGTAATAATAGCATATGAGGATGGAACGGTCAGATACAATACTGCACATTGCATCAGCTTTGACCATTTCACCATAACTGATGACATAAGCAGGAAATATGAGGTCCTTATGATCACCTTTTATTATCTCTGATAGGTGCAACCAGGGGCACAACTTTCACTGGGGACGGGGGGGACATGTCCCCCCCAGATTCTGAAATTGCATTTTTGTCCCCCCCAGTTTGATCATACGATACGATACGAGTCAACGGTGTGGTTTAGGAGCATTCGGACGCCTCCGAGCAGTCCGGTAGGCTGTTTGGAGTGTTAATCCGACTGGATAAAAAAATGATATATAATACTTGTGCCACCCCACTTCTAAAACCAAAGTTGCACCCCTGGGTGCAACAGAAGACCAGTGCCTTTTGCTTCCTACAGCCACCACTGAGGGGAGACAACTCTCTGGTATTAAAACCCTCATGCCTCTATCTCAGACAGGGTCCTTCTCTTCTGTAGTTATATGGCCTGTTGCCGTTTTGAGTGTTAATCTTAAATAAACAGGTAGTTTGTCAATGCGAGAAAGTGGAGCGTCTTAATCTTGTGGCATGAATTATGTGTGGTCATTAAACACAATCACTCGGTGGGCATACACAGCAGTCCTGCCTGGCCTGGCAGCCTGATTGATGGCCGCCTGAATGAGGCTGACAGACACAGAGTGGAAAATGACAGATTACCCTCCCTTCATTAATATCACAGCCCGGATTAGAGTCAACTACCAATGCCTTTCCTTTATGTGAGAGCCTATGCACATTCCCCCCTCAAGAGTCTACACACATATACTATGTATGCAACATATTGTACACATATATGGCATGGGAAACGGTCCAAAAGCAGATTTTCTGTGGCTGTAAGGAATGCCAAACATCAATCTGTATCCTGTGTCTGCAGCAGAAGTGTGCAAATTGATTTGGTATGCCGGCCGCCTACACCTTTGCTGAGGAATAAGGTGTGTGGAAGGAGAACCAGATGTCAGAGGCAGTTCTCTGAAATACCTATGATTCAATTCCAGAGATATGAAAACCATTTCAAGGAAACAGGTCTGGGTTATAAAGAGGAAAGATTTAAGCCCACACAAACCGAGAATCTACAGTTAAGGGTGTTTCTTTCTTCTTCATTCATATAGCAGGCCTCCTTTGAGGGCTTCAATGTGATAATGAAGAACTTTCTGTTACAGAACATATCACCACTCTGTTGATTGTCTACAGAGGAACTCTGTGTTCAATAAGCAGACAACATTCTGCATGCATACACTGATATGATTCTGAGGGGAAATGATTTGTGAAATACATAATAGCGACACGTATGAGATGTGTACATACAGATGTAGGATCTTAATTTGAATCAGTTTGCTACAGCAGGAAAACAATCTTTCAGCAACAGGAAATGTGAATTATGATGTGGATTATAATAAATATAATTTTTTTGTAGGGGCTGATACATTTTTTATTAGGCAAATACAATCTGAAATGTTAAAGTGGAAATTATAAACTGTGCAGGAAAATTCTCAGCAACTAAAGAGTAATCAAATTAAGATCCTACATCTGTAGACGCTAAACTAACCGTTGTGCTTTGCTGAATTTTTTTTTAACGTACATTATGGTATTGACCCGCACAGTTTAAACACACTCAAGACAGTCAAAGAATCAAGTAAAAACAACCCAAACTTGATTTTGTCTTGTCAGACCTTTCAGAAAGAAGAAATACAAGAACATTTGATTCCAAAAACTCTATATTTAAGATTTATTTGCTAAACATATTACCTTTTTCAAAAACAAGCATTTTCTGTTTGGAGTTCATCTTTGAGTGTCTGTGTCAAAGATCTGCTGCTTTCGCACTAAGAGAAGCTTGAGAAAGCTCCTTTTCACCCAAACATCATTATAAAAGTGCATCCAGAATCAGTCAAAACAAAATACATAAAAGACACTTGTTTATTTTGGACCCGTGCAAATATCTATACACATGAACGCCTCCGGGTCAAAATGAACCACAACATCATGTTTGTATACAAAATCTACACAGACATTCCACAACAAATCAGTGTGTCCACATTATGAAGTTAGGTTCATGACCCTAAATGAGGAAAAGTCATTTAATTTAATGGAGAACAAAAGAGGTTCACTAGTATTTTAGGCAACTCAAAAGTGGACATGGGTCAAATTGACCCGCAACATAATATGAGGGCTAAACCAAGGCCAGGGCTTACTTTTGAGTCAGCAGAGATGCTGAGAAGACTGTCTTTTCAGGGAGGAATGTAGACTAGTTTGTATTTCACTGGGTTTTGTTGATAAACATCAGAGGAACACTATGAAAGCAGAGTGACAGGCAATTAGCGTTCCCAGGACTGCTCATAAATTATATATCAATTAGGTGATAACGAGTCACTAGCCAGTTTCAGATGTGCTTGAAGGTTCAGAGGCATTGACATGAAGTAAATGTCACAGGGAAGGCTTATGTGTAATGTTAGGAAGACTGGTTCTAAAGAGCATCTTAGCATCAAAGCAATGCAAAGTATGGGGGACTGGGGGTGGTGGTCTCAAGTGTTGGTTGTCACAGTGCTTATTACTCCCAATCTTGAGGGTGCTGGGTAATCATTTTAAGATTAAAATGTGTGAATTCTCCACCTGGTCAATTCATGTCGGCATGACAAAACATTGAGGTGAGGGGAATTTGTGTGTCTTTCATTGGTGAAAAAGATGTCTTGGTATTTTCTTTTGTAAATGTTGGAATTATGGGAGTATACATGACAAAATATGTTCGTTAAAAAGAGGAAAGGGAGAGCTTCTGAGTTGCTAGGTCAAGCCACAAGGTAATTAGCATTGAGGGGATGGTTGTCACATGAAATGTAGAGTTGGTTGTCACTATCAACTCCATTATTGTTCAGGGACATTGCCACTGCCAGTATACTGTAAATCCCCAGCTCTTTTGGGCTGTTGCTGTTGCTCTCTTCCCAGTAAACACCAACACCTTTGGCCTACATATCAAAATGTATAGGGAATATGGAGGGTGTTTGGGAAGACTTCGCCGAGACATCAGAATAGAATGTTGATGCCTGACCAATGTATAAACTGTAGAATTTAGAATGGAGGTATTCTAAATACATCTGTGAGACGTCTTGCCAATTAGCAAATTATGTCTAAACGGCATCTTCCCGATGCATCATCTGTCCATCCGTTGGGCAGAGGTATCTGTGCTCTCTCTCACAGACATATTTTTTCTGTCGCATACCCACACATAAACACATGCATGTGCAAACACGTATACACACATTTACTCAAAATGTAATATGTTGTTCTTGAGGCATAAACCCTGCGATGGGGCTGGTTGTCACAAGTGGACAGAATGTGTTTGATGGCTTATAACTCCTTGTTGGAATAAGATATGAGGATAATAAGGGTCCCTATTTCAACCAAAGACCTTGGTATTTCTATTCATGTCGAAAAGAGTCTTGTAAGATGTACTGGTCCTGAGAAATACACATGTGAGTAAAAAGTGCGACAACCAAACCGTCTCCCCTAGAGTTGAAGTCCCTGGTAGTCCTATTGGGCCTTCTGTGGTCATACGCAAAACACATATAATGTGACATTGAAATATAAAGATCTTATTCCAGTTGGCTGTGTAGTTTGATAAACATGGCTTCCAAGGCTACAACAGCCCTACATGTTAATATGCAAGTCTTTAAACCATGCTTTCTAAAGAATGCTGCTGTGTATTGAGACAGACTACAGACATTCCCCCACATGCACCCCTTTCAACAGAGTCTCATCCCTACACACATGAAATACACAAAACATGCCTACCCTGCTCTAACCGGAGGTAGATGGCCTGGGAGAGAACTGAGACAGTACAGGGGGTAAAAAAGAGAGACATAGAAAGCTGAAGTCAAAAGCCCCCTGTTTGGCTGCCTGGGAGGAGGCCAGTCTTCGAGGTGCTTTGATTTACACCATAAAGGCTTCCCTGTTCCTTTGACTGAGATTACTCCTTTTATGACAAAAGGGAGGGCCTCTGCCAGTATGGAAGGATAGCTCCGTGTACTTCTCCATGCTCACAATTAAGGTAGTCTTTTCTCCCTTTATTCTTAAAGGGCATCTCTCGAGTGATAAACTCAAAATGCAGAGTGGTTTTGAAATCTACTCAAGTGGTTTGAAAGAGATGGAGAATAGAATAATGAAATGGAGAGGGGGAAAGACAGTGAGGGGAAAACAGTGTCTCTTTTTGAAACATCTTCACCCAGTTTAGATCCTCTCTGATAATCACAATTCCACTTCTACTGGCAGATAGAAGGTAAAGCTGGATGGTGATAGACTAATCATTCTTTGACTGGTGCTTCTAAAAAACAGACCATCACATACTCATACAAAAGAAGATACCAAAAGGGTTCTTCAGCTGTCCCCATAGACCAGTATTAGATAGAATGTCCGCCTGTGGAGAAAAAAACCTGTGGTTACCCCATTGGCTCCCCATTGGCTCCCCATTCTCTCACAGCAAATACTTGACCTTTTTTAAACACATATTTCTTGCAGTCTGCTTGTTTTAGTGAATTACACAACTACATTTTAGAAAAGTACAACATGTATTATTTTTTCTCATGATATCCAGTTGGTAGTTAGTCTTGTCCCATCGATGCAACTCCCCTACGGACTCAGGAGAGGCAAAGGTCGAGAGCCATGTGTCCTCCGAAACACGACCATGACACACTGCTCGCTTAACCCGGAAGCCAGCCGCCCTAATCCGGACAACACTGGGCCAATTGTGCACCACCTCATGGGTCTCCCAGTGATGGCCGGCAGTGACACAGCTTGGGATCGAACCCGGGTCTGTAGTGACGCCTCAAGCACTGCAATGCCTTAGACCGCTGCGCCACTCGGGAGGCCAAGTAGGACATATAAAAATTACTTTTAAACATTGCCTTCTCCCTAGCGTTCTCATGCTTCCCTCACGCCCCATTTCATGACGATGCTAGCAGCCACTTGAGTGAGTGAGTGCTAGTGGCAGTTGCTACTGACTGGAACATTAAGCTAGCCAACACCAACAACACAAACAAAGAGACTATACAGCTACAGGTAGTGAGTGGAGTTACAAATGGACAAGTTAAATGTCTTACCTGTGATGAAATGTTTTCCACACACATAGCTACGTGTAGCCTACTTGGACACCAGGTCCCCACATTTTCCACTCTCCCACACTGAATAGCCACAGGGCTCTTTTCAGAGGCTCTATTTACCTATGTGGGAGCATTGCGAACTGTAGGTCAGGATTTCTTACCTGGCTACATGTACATTGAACAACACAGTAGCATTTCAGCATGTTTTGTTATTTCTGTATAACAAAAAAATCGATGACGAAGTTGCCTCTTTTACAATGGGGGTCAATAGGAAAGAATGTTGGTTTTCCCCAATTTGTGGGTGTGGTCAAGGGGAATTATGTGAATATCGACTGTGACTATAGGAGAACCCTTTAGGGGTCCAGATAGAACTCTTTTGGGTTCCATGTAGAACCCTTTGTGGAAAGATTTCTACATGGAACTCAAAAGGGCTCTCCTATAGTCACAAACCCAAACATTTTTTTCAATGGGTTCTCCTATGGGGACAGCCGAATAACCCTTTTAGGAGTGTAGAGTGGAGTAAGGTCTTTAGAATGTCATACATTCAACATGCCATACTATTCAACAGCACTCTCCAGTTTCCTACAATTATGATTTACATTGTTTTGGTCAAACAATAAGATGACTAACATAACCTTCCTATCTCACCTTCTTAGTCCCTTTACTTTCTCCTTTTACTTTTCATGAAAAATAAATATTGATAACATGCAGTAATGCTTACTAAGTGCCCGGCTCATGCCCTTGACCATGTTGAAGTACCATTGAATGCTCTCTCAGACTAGCACTGAAAACCCTCTTTGAATCCCTCTACAAAGACAGGCTATCTTGATCCAATAGCATCAGCTGGCTCTGCTACTGTAGAAAGCCCTTCCTTCCTGTTGGACAGCTTAGGAAACTGCTGTCTTGTGTCTTAGCCACGGTACACACAGTGAGCACACAGTGAGCACACAGTGAGCACACAGTCAGCACACAGTGAGCACACAGTGAGCATACAGTGAACATGCACCAGTTTAATTAAGAGAAAAATGTGTGAAGACTGGCGTCCTGGCATGGCAGGGTGGGGGGCTGTTTGTGAGGACCCTGTCGGGCTGGAGGTGGCTCGCTGTGTTAGGTCTACACCTGTCCTGCTGCTCCTGGCTGATATCTACCAGACAGAACCCAGGGAAGTGGGTCCACAGCACCGGCATCACCAGTACCTCAGACACACACTGAGACGCACACTGTGAGCCCTGTGTGAGGCTGTGGTCACCCCTGTCAGACCACAGAGGCCTGAGTGAGACTGGGGTCACCCCTGTCAGACCACAGAGGCCTGCGTGAGACTGGGGTCACCCCTGTCAGACCACAGAGGCCTGCGTGAGACTGGGGTCACCCCTGTCAGACCACAGAGGCCTGAGTGAGACTGGGGTCACCCCTGTCAGACCACAGAGGCCTGAGTGAGACTGGGGTCACCCCTGTCAGACCACAGAGACCTGAGTGAGACTGGGGTCATCCCTGTCAGACCACAGAGGCCTGAGTGAGACTGGGGTCACCCCTGTCAGACCACAGAGGCCTGAGTGAGACTGGGGTCATCCCTGTCAGACCACAGAGGCCTGCGTGAGACTGGGGTCACCCCTGTCAGACCACAGAGGCCTGCGTGAGACTGGGGTCACCCCTGTCAGACCACAGAGGCCTGCGTGAGACTGGGGTCACCCCTGTCAGACCACAGAGGCCTGCGTGAGACTGGGGTCACCCCTGTCAGACCACAGAGGCCTGAGTGAGACTGGGGTCATCCCTGTCAGACCACAGAGGCCTGAGTGAGACTGGGGTCATCCCTGTCAGACCACAGAGGCCTGCGTGAGACTAGGGTCACCCCTGTCAGACCACAGAGGCCTGCGTGAGACTGGGGTCACCCCTGTCAGACCACAGAGGCCTGAGTGAGACTGGGGTCATCCCTGTCAGACCACAGAGGCCTGCGTGAGACTAGGGTCACCCCTGTCAGACCACAGAGGCCTGCGTGAGACTGGGGTCACCCCTGTCAGACCACAGAGGCCTGCGTGACAGTGCCAAACCCATTGGAGACATACTGTGTTGAATCTGAAACTGAATCTGAAACACACACTGATCTTCACAGAGACTAAGTTGACAGATAAAACCTGTCATTCAGTCTTTCTTGTTCATCCTGTCCAGAACTATATCTAGGACTTTCAGACATACCTTCGCATTAAGATTATAGAGTGTCACATCTTGAGATATGTATCCAGGATTAAGTATTGCAGTGTGACAACGACACGAGACAGTAGCAATCTACTGTAACCGATACAGATCATAAGACATTCCCTTTCAGTTCTCTCTAAATCTCTGGTGTCTTAAAGCTCTGTGAGCTGAGCTGCAGTATTGTGTCTCCATTCATTCATTGGGTTGTAAGCCCATATTGAGGAGTAATCCACGGGCTGAGCAGTCATATTGAGCGCTGCTTGATTACCCAGCCAAGCCTATCTGAGGAGGTTTGAGGCTTTTAGCTCCTCTCTCTATGGTCTGCCTACAGGGTCAGATAGGGAAGGAGGAGACTCAGGCATTCATGACGCCCAGTAGCAGACTGAATAATATCAATATTATCCATACTAGGCACAATATCACAGTCCACAGGTGAGGATGAAGTTGTGGGGAACTCTGATTAGCTGCCAGTTGTTGTTCACTCAGCAACAAAAAAGACAGCAGGGGCCACACACACTACTGTTTACGCAATAATGTATACTACACACACATGCATGGATGCATGTACACACACACAGATGGACACGCACACATTTCTGTGTATATGGCAGACTGATTGGCTTGTTCTGCATGTATCATTCATAATTCTGGCTGTCGGAGAAAGAGATTCTACTGGGGAAATTCCCTACAGTAGGATGGCAGCAGGCTAAATCGTGGTGAGGAGCATTACCTCAGAAAGGTAACTGGCCGGCTCTCAAACAGGGACTATTAGCACTGGAGTGTGGCCAATGATACGGAGGCCCCCAGGGGACCCAGGGAGAGAGGGGTTGGAATGATGACAGCCACCACTCTCCATCTACGTGTGCTTCTGCTCAACTGAGCCGGGAAATGTAAGACACTGAATACACAGACACATTTGCATGTCCATCCGTATATTCCTAATTTGAACATTAGGTTTCATGGGTAATATCTGAAGCCAATCTGGGATTTCTCTGTCATTCTCTTTAAGAACTGGAGCAGTTACTTTAGCACACACAGGAGTAGTTACATTAGCACACACAGGAGTAGTACCATTAGCACACACAGGAGTAGTTACATTAGCACACACAGGAGTAGTTACATTAGCACACACAGGAGTAGTTACTTTAGCACACACAGGAGTAGTACCATTAGAACACACAGGAGTAGTTACATTAGCACACACAGGAGTAGTACCATTAGCACACACAGGAGTAGTTACATGAGCACACGCAGGAGTAGTTACATGAGCACACGCAGGAGTAGTTACAGTAGCACACACAGGAGTAGTTACATTAGCACACACAGGAGTAGTCACATTAGCACACACAGGAGTAGTTACATGAGCACACACAGGAGTAGTTACATTAGCACACACAGGAGTAGTTACATGAGCACACACAGGAGTAGTTACATGAGCACACACAGGAGTAGTTACATTAGCACACACAGGAGTAGTTACATGAGCACACACAGGAGTAGTTACATTAGCACACACAGGAGTAGTTACATGAGCACACACAGGAGTAGTTACATGAGCACACACAGGAGTAGTTACATTAGCACACACAGGAGTAGTTACATGAGCACAAGCAAATTCCAACCTGAACAGAATACAGATTAAGATCCAATATTATCTTAACAATATCTATCATGGTGTGGTCATACGTCTACATATTTCATATTACCATCAATATAAATAACAGTTGAATGCCCTGTACATGTGGTTAGTCATCCAAAGTTGTTTTACCCATTGAAATTCAATGACAATGATTACCCTTAAAAAGAGCAAGGACAATCCCAAGAGATGAAAAAAATCCTGTACAAATGATTAAACTAACGAAACCTGCGGAGGTTATACTGTATGTACCCTTTCCGGAAAATGATGTCCCACAACTTCAGGAACTTTGGGTGAAAAACCTGTGGTGAGATGTGATTTTTGTGCTGGTCCCCTGCTGCAGTGCTACAGATGCCAGCTAACATGGTGCACGGTGCACCTTGTCAAGCTCTAAGTACAACACCTGCACCACATTCACACCGCTTTATCTCCATCAGCCAGTCCTGCGCTTCAACAAACAACCTGTAATCCTCTTAACTTAATATACAACACCACGCAGACACAACAGAACACACATTAACACTAACCATAGTTAGTGGGTAAATAACCTCATACATTTTCATATGATAGGATTTATTTATTTATTGTGTAAACACCAGCATTGTCTTTCCCAAGATGGATGAAAGGGAAACTAAATCCTGGGCTTTAGGGATGCAGAGCTGTAACTTTCGAAGGCTGTTTCGCACGCACATGTTTGATGTGGATTTGAGAACTCAATGTCATGGTGTGGGTCAGTGTTCCTATCCATTCCTCACACATGCTCAGGAGACACAGGAGTGTGTGTGTCACTGGTGACCTTGACTGTCTCGTGACTGTCTTCTTGCTGTACCAGACCGACACTGGCTTTGATTAGTCGTAATTAATGCTCTCACATCTTGTGGGGGTCCCCTCTCCCTCTATCACCCTTCTCCAATTCTACCTCTAATTGTCTTCTACCTCAAAGCTTCTTCTCTCTTTCTCCTTCTCGCCCTTTCATATCGCCGTTTTTCTGTCTCTCTTTACTTAACCAAGCGGTGTATTATTGATTATCTGACATTTTTCCCACTTTGGTGCGTTGAAAATACTCTCCATCCCTTCCCTAGTCTAACTTCCTCCAGCCGTTCGTCTGTCAGGGTTGATACGGACGGGTCTCTAACTGTCACCTTCAGTTTTCCCTCCTTTAGATCTGGTTTCCATAATAACCTGTGTTGTTTTCTTGGAACCTGAGCAAAGGAAGTCCCCCAGCATGATGCCTAACCAGCACCGGCTGTCCCAGGACTCACACATCACATACTCTACAAACAACACAGGAAGAGAGAAAAATAAACAGTTGGTGAGAAACGGGCTCTTCAATCACCAACGACAGATGTGAGACAGAGAGATACACATAGGGAGGGAGATGGAGGTGTAGGAGTTTTAGCATGATTACATTTCAAGAACATCTCAGAGTTGGGGACAAGAGGCAAAAAAGTATTACCTACAGTAATGCTTAGAGATGTGCATAGACTTCAGGAAGTGAACAACACCTACCTCTGCAACATCTATCAGAGGTCAGAACATAGAGATTGTAGAGGAATACAAATACCTGGGTGTCCTCTTGGACAATAAGCTTCAGTGGAGTAAATGTACAGACCTGATCTACAAAAAGAGTCAACAGAGACTGTACTTTCTCAACAAGCTGGGATCTTTTAATGTAGACTACTATATTGACTCTGTTTTACAAATCTTTCATTGAGAGTATTTTAACTTTTTGTATTGTTTGTTGGTTTGGCAATGCCACTGTCAGCCAGAGAAATATGTTGAGAATGATTATCACCACAGCAAGCAAGATAGTTGGAGTCAAACAGACAGGCCTGGATGAGATCTTCGCAAAGCTCACAAAATAATTTTAGACCCAAGCCACCCCCTGTACCCGGACTTTGAACTACTCCCCTCTGGGTGCAGGTATAGGACACCCCTCGGCAGGAAAAACACAACTAGACAATCATTTGTGCCAGGTGTGATATCCCTCCTAAATAGCTTGGTCTAATGTTCCCATTGATCCAGTAAGGCCAGCAGGCTAGTCTCTTTTTATTGGTATGTAACTGTTATGAAAGTTGTATTGTCAATATTTTTTGTATTTAAACCCCACTTTAAACGTGTACATGACACTGCAAAAAAAAATCCCCATGGGGACAATAAAGTCCGTAAAGTAAATCAACATGCCTGCCTGCCTGATACCACTGGACCCAGAACTACCGGCCTGGCTCTGGGTCAGATTACCCAGACTGAACCATGATGACTGGCCAGTACTCACTGTCCTGTTCCCAGCCAGCCAGCCAGCCAGGGCTCTGCTGTCAACACCAGCCCATTGACTGTGGCACTGCCCTGAGTCCAACCCCCCCACCCCTACCCCCCCCCACCCCACCTACTCCCCAACCATCCTCTAGTTCCCCTGGCCAAGGACAGAGAGCAGCTGCCTGTTAGGGAGAGGGCCATGTCCAGCCATTATCAGTCCCAGCATGGGGCAGCAGGGCAGGGCAGGGGATCCATCAGTCTACTCTCTGCACACCGCTCTCTGGACCCACATTACCCACATCTCCTCTCCCATCTCTGCCCAGCCTAAACCACCCAGACAACACCACACCAAGGGATGTCATCTCTATCTGTTTCTGAACTGATGTCAGATTTATATTTATGAGCAAATTTTAATTCATCTGGATATATATCCTATTGGATGCATGCTGTCAAATATGTGTCTGTGAATGTATGTGTTGGGTATGTGTACATGTTGGTGCCTGTCCTTTTAAATGCCTTTAATCACCCCTTTTTTCAGTAGTGACAATCTGCAATCCTACCAGCTGCCTTGAAAAAGATATACATTTTCTATATCTGATACAGACTGATTCCATGTTTTGGTGCAGATGGTAATATGGGACAGTGTGTGAATTTGAAGAAAGGAATATGCTGGTTTGTGTTTTGTGGTGTGTCTGTGTGTGTAACATAATCTAGGGGGATGGGCTTGTGTGTGTTTGTGTTTGTATGTGGAATTGAGGTGGCAGGGGGCATGAGGGAAAGGTGTGTGTGTGTGTGTGTGTGTGTGTGTGTGTGTGTGTGTGTGTGTGTGTGTGTGTGTGTGTGTGTGTGTGTGTGTGTGTGTGTGTGTGTGTGTGTGTGTGTGTGTGTCATATCTGGGGACAAGGGTATGAACATAGAAACATCATCTTCTTTCCTGCTGCAATTATGCTCAGCAAGCAAGTGGTCTAGTTAAATGATTTAGACCCCAAAACGCTTTCAGCTCAGCGCCATTGGACCAAACAGCAGATTTGGTTTCCACCCAGGTGATAACCAGGGATGGCTCCATCACCTCCACTTTTATGCTCTTTCTAGTTGTGTTTTCATCCATTACTAGACAGCGTATGTGTGTGTATGTCTGTCCCTGCCTGCATGCACCCATGTGTATGCATGTGAGGAGTGGGGGATGTGATGTGTTTTTCCAGCCCCTCATAGAAGCAGTGGGTCTTGCCCTGGGTCTTTGTACTATACACCAGGCCCTGCATGTGTGGCTTTCCGGCCCGTGAAGAGGGCTGCTGGGGCTGTTAATCCCACATCTGTCAGGGCCCTGGGGGACCAGAGAGCCCAGTGGAGGGGCCAGAGCAGCCCCTTCATCCCCCTACCTGCACACACAGCACACAAGGGCCCAGCGTGCAGCTTGGAGGGGAGGACTACTGGTTATTCCCTTCAGCAGTATACAGCTCCTCTATCAACACTCTTAACACTCTCTTAACTCTACCTCTGGCCAACAACCATGTGCTCTTCCACCCCAATCAGCTTCAATTCTGAGGTAGAGTGCATTTAATGATCCAAATTCTGAAATAATTCTAAAAGCGCAAAGAAAACGTGACTAAAATGAGATGTGACTAAAATTCAATGCAAAACAGTCCAGACGATTTTTTCATTCTTAGACATAAACAACAATTTAAGTGAATATTTTGTGGTTCTAACCCCAATTAAAAAATAATCAAGAAATTTGCTTAGGCAAGCAAAACAATTAGACAGAATTCCAATAGCATAATTAAAATCATAAGACTTGAGAGTTGAAAGGAGTAATCTTGAGACAGTAGCTCTGTATTATTCAGCACTCTCACACTCAAATGAGCAAAGCAAAGAGCTTCAATTTACTTACCCATGTTGCCACTGATTTCACACCCCACTTAAATGGAATAAATACATCTGGAAAATGTTAAACTAATCAAGGCTGTTAAATTATGCAGGAAGGTGTGCAGTGTGGCTGACAGGCCCATCCCCTGGAAGAAAGGAGGGGGAGGAGGCGGGAGATTTTAATCCCCAATCTGTGATTCATTTGATGATATAAAATGGAGGACAAAAGACCAACCATTGTCGACTCGCTGCTCCATGTTAGACCCACATCTAAAGCACTGATGGTCCCCTATGGAGAGACTGATAAAAACACAGCTTGGATCAGAATACAACAGTCATGTGACTTTCAGCATGTAGGGGACATTAAGAGTCATTATAAAGGTTTTGTATAATTTCAGCCAGTAGTTTTGAAAGTAGCACTCACGAGCCATAATGTGACCCAAAAATGGTGCACAATTGTGTACGACGTCATCCATTTCATATGATATGTTAGGTGCTGTAAAAAATTAAATAAAACATCCTGCAATTTGTATTATATGTTAAGAATTTGTAAGTGCTTGACCCTTCGCTTATTTTCGAAAAGGCTATACACGAGTTATGTTCCGGGTCAATTAGTACAGGAAGCATGTCAAGATCATAAATACTGTAGATGATTTTAACCACCAAAAATGTATTTTCAGTCACTGAGAATATCCTCTTTCAAATACTTTCCTTCCTGAGTTGATAGATTCAACTGTTCCAAATTTAGAGCCAAATGTTTGAATACTGTACCAAAGTCGTAAATCAATCAAAATATGACATTATGACATTTATGTCATTTTTTCCTTTTTTGTTCTTCAAATTTCAGATCACTGTCCCCCGGCCTCTGAACATCACAGAGAAAACATACATATATCCTTGTGATCATCATGGTTAGATCTTTACTGAACAGAATACCATTGGTTTCTAGCAGGTCAAGTACACAGTCAACTATAGGTCAAGTACAGAGTAGTGTTTTTTGTTGTTGTTTTGCAAGGTTATTATTCCTACCTGGAGGATTAGATTCAACAGGGTGAATATCTACAGTGGGGGAAAAAAGTATTTGATCCCCTGCTGATTTTGTATGTTTGCCCACTGATAAAGAAAGTATCAGCCTATAATTTTAATGGTAGGTTTATTTGAACAGTGAGAGACAGAATAACAACAAAAAATATCCAGAAAAATGCATATTCTCGTTTCTGGGCAAGAGTAGTAACCAGTTTAAATCGGGTACGTTTTTTATCCGGCCGTGAAAATGCTGCCCCCTAGCCCCAACAGGTTAAGAGTGTGCTCCTAATCTCAGCTCGTTACCTGTATAAAAGACACCTGGAAGCCAGAAATCTTTCTGATTGAGAGGGGGTCAAATACTTATTTCCCTCATTAAAATGCAAATCAATGTAGAACATTTTTGACATGCGTTTTTCTGGATATTTTTGTTGTTATTCTGTCTCTCACTGTTCAAATAAACCTACCATTAAAATTATAGACTGATCATTTCTTTGTAAGTGGGCAAACGTACAAAATCAGCAGGGAATCAAATACTTTTTTCCCCCACTGTATGTCAGATTGCTGTTAGAGCATAGCCTGGATGACTGCTCACTCAGTTCATGGCCTGACTCTTTCCATAAATGTTGGGCATCCGTGTTTAATTTTGGGGATTTGTTGGGTCCTCTGACTGGGTGTATTGTCTTGTTTACAACAGTTGAGTTGCGGCAACATGCATCAAATTAGCATCAGCATTCTTGGAGGAAATACACACACACGATTGCATCATGTCGGCCTGGGACTCATCTAACAAGAGAACAGACCCTGGTAAAACATTTTCGGAAGATGATTTAACAATCTGCAAGAGAATGTCTGCGCATATCATAAACCCAACAAAGATAGAAATAAGATTATCCTCAGGGAGTGTAATTATGGAAATCCTAACTAGAGATGTCTACTCAATTATTCCTTTTTCCTCTTCACAGAACATAATGTATGAAAGCCTAGGTCAAGGTATTCCAAGGTGCTGATGAATGCTTGATATGGTACTAAATATCAACAATGGAATATATTATCATTAACATAATAATGTAAATGAGTTGCCAGTAGTGCCATCCCCCTAGCTTCGCCTATATCCCACAGTGTTGCCCTGGCCTGTCTTCCTCTTTGCTCAGTAACTGTCCACTGGCTGTCTGATGATCACCAAATTGGCTGATCACTCCATGAGCAGGTGCTGGGTGTTGGTCTGAGAGCTAATGCAAACCTGCACTGAACAAATGGTGTAAACTACTGTACTGATGCCATATTACTATGATCACAATGTAGACTGATTCCCCTCACCCCTGGAGCCCAGGAAACACTGTTTACTGGTGCTACCAAACACAGGCAAACAGAGTAAAGAAATAAAGTGGCAGACAGAACAAAGCTAAGAGAGAGAGAGAGAACGAGAAAGGCGCTGCTTACATTGCTGTGATGGACTGTATGGATTTTTCTAACGCCATATTCCCAGACAAGCTCGATAAAACCACTGCGGTTTGAGGGCGATGGGATTTTCCCTCATGTCTGTATTTATGACTGTTTCTCTGACCATGGAGAGTTAATAAAGTAGCAATACATTTTGTATGTAAATAAAAATAAATAAAAAGAAATGATCTGACCTCCCATCCCGTTCCCCCAACCCCATCCAGCATGTCTCCATCCAACCACCCTCCGCCCGGAAACCATGTTCTACCCCACACCCACCCCCCCAAAAAACTCTCCCCATACCACCCCTTCCCCGTGGGCCTGAAAGTAAAGAAAGTAAAAAATAGAAACATATGTATAAGGAACAAAAATATAAACGCAATATGTACAGTGTTGGTCCCATGCTTCATGAACTGAAATAAAAGATCCCAGAAATATTCCATACACACAAAAATAGTATTTCTCTCAAATGTTGTGCACAAATCTGCTTACATCCCTGTTAGTGAGCATTTCTCCTTTGCCAAGAGAATCTATCCACCTGACAGGTGTGGCATATCAAGAAGCTGATCAAACAGCATGATCATTACTGTGCTAGGGACAAAAAAAGGCCAATCTAAAATGTGCAGTTTTGTCACAACAGAATGCCACAGATGCCTGTTGAGGGAGCATGCAATTGTCATGCTGCCTGCAGGAATGTCCACCAGAGATTTTGCCAGAGAATTGAATGTTAATTTCTCTACCATACGCCACTAAAACATCGTTTTAGTGTATTTGTCAGTACGTCCAACCGGCCTCACAACAGCAGGCCACGTGTAACCACGCCAGCCCAGGACCTCCACATCCGGCTTCTTCACCTGTGGGATCATCTGAGACCAGCCAACCGGACAGCTGATGAAACTGTGGGTTTGCACAAACAAAGGATTTCTGCACAAACTGTCAGAAACAGTCTCAGGGAAGCTCATATGCGTGCTAGTTGTCCTCACCAGGGTCTTGACCAGACTGTAGTTCGGCGTCGTAACTGACTTCAGTGGGAAAATGCTCACCTTCGATGGCCACTGGCACACTGGAGAAGTGTGCTCTTCATGGATGAATCCTGTGTTCAACTCTATGCAAAGGAGATGTGTCACGCTGCATGAGGCAAATGGTGGTCACACCAGATACTGACTGTTTTTTTTAAGTATCTGTGACCAACATATGCATATCTGTCTTCCCAGTCATGTGAACTCAATTGATTAGGGCCTAATGAAATTATTTTAATTGACTGATTTCCTTATATGAACTGTAACTCAGTAAAACCTTTTAAATTGTTGCATGTTGTATTTATATTTTTGTTCATTCCGCCAGCTTATTAGGTACGCCACCCCATTCACAAAAATGGATCGCTCCTACAGACAGAGTTAATTGTCCGTATATAAAGCAGGCAGACAGGTATCGAGGCATTCAGTTACTGTTCTATTGAATGTTAGAATGGGCAAAATGAGTGAACTAAGCGACTTTAAGCATGGTATGATCCCCAGTGCCAGCCACACCGGATCCTGTATCTCAGAAACGTCCGCCCTCCTGGGCTTTTCACGCACGACAGTCTAGGGTTTACAGAGAATGGTGGGACAAGCAAAAAACATCCAGTCAGCAGCAGTCCTATGGGTGAAAACAGCTAATTGATGAGAGAGGTCGAAGGAGAATGGCAAGAATCGTCCAAGCTAACAGTTGGGTCACAAACAGACAAATAATGGCGCAGTGGTGTGGAGAACGGCGACTCGGAATGATCCTTGTCACGGATGGGCTATTGCAGCAGACGACCACACCGGGTTCCACCCCTATCAGCTAAAAACAAGAAGAAGCGGTTCCAGTGGGTAGGCAATCGGAAACCCTGGACAACTGAGGAGTGGAAAAACATCACCTGGAACATGACAGCGAGTTCAGTTTACTTGAGTGGCCTGTGCAGTCCCCAGACCTCAACCCAATCGAGCATCTTTGGGATGAGATGGAACGGGCTGTTCACAGCATGAATGCCATTGCATCAGAAAGGACCAGCATCCCTGTGGAACATTTACGACACCTTGTATAATAACCCGAAGAATTCAGACTGTTCTGGAGACAAAGGGGGGTCCGACCCGGTACTAGATGGGTGTACCTAATAAACTGGCCTAAATGTATATATAGTGTATACTAAGTGTATATATGTGTTGGACTTTATAGTTTGTTTATTTGTATGTGTCCCAACACATATTTGTATCTGTTGGGATTTAGCCAATATTATTATTTACAGAGTCAAGTGTATTTGACCAGGCCTCAATTGTTCCCTGACTAGCACTATTGATTCTCACTGTTGATCATTGTAATGTTGTAACTTCATATAGTAGCTGTATCCTCTGGGAGAGCGTGAGGTGATTGCCATCTAAGAACCAACATATTTTTTTGCGGCAGTGTTGCCTGCCCACAGTAATTGTCTCTGATTGATTGAGAGATTCAAGGAGCTATCATCATTAAGTAACATAGTCGATGCAAAGCATTGCGTATTTACATTCATGCACTTCAAAACTATTTTCTTAAACTTTGTCCCAGAAGCATTTAAACTGCAGGGCACTTCCACATCATTTGAAGGACTGTGCCTATTTGATTTAGGGGACACAGTGAACAGTTGGGAGTTGGAGCCAATTTCGTCATAAAATGTTTCCTTGGTGTTAAATACAGTCTGTGAACAAACTTAATATGTATAAATTGATGATTCGGATTACGTGATGTAAAGGTTATATTTTTCCATATTCTGTTCCAGTTAAAGGGTTGTTCAGATTCACTTACATCTGTGGACCATACTTTTTAAATGCCTACCTCAGAATATGAGCCTTCCAAAAGTTGTTTATATATTATAGAGATCAGTCCTTTCAGGAGCCCAGATAATGTATTTATAAATCCCCTTATTGGATGGTTCAGTAGATGGGTTTCCCAGGGGACTCCATAGGCCAGCATAGCTGACCTGTTGTAAATATCAACAACATATAAAATATTACCAACAAGAGCTGAATACGAGACACAATAATATACTAACTGGCTGAAAAGCTTTATGTCCAATAGTTATTTCATTGGACAAAAATATTGAATTAGCCCTTGGTTTTGCCGGTGAGCCAGATGAAGGTTTATAAGGTTGATGCTGTAGTGTTAAATATGTCTCAGAGGCCAATGGAAGCTTAAACAAGACAGAGAGATGGTTCAGGAGAGGCAACCACAGAGGAGGCATTAGAGTTTCCACCCACACAAACATAAACACAAAGTCAATGTATCACACTGGTACACAGGCACACACACAACCACAGCCAGGGGTGGACTGGGCATATGGCATTTCAGGCAAATGCCAGAAGGGCTGGTCCAGTTTTAGCCTAGTAGGTCTGTCTAACTTTGGTTTTTAGCTTTTTTTCCTTATCTGGCTCATAATGGGGGCATCAAGGAATAAAATGGGCAGTTGTAGGGTCCTCTCTGAAAAACATTTGGCCGTTATGTTAGAAATGCCAGAGCTGATTTCTGTTCCCAGTCCGTCCCTGCCCACAGTCACCTCTCTCTCCCTTGTGCACGCACGCACGCACGCACGCACGCACACACGCACACACGCACACACGCACACACACACACACACACACACACACACACACACACACACACACAAAGCCTCGGCCTAGTTGGAGAGAAAAGTAATAGGATTGCTCAATTAGGGGCCAAATGGCTTTCTGGAGGCCAGTATTTCATCTCCATTGCAGCAGAAAGCAAAGTAGATAGAAGCAATGCATTCTGAAAGGTAAGGAGAGACATTTGCTTTATTCCAGTGATTTTATAAAACACAGGCTTAATAAAGTCTGGCGATAAGGGCTTAAACTACAGTACCTTGATAACATGCATTCTGCAAGTAGTTCATATCCTCTGCCAAGGCAATCAGTATCGGTATGCAAGCAAAATTGCACTTTCATCGGCATGCAAGGCTATGCAACATCAGTTGGTCTGAAAACGGATTAGGAATGTAACAACCTACTGAGGACTAAATTGGTGTTCAAGGAAAATCACAACATCCTCTCTTGATCACCGAAGAAGCACTGATTTCATTGAATTCCTGTATGAGGAAGCAGTCGCATTCTTAAAACACTGCTGCAGAGTCTGCATTTGTAGCACTACAACCAGAAAATGGTAGAGGAAGATTAGTTTCAAGTTTTAATGTCACATGCACAAGTACAGTGAAATGCCTTTCTTGCAAACTCAAGCCCAACACTGCAATGTAAAACGTAATTAGAGCCATTATTTCACCGCCTTCTCCTATATGCATGCATCCAAGTCCATTGGCATTGTGTATAATTGGCTGTTATGAGGATCCCAAAAGGAGAAATGGTTCCATCTGAATATCGAGTGTGCAGCACTGTGTCAATGGCCTCTTTTAGCAGGGAGGAATATTTAACATTCATATATGTCACTGCATATATGACCTCAAAGCTAACCGTGTTCAGAGCAAACAGAGCAATACAAGGGAATCCTAACTTCACAAGTGCTGGCTGCCTAGCTACATCTACAGTTGTTTTTTATCCTACCACATTACAACACACCCACAATCTGACACACATTCCAGTCCCTTCCTCTGACGGTAAGACGGTTTGATCATAACTTCTTCACTTCAACTTGTTTATACAGATCACCGTGTTTTCATGCTATCAAACGACTGAGGCTGGTTGCTTTGTGTCTGTCAGGTAAGTATTTCTCTTCCCGATTCAGGATGGATATTTCTCCTTGCGTTACACATCAAACAAACAGCTTTTCTGTAACCCCCTAAGATCTGTCTACTGCAAATCAAATGTTCATGTTTGCCAACCTTATAAAGAAACCTAGAGGAACAAACAGAAACAGCTGAACATGAGCTATTCCTGGGCTGCTTCAGCAGCAGCACATCTAGATACAATAGCACAGAGACCCCACAGACCCTCCAAACCTGGATTTCTTTAACTCCAGGCTACACTGGGGGATTTCTACCAACATGTGTTTTATTTACCGTATAACTAATTTAGTATGGTCTTGTTATCCAGGCCCTCCAGAAGTTGTTGCCTAATTGTGTTCACCAGATCTGGGGTCTGGAGCAACGAAATCCCTGACCAGAGCAGAAATGAGAATATCAATAAAAAGTGACCTGGATGATCTTTGCTTGTGGCAAAACTACATCTTGCTATACGACTGGATGCTGGGCTTTGTAATTACAATACATCCCTCTGAGTAATTGAAATCACTGTCCTCTGGCTAAGACTTAATCTACTGTTAATGTTCGATTTTGCATTATTTTATAAAATGTCATATATTTTAGATCACCATAAAAACAGTCTAGACATCCAGTGAAAGTTGTTTTTCTAGTAAGAAAAATATTAAAACCCCATAAAACCATCAGTAATGAGAACTGAACCATACTGAACACAGCTGATGATAACACTTCAGACCAATGTGCTGTTGGAATAAGGACTCATGCATTTTCAATATACAGTACATTTCACACAACATGCTTCGACCATGTCTTAATATCTTTACATCATTTGACACTATGGACTTACTGTCAGCTCAAAACAGTCTTTAACGCAGTGACTGTAACACTAGGCTGTACTGTATCTGAATGCACAGTGCAGATGTAGAGGGGCTGTCTCTTGGTTACTCTGGGTCATGGCTAGAAGGGATCCCGCTTTTGTCAGAATTGACTTTTCATAGTAGGTTTAGGAGAACTTACGCAGTAGGTTAATAAATGTCACTTAATGTCACTAAACGTCACACAGGTTAGGAATATTGATGTTGCACATTAGGATAATTAGGTTAAGGTTAGGAAAAGGGTTAGCTAAAATGCCCCAAAAAACAACATTTAATGTGATTTAAAAAAAGATGGATCCATCTAGACATGACCTGTCACGACTTCTGCCGAAGTCGATGCCCCTCCTTGTTTGAGTGGTGCTCGGCGGGCGACGTCACCGGTCTTCTAGCCATCACTGATCCATTTTTCATTATCCATTGGTTTTGTCTTGTTTTCACACACACCTGGTTCCAATCCCATTCATTACCTGTTGTGTATTTAACCCTCTGTTTCCCCTCATGTCCTTGTCCGAGATTGTTTGTATGTTATTTTGTGTTGTGTATTTTTGTAGTAGTGAGCTACGGGTATTGTTGCCCATGTTATTTTATGGACATTTTGGTTTTGGAGTTCGTTGTTTGTTTATTATATTATTAAAACAATTCCAGTGATACCAAGTTGGTTTCTCCTGCGCCTGACTTCCCTGCCACCTACACACACGGCGATGACATGACCATTACTCTGCCCTCATAAATTGCAGCTGGGTTTATGGCAGTAGAGTGTGTGTGTGTGTGTGTGTGTGTGTGTGTGTGTGTGTGTGTGTGTGTGTGTGTGTGTGTGTGTGTGTGTGTGTGTGTGTGTGTGTGTGTGTGTGTGTGTGTGTGTGTGTGTGTGTGTGTGTGTGTATATATGTTAGCATACGAGCCATAGTGGAATATTAACTCTTGGGATCAAAAGTATAATACAAACTGTATGTCAAATGTGGTTATCACTTAACAGTTGTTCTCTGTAGTGTGACATGGACGTGTCAGAACACTGAAGGCCACAAATAAAAAAGAGTGAACACTCTCCCTTGTAACCTTACATACAGTACTACACATGCAAACACAGCTGATGAACAAGACTGTTGGGCGATAAGACCTAGTGTACAATGTAATTCAAAATGAATCAGCCATGTCACTGCAGGGACGACCTTGGGCCTAGTTTGGATAATCAGTAGTGAAGGAACCAACTGAAATAATGTGATGAAGCACTGTTGATTTTCTGTCCTCTCCACAATGCAAACAGTCCAGCCATACACTGTCAGCAGCACACGCTGACCTTTCAGTCAGTATCTGGCTCCTGCCTAATTAGCTATTCATATCCCTACACTTTACATGACTTTTAATATTCATGCTTTGTCTTGTTACCACTTCTTCCAGGGGGTTAATATCTTTCTCAATTCTCATTAGCTGCAGATACAGTCCTTGTACCAGTGAGATGGGACTGACTGTGGCCCTTGGACATAATGGTTGGACTTAAGGGTCCATGCTGAGACCAGAAGGAAAATGGAAGAAAAACAGTAATTTAATTGCTCTAGAGATGGTGTCCATCTATATTATTAGTTTTGATACTGTAGGTGGATAATACCTATTTCAGCTGAGAGGAAACAGCAGCAAAAAGCTTTTCTACAACAGCATGTCAACCTCATCCCAGGCCCACATTAAACAGGAGGATGTTTTATGTGTCATCTCATCTCATAATGGAGATATGCCTCTAACCCCAGGAGTCTACCCCCCCCCCCCCCCCCCACACACACACACACACCTGAATGCACGCACACCCTCAAACACGCAGAAGCTAGGAAAGGAAGACAAGTAGTAAGATCACTATTGCTCCATCCATCTATTCCACTGCCAACCCCCCAATACTTGATCTAATAAGTGACATTTATTAATTTGCGTATTCTAAAGTTCACAAATGTAATTATGAAAGAGCAAAGTTCCCTGGCCGTTAATGCTGATTGTGATTGATGGAGTGTGGTGTGTTTGTGAGGATGGGACCTCCATATGGAAACATAAAAGCGTCCCTGGATTTGAGGAGCAGCTAAATCATTTAAGGCAGTAAATCTGATTAAGCACACAGGGAAACAGCGGAGGGGGAGCAGTGTTCAAACTCAGATTCACTGAACCCCCCTCTGCCCCTGTAGAGTTCTTATAAGCACCTTATTAAGTATTTATGAATTCCCCTCATGTCACGGGTATGGAATCCACACGGTTACTGCTTTAGTAAGTGTCAACACCATATATCTCAGCTCAAATGGCTAGCTGGCAGCCCCCTGTATGACTGAAACACTCTTACTTAGTCTCTGATGAATGGGACGATACAATACAGGCAAACAGCACAGGTCTAAAAGACAGATGTACTGTAATACATGTAGGATAGGAATACAATGAAGGTGAACTAAAACAGGCCTATAGAATTAATCCAAGGTGTTCATATTTTTAGGTGTGAGCATATCTTCAGGTCAGATATCACCCTTAATATCTCCCCTTACTCATTCATTGCATAGATTAAATTCCACCAGCATGTATGGACACTCTATCCTATTTGAACTGTGTCTCACCTAACAAAATAATCTGAAAAAAGAATCCAATATCACAACAGTTCAGGGAAGGCTCTGGGTCCTCTTGCTGAAACCTCAATGTATGAATGTACGCTTTACATTGATTTAATCACAGTCAGCAGTTCTGCCTAATGGGACCTCTATTCCATATGCATGCAGTGTGTGTGCGTGTGTGTGTGACCTAGGTTAATATTGTCCCACAGTCTCACACACGTATGGCCTTTTCAATCAAGTGAAGGATTGATTCAATACTGCGACATAGGGTTCAAAAGAGAGGATGATTGCTGTTTTAAATATGTCTCATTATATATAGAGTAGGAGGGTAATGTGTCTCTCCAGGGCAGCTCTGATGCCCAACCCTGAGAGGTGATTCATTTTTACTGTCCCATCACTCATCTGGTTGGGTGTAGACAGGGACCACCCCTGCCAAATGTGTTTGACGTGTGATTGGTGGGAAGAACCCCAAGGTCTGTGATGATGACTTTTGAAGATACTGACCAGAATGGCTGACCAGCATTCCAGGACATTTCACATGTCTACAATGGAAATGTTATACTTGAGCCAGAGGAGAAGAGAGCTTGGAGATGTTATTTGTCACATGCGCCAAATACAACAGGTATTTAACAGGCCCTTAAGAAGTTAAGAAAAAAAACAAGTGTTAAGTAAAAAATAGATAAGTAAAACATTTAAAGTAGAAAATAAAAGTAACAAATAATTAAACAGCAGCAGTAAAATAACAAGCGAGGCTATATACAGGGGGTACCGGTACAGAGTGTCACGCCCTAACCTTAGAGTTCCTTTTTATGTCTCTATCTTGGTTTGGTCAGGGCGTGAGTTGGGGTGGGCATTCTATGTTCCCTATCTATGTTTTGTATTTCTTTGGTTTTTGGCCTGGTATGGTTCTCAATCAGGGACAGCTGTCTATCGTTGTCTCTGATTGGGAGCCATACTTAGGTAGCCCTTTTTCCACCTGTCTTTTGTGGGAAGTTGTTTTTGCATTGCTGTGAGTAGCCTGCGAAACTGTTCGTTCATTGTGTTGCTTCTTGTTTTGGTTTTTGCTGGTTCACCGTTTATATCAAAGTATGATGAACCCAACCCACGCTGCGCCTTGGTCTCATTCCAACAACGGGCGTTACACAGAGTCAATGTCTGAGGGCACTGGTTAGTCGAGGTAATTGAGGTAACATGTATATGTAGGTAGAGTTAAAGTGACTATGCATAGATTATAAACAGAGAGTAGCAGCAGATACAGTGGAGGCTGCTGAGGGGAGGACAGTTCATAATAATGCCTGGAACGGAGAAAAGGAAATGGAACCATGTGTTTGATGTGTTTGATACCATTCCACTCCAGCCATTACCACGAGCCCGTCCTCCACAAATAAGGTGCCACCAACCTCCTGCGATCAGAATATGCTATGTGCATACGGCATGCGATCTTTGGGGTTTCTTTCCAGTCAAAGCAAACACTTGCAAACACAAGCAGACAAAGACGGGCTTAAAACCGACAAGAAAGGGGGGGAACTACGTTTACACCACGCAATAAAAAATACAAATCATACTTCAAATCTCAAAAATGGCTTTAGAAAAATACCCTTATTATGTTATTCATGCAGGGGGGATAAAAGCAGCCAGTCTCTTGCATCCAACTCACATGTCTCCTCCTCTGCCTTTCCATGTCTATGGATTGTCCCTCTGCTGATCAGTGGATCATTGGCCCCATTGCTGGCCACAAAAGCTTTGAGATAAAAGAGAGAGAGAAGGCAGCGAGGAATAGGGATTACCTCCTTCAGGTGACCTTCCACAAGGAGAAAGAGAGAGGGAGGAGAGGGAAGAGAGGGAGGAGAAAGGGATCTAACAGGGTAAGAAGCATAATCCCACTTTCTCTCAATGCGAAAGCAGGACCATCCATGCCTAGACATCACTTCTGACAGCATGTGCCCATGCTATAGAACTACACTGTTCTCCCTACACCGAGATACTGTAGGGGTGGATTCTGCCAGATACAATCCGGTGAGGATTCAATATTCTCCACTTATAGCTTTCCTGTGAGACATGTATAGAAAATAAAAGCCCTCAGATGTAATGATGCAGATATAGTATATCAGTGCAGAGGGACAGGGGGATTTCATAAGGAGGGGGATTCTGACACTAACAAGCAATAGATTTCAGCAATTGACATTACTCAGAAAAAACAACAAATCAAGCCACATGGATGCACACACCATATAGATGGGACAATATAACCAAGAGTAATTTACTGCCGAGATGACAGCATCAGTTTTACAGGGGTTCTGTGTGCGTAGCTCTGTTTTACCAGGAGGAAATGTGAGTATTACTGGGATGTGTTATACCTCTCAGAGGGATTTCCAGCCCTGGCCAAACACGGACTTCATTACCTAGGCCCAGCACCACTGTCCTCCAACTCTCTGTCCAATAAATATGGATATGAGAAGAGATTTACTGGCCACAGTTGTTGAATGAAGCAATCACAACGCAAATTGACTATGAAATATTGTCGCTTGGATGAGCATTGACGCCCTATTACAAATGAGATGATGAAATGATTGGTTCTGCCAAGACAGATACGGAGACTAATTAGCCCTCTAATGCTGTCTTTATTACCTGGCTTTGTTTCTGGGAGACACTCACTGTCTCTCTCCGTCTCTCCTGAGGATAGGTAGCGTGGTCCTTGAACTGAAAACCGTAATTTACAACAAGAAGAAGACAGCGTGGAGTCAAAACAAATGTGAAAGTCTATTAAATGTTTTCACATAGTTCAGATGCATATACATCCCTTATTACCAGACAGGGACAACAGCTGTGTTTGTATATCCACCCATAAGATCAGGTTGGTGATCTCAGGAATGGGACGGTGGCCAAGGCCATCCATCCATCCGGCTGGCTGGCTGGCTGCAACCCAGTGGAGCAAGTCTCCTAGCCCCATTCATCAGAGCCATGGATGGCTACATTAAAGCCAGCCGCACAGGGTTCAAGATTAAAGCCGTGGGCCCAACTAGCGACTGGAAGTGGACTTTTAACCTGTCACCATCCATCACCAGTGTGTGGAGAGAACTAAAGACGGGCCCTGTGCGGTGTGCTCCGAGATTGGGTTGCAGGGATCTCTGACACAGGGAGTCTCCAGTCAACTTTCTGCAGCTGCACACTATAAATCTCCAGGCCTGACAACACAGTAAAGCACTTATTTCTCATTGTTTTCTCCAGGTACCGGTATTTACACATACTAGACACAGTACCAGGCTGAGCATGTTACACAGCTATAAAGTGAAATAGCATTATTAGGGCTTTCAACATGTGTTGAAATCCATTTTTATCATGTATGTTCAGCAAACTAGAAGAAAGGTATCTTCTGTTCCTTCTTCAAACCTTTGTACTCTAGGTATATGTAGTACGTACATTCCAATCATAGAAGGAATTTCTCCCTCTCTCTCAGCATAGAATGAGACCTCACACCATTAACCCTATTGCCCCTTGCCATTCCAAACAGCATTCCCAAATTTGCATCCCAACTTCCCTTTCCTTCAGGCCCTCACAATGTCTGTTGTCAAATGACATTCCTCACCCCCCCCACGTCTCTTTTGCCTGCCTATTCCCATAATGCCTGTACCAGTGACCTCCCTCTTACCATGTTATTATTCCCCAAATCTCCTCACCACATCTTGGGCAGTGAAGCACACTCTCGCCCCTGGTTGCCAGGAGCCTCTGATGAGTCTTTAATTAAGGCTAGTGTCGATGCTGAGCCTCCTCCTCTTCTCCTGCGTTCTCAGCCACTGAGGGCACTGCCACATTGTTTCAGGATGGATGCCCTGTCAGGAGGGTCCAGAGGAAATAAAAACATCCTCATCCATCAAAAAAGATCCCCCGATCCACACTCGCGTATACACACAAACACCTCACGTATGGCTAGTGGCGGTGCCTGCTGACTCTCAGGCCCTGAACACACTGCCAGGGCCTGTCTCCGTATTCATGGGTCTTACCAAAAGGGCCTGTCTCTGTATTCATGGGTCTTACCAAAAGGGCCTGTCTCTGTACTGAGAGGTCTTACCAAAAGGGCCTGTCTCTGTATTCAGGGGTCTTACCAAAAGGGCCTGTCTCTGTAAACAGGGGTCTTACCAAAAGGGCCTGTCTCTGTAAACAGGGGTCTTACCAATAGGGCTTTCCTCTGGCGGAGCAGTCCAACGGGGGCTTCCCGGGTCTTTGTGCCAGGGCACTGCCACTCCTCATGCAGCCATTTGTAAGAAGGCCCATTCATGACAATAATATCTGACTCAAATTCATCATGATCCAAAAAATATGGAAGAAAAACACACAGTAAGGGACTTGTTCTACTTAACGTGTGTGTAATGTTAAAATGGGTAATCTGTGGTGAATAAATTGCAAATAAAACAAACACTGTTTTTAATATATCCTAACCACCTAAGACCCACTGACAACTCCTGGCATCCTTGAGGGTAGCGACAACAAAGGTAACCAAGCAACACCCCCTGTAACAGATGCCTCTCTGCCACAGGGTCTTCCTGTTATGGTCCTGTGTGTGTGTGTGTGTGTGTGTGTGTGTGTGTGTGTGTGTGTGTGTGTGTGTGTGTGTGTGTGTGTGTGTGTGTGTGTGTGTGTGTGTGTATGTGGATGTCAGGATCGACCAGGAGTATTCCAGGGGGTCTGGGGAGAGTTCCCTGCCTCCTCAGCTTTGATCTCCCCTTCCTCTCTCAGGGCCATGCTCTACCAGAACACATGGCATAATTGATCTGTTTTCAACAGATATTCCACCCCTAATGCAGCAGGTTTCAATGGGCCACCATGCCTCTATAGTGGAGACTGGAGACACAGAAAGCACTGCTTCAACCTTCACATAGCCCCTGCAACTAACACACAAAGTGTAGTCTCATACAGAGGATGATCAAAACTGCACTACTATATGTCCGTGGTGCTACACATGTCAACCTGTTGACCAGCAGCAGTTAATTTTGTCATAAATAAATAGGGTTTATCTGGAAACCCAATTACAGTACATACAAGAGTATCCCACACAGATGCTCTGCATTCACACAGCCTTAGTGATTTGCCTTGCTGGTGGAGGGACTGCCCCAGCCTGGTCTCCACCGAGCCCTGTTATGTCTGAGGCCCAACCCTCCCTGACAGCTCCGCCATGACCTTTCAACTCTCCAGACATTACTGGAGCATCTGAGCAGACATTACTGGAGGCAAGAGGCGGGGAGGGTTAGGAGGAGGTCGAGGAGCTGCAGAGACTGTACGACTGGTCCTGAAGGATGGTGGGGGAGAGGGGAGGGGGAGATGATGGAATGGAGGATGGGTGGGGGAAGGTGGTACCTTTGGGGGACTCTCAGGGGTTAGGTAGAACTGGAGGTCATAAAGGAGACCTTATAAAACCCTGGCCTGGTCCAAGATTACACTGTCAGGGTGAAAAACAGAGGTTACTGGGGTGAGGAGAGGTGGAATGATCTCCCTGATAGGAGTCTGAATCTGTCTATGAGAACCCACAATGTAGAAACACCATAGTGTACCATGAACTGAGGAGCAAGAAATCAATCTCTATTTCTTTCATCTCTATTTCTGTATTTCTATTTCTTTATTTCCCAGCAAGAATACATTATAGAAGTTTTTCTCTGTCCAACCATCAAAAGGAAGGAAATCAAAGTCAGAGGCAGTTGAGTTGTTGTTTCTACTCCCCCGTATAAATACAGGCAATCTATCCTCTTGTCAAAAGCCTATTATCCAAGAACGGTAATCCTTCATGGTCACTGGAAGCTGGGGTTTGAGAAAGTCCCTGAGAGAATTCTATGTACGGAACAAAAAAAAATGTATGAAATGTATGCACTCACTACTGTAAGTCGCTCTGGATAAGAGCATCTGCTAAATGACTAAAATGTAAAAAAGTAAATGTATGAAACAGAACCTAAGCCCTGCCCTGCATTCTAAGGCTGAAGTTGCAGCAGTCACTAGTGAAGGATTCTGCTATGTACAATACCTGGTACCTGGTAGAGTACATAGAAAATGGCTAAAAAGGCAGATGTTATAACACATACAGAAAGTATAGTGTCAGACTTGAATCTCCTTTGGAAATACTGAACATTTGCTTTAGATCCTGATTTAAGGAGAGATATGGAGAGAGATCTAGAGATGCTATCCTCCCTACTCCTCATAGTGCCCATGGGTGCACCTAGCTGTGTAGCGGTTTGTCTTGTATCAACACACCTATAGCCTTTCCACATCCAGGCAGCATACGCCAGTAAGACATAAACCGTCAGTCAGCGTCAAGGAGTGCAGTAGTGGACTGTAATATATCAGGGCCAGGCTGTGCTGTCGGTGGCACTGTGGGGTTGTTGGGCATGGCTCTCTTCTGGATGTGAAGGTCAGTTTGAGCACACAGCTATTCCCCTGATCAGATGAAGGCTGTAAATACAGAGAACACAAACAAAAGCTCAGACCAATTCCATCTCTGGAGAGGGATGGATACAAGCACTTAGGAGAGAGCATATGGGCCAAAGAGCCAACCAATTATGTGTATAAACCCTGGATTGCTGATGCTATGTAATGGCCAATGAGAGGCTTTGAAGCCACCGGCAGTCACAGGAATTAATGGAATTCTACAGTATTTCAATAAAAAAATCAAAATTACAGGTTTTTAAGTATTTCTTAGTTGTAGTGTGGACAGTAACATTCGTTCTCTCATAAAACAATTGTTTGAGGAATATGTTTTTCTATTTTATGTTCAGTTTACATAATATAATTTAAAAACATGCATTTAAGTATTTATAATATAATATACTTGTCAAAACGAATTTATACATTAATTAATTTATTCTATTGCTTCCAAAATAGAGGAGTACAAACATGGCTGCTCAGTGGCTTCAAAACTGAGCCCAATTAGTAATCTAGAGTTAATACATATCATTGGAGCCAACATTATCTGCTGACTGTCTATTAGGCAACACTTCTTTAAAGTGTTGAGATACCCTATACCAGGGATATTCATCTCCTACCCTAGGAGATCCTGAGCCTGCTGGTTTTCTGTTATACCTGATCATTCATTGCACCCACCATGTGTCCCATGTCTAAATGAGTCCCTAATTAGAGGAGAACAATGAAAAAATGCAGTGGAACTGGCTTCGAGGTCCAGAGTTGAGTTTGAAGGCCCTATACTATAGTGAGTCTGCATCATATACAGTGGGTCTTTACATTATGTATGGACTTGACCATTACTCTAACTGCAGCTCCTGAAATAAAACTGAGAAGCACTGCTTCCTGAACCTTCAATGATTGCTAGGATGGATAATAAGTAATTGCACAAAATTGTTTGCTTCATTCTAAATGAATTCCGCACCACAAGGGCATACGAGAACAAACGTGTGAAAAATGTGTGAAAATGGTCTCCCTCCATCAATCACATCCATCACCCACAGTCTAGCCGCAGTGGCCATGGGGGACTAATGGCAACAGCACTGCCTCATGTAGGTTCTCACAACATGCCTTAGAAAATCATAGTACAAGTGATCCGCTGGGGGTATTTGAATGATTATGCATTGTGAATACCCCAAGGAGTGGTGTGGGAGGCCTCTGGGCCAGTGTAAATGAGGTAGGGGGATAGAGGGGGTCTATTCTGTGACTGGCTGGTGAATTGACTATTCACAACCTGTCTTGAGTGGTAATCAGTCATTTTGAGTGGCAGGGGTGTTTGTGTTCCCATCCGCGCCTCCAAGTGCACGACCTCCGATTGTCTGTCTGTCTCATTCATGTGCCCTCCAGCGTGTTCCTTCCTGCCTGAAAATGATGTTGTGATCTCGAACTTCACCGATCGCCAAAAAAGACAGTGTTCAGGCATTATCACCACTGCTAAAGGGATGTGTGTGTCCTCTATATTGCCAGGGTGACAGGATCATAAGCCTAATTAAATCCTGTCTCTCCTGTCTTGGGGAGGGGAGGATACTGTACACAAACAGCCTTGGTCTTCTCCTCACACATAATTGTTGTGTAATTTCCCCTCGCTGCAACCTCATTGGCTCAAGATAAGACGGTAATAGCTCATTACAGGTGAGTGTCTCTGTTGGTGGTTTTAGGTAGGAGGACAATTTCTGCTTTCAACACAAAGCAGTTTTCAATGTGCAACAAATCACACTCATTTCATGTACACATTAAATGAATGCCTTGTATTTATGTTCTGTGGTCTTACAGGTGGGGTGAAATACTGAACGTGGGGTGAAATACTGAACATTGGGTGGAGTCCTGAACGTTGGGTGGAGTCCTGAACGTGGGGTGGAGTCCTGAACGTGGGGTGAATTACTGAACGTGGGGTGAAATACTGAACGTGGTGTGAAATACTGTACTGAACATGGGGTGGAATACTGAAAGTTGGGTGATATATTGAATGTGGGGTGAAATACTGAATGTAATTCCACTTCATTACTAATGTAGTGGAATTACCATTTTATTGCGTTTACAATTGCAACAAATAATCTGCTCAGACCCCAACCAAGGAAGATTAAAAGTCGTGCTATAAATTCTCAGACAACCCAAAGATTCCTTGATGCGCTTCCAGACTCCCTCTGCCTACCCAAGGACGTCAGAGGACAAGAATCAGTTAACCACCTAACCGAGGAACTCAATTCAACCTTGCGCAATACCCTAGATGCAGTTGCACCCCTAAAAATTTAAAACATCTGTCATAAGAAACTAGCTCCCTGGTATACAGAAAATACACGAGCTCTGAAGCAAGCTTCCAGAAAATTGGAACGGAAATGGCGCCACACTAAACTGGAAGTCTTCCGACTAGCTTGGAAAGACAGTACCGTGCAGTATCGAAGAGCCCTCACTGCTGCACGATCATCCTATTTTTCCAACTTAATTGAGGAAAATAAGAACAATCCGAAATTTCTTTTTGACACTGTCGCAAAGCTAACTAAAAAGCAGCATTCGCAAATGGAGGATGGCTTTCACTTCAGCAGTAATAAATTTATGAACTTTTTTGAGGAAAAGATCATGATCATTAGAAAGCAAATTACGGACTCCTCTTTAAATCTGGGTATTCCTCCAGGGCTTCATTGTCCAGAGTCTGCACAACTCTGCCAGGACCTTGGCTCAAGGGAGATACTAAAGTGTTTTAGTACTATATCTCTTGACACAATGATGAAAATAATCATGGCCTCCAAACCCTCAAGCTGCATACTGGACCCTATTCCAACTAAACTACTGAAAGAGCTGCTTCCTGTGCTTGGCCCTCCTATGTTGAACATAATAAACGGCTCTCTATCCACCGGATGTGTACCAAGCTCACTAAAAGTGGCAGTAATAAAGCCTCTCTTGAAAAAGCCGAATCTTGACCCAGAAATTATAAAAAACTATCGGCCTATATCGAATCTTCCATTCCTCTCAAAAATTTTAGAAAAAGTTGTTGCGCAGCAACTCACTGCCTTCCTGAAGACAAACAATGTATACGAAACGCTTCAGTCTGGTTTTAGACCCCATCATAGCACTGAGACTGCACTTGTGAAGGTGGTAAATGACCTTTTAATGACGTCAGACCGAGGCTCTGCATCTGTCCTCATGCTCCTAGATCTTAGTGCCGCTTTTGATACCATCGATCACCACATTCTTTTGGAGAGATTGGAAACCCAAATTGGTCTACATGGACAAGTTCTGGCCTGGTTTAGATCTTATCTGTCGGAAAGATATCAGTTTGTCTCTGTGAATGGTTCGTCCTCTGACAAATCAATTGTAAATTTCGGTGTTCCTCAAGGTTCCGTTCTAGGACCACTATTGTTTTCACTATATATTTTACCTCTTGGGGATGTCATTCGAAAACATAATGTTAAATTTCACTGCTATGCGGACGACACACAGCTGTACATTTCAATGAAACATGGTGAAGCCCCAAAATTGCTCTCGCTAGAAGCCTGTGTTTCAGACATAAGGAAGTGGATGGCTGCAAATTTTCTACTTTTAAACTCGGACAAAACAGAGATGCTTGTCCTAGGTCCCAAGAAACAAAGAGATCTTCTGTTGAATCTGACAATTAATCTGGATGGTTGTACAGTCGTCTCAAATAAAACTGTGAAGGACCTCGGCGTTACTCTGGACCCTGATCTCTCTTTTGAAGAACATATCAAGACTGCTTCAAGGACAGCTTTTTTCCATCTACGTAACATTGCAAAAATCAGAAACTTTCTGTCCAAAAATGACGCAGAAAAATTAATCCATGCTTTTGTTACTTCTAGGCTCGACTACTGCAATGCTCTACTTTCCGGCTACCCGGATAAAGCACTAAACAAACTTCAGTTAGTGCTAAATACGGCTGCTAGAATCCTGACTAGAACCAAAAAATTTGATCATATTACTCCAGTGCTAGCTTCCCTACACTGGCTTCCTGTTAAGGCAAGGGCTGATTTCAAGGTTTTACTGCTAACCTACAAAGCATTACATGGGCTTGCTCCTACCTATCTTTCCGATTTGGTCCTGCCGTACATACCTACACGTACGCTACGGTCACAAGACGCAGGCCTCCTAATTGTCCCTAGAATTTCTAAGCAAACGGCTGGAGGTAGGGCTTTCTCCTATAGAGCTCCATTTTTATGGAATGGTCTGCCTACCCATGTGAGAGACGCAGACTCAGTCTCAACCTTTAAGTCTTTACTGAAGACTTATCTCTTCAGTAGGTCCTATGATTAAGTATAGTCTGGCCCAGGAGTGTGAAGGTGAACGGAAAGGCTGGAGCAACGAACCGCCCTTGCTGTCTCTGCCTTGTCGGTTCCCCTCTTCCCACTGGGATTCTCTGCCTCTAACCCTTTTACAGGGGCTGAGTCACTGACTTACTGGTGTTCTTCCATGCCGTCCATGGGAGGGGTGCGTCACTTGAGTAGGTTGAGCCACTGACGTGGTCTTCCTGTCTGGGTTGGCGCCCCCCCCTTGGGTTGTGCCGTGGCGGACATCTTTGTGGGCTATACTCGGCCTTGTCTTCGGACGGTAAGTTGGTGGTTGTAGATATCCCTCTAGTGGTGTGGGGGCTGTGCTTTGGCAAAGTGGGTGGGGTTATATCCTGCCTGTTTGGCCCTGTCCGGGGGTATCATCGGATGGGGCCACAGTGTCTTCTGATCCCTCCTGTCTCAGCCTCCAGTATTTATGCTGCAGTAGTTTATGTGTCGGGGGGCTAGGGTCAGTCTGTTACATCTGGAGTATTCTCTTGTCTTATCCGGTGTCCTGTGTCAATGTAAATATGCTCTCTCTAATTCTCTCTTTCTTTCTTTCTTTCTTTCTTTCTTTCTTTCTTTCTCTCGGAGGACCTGAGCCCTAGGACTACCTGGCATGATGACTCCTTGCTGTCCCCAGTCCACCTGGCCATGCTGTTGCTCCAGTTTCAACTGTTCTGCCTGCGGCTACGGAACCCTGACCTGTTCACCGGACGTGCTTGTTGCACCCTCGACAATTACTATGATTATTATTATTTGACCATGCTGGTCATTTACGAACATTTTAACATCTTGACCATGTTCTGTTATAATATCCACCCGGCACAGCCAGAAGAGGACTGGCCACCCCTCATAGCCTGGTTCCTCTCTAGGTTTCTTCCTAGGTTTTTGGCCTTTCTCAGGAGTTTTTCCTAGGGAGTTTTTCCCAGCCACCGTGCTTCTTTCACATGCATTGCTTGCTGTTTGGGGTTTTAGGCTGGGTTTCTGTACAGCACTTTGAGATTTCAGCTGATGTACGAAGGGCTATATAAATAAATTTGATTTGATTTGATTTGAATGTAGAAACTGAACACAAAATACACTGTCTATTGTAGGAAATAAAAGCAGTAAAAACATTTCTGTTCAGTTAATTTGACAATCCAAGAGATCTAGAGATTGATCGAAACAGATATAAACTCACTAACACGAATAAGAGTATGTCTTCCCTCCAGGCCTCCTGGTGGCAGGTATATTGGACGGTGTTCTCACCAGGATCCTCCCACTCCCTGAGTTCCTATTGAACAATCTGTGGTGGGGGAGAGGCGGTCAGTCCAGCCCTGGTAATGACATGGTAAGGAGAGAAATGGGCACATAAAGAAGATAAAGCAACCGTATCCCGGTCCTCTACTGCTATATCAATAGTGCTGTAAAAACAAGACATTACCTAATCTCAATACAGGCATGGGATGGATAGTAACGTGTAAAGGCAGGAGAATTTGGGTGGTAAAATACAGGCCAGGTTAATGGAGTTCTAGAATTATTGAATGTGAATTTTTATGATTCAATCTTCCTCCAAACAACCTATTTACCTCAACTGCCTACTGATGTATTTGTGACCTTGTGCAGCAAGATGAGACTCTAGCCTGAATAATCGGATAATTCACCTCAGATAGGCCAAACATGCTCTTACTTTGACTGAGGAAATACAGCATTTCAATTGCGATGATCTGCCTTTTACTGAAGGCTTATCTTTTTTATCTGTTGCCCTGTTGGTCACTGCTGGGTTTGAGTTTGAGGTAGGGAGGGAGGGAGGTTAGGGTTGGAAATATCTTCGTCACATTTCCACATCCAATCAGTTAAACATCAGTGGTGGAACTCTTGCCAATTCCATGCATGCAGGCTGTCACCTAAACAATGCCATGGCGACAGGTTATTACGAAAACAGAACAATTTGATTCAGTCTGTGTCATTGGCTGGTCTATCCCAGCCGAGCCTGGTCCAGCCTACAGAGCAGATTTTTTAAATATTTGTTATTATTTCAGCTTTATTTAACCAGGTCGGCCAGTTGAGAACAAGTTCTCATTTACAACTGCGACGTGGCCAAGATAAAGCAAAGCAGTGTGACACAAACAACAACACAGAGTTACACATGGAATAAATAAACGTACAGTCAATAACACAATAGAAAAAGTCTATATACAGTGTGTGCAAATGGCGTAAGGAGGCAAGGCAATAAATAGTCCTTAGTAGCGAAGTAATTACAATTTAGAAAATGAACACTAGAGTAATAGAAGTGCAGATGATGATGTGCAAGTAGAAATACTGGAAATACTAGCATGCAAAAGAGCAAAAAAGTTAATCAAATCAAATCAAATGTATTTATATAGCCCTTCTTACATCAGCTGATATCTCAAAGTGCTGTACAGAAACCCAGCCTAAAACCCCAAACAGCAAGCAATGCAGGTGTAGAAGCACCTGCATAAAACAATATGGGGATGAGGTAGGTAGTTGGATGGGCTATTTACAAATGGGCTGTGTACAGCTGCAGCGATCGGTAACCTGCACAGATAGCTGATGCTTAAAGTTAGTGAGGGAGATATAAGTCTCCAACTTCAGCGATTTTTGCAATTCGTTCCAGTCATTGGCAGCAGAGAACTGGAAGGAAAGGCGACCAAAGGAAAGGAAGTATTGGCTTTGGGGGTGACCAGTGAGATATACCTGCTGGAGCGCGTGCTACGGGTGGGTGGTGTAATGGTGACCATTGAGCTGAGATAAGGCAGAGCTTTAACTAGCAGAGACTTATAGATGACCTGGAGCCAGTGGGTCTGGCGACGAATATGTAGCGAGGGCCAGCCGACGAGAGCATATAGGTCGCAGTGGTGGGTGGTATATGGGGCTTTGGTGACTGGCACTGTGATAGACTGCATCCAGTTTGTTGAGTAGAGTGTTGGAGGCTGTTTTGTAAATGACATCACTGAAGTTGAGGATGGGTAGGATAGTCAGTTTTACAAGGGTATGTTAGGCAGCGTGAGTGAAGGAGGCTTTGTTGCGAAATAGGAAGCTGATTCTAGATTTAATTTTGGATTGGAGATGCTTAATGTGAGTCTGGAAGGAGAGTTTACAGTCTAACCAGACACCTACTGTAGGTATTTTTAGTTGTCCACATATTCTAAGTCGGAACCGTCCAGAGTAGTGATGCTAGTCGGGCAGGCGGGTGCGGGCAGTGATCGGTTGAAGAGCATACATTTAGTTTTACTAGCGTTTAAGAGCAGTTGGAGGCCACGGAAGGAGTATTGTATGGCATTGAAGCTCATTTGGAGGTTTGTTAATACAGTGTCCAAAGATGGGCTAGATGTATACAGAATGCTGTCGTCTGCGTAGAGGTGGATCAAGGAATCCCCCGCAGCAAGAGCGACATCGTTGATATATCAGAGAAAAGAGTCGGCCCGAGAATTGAACCCTGTGGTACCCCCATAGAGACTGCCAGAGATTGACATGGCCAACACAATGCAAGTCCCTATCAGTAGAGGCAGCACACTTTCACTCTGTCAGGGACAATTACAGTGCTGTACTGCTGCCATCCACCACCATCGGACAAGGCCTACATGTGTCTAATCCAGATCTAGCTGTGAAAAGAGACTATACACAGTTGGTCCAGACGAACTTGAGAGATGCAGCTCTCAACAAAATGTTGTGTAAAACTGAGTGTGGTTTTGGAAGATAGAGCATGACATTTTCTGACGGGAAAAGGCTGTCATCTGTTGCATCTTTCTTTTCTGATGAGATAAAAATGAGGCCACAAAGGAGCTGTTTTAGCAATCAGCTGATAACTTCTTTATATGCGTCTGTCTATATAGAATATATGCAAGAAGTACAAATGACCTTATTATGAGATTCTCCCAAACCCAAGGAATCTGTTAGCGGTTAGAAGGCAAGCTGTTACGCTCAGCAGTTAATTCATCAGCAGTAAGCTTGCCATGCAAGTGAAGTATTGAATATTCATAGACACATAGCTGACATTCCCTTTCAACAGTGAAGCTAAACAAAAGCATGTGTTTAATGTGTTGACTGTCTGCTATGATCTCAGACAGGAGATAAGCTTGTGTACATACACACTGTGACTGCCTGAGACAGCATATTTTCTGGTTAAACGGCCATAAACCTTGCATTGATTTTCAATTTGGAGCTCTCTCTATATGGTCCCTTCACAATATATGATGCAGTTACCAACTGCCACTTCTACTCAAGTTTCCCATACGTCAAATGGCTGTGGTCTCTCTGCTGTGCCAAGCACTTTAAAACCTCAGTAAAACAGGTGCTTCTGTTCTGCAAGCTGGAGATGATTAACTGAAGTTACTCTGTCAAGTACTCATGGAAACGTTCAATAGTCAGGCAGACATCAGTGAGCAGAGGCACATTAGGTTTACTAAGAAGTTGACTAATTGGTCTATTAGTAGGTTGATTAGATTAAAGAATGAAACACGCAATGCAGATATAACCAATGAGTTTACAGAGGGCAGCAAGTTTAACTAAAGGAGTGGCATGATGCTCCTCTTTGCCCTTGAGGAAAACTTTACCTACAGTTAAAACTATGTAACTATGCCTTATAAATACCTGCTGCGTTATAGAATGTTTGTGAAGCCTTGGATAAAAAGTGTCAGTTCTTAGGATAGATAATAATAGCAATGAAAGATAATTACAAATGTACCACCTTGTTAAGTTTTCATTGGCTCCGCAGCACCTTGTGACCTGGGGTGTTGTTCTGTCATGGAGAGCCTCTTCCCTCAACACTACAGCAGTCTACTGTACAGTGTAGTGGTGTTGGTGCCTGTCCTGGGTAATGACAGGACTCTCTCTTTCTTCACTTCATCTCTTCCCAGGCAGACCTACTCAGCCCAGGCCCAGATAGCGGAGACTCGGGCGGCACTGGCCCTGTAATCACACAGTCACTGAGACGTTTACAGACCAGTGAATCAGGAGCACGGACAGATTTACTATGGGCCTCTGAGGGACTGTTCCCATCATCTCCCAACAAGAACAGACAAAACCCCCTGCTAATGACAGCTGAACCTGCAGCGTGCTACACAGTGATGGATGGATTACATAGCAGCACCAAGGACTTAGCTCATCTAATTGCTTGCCAGGCAAATACCCTTCTAAATTATCTTCATAATTGCTAAAATGTTTAGATTAGGGACAAGGGAAGGCGTATCGTTTCAATCTGGTTTTATAAACTACTGCAGCAGCCTCAGGCTGCAGAGGCTGTTTGGCCACCTGTTATCTGAATGGTCCCCTATGGTACAGTATGATTGTGTTGATGTTCACACTGCTCATTGGTGAGCCTAGTCGCTTGGAAGCACCGGACATTAAAGGACACTTTACCCTATCGATTCCCATCCTGTATGCCATGGGGGAGTTAGAAACCCTTTCCCCTTCCCTGCTCTTCCCTCATTTGCTCCCTTCTCTCCTTCCATCATTCTCTCTCTCGTCATCCCCTCCTTTCTATCTCCCTTTCTCTCAGCCTTGTGTTTCCACAGGTTCTTCCCATTACTGTCTATGCCTGGTTTCCAGTCTGGTGAAGTCTGTTTTTAAAATCAGACTAGCAGTGCGTGTAGCCTAGGGGACCAGTGGGGTCGCAGCGTAACGCAGCATCCTCATCATAGTCATCCTCCACCTGGAAAACGCCCACCCAGCACCCAGGAAGAAATTCATTACTGCTCAAATGCGATTGGAGGGCTGGTTGAGTTCCTTATTGGTGTTTTCAATACAGAAAAATACAAGGCGTTTCCTAGATTAATCTGGGCTTCTGGAGAGTCTCAGGGAAACTAACACAGGTCCTCAGGACTGCTGATGACAGATTCAGCATGCTGAGCTGAAACACTCTTTGCTAACAGTGTTTTTAGTTGCCTCAAGCAATCAAATACCTGTCTGCAGTTATCATTTCTCTGCACAAGTTCATTTAGCCTGTTTGGAAGTTTAATTGGAATTGTGTTGGAAAACGTGTACCAGCTGAGGAAATACTGATGGCTAAACAACAAATTCATCTCAGTTGAATTCCGACTATCAGGAAATATCAGTGAGATTGCCAAATTGGATTTCTGAGGAGTTATTGATACTGAACACTATAACACTAACAATTTAAATCACTTCTTGCAGTCAGGGATTTGAGCAGAAAGTAAATGAAAATCCAAACGTTTCCAGAGTGCAAAACAGTTAGAAAATGAAAAACTGGTTTATGATTTCCCACGTTCCCATGAGGACAAAGGTTATTTTAGGTTTAAGGTTAGGAGTTGGGTTTAGGGTTTGGGTTAGGTTTACGGGTTAAGGTTAGAGTTAGGGAAAATAGGATCTTGAATTGAAATTAATTTTAGGTCCCAACGAGGATAGAATAACATAACATGTGTGTGTGTATGTATATGTGTGTGTGATTAAATACACTCCAATGGCCCATTACACGTGTCCTTTATGGATCAGGGGCCCTTATGGATGCCATGCAGTCCAATCAGGAATCCTGTATAAACGTACAATGTGCACCCCCACCACATCGTATATGGGGTTCAACAGGGGGGCTCCCTGTTACCCCTCCCAGTTCCCTCTCTAGCCCAAACAGGCTTCCAGCTGGAGGTAATTTACTTTTCAATGCTTCTAATTATAAAAATAAATGAATGGCGAATCCTCTCCATTTCTCATTGTCTTTCAAATATCCTGGGGTTAGAGTTATTTTCACTCTCCTTGACCCTTGGATGTATTTAACCACTTGTCATGTGCTGTCACCTGACAGCATGTCTCCAGAATAAAATGACAAATGAGCAGCCCATCCTGGCATAGGAGTCCACAAACCCTAGGAAGTCATCCATAACCCGTTGTGGGGCAAGAATGTTTGGTTTGTCAACAAGAATACATTTATATCTCTTACCAATAATGAATTGCCGGTGGTTTTAGATGGATATTTTAGAGCTACACCATCATGGTAGTCCAACTAGCCAAATGAAGTAAGTCATTCTAATCACATTCTATTCCAGTATTAGTGTACAAACTACATTCATACACATCGTATACATATATCATATATAATTTCAATACATTTGAAACAGACATTCTACAACAGTTTAACTGATTTCTTATGGGAAATCAAAGGAAAGAAAGCTGTCAATACATCAGCAATATGGATTGCATTTCCCCCGTACTATTCATTAGCAACTATCAATCAAAACTTATTTTTTTGTTAATTGGTCACAGCATCTAATCGATTCAATTTCAAAATGATTTCCGATACATTATCTCAAAACAATGGTAACAGCTATAATAGATTTACACATATGGTAATATACTTTACCTCCATTATATATTTATAACAATATTAGGCTCTGTTAACACAGCATGGCAAAAGTTTGGACTCACCTACTCATTCAAGGGTTTTTCTTTGTTTTTTTTTACCATTTTCCACATTGTAGAATAATAGTGAAGACATCAAAACTATGAAATAACACATATGGAATAATTTTATTTTAGATTCTTCAAAGTAGCCACTCTTTGCCTTGATGACAGCTTTGCACACTCTTGGCATTCTCTCAACCATCTTCATGAGGTAGTCACCTGGAATGCATTTCAATTAACAGGTGTGCCTTGTTAAAAGTCGTTCATTACTATAAGACATGGTCAGGAAAATTTCAAGAACTTTGAAAGTTTCTTCAAATGCAGTTGCAAAAACCATCAAGCACTATGATGAAACTGGCACTCAGGAGGACCGCCACAGGAAAGGAAAACCCAAAGTTACATCTGCTGCAGAGGATAATTCATTTCATTCATCAGTTACCAGCCTCAAAAATCGGCAATTAACTGCACCTCAGATTGCACATCTCAACATCAACTGTTCGGAGGAGGCTGCTTGAATCAGGCCTTCATGGTCAAATTGCTGCAAAGAAACCACTACTAAAGGACACCAATAATAAGAAGGACATTAGACCGATGTAAATCTGTTCTTTGGTCCAAATTTGTCCAAATTTGAGATTTTTGGCTTTGAGAGATGCAGAGTAGGTGAACGGATGATCTCTGCATGTGTGGTTCCCACCGTGAAGCACGGAGGAGGTGTGGTGGAGTGGGGGTGCTTCGCTGGTGACACTGTCTGATTTATTTAGAATTCAAGGCACACTTAACCAGCATGGCTACCACAGCATTCTGCAGCGATACGGCATCCTATCTGGTTTGCACTCAGTGGGACTAACATTTATTTTTCAAAAGGACAATGACACAAAACACACCTCCAGGCTACGTAAGGGCTATTTGACCAACAAGTAGAGTGATGGAGTGTTGCATCAGATGACCTGGCCTCCACAATCACCCAACCTCAACCCAATTTAGATATTTTGGGATGAGTTGGACTGCAGAGTGAAGGAAAAGCTCAGTATATGTGGGAACTCCTTCAAGACTGTTGGAAAAGCATTCCAGGTGACTACCTCATGAAACTGGTTGAGAGAATGCCAAGCGTGTGCAAAGCTGTCATCAAAGCAAAGGGTGGCTACCTGGAAGAATCTCAAATATAAAATATATTTTCATTTGTTTAACACTTTTTTGGTTACTACATGATTCCATATGTGTTTTTTCATAGTTTTGATGTCTTCACTATTATTCTACAATGCAGAAAATAGTAAAAATAAAGAAAAACCCATGAATGAGTAGGTGTGTCCAAACTTTTGACTGGTACTGTAGGTAACAGCCAAAATAAAGGAAACACCACCATAAATAGTCTTAACAGGGCGTTGGGCAAACACGAGTCAGAACAGCTTCAATGCACCTTGGCATAGATTCTATAAGTGTCCTGAACTCTATTGGAGGGATGCGACACCCTTCTTCCACAAGAAATTCCATAATTTTGTGTTTTGTTGATGGTGGTGGAAAACGCCGTCTCAGGCACGGCTCCAGATTCTTCCATAAGTGTTCAATTGGGTTGAGATCTGGTGACTGAGATGGCCATGGCATATGGTTTACATCGTTTTCATGCTCATCAAACCATTCAGTGACCATCCGTGCCATGTGGATGGGGGCATTGTCATCCTATGGGGGCATAGCCATGTTAGCCAAAATAATGGCTCATCCGGGCATTTTTATACATGACCCTAAGCATGATGGGATGATAATTGCTCAGTTAACTCAGGAACCACACCTGTGTGGAAGCACCTGCTTTCAATATATTCTCCCAGTTCAATGTAACAGCATAGGTTTAGGCTACTGCATGATACTAAAATTGTCCCTATACTCATCATGAGGTTGCTACAACCTAGCCTATGAATGAAAGTTTACAATGTAGGTGCACACAGGTCAAGAGACAAATTTGAGGTGACACAAGGACAGACAGTGACATTCAATACCGCCTTGCACCATCTTGCCTGCATCTAGCTGATATAGGGTGTAATCATTAGTCCAACAGTTGCAAACGAGACTATCTATTGGAAAAATTCAGATATGTTTATCCCTGTTTTGTTCCGTTTGCTTCCGTTTAAGAAATGTTTTTCAATTGAGTTGGCGGAATGAATACACCCCTGATCACATGTAAACATAGCAGCCACGTTGTATTCCTTCTTGCATCTATGCGCTCTCCTTCTCTCACCTCTTCCCTTCGTGACCAGGCAAAATAAACTTTCCAAGCCAAACCGCTACACACAGTGTCACGACTTCAGCCGAAGTCGGCTCCTCTCCTTGTTCGGGCGGCGTTCGGCGGTCGACGTCACCGGCTTTCTAGCCATCGCCGCTCCATTTTTCATTGTTCCATTTGTTTTGTCTTGTTCCTTGCACACCTGGTTTACATTCCCTAGTCACACTGCATGTATTTATTCCTCTGTTCCCCTCCATGTCTTTGTGTGGAATTGTATTTGTTACGTGTTTCATGTGTACGCACCAGGCTGGGTTTTTTCCCGTTATTTCCGTGGTATTTCACGAATGTTGTTTATTGTCAACATTTGCTCATTTTTTGTGAGTGTTTCGCGCCTCCCACTTTTACCTTTGGCTGGAGGTTTTGACGCGGTGGCGTCTGTCTGTTTTATTGCCTCTGCCCTAATAAAGTGTGCGCCTGTTCACAACTCTCTGCTCTCCTGCACCTGACTTCTCCACCAGTAGCGCACAGCGTGACACACAGCCTACATTGTTGTCACAATATTAGTTAAAGTAACATCACAGTCAACCTAGCTAATAGAACTAACACGTTAGTAAACCCGCTACAATCATGCAGTAATGTTACACTCAGTGGCGATTTTAGCATGTCAAGCTTGGTGGGGCAAACAACATTTGTTTTTAGATGCATGCCAGCAAAACCACTACACAACTCTAAACAATACATTAAATGCACTATAACGTTGACAAACAGTGCCCTCAAACCATACACAAACATTTTTACATTCATGTTCAGTAAATTCAGAATATTTGTTCTTATATAATTAACACTTAGCTCTAAGTATAAGTAAGTGCAAGCAAATGAGTTGCGATGAGATTGGCCTATTCGTTCAGCAATTTCGAAATGGGCAGCGACAGAAATTCCAACAGACGTTAGATCAGATAAAATCAGCAATGTTGAGGCCTTAACTTTACTCTTCTTTAAGTCACCTCAGAGAGAGAAAGAGAGAGACCCAGACTCAGCGGTTAGCCTACCATTTCAAGTATTTATAAGGCCTATGTGGTCTAAAAGGATTCACTTTTATAGACAATATAAAGACAGACGCACTGACAGCGCATTGCGCAAACAAAACGAGCCTCGCAATATGAACTGGAATTATATGGGTCTATTACTGAACTTTTTGTTGAACAAATATACTGCTCAAAAAAATAAAGGGAACACTTAAACAACACAATGTAACTCCAAGTCAATCACACTTCTGTGAAATCAAACTGTCCACTTAGGAAGCAACACTGATTGACAATGCATTTCACATGCTGTTGTGCAAATGGAATAGACAACAGGTGGAAATTATAGGCAATTAGCAAGACACCCCCAATAAAGGAGTGGTTCTGCACAGACCACTTCTCAGTTCCAATGCTTCCTGGCTGATGTTTTGGTCACTTTTGAATGCTGGCGGTGCTTTCACTCTAGTGGTAGCATGAGACGGAGTCTACAACCCACACAAGTGGCTCAGGTAGTGCAGCTCATCCAGGATGGCACATCAATGCGAGCTGTGGCAAGAAGGTTTGCTGTGTCTGTCAGCGTAGTATCCAGAGCATGGAGGCGCTACCAGGAGACAGGCCAATACATCAGGAGACGTGGAGGAGGCCGTAGGAGGGCAACAACCCAGCAGCAGGACCGCTACCTCCGCCTTTGTGCAAGGAGGAGCAGGAGGAGCACTGCCAGAGCCCTGCAAAATGACCTCCAGCAGGCCACAAATGTGCATGTGTCTGCTCAAACGGTCAGAAACAGACTCCATGAGGGTGGTATGAGGGCCTGACGTCCACAGGTGGGGGTTGTGCTTACAGCCCAACACCGTGCAGGGCGTTTGGCATTTGCTAGAGAACACCAAGATTGGCAAATTCGCCACTGGCGCCCTGTGCTCTTCACAGATGAAAGCAGGTTCACACTGAGCACATGTGACAGATGTGACAGAGTCTGGAGACGCTGTGGAGAATGTTCTGCTGCCTGCAACATCCTCCAGCATGACCGGTTTGGCGGTGGGTCAGTCATGGTGTGGGGTGGCATTTCTTTGGGGGGCCACACAGCCCTCCATGTGCTCGCCAGAGGTAGCCTGACTGCCATTAGGTACCGAGATGAGACCCTCAGACCCCTTGTGAGACCATAGGCTGGTGCGGTTGGCCCTGGGTTCCTCCTAATGCAAGACAATGCTAGACCTCATGTGGCTGGAGTGTGTCAGCAGTTCCTGCAAGAGGAAGGCATTGATGCTATGGACTGGCCCGCCCATTCCCCAGACCTGAATCCAATTGAGCACATCTGGGACATCATGTCTCGCTCCATCCACCAACGCCATGTTGCACCACAGACTGTCCAGGAGTTGGCGGATGCTTTAGTCCAGGTCTGGGAGGAGATCTCTCAGGAGACCATCCGCCACCTCATCAGGAGCATGCCCAGGCGTTGTAGGGCGGTCATACAGGCATGTGGAGGCCACACACACTACTGAGCCTCATTTTGACTTGTTTTAAGGACATTACATCAAAGTTGGATCAGCCTGTAGTGTGGTTTTCCACTTTAATTTTAAGTGTGACTCTAAATCCAGACCTCCATGGGTTGATAAATTGCATTTCCATTGATTATTTTTGTGTGATTTTGTTGTCAGCACATTCAACTATGTAAAGAAAAAAGTATTTCATAAGATTATTTCATTCATTCAGATCTAGGATGTGTTATTTTAGTGTTCCCTTAATTTTTGGAGCAGTGTATATTTCAATGGGAAGAGACTGTCACTGGCAAACATGGTTACGAGAAGAGGATATTATAATATAATGTTGTTGGGTCTGTAACTTACCACCCTCCACTTGGAGAAAAGCACCAGAGCTAATTATAACACATAAAGTAAGAAAAACGATTAAATGCATTATTATAACATTGCCTAAAATGATTAATAAGCTACTAAGGAGATAGACCTACAGTATATAAGCAATATAACAATGCAGAGGTACAAACTATGGCATATACTGTATGATAATAATCGATTAAGAGGCAAGCAGTTATTTGGATTAAGACATGAGCGATCTGAGATGGATGTAGCCTATATGCCGCCTATATGTTCAGCATTTTTTAAATTCAGAACATGGGCCGTTCTTACAGTTTTCTCCCTGTACACCAAGTCAGAACCGTAGGATAAATAACAGGGGCACATAAGCAAACAATGAAAGCTTTTACAATATTCAATGATTAAATTTCTCTAAAACAGGCCATAGGCTACATGTGCACTACCATGTCAGAACAGTAGGCTATATGCCTATTCCTTCAGCACTTTTGAAATGGACAGCGACATAATTCAGAATATGGGCCGTTCTTACAGTATTTTCCCTGTACACCAAGTCCGAACAGTAGGTGGGTAAATTAACAAGGGCACATAAGCAGACATTGAAAGCTCTTACAATGGAAGCACGTAAGCAGACAATGAAGGCTGTTACAATATTTGAAGATGAGATTTCTCTAAAAACAGGCTATAGGCTACATGTGCACCATCAAGTCAGAACAATAGGCTAAGTTCTAAAGGGGGAAAGGACCACATTCTTAGGGTGAGGCACATGGGCTACTAACTGCTTACTACAGTACACAACATACACTTAGTATTACTTTCTTAGCTACAGTATACATATCTCCCTGGCATATTACATCACTTATGCAGCAGCATACTGGACATATTTATGGACTCACCATTGTTGTGCTGTGCTCACTTGAACAGGAAGTTGGCATGGTGGTTCTTCTTGTGGGCAAACTTCTCAATTAATTTGTCATCAAAGTCTGGCATTCTCTGGATGAAGTCATACTTGATTGACAGCATGGTCAATGCATTTAACCTTTTCTGGCCAATGAGTTGCGTATAAAGGTTTTATCCTTTTAAGGGTGGAAAAGTTTATTTCTGACTCGGCGGTTGTCGTCGGAGTGGTGATGAGGATTTTGAGAAGAGAGACCATCTCAGACAAGGCCTCCTGCAGGTCGTTCTTGTAGAGTGATTTCAGCTCAGGATGCCGGTGGACAGTGAACAGCTCCCTTTTCAGCTTCTCCTGGTTTCCCACAGGACATAGCTTGGTAGCACACTGTAGTTCTACGGTTGCAAAGGAATCCTTCAGTAGCATTTGGACACCACGTACATTACCACTTATTACCGCTGCCCTCTTGTAAGTTTGTGTAACCAGCTTCTCCTTGACATTCAGTGGCACCAGGACTTCTTTGATGGTGTTGGAGAGGCCAACACCAGTTTTGTCCTTCACCTCTACAAAATGTAGCGTAGCACTATTACCATCTGTGATTTACAGGAGACATCAGTGGTCTCGTCTGCCTGTACAGACGCAAAAGGAGTCTCAGACACCTCTTTAGCTATAGCTTCTCTGTACACTTCATACATACAATCCCAAAATTAGTTTTGGATGGCGCTTGATGTAAAAATTGGTTGGTCGTCATAATGCCTTTGTACCCTGTAATCTCCATCACGCATGGTCTCAAAAATGCACCTGAAAATGCCTGGGTTCAAGGAGACGGCCGATACGTCATGGCCTCGCAGTGCTGTCTCATAATTGCCACACAATTTAATGCATGCTATAATTCTCACCTACCTATTCTCCTCCATTTGTTGGTTGTGAAGGTAGATGGTTCGTCTATATGCGGCGTCTAGCTGAGCCATAACGTTTCCCCAGTGATCCGAGTTTAGCAGCGTTGTCTATATGTGATGCACAATGTTTTGAGACCCTTTCAGACAGATGCTTTAAATCCTTAAACACAGACTGGACCACACACCCTTTCTACCGAATAGCAGGCAGGGGAAGCAAAATAGTGATTGCTTTGAGATGCTTGCAGTTAGCCACTGCTTCCTTGCAAACCACTCATTGTTGAATTTGCAATTTCCAACTTGTTGTGTAATGTTTATGTCAAATGGCCGATGAGCACTGGGACGTTTTATCTAGTGATGCACCGATATGACATTTTTGGCCGATACCGATATCCAATATTTTCCTTGCCAAAAAACCACAATACCGATACCGATAACCGATATTTAATTTTTTTGCGGCCTTTTAAGCATTCTAGTACAGTTAAATAGTTAACACACACACATGGATGCAGCAGTCTAAGGCACTGCATCTCAGTGCAAGAGGCGTCACTACAGGCCCTGGTTCGAATCCAGGCTGTAACACATCCGGCCGGGATTGAGAGTCCCATAGGGCGGTGCACAATTGGCCCAGCGTTGTCCGGGCCGTCATTGTAAATAATAATTTGTTCTTAACCGACTTGCCTAGTTAAATAAAAGGTTACACACACACACACCACACTGACCAAAAAGTTGTTTTGTTGGCATTTATATATGTCCCCATTACCAGTAAAACATAATCAAAACCTATTTCTTTCACTTTCACTTTCTTTCACTTGCTGTTTCGTTGTTCATTTGTTCAGTCGTTTCATTCTCAACCAGGATTTCTATGGAACGCCGTTTGGGTCTTTGCGTGTCAAAAAAGATACACGTCAAATAACACTAATTGACACGTCAAATAACACTATTTGACATGTCAAATAACACAACATAATCTGTTTCAGTAGCTAACTATATAGCTAGGTGTCTTCATCTTAAATAACCATAATTTATAAGACAGTTATTATTTGATTAATGGTGGTCGGACCCATCTATGTGAAGATAGCCACAATAAGGATTAGCCACAAGTTGACTTTGCGGTTAGACTTCACAATAAAAGTATGGCATAATTCTACTATTTGTTTTCATTTGCATCACTGTCAATGACATACTTTTATTTTGAAGGCAAACTGCAAATTCCATTATTGTGCCTAATCCTTATTTTAGCTAGCTTCACATAGTCCGGTCGAGAGTCACTTTTTCAGGACCCTGTCTTTCAAAGTTAATTTGTAAAAATCAAAATAACTTCACAGATCTTCATTGTAAAGGGTTTAAACACTGTTTCCCATGCTTGTTCAATGAACCATAAACAATTAATGAACATGCACCTGTGGAACAGTCGTTAAGACACTAACAGCTTACAGACGGTAGGCAATTAAGGTCACAGTTATGAAAACTTAGAACAGTAAAGAGGCCTTTCTACTGATTCTGAAAAACACCAAAAGAAATATGCCCAGGGTCCCTGCTCATCTGCGTGAATGTGCCTTAGGCATGCTGCAAGGAGACATGAGGACTGCAGATGTGGCCAAAGCAATAAATTGCAATGTCCGTACTGTGAGACGCCTAAGACAGCGCTACTGGGAGACAGGACAGACAGCTGATTGTCCTCGCAGTGGCAGACCACGTGTAACCACACCTGCACAGGATCAGTACATCCGAACATCACACCTGTGGGACAGGTACAGGATGGCAACAACAACTGCCCGCGTTACACCAGGAACGCACAATCCCTCCATGTGTGTCAACTTACATTACGACCAGGAATACGACTTTCCCGAAGCAGATCCTCTGTTCGGACCACCAACAAAGACAATGGATCTGATCCCAGTAGGTGACCCAAAACAACGGCGCCACAGAAGGGGCAGGTGGAGCGGTCTTCTGGTCAGGCTCCGTAGACGGGCACATCGCTCACCACTCCCGGGTATACTACTCACCAATGTCCAGTCTCTTGACAACAAGGTAGACAAAATTCGAATCAAATGTTGCCTTCCAGAGAGAAGAAAAAATATTCAATATGTGTAGGGAAGTATTTAAACACTTGCTTAGATTGTAACATTCTCTGTTTCACGGAAACATGGCTCACTCGGGATATGTTATCAGAGTCGGTACAGCCACCCGGTTTCTATCACGCATCGCGCCGACAGAAACAAACAATAAAACAAGCTAAGCATCAGTATAGAGACAAAGTAGAGTCGCAATTCAATGGCTCAAACACGTAACGTATGTGGCAGGGTCTACAGTCAACCACTGATTACAAAAAGAAAATGAGCCCCGTCGCAGACACCGACGTCTTGCTCCCAGACAAATTAAACAACTTCTTTGCTTGCTTTGAGGACAATACAGTGCCACTGACACAGTCCGCTACCAAAACCTGTGGGCTCTCCTTCACCGTGGCCAACGTGAGTAAAACATTTAAACGCAAGGCTGCCGGACCAGACGGCATTCCTAGCCGTGTCCTCAGAGCATGCACAGACCAGCTGGCTGGTGTGTTTACGGACATATTCAATCAATCCCTATCCCAGTCTGCTGTGCCCACATGCTTCAAGAGGGCCACCATTGTTCCTGTCCCCAAGAAAGCTAAGGTAACTGTACATTTGGGTCCTGGACTTTTTGGCGGGCCGCCCCCAGGTGGTGAGGGTAGGAAACAACATCTCCACCCCGCTGATCCTCAACACTGGGGCCCCACAAGGGTGCGTTCTCAGCCCTCTCCTGTACTCCCTGTTCACCCATGACTGCGTGGCCATGCACGCCTCCAACTCAATCATCAAGTTTGCAGGCGACACTACAGTGGTAGGGATGATTACCAACAACGACGAGACAGCCTACAGGGAGGAGGTGAGGGGCCTCGGAGTGTGGTGTCAGGAGAATAACATCACACTCAACGTTAACAAAACAAAGGAGATGATTGTGGACTTCAGAAAACAGCAGGGGGAGCACCCCCTATCTACATCGACGGGACAGTAGTGGAGAAGGTGGAAAGTTTAAAGCTTCTCTGCGTACACATCATGGACAAACTGAAATGGTCCACCCACACAGACAGCATGGTGAAGAAGGCGCAACAGCGCCTCTTCAACCTCAGGAGGCTGAAGAAATTTGTCTTGTCACCGAAAACACTCACAAACTTTTACAGATGCATAATTGAGAGCATCCTGTCGGGCTGTATCACCACCTGATACGGCAACTGCTCCGCCCACAACCGTTAGGCTCTCACAACACATCACCGGGGGCAAACTACCTGCCCTCCAGGACACCTACATCACCCGATGTCACAGGAAGGCCAAAAGATCATCAAGGACAACAACCACCCGAGCCACTCTCTGTTCACCCCTCTATCATCCAAAAGGGGAGGTCAGTACAAGTGCATCAAAGCTGGGATCAAGAGACTGAAAAACAGCTTCTATCTCAAGGCCATCAGACTGTTAAACAGCCATCACTAACATTGAGTGGCTGCTGCCAACATACTGACTCAAATCTCTAGCCACTTTAATAATTAATAATTGGATGTAATAAATGTATCGCTAGTCACTTTAAACAATGCCACTTAATATAATGATTACATATTACAAACTGATGTGACATGTATTAATGCCAAAATAAGGCTCTACACCACCTGCCCTGAATGACGAGTCGCCACTGTGTACAGTCAGTAAGCAGTTACGCAGGTGGGCCCCGTAGCAATACATTTGTAATACCAAGCTTACCTTGACTTTGAAGAGTTCCAGTGTTGTGTTGGAAAGTCAAACCCAGCTAGCTAACATAGAATCTCTCTGTTTGAGCAGCATGTTTCAGTAGGCTAAACTAGCTAGCTGCATTTGCTAGCTAAGTAAGTGAAACTGAAAGTGAAAAAATTATACAATCTCTCGCTCTCTCTGTGACGATCGTCAAAATGAGTAGACCAAGGTGCAGCATGGTACATGTTCATATTTCTATTTTTATTAAACTCAGAACACGAAACCAAAACAAGAAACAACGAACATCACGTTCTGCAGGCTTACTTCTGTACAAAAACAAGATCCAACAACTGAAGGTGGAAAAAAAAAGGGCTGCTTAAGTATGATTCCTAATCAGAGACAACGATAGACAGCTGCCTCTGATTAGGAACCATACTCGGCTCAACACAAAGAAATAGAAAACATAGAATGGAACATAGAAATATAACACATAGAATGCCCACCCCATGTCACACCCTGACCTAACCAAACAGAGACAAACGGCTCTCTCAGGTCAGGGCGTGACACTCTCTATTTCTCTCTTGCTTCTCCTCCATTTTGGAAGAAATTAATTTGTTCAAAACAGTTCAACTATTGTCTTTCTCTTTGCGTCAACTACTCACCACATTTAATACACTGCAGTGCTAGCTAGCTGTAGATTATGCTATCAGTACTGTAAATGTGGTGAGTAGTTGACGCAAAGAGAAAGACAATAATTGAACTGTTTTGAAGAAATTAATTTCTTCCAAAATGAAGGAGAAGCAAGAGAGAAATAGAGTAACTGGGTCAAATATTACCAATCATTCTAGCTTCTTCATAGACTAGAATGTTACCACAAGATCATGTAACTTACTGTAAGACAACCTCTTGCATTGCAACAGCAAACTCTGAGGCTGTTGCTCCCCAGGATTATTTGACTAACAAGCTTGATACTGGAAGTAGGTTTATAAGTAGGAGAAAAACCCAGGTGACCCAGAAACCAGAAGTGAGATTGAGCAAGATAACTAGGAATAAACCATTTAATTAAAATGGCAGAAAGCAGCATGTCAGGACACCTTATAGAACACTCTGCTCAGAATATTATTTGTATTTATTTGTATTTATTATGGATCTCCATTAGCTTCCTGGGGTACAGCAAAATTAAGGCAGTTTATACAATTTTAAAAACATTACAATACATTCACAGATTTCACAACACACTCTGTGCCCTCAGGCCCCTACTCCATCACTTCCACATATCTACAGTATAAAATTAATGTGTGTGTATGCATGTGTCTTTGCCTATGTGTTGCTTCACATTCCATAAGGTATCTTTTTATCTGTTTTTTAAAATCTAATTTTACTGCTTGCATTAGTTACTTGATGTGGAATAGAGTTCCATGTAGTCATGGCTCTATGTAGTACTGTGCGCCTCCCATAGTCTGTTCTGGACTTGGGGACTGTGAAGAGACCTCTTGTGGCATGTCTTGTGGGTTATGCGTGGGTGTCCGAGCTGTACGCCAGTAGTTCAAACAGACAGCTCGGTGCATTCAACATGTCAATACCTCTCATAAACAGAAGTAGTGATGAAGTCAATCTCTCTGAATTGATATGCATATTTTTAATATTAGCTCATTGTGTACATCCAAGGGCCAGCCGTGCTGCCCTGTTCTGAGCCAATTGTAATGTTCCTAAATCCCTTTTTGTGGCAGTGCTTTATTATTTACAGACTTCTCCTCATCTTAGCTACCGTTGTATCAATATGGTTTGACTATGACAGTTTACAATCCAGGGTTACTCCAAGCAGTTTAGTCACCTCAACTTGCTCAGTTTCCACATTATTTATTACAAGATTAAGTTGATGTTTAGGGTTTAGTGAATGATTTGTCCCAAATACAATGCTTTAAAATATTTAGGACTAACTTGCCACCCACTCTGAAACTAACTGCAGCACTTTGTTAAGTGTTTCAGTCATTTATGTTGTTGTAGTAGCTGACATGTATAGTGTTGAGTCATCCACATACGTAGACGTTTCATTAGTAAAGATTGAAAAAAGTAAGGGGCCTAGACAGCTGCCCTGGGGAATTCCTGATTTTACCTGGATTATGTTGGAGAGGCTTCCATTAAATAACATCCTATGTGTTCTATTAGACAGGTAACTCTTTATCCACAACATAGCAGGGGGTATAAAGCAATAACACATACGTTTTTCCATCAGCAGACTATGATCGATAATGTCAAAAGCCGCACTGAAGTCTAACAAAACAGCTTCCACAATCTTTTTATCATCAATTTCTCTCAGCCAATCATCAGACATTTGTGTAAGTGCTGTGCTTGTTGAATGTCCTTCCCTATAAGCATGCTGAAAGTTTGTTGTCAATTTGTTCACTGTAAAATAGCATTGTATCTGCTCAAACACCATTTTTTCCAAAAACTTACTAAGGGTTGGTAACAGGCTGATTGGTATGCTATTTGAGCCAGTAAAGGGGGCGTTACTATTCTTAGGTAGCTGAATTACTTTTGCTTCCCTCCAAGCCTGGTGGCTCACACTTTCTAGTAGGCTTAAAGAATATGGCAAATAGGAGTGACAATATTGTCCGCTATTATCCTCAGTAATTTTCCATCCAAGTTGTCAGACAAGGTGGCTTGTCATTGTTGATAGACAACAATCATTTTTTCACCTCTTCCACACTCACTTTACAGAATTCAAAATTACAATGCTTGTCTTTCATAATTTAGTCAGATATACTTGGATGTGTAGTGTCAGTGTTTGTTGCTAATCTTGCCAATTAACAGTTTTTAAAGTCACTTCCTTAATAGGTGCATGCTTATTAGTAACTGGAATAAGCAATTTCATAAATGTGTCAAGTGCAGCGTCTCTTTGCTCCTCATTACACACCACGGACCAACAAATATTCTTTACATTGAACTACTTAAGAATCACTACAAAACATATTGTATGAGCTCTTATACACTATATTAGACCCAGCCTTTGGAACTTTGATTTTCATAGATATGGCAACTATATTGTGATCGCTACATACAATGGATCTGGATACTGCTTTTAAGCAAATTTCTGCAGCATTAGTAAAGATGTGATCAATACATGATGATTTCATTCCTGTGCTGTTTGTAACTACCCTGGTAGGTTGACTGATAACCTGAACCATGTTGCAGGCACTGGTTACAGTTTGAAGCTTTTTCTTGAGTGGGCAGCTTGATGAAAGCCAGTCTATATTTAAATCCCCTACAAAATATACCTCTCTGTTGATATCACATACATTACCAAGCATTTCACACATGTTATCCAGATACTGACGGTTTCCCATCGCAGTAGAGAGAAAAACCCTGTGTACGTAAAGAAATGGGCCACTGGGTGCACAGAGCACTGCTTCCCCACTGACAGATTTATTACTGACAGAACACACTCGATACGAGAACAGAAAAGCGTTTTTAATTTACACTAGGATATAGATTGCTGCTATCGGGCCTAACTTTTTTGGAAATCAAATACAGCACGTTGACTGACTCCCTTTTATTTTTTGACAAGCTGGCCAGAAAACGAGAAGTTGATTGATGAATGGCAGACCCTTATTTCATTCATGGCAGACCCTTATTTCATTTTTCAAACCTTGAAAAAGGTTTAACCGGGAATCACCTATATGTTAATTGTGCCGAAGTGTTAGTGTAATTTTTGGACCAGTCGATCTTATAATTGAAGAAGGGTGGCTTGGTCCAGTGCCAGTCATCATCCCTGACATTTATACATTTCCAGGAAAGTTACATTTTCTCCAGGTAATGTAAAGGTAAAGGTACATTTTCAATACAGTGAATGTAATTCAGCTTATTCAGTATGATTACAGACATCAGTCAAAGAGCACTTCAAGAGTTTCAGACTGCTTAGATTTAAAGTAAGGCAGCCCATACAGTAGGTGCAGGGAGTTAAAGTCCATTAAGTCTACCCCTAGCACGTGGCCCATATCAAATGCAGGGTTCAGTGGTTGTGAAATGAAAGCCTCCACAGAAGATGGGAATACCCTCTCTCTGACCTGCAATGCTCAGGCCCCCTCTCTCTCTCCTCGCTCACTGTATTCCCTCAGCCAGGAATAGGGGGCCAGAGAGAGGGATAAAGGATAACATCGCAGTGGAAGGTGGGGATAGAGGGTAAAGTGGTAATGGATTTGGGGTAGGGACATAAGAGGATAGAGGGTATAAGTATGATTACGTGTAAACATTTACATTTTAGCAGACGCTCTTATCCAGAGCGACTTACAGTAGTGAATGCATACATTTCATACATTTTTTTTTCCCGTACTGGAATCGAACCCACAACCCTGGTGTTGCAAACACGATGCTCTACCAACTGAGCCCGATACCAGGTTAAGTATCATGATATTCGATGCCATCACTAAGCAAAAAAATTATGCATTTTAGCCAAAGTCACATAATGGCATTTGATCCAGATAGATAAACTCAGCTACTGGTCTGTTCAATTGTTGGGCATATTTTGAGTTCAATATTATTACATTTGAAATGTTTTATGTCAAAATATTTCAGAAACAGCCATGTATGCATTAATGAATCAATTATTCAATCATACAATCAATGTGACTTTGTTTTTACCTATCTAACTACATAACCACATCATGGTAATCATTTATTTTTAATGGCAAATCTCTATTGATAATCTTGGTAAATCACTTAAGTGATTAGTAACTGGTTGACCCTCCTTTGGCAGCAATAACCTCAACCAAACGTTTTCTGTAGTTGCGGATCAGACTTGCACAACTGTCAGGAGGAATTTTGGACCATTCCTCTTACAAAACTGTTTTAGTTCAGCAATATTCTTGGGAGCATCTCAATCGGGTTGAGGTCAGGACTCTGACTGGGCCACTCCAGAAGGCATATTTTATTTTCTTGAAGCCATTCTGTTGTTGATTTACTTCTGTGTTTTGGGTCGCTGTCCTGTTGCATCACTCAACTTCTGAGCTTCTGAGCTTCAGTTGGTGGACAGATAGCCTAACATTCTCCTGAAAAATGTCTTGATAAACTTGGGAATTCATTTTTCTGTCCATGATAGCAAGCTGTCCAAGCCCTGTGGCAACAAAGCAGCCCCAAACCATGATGCTCCCTCCATCAATTGGGATGAGGTTTTGATGTCGGTGTGCTGTGCCTTTTTTTCTCCACACATAGTGTTGTGTGTTACTTCCAAACAACTCAACTGTAGTTTCATCTGTCCACAGAATATTTTGCCAGTAGCGCTGTGGAACATCCAGGTGCACTTTTGCAAACTTCAGATGTGCAGCAATGTTTTTTTTGGACAGCAGTGGCTTCTCCGGGGTGTTTTCCCATGAACACCATTCTTGTTTAGTGTTTTACGTATCATAGACTCGTCAACAGAGATGTTAGCATGTTCTAGAGATTTCTGTAAGTCTTTAGCTGACACTCTAGGATTCTTCTTAACCTCATTGAGCATTCTGCGCTGTGCTCTTACAGTCATCTTTGCAGGACGGCCACTCGAGTAGCAACAGTGCTGAACTTTCTCCATTTGTAGAGAATTTGTCTTACCGTGGACTGATGAACATCAAGGCTTTTAGAGATACTTTTGTAACCCTTTCCAGCTTTAATCAAGTCAACAATTCTTAATCGTAGATCTTCTTAGATCTCTTTTGTTCGAGACACGGTTCACATCAGGCAATGCTTCTTGTGAATAGCAAACCCCCAAAAAATTGAGCGTTTTTTATAGGGCAAGGCAGCTCTAACCAACTTCTCCAATCTCATCTCATTGATTGGACTCCACGTTAGCTGACTACTGACTCAAATTAGCTTTTGGAAAAGTCATTAGCCTAGGGGTTCACATACTTTTTCCAAGCTACACTGTGAATGTTTAAATTATGTATTCAATATAGACAAGAAAAATACAATAATTTGTGTGTTATTGGTTTAAGCACACTATGTTTGTCTATTGTTGTGACTTAGATGAAGATCAGATCACATTTGATGACCAATTTATGCAGAAAAGCCACTGTAAGTGCCAACGCTGATAAATAGGCACAACATAAACTCATCACTACACTACAGTTGGTCTAAATTAAATCAACCTCTTCACCCTCCTTATAATTCAGTTAGACCTCATTTAAATTTCATTGTGAAGACCCATTCATCCATTTGTCGTTCATTCAGTGGGCTGGCATCGTTTGCTTCCGTTCGCTCATCAACTCGGATAGAGTCAAGGATATGTTTTGCATTATTCTAAAGCCCTACTGCAACACGTAGCATCTTTTCGTTTCCCTTACAATAAATGTCATTAGTAAGAGTAAAAGCCTGTAACAACTTATTTTTACAAAGTAAAGCGTAAAAGAGAATGGTATCAATCCGCAAGGCACGCGGTCAAATGAATAACAGGAGTTCCAGCGCTAATAAATAGGCACAACACAAACTCATCACTACACTAGGTCTAAATTAAATCAACCTTCGTATTCAGTTAGACCTCATTTAAATTTGATTGTGAAGCAACTTGCACATTTATCACCCATTGAATGAGTTAAAGAAATGATATCAACCCGCAAGGCGTGCTGTCACATTATTTGCTATAAACACAAGCGCCAACGCTGATAAATAGGCACAACACAAACTTATTACACTATTGTCTTTCTAAATTAAATCAATCTCTCCACCCTCTGTATCATTCAGCTAGACCTAATATAAATTCAATTGTGAAGAAACATGCACAATTATTGCCCATTCATCCATTTGCCATTCATTCAGTGAGGAGAGAGTGTGTGGAGAGACGGACCAAGGCACAGCCTGCTCTGAGTTCCACAGATTTTATTTAGTGAAACTTACAAAAACAAAAGGAAACAAACAACTAACCATAACATCAGCAGTGCTACATGCACTAACTCAAAACAAGTTCCCACAAAACCCAGCGGGGAAATGGCTGCCTAAATATGATCCCCAATCAGAGACAACGATAAACAGCTGCCTCTGATTGGGAACCATACCAGGCCAACATAGAAATAAACCTAGATAGAAACACCCCCCTAGTCACACCCCAACCTAACCAAAATAGAGAATAAAAAGGCTCTCTATGGTCAGGGCGTGACAGAGAGAGACGCATTTGCTCCTGACTGGGTACCAATGTCCTGTTATTATAGTTTGGTCAGGACGTGGCAGGGGGTGTTTGTTTTATGTGGTTTGGGCTATGTATTTAGGTAGAGGGGTGTTTGGTTTATGTGGTTCGGGGTTTGTTAGTCTATGTTCTATGTTAGTATATTTTCTATGTTCTATCTAGTCTTTTGTATTTCTATGTGTAGTTAATTGGGGTTGGCAATTAAGCCTCCTTCAATTGGAGGCTGCTGGTTATTGTTGCCTCTGATTGAGGGTCCTATAATTAGGAGTTTGTTTTTCATGGGTTTTTGTGGGAGATTGTTCTTGTTTAGCTGTTTGCCTGACGAGACTGTCCAGTTCGTTTGTGGTTTTTGTATACGTGTTTTCCTTCTTCACCAATAAAAAGAAGATGAGTGTACATTTCCCCGCTGCGTCTTGGTCTCTACCCTACGACACCCGTGACAACGCATTGTCTTGGCAGGTTAAATTAGGAATAGGTGTGAAAAGAACAGGTAAAAAGGCTGTAAATACATTTATGTTTGTAATTTTTTACATTCTGAAAAGAGCAACATAAAATACAAATATTTAGGAAAAGTCAGGGAAGGAGCAGGACATAGGTTTTTTTGGGAGCGTTGGGCCAGTAACCGAAAGGTCGCTGGTTCGTATCCCTGACATGGCAAGGTGGAAAAATCTGATGTTCTGCCCTTGAACAAGGCAATTAACCCCCAACAACACCTCCCCGGGCGCCATTGACATCGATTAAGGCAGCACCCCACACCTCTCGGATTCAGAGGGGTTGGGTTAAATGTGGAAGACACATTTCGGTTGACTGCATTCAGTTGTGCAACTGACTAAGTATCCCCTTTCCCTTAACTTCTGTGCCCTCATTTGTAAGTTTGCTCCAGGGCTTACTGGTAGGGCCTGCAGATAACAAGATCTCTCATTATCATAAAGCATAATAGTCATCAAAAAAATGTTTTTTTTATATCCTGCAAACAGCTAGAATTTCAGATCACCATAGTCAACCTATAAGTACTAATTGTGCAGCTACTATAGCCACTGATTGTTTAAACTCACATTATCCAGTTCTATAGCACATATATAAATGTCACAAGCAAATAAAGGACCTTCAGCGAATGGCCCTCCAGGATTATAGAGAAGCCACTGCAAATCTAAATGTCAACTGTGCATAACACTTTCCAATTAGACCTCATGCACACAGCAGCTGGGAGGTGACCAGTGCGTTATCAGCCCTCCGTTCCCAAAGGCCCTAGAGACAGGCTGCCTGAGTGACACAGATGCATAGAGACCCACACACTCAGGGATCAGTCAGAACACTATGTCCAGACAAAGGAAATAACAAAATTAATTATTTCACTAGACTGGTATCAGTACTGTTCCTATACCATTTATAGGCATGCGATCATGGGTGGTATTTGGCTTGATATAAAAAATGCTTATAGAATGAACAGCAGGTGAGGTCCACTCCACACTACCCCCAACAAGTCTCATCATCTCCTCAAGAAGTGTTGGTGATGATGACTGTTGTCTGTGTGTCATCACCACTCCCCTGGCACTCCACTCATTATCCTGAAGCCAGATGATGGGTCATTTGCACCGCACTGGTGCAACAGACGTCTGTGGATCCGCTCCTAATGACACCCCCAGGGCCTGGCCAATCAGACTGGGCCTTTGTGGTACAGTAGAGGAGATGCAGTCTGCATGCCAGTGTGTCATGTGGCCTGGGACTCCATTGTCCTTGAGTCAGAGAGATGCCCACTGTCCCAGACCATCAAACAGACAGACCGGGGAAACCGGTGCGGCTGTGTGAAATAGCCTGTTGCCCTGCCTCAGTGGATCTTCTCTCTTTAGCCCTCTGTCAGACTAAGTAGGCTCTCCAAACACTGAAGAGGCTCATCTGAATCATATTACTGGATGGTTGGACATGAGAGAGGTTAGCTGTGTGGGGGTGTGTGGAGGGATTTTGGGGGTGGGGGAGGGTCTGCTGATCAGCTCTTTCTATTCCATGTTTCCAGAGGCTAATTGCCAACTCCATTAGCATAAATACCACTGCCTACGCCCTAGACCGGGAGGCTCAACTCCCTCCCCAATTATTACAGGCACTTCTACTCTGGCGGATTCTCCGGCCATTCTTGGGCAGGGGAAGGGAAAGAAGTTTAGCAGAGTTAGCTAGCGAGCCCAGTTGTAGCACAGCAGCTGCAAACCTATTGTGGTTGGCAGGCAGTGACACAGTGGTACTGGTCTGCCACCCACTAACAACTAATACCCCAGCAGCACTAAGCTAAGGATGAGTGTTGGTTCCATTAAATGTGAATGACTCAAGCTCTTGGAAGGGCCTCAAAGCAGGAACAGTGAATGTGCCAGGAGGGTATCCATTGCTTTTCCAGGGACGGGGCTTCTAAGAGCCTAATATGGCATGATCAGATGCACCCACACTTGAACCCTGCCAAGCCCCTGAAGGCATCCATCATAAACACCCCTCTCAAGAGCTGCTCCCCCAGTCCCCCTCACACAACCACACTGCAATACCAACATGCTCTGCTCTATCCTCATATCTCTCCCTTTCTCTCTCGCTTCCTCTTACTCCCTGCCTCAAGGACGAGTTTGTATCATTTATGTTATTCCTTCTGGATGTAGATTTTAGATACATGTTCCCAGTCTTGTTCCCCAGCCTCTCTTTTGTGTACTGGTGGTGGACACTCGTGTCATGGCACTCATCCATACAGAGAAATCACATACTCTAAACACAGAATGAAATGTATATTTGAGCAGATACATTTACAGTGCCTTCAGAAAGTATTCACACCCCTTGACTTTTTCCACATATTTTTGCGTTATAAAGTGGGATTGAAATGTATTTAATTGTATTTTTTGTCAACCATCTACACAAAATACTCTGTAATTTCAAAGTGGAAGAAAAATTGTAACATTTGAAAACATTTATGAAAAAAAACAGATATATCTTGATTAGATAAGTATTCAACACCCTCAGTCAATCACGTTTGGCAGTGATTACAGCTATGAGTCTTTCTGGGTAAGTCTAAGTGTTACAATGCCTCCTAGTAGGAGGGGGAAACACATACAAACAACGTGAAACACATACAAACAATCCCGCACAAAGACTAGCATGCAGCGGGGTGTAAATAAACCCACCGAAATCAACTATGTCATAAATGTTGCCGTGTTGAATGGACCAAAGTGCAGGCGGAATGTGGATACTCATCTTTTTAATATTTTAGAGCAAAGTATACACAGAAAACAATAAAACACGAATGACTCCAGACAGGCTAAAATCATAGCAGTGTTAACGCAACCACCCACAAACCCAAGTGACAAACATACTCCTAAATATATGATTCCCAATCAGGAACAACGATAACCAGCTGTCCCTGATCGGGAGCCATACAGACCAACATAGAAATACAACACCCAGAACAAACATACACAGACATCTTCTGCCACGTCCTGACCAAAATACTACACAACTACACCCTCTGCTTGTCAGGACGTGACAGTACCCCCCCCTAAAGGTGCATACCCCGAATGCACCTAAAAAAGAAACCACAAAAACCCCCAAAAACCACAACAAAACAAAAACAAATACCCCCTAAACAATAAGGGAGGGAAGGGAGGGTGGCTGCCGTCAATGACGGCACTGTGCTACACCCCCCCTCCCCAACCCACCTATCCTGGAGGTGGCTCTGGTTCCGGCCTCCTGCCCTCCAGGTTGTATGCAGACTCATTGGGGTCCGGGTCGTAGACCGACTCACTCCATTGTGGATCGTGGGCAGATTCCTTCAGTTCCATACTGTAGGCAGACTCAGTTAATTCATAGTTAATTATCCACTTATTCAGTTCCTGATCATAGACAGACTCCCTCGGTTCCGGGTCGCAGGCAGACTCCCTCGGTTCCGGGTCGCAGGCAGACTCCCTCGGTACCGGACAAGACACTGTTGCCGGATACTCTGGACTGCACACTGTTGCCGGATACTTTGGACTGCACACTGTTGCCGGATACTCTGGACTGCACACTGGTGCCGGATACTCTGGACTGCACACTGGTGCCGGATACTCTGGACTGCACACTGGTGCCGGATACTCTGGACTGCACACTGGTGCCGAGCTCTCGAGGCTGGGCTAACGCACTGGACGCCTGATGCGTGGGGCTGGTAGAGGAGGTACCAGGCTGGATACACACACCCCAGGACTAGTGCGAGAAGCGGGAACAGGCTGAATACGACTAGGCTGACTAATGGGAAGCTTGGTCCGGGTTGCTGGCACTGGTTGTGCCAGACTGGAGGTCCTCACTTCCGGGTTAGCACGAGAGGCGGGAACCGGAACGACTGGGCCATGGAGGCGCACAGGTGGCCTTGACCGCACCGCCTGCACAACCCGTCCTGGCTGGATGGAACTAGCAGCCCTGTACGAGCGGGGAGCTGGTACAGGGCAAACTGGGCTGTGCAGGGGCCTGATGGTTGCCGTGCGTAGAGCAGGAGTAGGGTAGCCTGGTCCTAGGAGGCGTACCGGCGACCAGACGCGCTGCGCAGGCATCCTCCTACCAGGCTGGATGCCCACTCTAGCATGGCATCTGCGAGGGGCTGGAATGGCGCGCACCGGACTGTGCGTGCGTATGGGCGAGATAGTGCGCACCTCAGCAAAACACGGCGCCCTCGACCTAATACGCTCCTCCATATACTCACGGGTAGCTGGCTTATGGCTCTTCTTAGGCCTAGCCAAACTACCCGTATGCCCCCCCCAAAAAATTCTTGGGGGTGCCTCTCCGGCTTCCTCGCCAGCGCGTTCCTGGCCTCATATCGCCGCCTCTCTGCCTTAGCTTCTTTCAACTCCTCCCGTGGGCGACGGTATTCCCCAGCCTGGTGCCAAGGTCCAGCCCCGTCCAGAATCTCTTCCCAAGTCCATTCTTCGCCATAGTCCATATACTCAGTGTTCCTCTCCTTTTTCCGCTGCTTGGTCTTGTTTAGGTGGGTGGTCTGTCATAAATGTTGCCGTGTTGAATGGACCAAAGTGCAGGCGGAATGTGGATACTCATCTTTTTAATATTTTAGAGCAAAGTATACACAGAAAACAATAAACACAAACGACTCCAGACAGGCTAACAGGCTACTTACAAAATCATAGCAGTGTTAACGCAACCACCCACAAAACATACTCCTAAATAAAACTCCCAATCAGGAACAACGATAACCAGCTGTCCCTGATCGGGAGCCACACAGACCAACATAGAAATACAACACCCAGAACAAACATACACAGACATCTTCTGCCACGTCCTGACCAAAATACTACACAACTACACCCTCTGCTGGTCAGGACGTGACAAATTAAATGAACACAGGTGTGAAAAAACAGACAGACGCAAACGAAAAGGAAAAATGGATCGGTGGCAGCTTGTAGGCCGGCGACGACGACCGCCGAGCACCGCCCGAAGAGGGAGAGAAGCCACCTTTGGTGGAAGTCGTGACACTAAGAGCTTCCACACCTGGATTTTGCAACATTTGCCCATTATTCTTTTCACAATTCTTCAAGCTCTGTCAAATTCTTCAGGTCTTGCCATAGATTTTCAAGCAGTACTGTAACTAGGCCACTCAGGAACATTCACACTCGGCCACTCAAGAACATTCACAGTCTTCTTGGTAAGCAACTCCAATTGTCACACCAGCCTTCGCTTTAGCTCCCCCTCCTGCCCAGCTCAGGCATTCGGCGTCACCGGCCTTCTAGATGCTGTCGAACCTACTGCTGGGAAACGCCATTCACTCATCAACCCCGGACTTGTCTCGTCATCATTACACACACCTGGTTCCAATCCCCACTCAATCACTGTATATATACTCCCTCTGCCATTTGTCTTTGTCGGTCATTGCAAAAGTTACTTACTTTCCTGAGAGGAATCTCTCCTACTATTTCCTGAGTACTTTATATTTTGCTCTTTGGGTTCGCCCTGTGCCTTTTTGTTTATGAAGATATATTTTGAGCACAACAGCATTTGGGTTTCGTCCCTCTTTGATCTATGGTGCTTAAAATAAACTCAGTAGTTCTAAACAGGCCGAGGAGCGCTCCTGCACCTTCCCAGGTAGGTGTGGACGTGCCTTGCTCCTCTCTGTCCACCCATTTCAATGGCATTTGAGAACATGTTTGAAACTTGGAAACATGAACACACTAGCTAGCTCCATTCGAACAACTGACTCGAGAAATAAGCTAATCAACTACGCCTGCAGCAGACGCGATACCCTCGTCAGAACAAGCGATTCGGTGGCATTCTCTCTTTACTGTGTCACCACCATGCTCAATGCTATGTACAAGGACCGCTACTTCAATGCAGACAAGAAACAGGGTTTACGTGAAATGTTACACACACAGCTAGACAAGATGGAAATGGACACAGTGACAGTGCGCACTGAGGAAGAGAGGCCACGGACAGACAGAGCTGAAACTTTACTGCTTGACATGTATGATGAAATCCTGGTTGAGAATGAAACGACTGAAAAAATGAACAACGAAATAGCACAGCAAGTAAGTGAAATAAACAGGTTTTGATTATGTTTTACTAGTAATGGGGACATACGTAAATGCCAACAAAATAACTTTTTGGTCAGTGTGGTGTGTGTGGGTGTAACCTTTATTTAGCTAGACAAGTCAGTTAAGAAAAAAGTATACTGCTCAAAAAAATAAAGGGAACACTTAAACAACACATCCTAGATCTGAATGAAAGAAATAATCTTATTAAATACTTTTTTCTTTACATCTCCTTCCAGACCTGGACTAAAGCATCCGCCAACTCCTGGACAGTCTGTGGTGCAACATGGCGTTGGTGGATGGAGCGAGACATGATGTCCCAGATGTGCTCAATTGGATTCAGGTCTGGGGAACGGGCGGGCCAGTCCATAGCATCAACGCCTTCCTCTTGCAGGAACTGCTGACACACTCCAGCCACATGAGGTCTAGCATTGTCTTGCATTAGGAGGAACCCAGGGCCAACCGCACCAGCATATGGTCTCACAAGGGGTCTGAGGATCTCATCTCGGTACCTAATGGCAGTCAGGCTACCTCTGGCGAGCACATGGAAGGCTGTGCAGCCCCCCAAAGAAATGCCACCCCACATGCCACCCCACATGACTGACCCACCGCCAAACCGGTCATGCTGGAGGGTGTTGCAGGCAGCAGAACTTTCTCCACGGCGTCTCCAGACTCTGTCACGTCTGTCACGTGCTCAGTGTGAACCTGCTTTCATCTGTGAAGAGCACAGGGCGCCAGTGGCAAATTTGCCAATCTTGGTGTTCTCTGGCAAATGCCAAACGTCCTGCACGGTGTTGGGCTGTAAGCACAACCCCCACCTGTGGACGTCGGGCCCTCATACCACCCTCATGGAGTTTGAGCAGACACATGCACATTTGTGGCCTGCTGGAGGTCATTTTGCAGGGCTCTGGCAGTGCTTCTCCTGCTCCTCCTTGCACAAAGGCGGAGGTAGCGGTCCTGCTGCTGGGTTGTTGCCCTCCTACGGCCTCCTCCACGTCTCCTGATGTACTGGCCAGTCTCCTGGTAGCGCCTCCATGCTCTGGACACTACGCTGACAGACACAGCAAACCTTCTTGCCACAGCTCGCATTGATGTGCCATCCTGGATGAGCTGCACTACCTGAGCCACTTGTGTAGGTTGTAGACTCCGTCTCATGCTACCACTAGAGTGAAAGCACCGCCAGCATTCAAAAGTGACCAAAACATCAGCCAGGAAGCATAGGAACTGAGAAGTGGTCTGTGGTCCCCACCTGCAGAACCACTCCTTTATTGGGGGTGTCTTGCTAATTGCCTCTAATTTGTGAAATTGATTGTCAATCAGTGTTGCTTCCTAAGTGGACAGTTTGATTTCACAGAAGTGTGATTGACTTCGAGTAACATTGTGTTGTTTAAGTGTTCCCTTTATTTTTTTGAGCAGTGTATTATTTACAATGACGGCCTACCCCGGCCAAACCCAGACGACGCTGGGACAATTGTGCGCCGCCCTATGGGACTCCCAATGATGGTCGGGTGTGATACAGCCTGGATTCGAACCAGGGACTGTGATGACGCCTCTTGCACTGAGATGCAGTGCCTTAGACCGCTGTGTCCATGTGTGTGCGTTAACTATTTAACTGTACTAGAATGCTTAAAATGCCACTAACATTTTTAATATCGGTTATCGGTATCATTTTTTTGCAAGGAAAATATTGGATATCGATATCAGCCAAAAATGTCATATCGGTGCATCACTAAACACAACACTACATAAAGAGAGACCTAAGACAACATAGAAAGTCAGCAACACATGACAACACAGCATGGTAGCAACACAACATGACAACAACATGATAGCAACACAACAAAGCAGCACAAAACATAGTACAAACATTATTGGGCACAGACAACAGCACAAAGGGCAAGAAGGTAGAGACAATGTGACTTAAGCACATTTGTGAATCGTTTCAGGAAGCTCGGCGTATGTCGCACGTCACTACTTCACAGGAGAGGCATTTCAACATCTTTTTTACATATTTGGGGCAGAAATGCCTTCTGGAACATGTGAACTTTCATTTGCCTTAATAACAAGCTTGTATTCAATCTGTAAATATGTATACAGTTGTTAAATTACGAGAAAAGTTGTTATAGCCACGGAAAAAGTGAGAAACCTTCCCGCTAGCAATGATTGGCTGAGATAATGGATGGGCTGGACATGCCGGGAGATGAGTTTGGATTGGTCTGCCATGTAGCGTGCTTCTGTCTATAACGTCAAGCTACTCAGTTTGTGTTGATAATCCTTTCTACCGCTGCTTTTTTGAAAGATATAATGCTAGCCACCGAGAACTACAAAAGTTTTACTACTATTCTCAACAACATTGATGCCCTGAATTAAGTAGGCGCTATCGACAGATCAGTTGGAAAAAGTTGTAATAAACTACTTTTTGCGCACGCCACGGTCAGTGTGACTTGACACAATGCTGGCCAAATAAGATGTAGCTACAAACAAAACAGAGTTAAATGGTTCCAGTCTGCAGTGAAGCTTTCCATGTATACATGGATAAGGGTCTACCTACATTTTCAGATATTATACGTTTCTAATTTTGTCAGAAATTCGTTTTCATTGCAAGTTAAAGTGTACTGTTAGCTAGCTAGCGAACGTTATCTTGCTGGCTCGCTAGCTAACGTTACGTGTATGATCAGTGTATTAATGTTATTCTAATCAGCAATTCATTTACATTGCTAGTTATAGCCTAATGTTAGCTAGCTTGCATTGAACCTAGTTGGTTAGCTTTAGCTACCTGCAGATTCATACTACAGCTATGACAATCAGTTTGTATTGGTAGTAGTGTGAGGTGAGATTATGCAGGTTCATTGTTTAGCTAGCTAGCTACATGTCTAAAAATAAAAGACTCCACTTTGCCAGATGATTACATCACCCATCAAGTTTGTCAGGTGTGTCAGGAACGTGTGCATGTCTAGGTAATAGTGACCCATTCACTTAGCTAGATGTGGCTGGGGGGTGGTTATAGCATTTCTTTCACATGACCCATCAATTTAGACAAGTGTGTCTGGGTAAGAGTCATCTAATAATTATCTGGACGCTTTCTGTTTTTGATATTGCTACTATGCAAATATGCCTGTAACCATTTCACTGTACCGTTTACACCTTCTGTATCCTGTGCATTTGACAAATAAACATAGATTTTATTTGATATAGTGTGTGTTTACCAGAGACGGTAATGTGAAGAACAACATGACCTGCAACAAATTCAGATTAGGATATAGGCCAAGGACTAGAAAACTGTATTTTTACCTGGAGTTTTTCCTTATTGTAGGCTACTACTTTTACCACTTTTAGTCTTGATATCTGGTTGTTTACTACACTACTCACTCTGTTTAGCACATGGCTTCATGTGAATCCTTAAAGAGATGGGTCGGGCTAAGGCTTAAGAGGGTGTGAACAATGTTGAATGGGTGTAGACAAAGAGGTGCTCTCAAGTAGGTGAGCTTTCAAGCAGAATTACTTTCTCATTTTTCCTCAACTGCAATGTAAAAAATATTTTTGGTCAAAATTTATATTACAGACCGAATCCAGGTAGTCGGTCACATTTTCACTCCTGAACTTTAGGTTTTCCATAACAAAGGTGTTGAACACTAAATGACAAGACATTTCAGCTTTTAATTAACAAAAACATAATTCCACTTGACATTGTGGGTGTAGGCGAGTGACAACAAATCTAAAATGAGTCAATTTTAAATTCAAGCTGTAATAACAAAATGTGGGAAAAGTCAAAGGGTGTGAATACTTTCTGAAGACACCGTACATGCAAACCCAATACACTTTGTAAATCAATGTTAAAGGGCCTGTTTCTACTTTCTACTATTGCTCACGCTCTGCAGTGTTCATGGCTTTCACTTCATTAAGCCGCACTTCCTGTAGATCCCAGATGACAGCCTACACAAACTACTACAGCATATGGCTCAAATAAGGAACTGTTAGGATAATGGGATCTAAGCTAAGTAACTAGACACTCTTCACATACCGTACAGTACAGTATAGTGCTTACTATTCCTCTAAGAGACTGTGCATGGCACACAGCCTATAAAGAGCATACAGACAGAGAGCTGTACAGTCTCTCACCATAGAAACTCGATATACAGACAGCAGCAGATAGATGTCTCTGTGAGTGCTGTAGTAATCAATGGTAGTAGATGTAGTACTCCATAGTCACTGTATTCACTGTCTATTCTATTGGTTAAGTTACTGCTGTAGACAGAAATAAAGGCAGCTAAATTGATGCACAGAGGTGCACTAAAGTCTATTGGACAGTAGCTCATCTCTGAATAGGTTTGCTTAAAATCTGCACGTGTCTGCAACAGAACGTTGGTCATGAGGGCTAATAAATAGACAACAGTTGAACTACAGAATGAAACTGTTTATAAGACGACACGTTCTATGGCCCAGAGGGATGAGTGGATGACTCCTGAGAGGTGAGCGGATGAAACACTCTTTCCTCTCAGCCTCCTCCTCAGGGTGCTTAAGGTTCTGGCCCCGTGCCAGATCAGATATGTGTGAGCGCTTCTCCTGTTCCTCCTGAAGACACACTCAACAACGTACAAATGATTCAGCCCGCCCTCTCTTCACTGAAAAACCCTTTGTCAGGGAGTTCATTCAGCTGGGGGCTCAGACACAATAATAACGGCTGTGCTGTGGTTGAACACCTTTCATTCAGAGATGAGCAGAGGCAACGCAGGGCCAAGAACAATAGGCTCGGCCTGTCAGGAAAACTGCAGCCATGTAAACAAGAGCAACAACAAATACGACATATTTGTATGCGGCGCAATTTTACATCTTTATTAGCATACAACAGGTGTAAACCTTACAGTGAAATGCTTACTTACAAGCCCATAACCAACAATGCAGTTTAAAAAATATGAATAAGAAATAAATTTAACAAGTACTTAAAGAGCAGCAGTAAAATAACAATAGCAAGACTATATACGGGGGTACCGGTACAGAGTCAATGTGCGGGAGCACCGGTTAGTCGAGGTAATATGTACATGTAGGTAGAGTTTTTAAAGGGACTGTGCATAGATTACAACAGAGTAGCCGCGGCGTAAAAGGGGGGGCAATACAAATAATCTGGGTAGCCATTTGATTAGATGTTCAGTAGTCTTATGGCTTGGGGGTAGAAGCTGTTTAGAAGCCTCTTGGACCTTAACTTCGCGCTCCGGTACTGCTTGCTGTGCAGTAGCAGAGAGAACAGTCTATGACTAGGGTGGCAGGAGTCTTTGACAATTTCTAGGGCCTTCCTCTGACACCACCTGGTATAGAGGTCCTGGATGGCAGGAAGTTTGGCCCCAGTGATGTACTGGGCCATACGCACTACCCTCTGTAGTGCCTTGTGGTCAGAGGCCGAGCAGTTCCCATACCAGGCAGTGATGCAACCAGTCAGGATGCTCTCGTTGGTGCAGCTGCAGAACCTTTTGAGGATCTGAGGACCCATGCCAAATCTTTTCAGCCTCCTGAGGGGGAATAGGTTTTGTCATGCCCTCTTCACGACTGTCTTGGTGTGCTTGAACCATGCTAGTTTGCTGGTGATGTGGACACAAAGGAACATAAAGCTCTCAACTTGCTCCACTGCAGCCCCGTCGATCAGAATGAGGGCATGCTCGGTTCTGGTTTTCCTGTAGTTCAAAATCATCTCATTTGTCTTGATCACGTTGAGGGAGAGGTTGTTGTCCTGGCACCACAAGCAGGTCCCTGACCTCCTCCCTATAGGCTGCCTTGTCATTGTCGGTGATCAGGCCTACCACTGTTGTGTCATCAGCAAATGTAATGATGGTGTTGGAGTTGTGCCTGGCCGTGCAGTCATGAGTGAACACGTACCCCTGAGGGGCCCCTGTGTTGAGGATCAGCGTGGCGAATGTGTTGTTACCTACCTTTACCAACTGGGGGAGGCCCGTCAGGAAGTCCAAGTTCCAGTTGCAGAGGGAGGTGTTTAGTCCGAGGGTCCTTAGCTTATTGATGAGCTTTGAGGGCACAACGGTGTTGAACGATGAGCTGTAGTCAATGAACAGCATTCTCACATAGGTGTTCCTTTTGTCCAGGTGGGAAAGGGCAGTGTGGAGTGCAATAAAGATTGCATCATCTGTGGAACTGTTAGGGCGATATGCAAATTGGAGTGGGTCTAGGGTTTCTGGGATAATGGTGTTGATATGTGCCATGACCAGCCTTTCAAAGCACTTCATGGCTACAGACGTGAGTACTACGGGTCGGTAGTCATTAGGGAGGTTACCTTAGGGTTCTTGGGCACAGGGACTATGGTGGTCTGCTTAAAACATATTGGTATTACAGACTCGGACAGGGAGAGGTTGAAAATGTCAGTGAAGACACTTAATCCGTCTGTCCCTGCGGCCTTGTGAATGTTGACCTGTTTAAATGTTTTACTCACATCGGCTGCGGAGAGCGTGATCACACAGTTGTCCGGAACAGCTGGTGCTCTCATGCATGTTTCAGTGTTATTTGCCTTGAAGCGAGCTTAGAAGTAGGTTAGCTCATCTGGTAGGCTCGTGTCACTGGGCAGCTCTCGGCTGTGCTTCCCTTTGTAGTCTGTAATGGTTTTCAAGCCCTGCCACATCCGCCAAGCGCGGATCCGCTGTAGTACGATTCGATCTTTGTCCTGTATTGACACTTTGCCTGTTTGATGGTTCGTCGGAGGGCTTTGCGGGATTTCTTATAAGCTTCCGGGTTAGAGTCCCTCTCCTTGAAAGCAGCAGCTCTAGCCTTTAGCTCAGTGCGGATGTTGCCAATAATCCACGGCTTCTGGTTGGGTTATGTACGTACAGTCACTGTGGGGACGACGTTATCGATGCGCTTATTGATGAAGCCCATGACTGATGTCGTGTATTCAATGCCATAGGAAGAATCCTGGAACATTTCCAGTCTGTGCTAGCAAAACAGTCCTGTAGCTTAGCATCTGCTTTATTGAACCACTTTTTTATTGACCGAGTCACTGGTGCTTGCTGCTTTAATTTTTGCTTGTAAGCAGGAATCAGGAGGATAGATGTGTTGTCTTATTACATCCCACAGCACATTAAACTGGAAACCTTTGTCTTCATACAGTTATAACACACGTATACTTTATTTATACTGTAAAGGGTGACAAATTAATTTGGCTACTACAAATGTCACGACACCTACGGAAGGTGTCGCCCCTCCTCGCCCGGGCGGCGCTTGGCAGTCGTCGTCGCCGGCCTACTAGCTACCATCGATTTATGTTTCACGTTCTGTTAGTTAGGCCTAGGTTAGTTGCGCCCCTGTTTTGTGTTAGTTGTTAGTGGGGAAGGGTATTTAGGGTAGCTAGTTAGGTTTGTTGTTTGTGCGGGATTGTTCGTTTGTCAGGGTGTGTTTTTTGTTATGAGGTTCTGTAATTTGCCTTTTGGAGTTACGCTATTCGTTTTGGGCTGCATCCCTGGTTACGTTCTTTTAAAGGGTGGTGCGTTTCTTTCTGCACACCTGGCACTCAATACCTTTTGCATATTTTCCGTGTGGATATTTTATTAAATTCATTCACGGAATCATTCTGTCTCCTGCGCCTGACTCCACCTCTCCTGAATCCACAAGCCACCCGTTGTGACAACAAAACCTCCAATAGCAGAATGAACTGTAGAAAACAGACAGACAGTACTTCACTTACAGGACATGGCATGTGAATATTTCTGAAATAAATGTTAACCCCTTAATCACTTTACCATACAAACAGCATTATCACCTGAAGCATCTCTCAGCCCCATACAAGGCTGTGTCAGGTATAAGACAGGGAATTAGAAACCTCTGCATCCGATAATAGAGCCTTACAGCGGAACACCCCCATAAGTCAAAGTTACATTATCATGAGCCCCACTGGAATTTTGTTGTGTGGGCCCAATTCCTGTGGCAATTCCAAACCTACAAATCTCAGTATACTTTGGCTGTCTTATTTATCTGTTTCAATATCCCGTTTCCTGATCAGTCCAGGCGAGGGCCGCTGACCTGACGTTTAAATGCCTGGTGAGGCCATTATGGAGAGACTGATGGAGGAGAGAGATGGCGCACAGAGGACAAAGAACACACAGGACCACCTGCCTATAACATCTATAAAAATACAGCAAGGCTGTGTTGTGTGTGTATGTGTGTGTGTTTACGGCCATAGGGTCACTATACTGTACATTAGAGTCATGGTCAGACACACCACACATTCCCTATATCCCCTAGTGATGCCAAATCCCTCCCAGAGGATCAAATCACTGTGTGATAAGACTGGACAGCTATCGCTCAATTTCATCAACAGACACGGTCGCTCTTTACCGGGGGAGATTACACAGAAAGAGAGGGACGATGGAGATAGATCTGGGCTGTTTGGGATCTTTGTGGTGATGGCTGGCTTATCAGGTCTGGTCTGATGTCTCTTTAACGATGCATTATCAAAGACATGAAATGTTGGGAAGGAATCATATTTCTATCAGTTCGATGCAAGGCGGATGGGAATGTTGGCATGTGGCCATGATGGCCGACCTTATTCGCTGTCTTATCGAGGAAATACAGAACACAACCTCCACAATGAAATTTACTGATGTTCTTGTCTCTGACTGAGGCCTTTTTGTATCGGTGCATTTCAGCACCTGTGAAAGCAGCTGTTATAATTGATGGTCAATCAGTGCTATATCAATGACTGGCATGTTTCTGTCTATGATAATCTAGATGCATCTATGTTATTTTGACAAACCTACAGGTTTAGTCCCCAGTAGATGGACATTATGGTATTCGTCACACAGAGCCACATCAATCGATCATTCAAATGTATTTTATAAAGCCCCTTTTACATCAGCAGCTGTCACAAAGCGCTATACAGATACCCAGCCTAAAACCACAAAGAGCCAGCAATGCAGATGCAGAAGCACAGTGGCTAGGAAAACTCCCTAGAAAGGCAGGAACCTAGGAAGAAACCTACACCCTTTACAGACAGACTTTACAGTATGTTGCCTGTAAAAAAAAATAATAATGAGGCAATGTTATAAAAAAAAATATTCATACAGTCCAATTTTTTTCACATTTTTTCTGGGGACAAGCCTTTTATATCCCTCGTGCACATGGCGACAATTTTAGGAGCGGGAGTAGACATGTGCCAATGTGGGTGAAGATCTATTTTAATAAATCTGTTGAATATACACCATCACAAAGAAATCCATTATTTATTTGTTTTTGGCCGGTCCTAAGAAACATAAGAATAATAAAAGTCCAATGGAGTAACCAGTTTCCCCCTGAAGCTAGGACAGCAGAGTCCCTGCCCATCTTCCGAAAAACATCTGAAACCCTACCTCTTCAAAGACTATCTTAAATAATTATATATATTTTATGAACCAACTAGCTCCATCTTTGCTGATAGCTACTTTATAGAAGTAAAATGTACTCACTATGACTGTGACATGTGATTGTCCCACCTAGCTATCTTAAGATGAATGCACTACCTGTAAGTTGCTCTGGATAAGAATAGAATGGCATATTTTAAGTTTAACTATGTTACTGGTCTGTGCACACTACATGGCTTTGCCATGCACATAAAATCAATAGTTGTTTTGTTCATTATACTGAAACACTTAGGCTACCCTGATCACAGTCAACACACATATTTTATTGTAGGCTAAGAATAATGGGTAACACTTTACTTGACACCCAGTGTCATGTTTTCATCATATTTTGAATAACTTGTAGAAAGTACACAGGTTTTGTGGGTTTTGACACTCTTATGTAGGTGTCATAACCAGCCATAAAATAACTACTGCGGTAGGTTTTGTAGGTTTTTACACTCTTACATGCTGACCACACTGCTCGCGTTACGTGCACGAGCATTGAAAAATAAATGTACACATACATATTACATCAATCATTTCATCCAAACTGTTTGTGCGCGTCAACGAGAATCTGAATAGCTAAAATATAACTACTTTTGATGTCCCGCCTCTCCAATCTCCTCATTGGTTTTTAGGAGCATATACCCACATGGGTAATTGAAAAATGAACTGAGGTCCACACTCCAGTCCAGTTGGTGGTGGTAATGCACCTTAAAGTTGGTTGCCAACCGCCATATAAAGTCCAAAGAAGAAGAAGACGACTGAAGGAGGAGAGATTACTAGAAATTAACTAGGTTTACAATTTTATCTGTGGATTAATTATCGGAGTAGGGGACACGTACGTGCCAGGTCTAGTCAGCATGTTATGTAGGTGTCATAATCAGCTATAAAATAACGCAATATATGTCACAACAGCTCTAAATATGAGTTATGACAGTGTTATGACCATATTGTAACAGGTTACGACAAGTTATGTTGGCTGTTATGACATGATTATGACCGTGTCATAACGTGTTATAACGCTGTGTTATAACGCTGGGTAAAGTGTTACAGAATAATGAAAACTAACAGAATAAAATATAAACAAATATTTTTCCCAAACAACTTTCCTCACGGCAACTTGTGGAACTGCTGTCATATAAAAAAGTGATATTTTGAATCAGAGGCCAAGGCAAACCCATGCTTTTTTGATCCATGTCCATCTTTTCTACCCTCACTCCGCTTTGTTAGAGAGCAGGCGTAGGCTCTACATTGAGAGTATCTTCATCAGGATACTGATAGAAAATAATAGCAATCTATATTATCAAAAGCATTTGAGTCGTACTCATATTTCACAACTTCCGCAGGCTTTTGGAGTTGCATATACGCAATAAGGCAAAATACACTGAATAAAAAAATATAAACACAACATGCATCAATTTCAAAGATTTTACTGAGTTACAGTTCAAATAAATAAATGATGCCCTAATCTGTGAATTTCACATGACTGGGAATACAGAAACGCATCTGTTGAACACAGATACCTTTTTTTTTTAAGTAGAGGCGTAGATCAGAAAACCAGTCGGTATCTGGTGTGACCCCCACATCTCCTTCACACAGAGTTGGTCAAGCTGTTGATTGTGGCCTGTGGAATGTTGTCCCACTCTTTTTCAATGGCTATGCAAAGTTACTAGCTATTGGCGGGAACTGGAACACACTGTCGGACACGTTGATCCAGAGCATCCCAAACATGCTCAATGGGTGACATGTCTGGTGAGAATGCAGGCAATGGAATATCGATGCCATTTATAGTTACCAGGAATTGTGTACAGATCCTTGCGACATGGGGCTGGGCTTTATCATGCTGAAACATGAAGTGACGGTGGCAGATGAATGGCACGACAATGGGCCTCAGGATCTCGTCGGGGTATCTCGATGCATTCAAAATGAAATTGTGTTTGTTGTCCGTAGTTTATGCCTGCCCATACCATAACCCCAACTTCGACATCAGCAAACCACTCGCCCCCACAATGCCAGACACGCTGTGTGCCATCAGCCCAGTACAGTTGAAACCAGGATTCATCTGTGAAGAGCACACTTCTCCAGCGTGCCAGTTGCCATTGAAGGTGAGCATTTACCCACTGAAGTCTGTTATGATGCCGAACTACTGTCAAGTCTAGACCCTGGTGAGGATGACGAGCACGCATATGAGCGTGCCTGAGACGGTTTCTGACAGAAATTATTTTGGTTGTGCAAACCCACAGTTTCATCAGCTGTCCGAGTGTATGGTCTCAGACAATCCCGCAGATGAAGACGCCGGATGTAGAGGTCCTGGGCTGGCATGGTTACACGGGGTGTCACGATCGTCGTAGTAATTGGACCAAGGCGCAGCGTGAGTAGCGTTCCACATTATTTATTAAAGTGAAAACTTAGAACAAAACAATGAAGAAATAACGAACCGTGACCACAGAGGTGCTATGTGCACTAACGCAAAACAATATCCCATAAACACAGGTGGGAAAAATGCTACCTAAATATGATCCCCAATTAGAGACAACGATTCCCAGCTGCCTCTAATTGGGAATCATACAAATCACCAACATAGAAAATAATAAACTAGAACCGCATGACACGTGGTCTCCGGTTGTGAGGCCAGTTGGGCATACTGTCAAATTCTCTAAAACGATGTTGGTGGAGGCTTATGGTAGAGAAATAAACATGGATATTCCTGCAGTCAGCATGCCAATTGCATGCTCCCTCAAAACTTGAGACATCTGTGTCATTGTGTTGTGTGACACAACTAAACATTGGCCTTTTATTTTCCCCAGCACAAGGTGCACCAGTGTAATGATCATGCTGTTCAATCAGCTTCTTGATATGCCACACCTGTCAGGTGGATGGATTATCTTAGCAAAGGAGAAATGCTCACTAACAGAGATGCAGACAAATTTGTGCACACAATTTGAGAGAAATATGGAACATTTGTGAGTAGGGAACATTTCTGCGAAACGTTTCTGATCAGTAATAGATGAGCTATACCACCTCCACTTATTAGCCCAGCCAGAGAATTACTCCAATATACAGACAGAGATTCAGTGAAAGAAAAGCACATTAATTGATTAAGAAAAGTCACAGGCATTTATTTGGGAGTAGGCCTAGGCAAATAAGTGACTGCGAGTAAGCAGAAAAATAATCTGCTTGTGAAGCTACATAACATGCAAAATGTTCTGATCAGTGCTAATAAATTAGTCAACTAGACAAGAGGATCATGAGCAGCACTGACATCAACTTAGCTAACATTTCCACAGCCTAATTGTGGCCTAACCAATATACAAATGGAAATGTATTGAAAAAATCTGACATAAATTGATTTATCAAGATGAGTCCCCATGCTTGTCTCAAAGCAGCACGGAACTTAAATAGTTGGCCACATACGGATAGGCTATTGCTTCAAATGTACTATAACAATTGGATTACTTTGGGTGTTTCAGTAAGCACATTCTGATGCCTTCAATTGCATTTGCCTATTTTATTCCAATATTTTCATCATTCAGTGATATTTATTCCCACTGTAATTCTTCATCGATCCATCCAGTTGTAGTTAAGAAAACAGTGCCTGTTTAGTGGTGGGCTATGCAAAGAGATGGGCGAAGTGACATGACTTTTGAAATGAGTGCGCTGAGAGTCGGGAAGCAAGTTCAGGGAGTGAGTGTTTTAATAAATAACTTAAACAATTAACACGTAACACAAACAAAGCACCGACATGAAAACAGAGTCAATAACACCTGAGGAAAGAACCAAGGGGAGTGACAGATATAGGGAAGATAATCAAGGAGGTGATGGAGTCCAGGTGAGTGTCATGAGGCGCAGGTGCGCAAGACGATGGTGACAGGTGTGCGGGAAAATCAGCAGCCTGATGACCTAGAGACCGGAGAGGGAGTATATGTGACAACTTCCAAAGTTTAGAACTGCCAGGAAGATAATATTAACGGGAGCTGCCTAGCAACCATCAAGAGCTTAAGAGTATATGGCTACATTTCATACTAAGCCGTAGACAGAATGTTACTGCAATCATGACTAGGTCGGTTGGCTGAAATAAAAGTAGAGGCTTTGTTACGGCAATACATTTCAAATATAAAGAAAAGTCGGTCAGCAAAAATTGGTCGGGATGCTAAAGTTGGCGGAAACTAAGCGAGTTGGCAGAAAAACGTCTTGGTTTGAAAGATGTACTAGAGAGGAACCAGGCTCAGAGGGGGGGCAGTCCTATTCTGGCTGTGTGCCAGGTGGAGATAAGAGTACATGGCCATTAAGGCCAGATTGTTCTTAAAGACGTTCAAATGTTCATCAATGACAAGCAGGGTCAAATAACAACCACAGTGGTTTGTTATAGAAGGGTACAGCAATTCAACACTTGCGAAGTTTAGAAGGAGTAAATGTGTAATTAAACCTCCATTAACTTTCTCTGCATCAAGCCACATTCACTTGGCTGGTTTTACATGCACACAGACACATCCTCTGCAGAGGTACAAGGTAATTGAGGTAGCTATATACATGTATACAGGTAGGGGTAAAATGACTAGGCAACAGAATAGATAAGATAGTAGCAACAGCATATACGGTGAGAGTGAAAGTGTGAGTGTGTGTATGTGTGTGTGGTGTCAGTATGCATACACTACCGTTCAAAGGTTTGGGGTCACTTAGAAATGTCCTTGTTTTTTTAAAGAAAAGCACATTTTTTGTCCATTAAAATAACATCAAATTGATCAGAAATACAGTGTAGACATTGTCAATGTTGTAAATGACTATTGTAGCTGGAAACTGCAGATTTTTTTATGGAATATCTACATAGGCGTACAGAGGCCCATTATCAGCAACCATCACTCCTGTGTTCCAATGGCACGTTGTGGTAGCTAATCCAAGTTTATCATTTTAAAAGGCTAATTGATCCTTAGAAAACACTTTTTTAATTATGTTAGCACAGCTACTGGCCTTCTTTAGACTAGTTGAGTATCTGGAGTGTCAGCATTTGTGGGTTTGATTACAGGCTCTAAATGGCCAGAAACAAAGACCTTTCTTCTGAAACTCGTCAGTCTATTCTTGTTCTGAGAAATGAAGGCTATTCCATGCGAGAAATTGCCAAGAAACTGAAGATCTCATACAACGCTGTGTACTACTCCCTTCACAGAACAGAGCAAACTGGCTCTAACTAGAATAGAAAGAAGAGTGGGAGGCCCCGGTGCACAACTGAGCAAGAGGACAAGTACATTAGTGTCTAGTTTGAGAAACAGACGCCTCACAAATCCTCACCTGGCAGTTTCATTAAATAGTACCCGCAAAACACCAGACTCAACATCAACAGTGAAGAGGGGACTCCGGGATGCTGGCAGAAGTGTAGAGGAGGGAGGAGCCTGGAGAGGAATAAGGAAGGGAGAGGTGGGGTAGATTGGTGTAGAGAGGGAGGTGGCAAGGAAGGGTAGGTGGAGGGGTATTGATCTGGTGATTGACCGGCCTTTGTGGGTCGAATCTGCAGTAAAACTGGTTTAGTTTATTCAGCAGTGAGGGGTCGTCTACCATCGGGGAGCTTTATGTTCGTAGTTGGTAATGGTTTTCATTCCTTTCTAGACATACGATCAGTCGTTGCAGGAGAACTGTTGCTCTGGCCTGACTTTGTACTGCAGTTTGGCTGCCTTAATTCCGGATTGTAGCTTTTTCTTGGTCTCTATAGAAGTCCCTGGTCTTGCTCTTGTGGTCTTCCTATTTGGCAGAGCAGAGAGCCCGGTGGACTTCCTCTTTGCCACTGCGGAAAGCCCTAAGCTCTCCAGTGAACAATGGCTTGTCATTTCTTTGTGATAGAAAGTCTTTGATGGTATGCAGTTCTCCTCACATACACTGATGTAGGATGTGACCTTGTCTGTGTAGTCGTGTATTTTGGCATTGTTGTCCTTGAATAGGTTCTAATCTGTGGTGTCTAGGCAGTCCTTTAACTCCATAACAGCCTTATCAGTCCATTTTAGTGCGGTAAACATGGTCCAGAATTGTTTCTTGCCTTGTTGAACATTTCACCGATTGTTTGTATCTGGGAAGTTCCTGTTATAGGCATTTCCTTTCCACCTCTGTGATCTGATCTGCCAGTAGTTGTTGCACTGTGTGCACACAGACGCACGGCGTGATATAGACTCTGGCCAGAATGACTGAGGCAAATTCACAGGGTGAATAAAAAGGTTTGCAGTGGATGAAAATAGATTCCAGATCTGGAGAGCATGACTTAGACAGAATAGTGACATCATTGCACCATCCTTGGTTGACATAGAGTCCTTCAGATTTATTGCCTGGTACAGATGGAAGTCGGCTAGATCCACAACATCAGATGAAACAAAATGTACAGCTGCCCCAAAACGTACCGCTGCCCCTTTAAGGGCCAGAGGTTACTGTGGTAATGGGGCCACTCGAGTCGTGTCAAGTGTGTTTGTAAGATTTGGGATCTGACTAGTAGTAGATGGCGTGTCTTTGCTATCAGTTGAAGCAGCAGACTCAAACTAACATTGAAAATCAACCCGAGCTTGTGAACAAAACAATGTAAATAGCCAAGAAGCACGAGGACAAAGTCACACTCTGTAGACTTTCAAGGAAATTAGACCAACTTTTATGCTTCCAAAAATAAATCTCAGTACTTCACTCTGCCAGCGTGCAATTAGCAGCTATGAAACAAAACAGCAGAAATACCTTGAAAACATCTACTGCAGCAGTTTTCTGTTATAAATCACACATGTGCTCTATTTAACTTTGGACTATTTTTCTTGGTAATTGTGACCGACCGCCTCAATTCAGTCTTATGTAGCAAAATTTGAAATTGTGTTTTTTACATTGGATAAAAGTAGAGACTCAGAGCTAGAAAATTGTATATCATACACTGCAGTTGAGGAACAATGGGAAAGTAATTCTTCTTTGAAAGTTGATAAACTTGTAACTCCACTTTTGAGAAAATGGCCCTTGAATTTTTGGTACACCCACTGGAGAGCTCTTCTTTGTCTACACCCATTCAGCATAATTTACCCCCCCTTAAGCCTTAGCCCAACCCATCTCTTTAAGGATTCACATGTGAGGCGTTGTGGTAAACACACTCTATATCAAATAAAATCTATGTTCATTTGTCACATGCACAGGATACAGAAGGTGTAAATGGTACACTGAAATGTTTACTTGCATAGTAGCAATATCAAAAACAGAAAGCGTCCAGATAATTATCAGATGACTCTTAACTGACACACTTGTCTAAATGAATTGGTGATGTGAAGGAAATGCTTCAACCACCCCCCAGCCACATGTATCTAAATGGATGGGTTGCTATTGTTTAGACATTTACACATACAATAGATGGCCGTAATCACCCCCAGACACACCTGGCTAATTTGATGGGCCATGTAATAATCTGGCCAAAGTGGAGTCTTTTGTTTAGACATGTAGCTACAGTAGCTACCTAACCAATGAATCGGCATAATCCCAACTCATACTACTACCAATACAAACATTGTCATAGCTGCAGTATGAATCTGCATGTACCTAAAGCTAACCAACTAGGTTCAATGTTAGCTAGCTAACATTAGCCTATAACTCGCAATGAAAATAAATCAAATCAAATTTATTTATATAGCCCTTCGTACATCAGCGGAAATCTGCTGTACAGAAACCCAGCCTAAAACCCCAAACAGCAAGCAATGCATGTGAAAGAAGCACGGTGGCTAGGAAAAACTCCCTAGGAAAAACTCCCTAGAAAGGCCAAAAACCTAGGGAGAAACCTAGAGAGGAACCAGGCTATGAGGGGTGGCCAGTCCTCTTCTGGCTGTGCCGGGTGGATATTATAACAGAACTTGGTCAAGATGTTAAAATGTTCATAAATGACCAGCATGGTCAAATAATAATAATCATAGTAGTTGTCGATGGTGCAACAAGCACGTCCGGTGAACAGGTCAGGGTTCCATAGCCGCAGGCAGAACAGTTGAAACTGGAGCAGCAGCATGGCCAGGTGGACTGGGGACAGCAAGGAGTCATCATGCCAGGTAGTCCTGAGGCATGGTCCTAGGGCTCAGGTCCTCCGAGAGAAAGAAAGAAAGAAAGAGAGAAAGAGAGAATTAGAGAGAGCATATTTAAATTCACACAGGACACCGGATAAGACAAGAGAAATACTCCAGATGTAACAGACTGACCCTAGCCCCCCGACACATAAACTACTGCAGCATAAATACTGGAGGCTGAGACAAGCTAAAATACATTTATGATTAGAATAATATTACTACACAGATCGTACACGTAACGTTAGCTAGCTAGTCAGCAAGCTAATGTTTGCTAGCTAACTAACAGTATGCTTTAACTTGCAATAAAAATGACTTTCTGACAAAATTAGAAACTTATATCTGAAAATGTAGCTAGACTCTTATCTGTATACATAGATGAACGCTTCACGGCAGACTGGAACCATTTAACTCAGTTTGTTTGTAGCTACATCTTGTTTGGCCAGCGTTGTCAAGTCACTCCTGTTCACACTGACCGTGGCTTGTGCAGAAAGTAGCCCATCACTTTTTCCAACTGATCTGTCGATAGCGCCTGCTAAATTCAGGGCATCAATGTTGTTGAGGAAAGTAGCAAAACTTTTGTAGTTCTCGATGGCTAACGTTATATCTTTCAAAAACGATGTGGTAGAAAGGACTATCAACACATACTGAACAGCTCAGGTTACCGACAGAAGCATGCTACATGGCAGACCAATCCAAACTCATCTCCAGGCAAGTCCTGCCTATCCATTATCTCAGCCAATCATGGCTAGTGGGAAGTTTCCTGTCTTTTCTCTGGCTAACCCAACTAGGCTCGTAATTTTACAATTTTATTGATATTCATGGATGGAATACAAGTTTGTTAACAAGGCACATTAAAAGTTCACGTTTCAGAAGGCATTTCTGCCAAAAAAACTTTTGATAATAATTGTTTACGTTCAAATCCCTCTCCTGTGAAGTAGTGACGTGCGACATACGCCTAGTTTCCTGAAACGAGTCACAAATGTGAATGTAAAGCTTGTACTGTACAGCCCTGCAAATTGACCAACCACCAAAGTGGCTGTTGAAGTAGACATTCTTACCCGCCAATGCCTGGTGTTAATTTTATGCCGTAGATACTGCTTCTTTGTTTTTCATTGAAATCATTAGACATTTGAGTGGATGTGTACACTAAGGGCAACAGAGTATTTCTCATGTGGCTGGAATGGAAACAGTGATGAACATACAGTAGTGCAATGGCTCCTGGGTTGCTCCAGCAAGGTGATCTGTTGCCCATTGTTCTTCAGGCTCAGTAAAGTGTGACTTATGGAAGGATCTGGCCTGGGTGGAAACATCTTTTTGAACCAGTCACAGCCTACTGGACCAGTCTGACAGGTGAGTCAGTCACACAACAATCCATTGTAGGCAGACACACAATGGAAAGAAAAAAATCTCAGGCACAAACGACAGGACTGAAAAGCTCTTGTTCCCCCTATTGCTTTTCATTCTCATCCACTCCCTCCTGTATGAATCACAACCTCTGTCTCTCTCTTGCTCTCTTTTTCTCTCTTTGGAATAGGATCCAGGAAGGAAAGCCCATTTGTTTTACATTGCATATCCAGAGTACAAGTCGGCTGGAACTAACCCCTCATGCATAGAAGACAATGTTTATTATGACATGATGGCTCAAACAGACCTCACTGTTCACGTGTGGATGACCAATTACAATCATCCAGTAGGCTTTAGGGATGAATCCCATCAATTGTTATGCTCACAAGGTTGGCTGCTCTGTCCTAGTCTAACAAACTCCGCTTCAATTAGCTATTATCATTTCCACATTTCCTTTCACATCCAATTTGCATAAAAGGTATCATATAAAAACATTTTCCTCCAAAAGTTTGATGACTTGCATGCCTTCAGAAAATGTGAACTGCAGGATGGAAATGTAATTCTTTAGAAAAAGCAAATAGGAGAAATGCCACAATGTCTCCATTCTACTTTCTGCTGAAAGGGAAATTAGTGTTCCTCTGAGGACATAACTCTGAAAGAGCAGTGATTACCACAGGATATAGATGAGAAAAAAGTAATCAAGTGATGCCTGTAAAAGTTCACAGCGCAACATGTCTCCTCTGGAGAGACAAAATCACTGACTGCACACTATCACAGATAATTACATCAATCTGTCAGACATGAGTTCATTAGTTCCCCCGCCTTTCCATGTGAACAAGACTAGCTGCTCCAAGCTGATGGATCTATGGTTTACTATACAGGCAAGACAAAGTATGAGAGGTGCTGATGGATAGTACAGTATTAGCAGCAGGGTCTTTCGGAGGGAGGTGGAGTAAAGCAGAACTCTCTTCTCCAACCCTCTTCATTACACACACACATACACACACAGAGATAAAGAGAGATGTAGAGAGCCTGGAGGGAGGGCAGATGCAATCAAGCATGGGGAAACTCACTGGGGAACCCTCTCCCCTGCTCTGCCCTGCTCCTTTTGTTTTATCATGGCTCAGTAATGAGAGAGAGAACATAATGCATGTCCCTGGAGTCCTGAATGGCACTTTTATCAGTGAGTCATGTTCAGCAAGGATCAACATCTCAACCGTCTACTCATTGAGGCCAGTACCCAGGGGTCCACACGAGATGGTCACTGTTCACATTCACTCCCCATTGACCTACTGTAGGACCCCTAACCATTGCACCAACTGAGCCCCTTTCATATTGACTGCATAATGTCGCTAGCTGCCTTTTAACATACAGTCTATGATTCCCCAATACTACTGTCCAGTTGTATGTGGGTCACTAGTCCAATAGAGAATAATGCTTACAGAACATCATTATTCAAACCCAAAAGACTTCAATCCCACATGATTGCTCATCATAAGAGTGGAATCAAAGTCGAATGGGTTCAACATGATCACTGTATTCATCTTCAGAGTGAGTTCTACTGTATGTGGGCGCAACTGTAATTCACTGCCCTCAGATGTAATCGGGAGTTGCACGCTCAGTGTCACTGTCCAGTAGGGGGGAGACCGTCCTTACCTCCTGGGGTCGGCTCCTTTAAACCTGCACGCTGTGCATTCTACTGGGCGTGTCATCTCCTCTAGTAAAGGTCACAGGCGACCATGATGGATGGCTCCTGCCGAAGGTTTCATTTAAAATAAAGAGCAATAAACAGGGGCCTGGCGCTGGTGGCGTGATGAAGGACCCATTAGTTAAGCAAAAGTTGCGGGCCCCTCCCTTGACAGGGGCTGTCACAGCGGGATCACACGCAGCGACATTGGACAGCGGGCCGGGCACAGTGAGGGACAGGCATGGACACGTCAGTACCAGAGGTCTCGGTCTCTCAGGGCCAGGGGCTTATAGTGGGCCCCTTGTTTATCAGCCGTGTCACCGCTGAAGTTTTAAGTGCAAGGTCAGAGGGGGGAGATAAGGATGTCATCCAGAGGGACAGTCTCCAGGAAGTCTAACATTCACCCCACTGAGAGCCCCAAAATGGCCTTTTGGCTACACTGGTGGCATTGTGTACACACTACCTTGGGAATGCCCCCGTGGTGTACCTGAATGATTGAACAAGGAAGTCTCTCTCTCTCTCTTTCTAGATCTACCTGCATTATCTTCACAGTACAGCACTATGTAAATGGCTATAGTACACACAGAAGAGCAAAGCAAATTCCAAACAAGAGCTTGTGGCAGGTAGCCAAAGTTAGACATGTGTCACGACTTCTACCGAAGTCGATGCCCCTCCTTGTTCGAGTCGTGCTCGGCGGTCGACGTCACCGGTCTTCTACCTATCACTGATCCATTTTTCATTATCCATTGGTTTTGTCTTGTTTCTTTTCACACCTGGTTCCAATCCCATTCATTACATGTTGTGTATTTAACCCTCTGTTTCCCCTCATGTCCTTGTCCAAGATTGTTTGTGTTATTGTGTTCGTGTTCTCAGCTCGTTACCTGTATAAAAGACACCTGGGAGCCAGAAATCTTTCTGATTGAGAGGGGGTCAAATACTTATTTCCCTCATTAAAATGCAAATCAATTTGTAACATTTTTGACATGCGTTTTTCTGGATTTTTGTTGTTGTTATTCTGTCTCTCACTGTACAAATTAACCTACCATTAAAATTATAGACTGATCCTTTCTTTGTCAGTGGGCAAATGTACAAAATCAGCAGGGGATCAAATACTTTTTTCCCCCACTGTAGGTGTTCCTTTTGTCCAGGTGACAAAGGGCAGTGTTGAGTGCGATTGAGATTGCATCATCTGTGGATCTGTTGGGGCAGTATGCGAATTGGAGTGGGTCTAGGGTATCTGGGAGGATGCTGTTGATGTGAGCCATGACCATCCTTTCAAAGCACTTCATGGCTACTGACATGAGTGCCACGGGGCGGTAATCATTTAGGCAAGGTACCTTCCCTTCCGTGGGCACAGGGACTATGGTGGTCTGCTTGAAACATGTTGGTATTACGGACAGGGAGAGATTGAAAACATCAGTGAAGACATTTGACATTTGGTCCGCACCTGCTTTGAGTACACTTCCTGGTAATCTGCCTGGCCCAGCGGCTTAATGAATTTTGACCTGTTTAAGGACTTGCTCACATCGACTACCGAGAGCGTTATCACACAGTCATCCAGAACAGCTGGTGCTCTCGTGCATGCTTCAGTGTTACTTGCCTCGAAGGAAGCAGAAAAGGCATTTAGCTCATCTGGTAGGCTCGTGTCACTGGGTTTCCCTTTGTAATCCGTAATAGTTTTCAAGCCCTACCACATCCGACGAGCGTCAGAGCCGGTGTAGTAGGATTAAATCTTAATCCTGTATTGACACTTTGCTTGTTTGATGGTTCGTCTGAGGGCATAGCGGGATTTCTTATAAGCGTCCAGATTAATCTCCTGCTCCTTGAAAGCGGCAGCTCTAGCCTTTAGCTCGATGCAGATGTTACCTGTAACCTTTGGCTTCTTCTTGGGATATGTACGTACAGTCACTGTGGGGATGACATCGTCGATGCACTTATTGATGAAGCCGATGACTGAGGTGGTGTACTCCTCAATGCCATTGTATGAGTCCCGGAACATTTTCCAGTCTGTGCTAGCAAAACAGTCCTGTAGTGTAGCATCCACGTCATCTGACCACTTCCGTATTGAGCGAGTCACTGGTACTTCCTGCTTTAGTTTTTGCTTGTAAGCAGGTATCAAGAGGATATAATTATTGTCAGATTTGCCAAATGGAGGGCGGGGAAGAGTTTTGTATGCATTTCTGTGTGTGGAGTAAAGGTGGTCTAAGATGTTTTGTCTCTCTGGTTACCCATGTGACATGCTGGTAAAAATTTGGTAAAACTAATTTAAGTTTGCCTGCATTAAAGTCCCCGGCCACTAGGAGTGCCGCTTCTGGGTGAGCATTTTCTTCTTTGCTTATGGCCTTATAGAGTTGGTTGAGAGCTGTCTTAGTGCCAGCATCGTTCTGTGGTGGTAAATAGACGGCTACGAATAATATAGATGAGTATTCTCTTGGTTGATAGTGTGGTCTGCAGCTTATCATAAGGAACTCTACCTCAGGCGAGCAATACCTTGAGACTTCTTTAATATTAGACATCGCACACCAACAGTTATTGACAAATAGACACACACCCCCACCCCTCGTCTTACCAGAGGTAGCGTCTCTGTTCTGCCGGTGCATGGAAGATCCCGCCAGCTCGATATTGTCCGTATCATCGTCAGCAACGTCTTGGTGAAACATAAAATGTTAGTTTGTGATATCCTGTTGGTAGGATAATCGCAATCATAGGTCAGCGATTTTATTTTCCAATGATTGCACGTTAGCAAGAAGAACGGATGGCAGTGGGAGTTTACCTGCTCGCCTCCGGATTCTCAGAAGGCTGCCCAGAAGGCTGCCCAATCTGCGGCCCCTTTTCCTGTGTCTTTTCTTCACGCAAAAGGCGTGGATCTGGGCCTGTTCCAGTGAAAGCAGGATATCCTTCTCATCAGACTTGTTAAAGGAAAAAGTTTCTTCCAGTCCGCATTGAGTAATTGCTGTTCTCATGTCCAGAAGTTATTTTCGGTCATAAGAGACGGTAGCAGCAACATTATGTACACAATAAGTAAAAAAATAAGTTACGCAAAAAAACTAACAAAATAACACAATTGGTTGGGAGAATGTAAAATGTCAGCCATGTTCTTCGGCGCCATCTTGTAAAGAGAGATTGGTTAGTAATTTATGGTTGGAAAGTTACAATAACTCCAGTAAAAGATCTGTCTATCCACACTTTACTGATTGCAAACAAAGACTTGTATTGGATATGATATGTTGCTATTTAATTATTTCAATATATGTAAACAAGAATTAAATGAAAGCCACTGGTGGCGGAAATATCCCGTAACTGATGTTCACTAGTGAGTTCCAGCCAATAAAGATCACGGAGCATTCATGTGTTTGAACTCCACTTATCTGATGGGTTTTGGAGAGCGACCTCTTGCTGCGCACCCACACAGTCAGAACTTTATCAGCTTACTATTCATTTACATGTATAATCATTACAGGCGCTTCAGGAGCCGTTTGCTAAAAATCTTTATGCAAATTGTAATTAACGGTAATTAAAACCTGGGCTGTTTTTGAATGGGAGCCACGGTGCTGGAGCGTCGTTTACTAAACCAAATTGAATCTAATGACTTTACTGTGGGAAATCAGAAGGGGTCCTGGGCTGGGGATAAGAATGTCTCGGCTGACATTAAGATAAGACTAAAGAGCACAGGGTGGTAGAGTCACATTGCTCCCAGTTTGAATATTATCCAACTGTAGGTTCTAATCTCTAGTCATTACATGCATATTTGAGCACCCAAGCTAGCTTAGATTCCTGTTCAGTGGAGCACTTCAGGTCATTGGTGTAACTTGAGGGAGAAAATAAATGTCATCGAATACTTCAATGGATACAATATCTTTTTTTTGTAAAATAAGCATAACATCAAAAACGTTTTTTATGTGGTAACAAGCAAATAAGGTCCAGGACACCAGCACTTCTTTAAAACCTTTGTTTCATCTTTGAAAACATGAATTTTTCAATATGGAGAGAATACCATCCCATCTGGCTAGCCTTTTGTTAAAGCTACAATATGTAACCTATGACCAAATTCACATAGAAATGTCATTCTCATTGAAAGCAAGTCTTAGAAGCGGTAGATCTCTATGTGCTCTATTTCTATGCTTCCTGTTTTTAAGTTTCATTTTTGCATCTTTTACTTTCGGTTTTGTACACCAGCTTCAAACAGTTGAAAATACTATACTTTGATTATGAAAAATATATTTCACAGCGGTTTAGATGGTACAATGATACTCTGCACAATGACTGCTTGTTTTGTCACATAAACTGAAATTAAGCAAACTTAAAATTTTTGCAACCAAAATATGGCGGAGCCTGTTAGTGTCAGACTTGATGCACACAACGACTAATAACAGGCCAGTAAGGCAACATGTCACGTCCTGACCAGCAGAGGGAGTTGTGGTGTAGTATTTTGGTCAGGACGTGGCAGAAGAAGTCTGTATGTGTTGTCTAGTATGTCTGTTTCTGGGTTAGTCTTGTGACTCCTGATCAGGAACAGCTGGGGATTGTTGTTCCTGATTGGGAGTCATATATTTAGGAGTATGTTTGTCACTTGGGTTTGTGGGTGGTTGTGCTAACACTGCTAGTCTTTTGTTTGTACGTAGCCTGTTAGCCTGTCGTGAGTTCGTGTTTATTGTTTTCCAGTGTATACTTTGCTTTCATTTATTATTCTTTTCATTAAAAGATGAGTATCCACATTCCGTCTGCAGTTTGGTCCATACAACACGGCTTCAACTATTATGACACAACAAAGCTATACCCAGCACAATCTCCCACAAAACACTAAAACAAACACATACCTATATATACACTGCTCAAAAAAATAAATGGAACACTTAAACAACACATCCTAGATCTGAATGAAATAAATAATCTTATTAAATACTTTTTTCTTTACATAGTTGAATGTGCTGACAACAAAATCACACAAAAATAATCAATGGAAATCCAATTTATCAACCCATGGAGGTCTGGATTTGGAGTCACACTCAAAATTAACGTGGAAAACCACACTACAGGCTGATCCAACTTTGATGTAATGTCCTTAAAACAAGTCAAAATGAGGCTCAGTAGTGTGTGTGGCCTCCATGTGCCTGTATGACCTCCCTACAACGCCTGGGCATGCTCCTGATGAGGTGGCGGATGGTCTCCTGAGGGATCTCCTCCCAGACCTGGACTAAAGCATCCGCCAACTCCTGGACAGTCTGTGGTGCAACGTGGCGTTGGTGGATGGAGCGAGACATGATGTCCCAGATGTGCTCAATTGGATTCAGGTCTGGGGAATGGGCGGGCCAGTCCATAGCATCAATGCCTTCCTCTTGCAGGAACTGATGACACACTCCAGCCACATGAGGTCTAGCATTGTCTTGCATTAGGAGGAACCCAGGGCCAACCGCACCAGCATATGGTCTCACAAGGGGTCTGAGGATCTCATCTCGGTACCTAATGGCAGTCAGGCTACCTCTGGCGAGCACATGGAGGGCTGTGCGGCCCTCCAAAGAAATGCCACCCCACACCATGACTGACCCACCGCCAAACCGGTCATGCTGGAGGATGTTGCAGGCAGCAGAACGTTCTCCACGGCGTCTCCAGACTCTATCACGTCTGTCACATGTGCTCAGTGTGAACCTGCTTTCATCTGTGAAGAGCACAGGGCGCCAGTTGCGAATTTGCCAATCTTGGTGTTCTCTGGCAAATGCCAAACGTCCTGCACGGTGTTGGGCTGTAAGCACAACCCCCACCTGTGGACGTCAGGCCCTCATACCACCCTCATGGAGTCTGTTTCTGACCATTTGAGCAGACACATGCACATTTGTGGCCTGCTGGAGGTCATTTTGCAGGGCTCTGGCAGTGCTCCTCCTGCTCCTCCTTGCACAAAGGCGGAGGTAGCGGTCCTGCTGCTGGGTTGTTGCCCTCCTATGGCCTCCTCCACATCTCCTGATGTACTGGCCTGTCTCCTGGTAGCGCCTCCATGCTCTGGACACTATGCTGACAGACACAGCAAACCTTCTTGCCACAGCTCGCATTGATGTGCCATCCTGGATGAGCTGCACTACCTGAGCCACTTGTGTGGGTTGTAGACTCCGTCTCATGCTACCACTAGAGTGAAAGCACTGCCAGCATTCAAAAGTGACCAAAACATCAGCCAGGAAGCATAGGAACTGAGAAGTGGTCTGTGGTCTCCACCTGCAGAACCACTCCTTTATTGGGGGTGTCTTGCTTATTGCCTATAATTTCCACCTGTTGTCTATTCCATTTGCACAACAGCATGTGAAATTTATTGTCAATAAGTGTTGCTTCCTAAGTGGACAGTTTGATTTCACAGAAGTGTGATTGACTTGGAGATACATTGTGTTGTTTAAGTGTTCCCTTTATTTTTTGGAGCAGTATATATAGGACCCTCAATCAGAAGCAACTAGAAAACACCAGCCTCCAATTGAGAGTCCAATCCCCAATAAACTAAACATAGAAATACAAAGAACTAGACTAAACATAGAAATACATTAACATAGACCAGTGCCCAAAAACCGGAAAACAATAAATGAAACACACCACTAAACACACAACCACCCCGAACCACATAAAACAAATACCCTCTGCCACGTCCTGACCAAACTACAATAACAAATAACCCCTATTACTGGTCAGGACGTGACACTATGGCTTGGGTGGCTGGAGTCTTTAACAATTTTCCGGGCCTTCCTTTCACAACGCCTGATATAGCGCCATGTGATCAAGGGCGGTGCTGTTGCCATACCAGGCAGTGATGCAGCCAGTCAAGATGCTTTCAATGGTGCAGCTGTAGAACTTTTTGAAGATTTGAGGGCCCATGCCAAACTTTTTCAACCTAAGGGGGAAGAGGCGCTGTCGTGCCTTCACAACTGTGAGCGTGTGGACCATTTTAAGTCCTTAGTGATTTGGACCCCGAGGAATTTAAAGGTCTCGACCCGATCCAGCCCTGTCGATGTGGATGGGGGCTTGCTCGAACAGGGTAAACAGGGAGTACAGGAGGGAACTAAGCACACACCCCTGTGGGGCCCCCGTGTTGAGGGTCAGCATGGCGGAGGTGATGTTGCCTACCCTCACTACCTGGAGTCGGCCCGCCAGGAAGTCCAGCATCCAGTTTCGTAGGAAGGTGTTCAGTCCCAGGGTCCAAAGCTTGGTGACGAGCTCGGAGGGGACAATGGTGTTGAACGCTGAGCTGTAGTCAATGACCAGCATTCTCAGTGGAGTGCAATTGAGATTGTGTCATCTATGGATCTGTGGGGGCGGTATGCAAATTGGAGTGGGTCTAGGGTGACTGGGATGATAGAGTCTGTGTGCCATGACCAGCCTTTCAAAGCACTTCATGATTACATTTGTGAGTGCTACAGGGTGGTAGTCATTGTGGCATGAAGCCTTAGAGTTCTTGGGAACAGGACTAATTGTAGTCATCTTAAAACATGTGGGGATTATAGACTGGGACAAGAAGAGGTTGAAAATGACTGTGAATATGCCTGCCAGCTGACATGCGCATGCTCTGAGAACGTGCCCTGGAATACCGTCCGGCCCCGCAGCCTTGCAAGTGTTGACCTGTTTAAAGACCTTACTCATGTCGGCCTCGAACAGCGAAATCACCCAGTCCTCTGGTTCGGTGGGGGCCCTCACACACGGTATAGGGTTATTGTCGAAGCGTGCATAAAATGCTTTGAGTTCGTCTGGTAGAGAGGCATCGTTGGGCAGATTTGTAATCCGTAATGAACTGTAGCCCCTGCCACATGCGACAGGGGTTAGTGCCTGTGTAATGTTTATTCCTATATTGTCCTTTTGCTCTTATGTTCTTTTATAGGATGCTAGGCTAACAAAGCGAATGGGAAAGGCCTCTGAACAATGGTAAAGATTCAACTACCAGAAAAGAAACAGCATTCTGCCTTAAAAATTGGACTAAGAAAGGCAACCAGTTAAAAGGCTTCCTTTTACAAATAATATGTGCCTACAAGAGCTCATAGAGCTGCAGAAGACATTGCCTTTTAAAAATAACATTAAAACAAACAAGAACTGATCCTTGCAAAAGCAAGTGATTGTGGCACATTGCTTACTAATCACAAAGGTATGCCTCAGTAAAATCCCACATCCAAAACGTCACCACTGTTCATAACACCAACAATATGCTCACCAGCTAATCCCATGCAGGCTGTAATCTGTGCATATTAGAAAGGTATCAAACAGCAATCATCACCACGACTTAATGGAATACTGAGTCTTTTTTTATCTGTCAGTAATGTGCACACCCAGCATACACCAGATTAGATGTCGGGCCACAGACTTCACTGTGAGAAACTTAAACTATGCAAATCCTGTCTGAAACCCTGGTGCGTAAGTGCTGTGAAATCACATTTCTCTTTTCATGGTAATGTTATTCATGGACCAGACTTTATTGTATGGAATCAATAGAATTTCACATATGAATGGCAGAATTGGACATTGAGAAGTTCATATATATTGAGAAGAAAATGCTTAATGGTGATTTCTGTATGAACATGTTCTTACAAATGGATAGAATTCAATATGCTCAACACTGATCCTGACATCTCCTCATCCTCACCCCAAAACAAGGCTAGCCTATTACCCCCATCGCCACAATCTAATCATTAAAATAATTGGCAGACCAACATACAGCATGCCTTGGTAGAGTTGTTTTGTAAAGACAAACATCAATGTGCTTTATCTAATGTTGGTACTATTCTTCACATGGCTGGATTACCCTCTTTCCACAAGACCACCCTCCAGTCAGTCACCAGAAAGCATGTTAGCAGCGGTATCTCTGCTCTATCCTGATCTGAACTACAGACACAAGGCAGCCAGGAGACAGAACATAATGACTCCCTGTCCTGGCGTGAACTTGGCAGTGGAAGACACCAGAGAGTAACACTGATACTGTACTCCTCTTCATGTGATAAAACATCTCCTCTTTCTTCCCCTTACAGAGATCCCCATTCTGCTGCTCCAGTGTGGGTCAGTCAACTGGGTATGGATATTACCAGTCACTGTGTAGACCCACATGTCTCAACCCATTAAACTTTCACACAGGATTTACTCAAGATTGGGGGAGAGAAAGGCCAAGACATTATCTCCTTCTGCACATGGAGGGAGACAAAGGGATGGAAGAGAGAAAGGAGGATGGAGGGTGAAGAACAAAGGACCCTGAGAGTAAATAATATGCATCGTAGCCTGCAGTAAGTGCTTCTCAATAGCCAAGTCCAAAGCAGGAGGTGAGGATGCTAGAGTGGAATTCAGCTAGAAGGTAGTTGTGGGTTTCACGAATGGAGGAAGAGGGAGAGTGGGTTGTTTTTTACACTTGCCATGAAAACACAACTTCTCTCTGAGCCCTGCTGAAAACCATAAGCATAAAATACCATGAGTAAAATATAGTTATTCATGGAGGCTAAGTTGGGGAAAGAAATTGTATTCTCTTATCCATACAGTTTAGTCATTTTTCTACTTGAAACCATAAGCATGAAATACCATGGATAAAATATAGTTATTCATGGAGGTTAAGTTGGGGAAAGATATAACCCAACTCGGCCTTCATGAATAACCATATTTTATTCAGCAGGGCTCAAATCAAATCAAGCTTTATTTCTAACATGCGCCGAATAGAACAAATGTAGACCTTACCATGAAATGCTTACTTACAAGCCCTTAACCAACAGTGCAGTTTTGTCGTGCTCTCTTCACAACTGTTGTAGTGTGTTTGGACAATGATAGTTCGTTGGTGATGTGGACACCAAGGAACTTGAAACTCTCGACCCGCTACACTACAGCCCCATTGATGTTAATGGGGTCATGTTCGGCCCGCCTTTTCCTGTAGTCCAGTCAGCTCCGTTTGTCTTGCTCACATTGAGGGAGAGGTTGTTGTCCTGGCACCACACTGCCAGTTCTCTGACCTCCTCCCTATAGGTTGTCTCATTGTTGTCGGTGATCAGAACTACCACTGTTGTGTTGTCAGCAAACTTAATGATAGTGTTGGAGTCGTGTTTGGCCACATAGTCTTGGGTGAACAGGGAGTACAGGAGGGGACTAAGTACACACCCCTGAGGGGCCCCAGTGTTCAGGATCAGCGGGGCAGACGTGTTGTTGCCTACCCTTACCACCTGGGGGCGGCCCATCAGGAAGTCCAGGATGCCGTTGCAGAGGGAGGTGTTTAGTCCCAGAGTCCTTAGCTTAGTGATGAGCTTCGTGGGCACAATGGAGTTGAATGCTGAGCTGTAGTCAACGAACAGCATTCTCACATAGGTGTTTGTTTTGTCCAGGTGGGAAAGGGCAATGTTGAGTGCGATTGAGATTGCGTCATCTGTGGATCTGTTGGGGCGGTATGCAAATTGGAGTGGGTCTAGGGTATCTGGGAGGATGCTGTTGATGTGAGCAATGACCAGCCTTTCAAAGCACTTCATGGCTACCGACGTGAGTGCTATGGGGCGGTAATCATTTAGGCAAAGTGACTATGGCAGTCTGCTTGAAACATGTAGGTATTACAGACTCATTCAGGGAGAGGTTGAAAATGTCAGTGAAGACACTTGCCAGTTGGTCCGCGCATGCTTTGAGTACACGTCCCGGTAATCTATCTGGCCCCGCGGCTTTGTGAATGTTGACCTGTTTAAACCTGTTGGGGCTAGGGGGCAGTATTTGCACGGCCGGATAAAAAACGTACCCGATTTAATCTGGTTACTACTCCTGCCCAGAAACTAGAATATGCATATAATTAGTAGATTTAAAACTGTTTGACTGGTGTCTGTGAGTATAACAGAACTCATATGGCAGGCCAAAACCTGAGAAGATTCCATACAGGAAGTGCCCTGTCTGACAATTTGTTCTCCTTCTAGGGCATCTCTATCAAAAATACAGCATCTCTGCTGTAACGTGACATTTTCTAAGGCTTCCATTGGCTCTCAGAAGGCGGCAGAAATACGGAATGATGTCTCTGCAGTCTCTGGGCAAAAAAAAGCAGGAGTTTATGTGAGTGGTCAGGCAGGGAACAATGACAATGGAGTGCGCATGCACGAGACGGCTCCATGTTTTTCTTTCAGTCTATGAATGAATATAACGTCGCCCGGTTGGAATATTATCACTATTTTACGAGAAAAATAACATTAAAATTGATTTTTAAACAGCGTTTGACATGCTTCGAAGTACGGTAATGGAATATTTTGAATTTATTTGACACGAAATGCGCTCGCGCGTCACCCTTCGGATAGTGACCTGAACGCACGAACAAAACGGAGCTATTTGGATATAACTATGGATTATTTTGAACCAAAACAACATTTGATGTTGAAGTAGAAGTCCTGGGAGTGCATTCTGACGAAGAACAGCAAAGGTAATCCAATTTTTCTAATAGTAATTCTGAGTTTAGTGAGCCCCAAACTTGGTGGGTGTCAAATTAGCTAGCCGTGATGGCCGGGCCATGTACTCAGAATATTGCAAAATATGCTTTCACCGAAAAGCTATTTTATGTCTATAAGTCTTCTCTTTGCCTTCATTTTCCATGGGCATGACACATGGTTGTAAACCACCTCCCCTTTACTTCACTTATTTAGTTTAATCTGAGCCCACACGTGCATGCATAAGTGTGTGTGTGTCAGTGTGGGGCTGCCTGTCTCCGTAAAGCAAGGGTAGGAGGCTTAACAATACAGTGTGAGGAGATGATGATGTTTTGACAAAGTAGAGATGGGACAGTGGGGGAAGGGTGGCAGCGGGGCACTCACACAGAGCAGCCCCTATCTAAGTGTTTAATGATCTCACACTCTGTCAACCTACTTTCCTCTGAGCCACTCAGTCACCCCTCTATCCATACCCCATACATAAGAGATAGTTAAGAGATATACTTTATTTGTCCATATGAGATGGACATTCATCTTCTGCTTTTATCCAATCCCCCGATATACACACAACCAAACACACATTAGGTTGCAGAGGCTGGAGCAGAGGGCAGCCGTAGTGCATTGCCCAAAGAGCAGTTTAGGGGGTTAAGTTCCTTGCTCAAGGGAACATCGGTGGTAGGTGACACCTGAGATATTGATGCCAGCAACGCTCTGTTTTGCTGGCTCACTCCCCACCAGATTCTTTCCTCTCCATCCGTACTGGAATATGAACGGGTAGCTGGCCTGCTTCTCTGACCTCGAGGTTACCGCTGCCCCATCACCCTCTTCATAAAGAATGGCGCCGGAAAGAATGGCGTCCATTTATGGGCTCCTGACCAATTGTGCTATTTTTTTTAAAGCCCCCGGTTGGGCTTTCAAGCCCTGGCTGGCTCGAGAGGTAGCCTTGCCTCGGTTGGCTCGGCGGCTTCCCATCTCACGTCACTCTCCACCGGATCATCGGTCTCCCTCGCTGTAGCAGGATCGACAGGCGTCTTGCCTCAGTCGGATTGTCTGGCTTCCATGCCTCAGCCGGCTTGGCAGGCTCTCTCGCTCCTGCCGGTTCGTTGGTCTCCCACGCCCCAACCGGCTTGCCCAGCGCCCATGTCTCGGCCGGTTCACCCAGGTGGGACGCCAGGTGGCGACCCAAGAGGGGGGGGGGGTACTGTCACGTCTGCTCCCGCTCCCCCCCCCGGCGCTTGAGGGTGCCAGGCCACCCTGCATCACGCACTCCTATCATCCATTACGCACACCTGCCTTCCATCGTCACGCGCATCAGCGATATTGGACACACCTGGACTCACTCATCACCTGTTATTACCCCCACTATATTTGTCAGCTCCCCAGCTCTGTTCCTCGCTTCTGCATTTATAGTTTTTTGTTTGTGTTACTGTTTGCTGACGCTGTTACTGTCTCGTTCCATGTCCGTTCTATATTAAATGTTTTACTCCCTGTACCTGCTTCGTCTCTACATCGTCATTCCATGTGACAATATGTATTCCCAGTCAAGTGAAATCCATAGATTAGGGCCTAATTTATTTATTTGTTATATGAACTGTAACTGTTGCGTTTATATTTTTGTTCATTATATATAGCCTTGTTATTGTTTTTGTGTTACTATTTCCTTTTTTAAATTGAGCAAATATTTGTACTCTGTAATTTTGGGAAAGGTCTCGTAAGTAAGCATTTCACAGTAACGTCTACACCTGTTGTATTCAGCACGTGACCAGTAAAATAATTTTTATTCTCTCTCTCCAAACTTCTACTTGTCCATGGAGCTCCGAGACGTGATTGTGTCGAGGCACAGATCTGGGGAAGCGTACCAAAACATTTCTGCAGCATTAAAGGTCCGCAAGAACACAGTGGCCTCCATCATTTTTAAATGGAAGAAGCTTGGAACAACCAAGACTCTTCCTAGAGCTTCCTAGAGCTGAAAGGCACATGACAGCCCGCTTGGAGTTTGCCGAAAGGCACCTAAAGACTCTCAGACCATGAGAAACAAGATTCTCTGGTCTGATGAAACCAAGATTGAAATCTTTGGCCTAAATGCCAAGCGTCACGTCTGGAGAAAACCTGGTACCAACCTTACGCTGAAGCATGGTAGTGGCAGCATCATGCTGTGGGGATGTTTTTCAGGTGCAGGGACTGGGAGACTAATCAGGATCAAGGGAAAGATGAACGGTGCAAAGCACAAAGAGATCCTTCATGAAAACCTGCTCCAGAGCGCTGAGGACCTCAGACTAGGGCGAAGGTTCACCTTCCAACAGGACAACGACGAGAAGCACACAGCCAAGACAATGCAGGACTGGCTTTGGGACAAGTCTCTGAATGTCCTTTAGTGGCCCAGCCAGAGCCCAGACTTGAACCCGATCAAACATCTCTGGAGAGACCTGAAAATAGCTGTGCAGCGACGCTCCCCATCCAACCTGACAGAGCTTGAGAGGATCTGCAGAGTAAAATGGGAGAAACTCCCAAATACAGGTGTGCCAGCTTGTAACGTCCTACCCAAGAAGACTCGAGGCTGTATTCGTTGCCAAAGGTGCTTCAACAAAGTACTGAGTAAAGGGTCTGAATACTTATGTAAATGTAATATCAGTTTTTTTGTTTTAATACATTTGCAAAAATGTCAAACTGTTTTTGCTTTGTCATTATGGGCTATTGTGCGTAGATTGATGAGGGGAAAAAACTATTTACTCAATTTTAGAATAAGGCTGTAATGTAACAAAATGTAGAAAGTCAAGGGGTGTGAGTTATTTCCAAATGCACTGTATGGTATGAACTTGCTTAAAGGTACAGTAGTGTGTGAGAGAGACCGAGCGAGAGGCAGTTCATTGACGGCCCTGGGGAGTATGTTTCCTGTCAATAAGTATAATTTGGCAGACCCCCATCCCATACATTAAATAATTGACAGTATTGATTTGGTGCAAAATCATACACTAAAGTAGACACATGTGGACAGCGCTTTTATTTAATGCTTTGATGATCCGTGTCGCCACTTTTGTACACCACAACCGGCTACAATGGAATGCAGATATTAAATGCATGTTCTAGGAAGTTGAGACCTCTGCATGATATTGATACGAAATGGAGATTGCACAGACAGAGTTATGGGGCATGTACACTGTATCCAAAACAGTGATACTCTGCTGCCCAATGATACTGTACATTTTGCTCCCTTGGGGTATCAACCAAATGCATTCAGCACACAGCAACTACAATGCAGAATAAAAACAGATCACGTCATCCACATTTTCTAGTTGTATAACTTTCTCTATCAAAAGGAATTATTTTTTCTTAGTGTTATTAATGACATTTTCGGGCTTCCTTGACATTTCTAATCAATTACGGATTGTATCCAGGTTATTTAATTCGATTTCATGTTGTAGTGGAGCGGTCTGGGTCCTGGCAGCATTAATCATAGCGTTATGCAGAGCCCCAGAGCCACCCTACCACAGGGGAAGCCTGGTGTCAGCCACACAGCCAAATCACCCAAACTCTGCTCATGTTCTAGTGGAAAGACCCAGAACATTCCTTTGTTTCTCTGATATGTATGTGTCTGAATATACTGTGTAGGGACGACACAATAAAGCTTATTTTTCTTAGCTGAACAGGATTCTTGTTGTAAATGGTCTGTCTGAAGTTAATTTATATTAATTAATTGAAAGTACTAGAGAATACTACCAGTACTCTCAATGTGATACAGCTGATTCTTGTAAAGCCATTGCCTGTAAAGACGAAGACAAAACCCTGATGAAGGACAATCAGAGAAAGCCTCTGAGTAGACACTCGTGAATGAAGGATGCCTTCAGGGATTCTGTCCCACTTTGTTTGCATAGTGTGAATCAATGGAGCAGGTGTGCTATGCCATTACTCCTGCTGTCCCCCACATTCTCCCACAATCTGTGTGGGCAGATTTCATATCAAAATCATGCAGACAGCACTGCCATCTCTCTCCAGATACCCAAAACACAGCCCATCTGGGGAGGACTGTAGTGTGTAAATACTGTACTGTGCTGTATGTGTGTGGTTTATGAGTTATTGTGCTGCCTACCTCCTCCCTATCTCCTGGCACCTCAGGATAAATGTCTATGTGAGAGGGTTTTTACTATTGGGAATATCAACAGTGTTGAGGAGCATCGTCCCTTTCATGGGCCTGTCGCTGAATTAAAGTCATCGCTCTAATGTTGATGGAGGTCGTTCCTCTTATTCCTGGGAGATGGATGCTGCTGCACGCCAGGTGTTATTTATATCCCACCACCCACCCAGTGTGTGAATGTGGTACAAAGAAGAGACCGCATAGTGTGTAATGGGACTGTACATGAAGCTATAAAATACAGTATTTTCCTCTAAGGTGGACCTCCGTGTGTTCAAAGCTGTGATAGAGTGAAGATCTTTTAAAAAAAAAATGGTGTCGTAACTCAGGTGTCTGGAGTTTTGCCAAGATGCTTATCTAACCACAGAGCAATTAGAACACCCTCAGAGTTTAGTTTTCTCTGCAGCGGTATTCACCTCTCTGCTCCTGTTGTAGATCTCATAAGGATTCTTGAAAGTGCTTGGTAAAGTATTGGACACTAAAATCTATCAGTATTCACCATACTACCTCCCTCTATTCCTCAAAAGATTCAAACAAACCGAATTGAAATTCATTGATAGAGCATTCCTTCAGCAACATAATTTTAGAACATAAAGAAGGCAGTGGTTGTGGTGTAGTGGATGGCCTGGTAGATAGTACAGTGCCTTCAGAAAGTATTCATACCTAATGACTTATTACACATTTTGTTGTGTTACAGCCTGAATTCAAAATTGATTAAAAATATATTTTTCTCACCCATCTGCACACAATACCTCATAATGGCAAAGTGAAAACATGTTTTTAAAAATGTTTGCAAATGTATTGGAAATGAAATACAGAAATAGCTCATTTACAAAAGTATTCACACCCTGGAGTCAATACATGTGAGAATCACCTTTAGCATCGATTACGGCTGTTTGTCTTTCTGGTTAAGTCTCCAAGAGCTTTGCACACCTGGATTGTACAATATTTGCTCTTTTTTTTATATTCTTCAAGATCTGTCAAATTGGTTGTTGATCATTGTTAGACAACCAGTTTCAAGTATTGCCATAGATTTTCAAGCAGATTTAAACTGTAACTCAGCCACTCAGTGAATGTTATTGTCTTCTTGGTAAGCAACTCCAGCATAGATTTGGTCAGTGTTTTAGGTTATTGTCCTACCGAAAGGTGAATTAATCTCCCAGTGTCTGGTAGAAAGCAGACTGAAGTAAGTTTTTCTCTAGGATTTTGCCTGTCCTTAGCTCCATTCTGTTTTTTGTTTTATCCTGAAAAACTCCCCAATCCTTAACGATTACAAGCATACCTATAACATGATGCAGCCACCACTATGCTTGAAAATATGGAGAGGTGTAAACGGCCTGTGTGGATGAGTCAGGCGCAGGACAGCAGAAATGAGTAAGGAACGTAATTTACTCAAGGAATCAATAAATACAACACAATAAACTAGCCCACAATAACAGACCGTATACATACAAACAATCACTCACAAAAAAACATGGGGGAACAGAGGGTTAAATAATGAACAAGTAATTGGGGGATTGAAACCAGGTGTGTAAAACACAGACAAAACCAATGGAAAATGAAAAGTGGATCGGCGATGGCTAGAAGGCCGGTGACGTCGACCGCCGAACGCCGCCCGAACAAGGAGAGGGACCGACTTCGGCGGAAGTCGTGACAAGAGGGATACTCTGTAATGTGTTGTATTGGATTTGCCCCAAACATAACACTTTGTACTGAGGACAAAAAGTGAAATTGCTTTGAAACATTTTTTGAAGTATTACTTTAGTGCCTTGTTGCAAACAGGATGCATATTTTTGAATATTTGTATTCTTAACAGGCTTCCTTCTTTTCACTCTATCAATTAAGTTGGTATTGTGGAGTAACTAATCAAATCAAATGGTATTAGTCACATGCGCCGAATACAACAGGTGTAGACCATAGAGTGAAATGCTTACTTACGAGCCCCTAACCAACGGTGCAGATTCCAAAAAATATGGATAAGAATAAGAGATAAAAGTAACAAGTAATTAAAGAGCAGCAGTAAAAAAATAACAATATATACAGGGAGGTGCCGGTACAGAGTCAATGTGCGGGGGCACCGGTTAGTTGAGGTAGTATGTACATGTAGGTGGAGTTATTAAAGTAACTATGCATTGTAGTTACTTCACATTCTCAGTTTTCTCCTATCACAGCCATTAAAAACTCTGTTTTAAATTCACTATTGGTCTCATGGTAAAATCCCTGAGTGGTTTCCTTCCTCTCCAGCAACTGAGTTAGGAAGGACACTTGTATCTTTATAGTGAATGGGTGTATTGATACACCATCCAAAGTGTCATTAATAACTTCACCATGCTCAAAAGGATATGCAATGTCTGCTTTTTTTACCCATCTACCAATAGGTGCTCTTCTTTGTGAGGCATTGAAAAGCCTCCCTGGTCTTTGAGGTTGAATCTGTGTTGAAATTCACTGTTCAGACCTCCCGAGTGGTGCAGCAGACTAAAGCAGTGCATTACGGTGCTTGAGGCATCACTACAGCCCCGGGTTCGATTCAGGGCTGTGTCACAGCCGGCCGTGACCGGGAGACCCATGAGACGGGACACAAATGTCCCAGCGTCGTCTGAGTTAGAGGAGGGTTTTCCCCGCCGGGATTTCCTTGTCCCATCGCGCTCTTGCGACTCCTTGTGGTAGGCCGGGCACCTGCAAGCTGACAATGGTCATCAGCTCATGAAACATTTATATTTTTGTTCCGTAAATATATATCAAATTTACTTTTTTCAGCCCACACTGTGATGACCACAATTAATTATTAAATTTAAGCCGTGCCTATCCTTCCCTCCTACATGAAGCTCAAATCATTCTGCTAGCATTGCATCACCACTGACTGTGAACTTGCAGATTGTGTCTACAATCATCTAAAACTGTCATAATGTGAGAAAACTGATCAAATATAGTCTATTAATTTTGTTTCCTCCCATACGACAGCACATCCAATTCACCCAAAGTGGTTCTGTGAAGATTGAACGGAGTCATACAAGACCAGTCTTACCGATGGTGTCACATGTGCTCCATGGTCTTTCTCAAACAAAAGTCCCCAGCAGGAGACAGCAGGATAAGAGCAGGTCTCCACAGACTGACATCCCTGTAAAGCAGCAGCAAGACCAACACTCTCCAGCCTATTAGCAGTCCCATTCAGTCCTAGGCCTCCCACTGAGCCTGCACTGCCAGCCTCCTGCCTCCCTGCTCTTGCCCAGCTGCCCAGTAATCAGCCTATTAAAATGGAGATCCAGGTACAAGTAGCACACATCAGTATGAAGATTACCTTATTCATATTTAAAGCTGCTGGGCATACACGCCACACTGGATTACAATGTGTAAGTTGCTCTCTCGTATTCTCCCTCTGCTTGAAACTGGCGTTTCGGTGTCCTCATAGAAAGGCTACAACTGATCTTTCAGCCATCGTAAACCCGGCTGCAGATATTACTCTAGGGATGTGACAAATGTGATAAAAAGCTACTCGACCTTTACCATACTATGTGTACAGTTCCCTCAGAAAGTATTCACACCTCTTGACTTTTTACACATTTTGATGTGTTACAGCCTGATTTAAAAATGGATTACATTGAGATTGTCACTGGCTTACAGACAATACCCCATGATGTCGAAGTGGAATTGGTTTTCAAATTTTTTACAAATTAATTGAAAATGAAAGCTGAAATGTCTTGAGCCAATAAGTATTCAAACCCTTTATGCCAAGCCTAAATAAGTTCAAGAGTAAACATTTGCTTATGAAGTCACATAATAAGTTGCATGGAGTCACTGTGAGCAATAATAGTGTTTAACATGATTTTTGAATGACTAACTAATCTCTGTACCCCACACATACAATTATCTGTAAGGTCACTCAGTCGAGCAGTGAATTTCAAACACAGATTCAACCACAAAGACCAGTGAGGTTTTCCAATGCCTCACAAAGGGTACCAATTTGTAGATGGGTAGAAATAAAATAAAAATGCTGACACTGAATATCCCTTTAAGCATAGTAAAGTTATTAATTACACTTTGGATGGTGTATCAGTCATTGGAGGCTGCTGGGGGGAGGACGGCTCATAATAATGGCTAGAATGGAGCGAATGGAATGGCATTTAACACGTGTTTTAAGGAATTTGATACCCTTCCACCAATTCCACTCCAGCCATTACCACAAGCCCGTCCTCCACAATTAAGGTGCCAACAACTGTCACGTCCTGACCAGCAGAGGGTGTTGTTGTGTAGTTTTGGTCAGGACGTGGCAGAGTATGTATGTGTGTTCTGGGTGTTGTATTTCTATGTGGGTCTGTGTGGCTCCCGATCAGGGACAGCTGGTTATCGTTGTTCCTGATTGGGAGTCATATAATTAGGAGTATGTTTGTCACTTGGGGGTTGTGGGTGGTTGTGCTAACACTGCTAGTCTTTGGTATGTACGTAGCCTGTTGTTAGTCGTTTTTGTTTATAGTTTTTTTTCCCGTGGATACTTTGCTCTTATATATTAAAAAGATGACTATCTACATTTCACCTGCTGCAGTTTGTCTCTTCAACACGGCTGTAATTATGACAACAACCTCCTGTGGTATCAATACACCCAGTCAATACACACAGGCGTCCTTCACAACTCAGTTGCCAGAGAGGAAGGAAACTGCTCGAAAAGAATAATGAGCAAATATTGTACAATCCAGGTGTGCAAATCTCTTAGACTTAACCAGAAAGACTCACAGCCTATAATAGCAGCTAAAGGTGATTCTAACATGTATTGACTCAGATATTTATGTATTTAATTGAAAAATAAATGGGCAAAAAAAATTGACATGTTTTCACTTTGTCATTATGGTGTATTGCGTGTCGATGTGTGAGAAAAAAATCAGGCTGTAACACAAAATGCGGAATATGTCAAGGGGTATGAATACTTTCTGAAGGCACTGTACAGATTAATATACGTTTTCATTCTTTATAGCAGGGGTGTCAAACATACGGCCCGCGGGCTGGAGGGGGGGGGGTTGACAGAAAATAATCACTGCACAGTCAATGGAACTTCATTCATACAGTTTCTTGACTGTCCAGCTTGCTAATAATCACTAGACAGTCAGGGAGCATCAAAAATTCCCAAAACAATGGATAAAGGACTACTTTTTGCAAATTTTGACGGTAAGGAAATATTTTTACAAATTCAGTGCGGCCCTCTGGACACGTTGAAGACAACGCGGCCCGCAGGGAAAAATGAGTTTGACACCCCTGCTCTATAGGTTTAGTGTTAACTGATAGCCAGCAGTTATGGAGGACCAAAGCTGCCGTAATTACAATTACATGTATAAATAAATGCACACACAAATAAATAAATGGATGAATGATTGCACAAATAGATACATTATTCATTTAAATAATGAATCCCACTTTCATTTTATTAATTTATATTATTTCTTCATTTATTTATTTATGTATTAATTCCTCCAATATGATAATGAGAGGGTGTCAACCAAACGTATGTGGGTGGTATCTAACACACCATTTGTTGATCAATGCCACGGCGCTTTGATCGATTGCATTTGCCTGGGCTGTGTTCAGTATGACAGAACGTCTTCAAAGTTTAAAGGCCATGTTTCACATTAGCACCCCGCAAAAAAGAATGTCTAGCACATATAGCTATATATCAATATGATATGTCACTTTTTGGGGCAATAATTGGAGATACAAATCTAGTATATGCTGCTGTGCACCATAAAAACACACAAAAATAACAAATGGAAAATGTTCTTGCTTGTTGTCTAAAGCAAATGCAAGTCTCAGGTCCAGGGTGAACACATTTTTATTCCTGTATATCAGATATCACACAGGCGTGTCAACTAAAATATATTACCCTGACAAGATTGAAGAATGGGACAAGTAGACAAATACTTATTTTCCCTCATTAAAATGCAAATCAATTTTAAAATTTTTGACATGCGTGTTTCTGGATTTCTTTGTTGTTATTCTGTCTCTCACTGTTCAAATAAACCTACCATTAAAATTATAGACTGATCATTTCTTTGTCAGTGGGCAAACGTACAAAATCAGCAGGGGATCAAATACTTTTTTCCCTCACTGTATTTCAAAGATAAATACACAACGTAGAGGACTAAAAGTCGAGAGGACTAAAGGTCAAGAGGGAATTAACGATCAATGGAAATAGTGGTTTTCTGTAAAAGATGATTAATGATCAATGGGTCAGAGACACTGGAGGAATATGTCTATACTGTACATTGAGCATGAAATAGGATACTTGTTATTTGACCGTTGGCCCAGTTTTATTGCAAGGAATTCTAATTGGTCAACCAAAGGCTAGGGTTGGGTTATAAAACTACATCCTGTCCTTTTGTTCTGTGGAGAGAATCACAGAAGACAGGGGAGAATGAAGAATCTACAGTTGAAGTCGGAAGTTTACATACACTTAGGTTGGAGTCATTAAAACTCGTTTTTCAACCACTCCACTAATTTTTTGCTAACAAACTATAGTTTTGGCAAGTTGGTTAGGACATCTCCTTTGTGAATGACAAGTCATTTTTCCAACAATTGTTAACAGACAGATTATTTCACTTATAACTCACTGTATCACAATTCCAGTGGGTCAGAAGTTTACATACACTAAGTTGACTGTGCCTTTAAACAGATTGGAAAATTCCAGAAAAGTATGTCATGGCTTTAGAAGCTTTTGATAGGCTAATTGACATAATTTGAGTCAATTGGAGGTGTACCTGTGGATGTATTTCAAGGCCTACCTTCAAACTCAGTGCCTCTTTGCTTGACATCATGGGAAAATCAAAAGAAATCAGCAAAGACCTTAGAAAAAATATTGTAGACCTCCACAAGGCGGGTTCATCCTTGGGAGCAATTTCCAAACTCCTGAAGGTACCACGTTAATCTGTACAAACAATACCACGCAAGTATAAACACCATGGGACCATGCAGCCATCATACCTCTCAGGAAGGAGACGCGTTCTGTCTCCTAGAGATGAACGTATTTTGGTGCAAAAATTGCAAATCAAGCCCAGAACAACAGCAAAGGACCTTGTGAAGATGCTGGAGGAAACAGGTACAAAAGTATCTATATCCAGAGTAAAACGAGTCCTATATCGACATAACCTGAAAGGCTGCTCAGCAAGGAAGAAGCCACTGCTCCTAAACAGCCATAAAAAAGCCAGACTACGGTTTGCAACTCACATGGGGACAAAGATCGTACTTTTTGGAGAAAAATCCTCTGGTCTGATGAAACAAAAATAGAACTGTTTGGCCATAATGACCATCGTTATGTTTGGAGGAAAAAAGGGGAGGCTTGCAAGCCGAAGAACACCATCCCAACCGTGAAACATGGGGGTGGCAGCATCATGTTGTGGGGGTGCTTTGTTGCAGGAAGGACTGGTGCACTTCACAAAATAGATGGCATCATGAGGCAGTCAGGAAGTTAAAGCTTGGTCGAAAATGAGTCTTCTATATGCACAATGACCCCAAGCATACTCCCAAAGTTGAGTCTCAATCCTATAGAAAATTTGTGGGCAGAACTGAAAAAGCGTGTGCGAGCAAGAAAGCCTACAAACCTGACTCAGTTACACCAGCTCTGTCAGGAGGAATGGGCAAAAATTCACCCAACTTATTGTGGGAAGGTTGTGGAAGGCTACCCGAATCGTTTGACCCAAGTTAAACAATTTAAAGGCAATGCTACCAAATACTAATTGAGTGTATGTAAACTTCTGACCCACTGGGAATGTGATGAAAGAAATAAAAGCTTAAATAAATTATTCTCTCTACTATTATTCTGACGTTTCACATTCTTAAAATAAAGTGGTGATCCTAACTGACCTAAGACAGGGAACTTTTACTAGGATTAAATGTCAGGAATTGTGAAAAACTGAGTTTAAATGTATTTGGCTAAGGTGTATGTAAACTTCTGACTTCAACTGTGTAGCGTTAGGTTCTAATTTTGAGTAAATAACTCACGGACACTAGAGAAGCTTAACTAAGTTTAATTCTTCCCAAAGGGTCGATACAGCTGTAATTCAGACAACCGACATTTCACACAAGCACTGATATTTAACCCTTTCTCCTAGGCTGTCTCCTCCTCAACAACTGAACATCCAATACATCTCTGTTGCTAAACAGAACCTTGGTGATATCTGTTCTTCCTCACTTCATCTAACCTGACCCCTACCCCAAAGTACTTCTCCCCAACTCAAGGCTGTCATGTTTATTGATACCAGACTGTGTCTCTTCTCCCAGAGTATCCCTGATGGCTAACAATAACATATAGTCTGACATAATGTAAATGTTATATATTACCCTCTCTCCCTCAGTGACATTAGTTTCAAAGAACTCCACCCATCTCCCCTTTTCAATGCCTGCCACATGTAATCGCTTCCCTGCACTCAACACATTCCAAGCTTAGTTGCACACACTATATACCTTCCTCCTATAACCCTTAACTTCTAGTGTAGACCCTCAACCTTAGCACTCCATCAGTGACATGAATAAGTATATTTTCATATTCTCAGAAGCCAACAATAAATATATATTTTTTACCTTTATTTTACTAGGCTAGTCAGTTAAGAACAAATTCTTATTTACAATGACGGCCTACCACGCCCAAACCCAGACAACGCTGGACCAATTGTGCGCCGCCCTATGGGACTCCCAATCATGGCCAGTTGTGATACAGCTTGGATTCGAAGCAGGGTGTCTGTAGTGACACCTCCTGAACTGAGATGCAGTGCCTTAGACCGCTGTGACACTCGGGAACCCAAGACTAATACCTCCACAGTGCGATTTCAACTGATGTCAATTGTGGCATAATTGGCATAATGGCATAATTCCACTATTTTTTATCTGTTTCCGGGAATTTTATTTTGAAGTTGAACCGCATATTCTACTATTGTGGCTAGCTTCACATAGGTGGTGCAAAAGCAAAAGCAGTCGAGCAACGTGCCTTACATTTATCAACCAATGGTGTGTTAGATACCACCCGCAGATGTTTGATTGACACACCCTCATCATTTTGGAGGAAGAAATACAGAAATGAATAAATATATAAATGAATCAAATTCATTAAAGTTTGAATAATTAGATAATAGATAGATAAATATTTAAACATACAGATACTGTATGTAGAGAAAATGTATTAATTTTAGTCAGTATTTTTGTATTTATCTATTTATATGTGCTTTTGTTATTCATTCATTTAATTCTAATTACAGAAGATTTAGTCCTCCAAAAGTGGTATGCCTTGATAAAGAAAAGGTGCTGTACTGCTGTGTTTGCTTTGGCTATAGGTTGCTACTTGGCCTTCTGTCTGTGCTGTGTGTAACATTGTGCTTGGATAATAGGATCACTTTCTTCGCGAAAAGGATCTCTACTGATCACTCAACATGATGACATCATTAGCTCCAGCGGGGAAGCCATTTTACTCCTTGAGGAATCTCACGTCATCTGCAGAGTAATAGTCTCACATGTAATGGGGGTGAATCAATGGCAATTTCAACCAAATGGAATCACAGCATTAAGCTCCTAAATTTCCCTAATAGCATCTAATAAGAGATGAGTCCTTCGGGCTCTCAGTCACTCACATCCTTTACAAAAGACAAGCGTTTTGCCTTTGTCTTGTAACGGCCCTCTGTTTAATTGTATGCCTGCCTGAGATGTACTGCTGTACTGTCGGCAGCAGCTGCACACTTTTAGGTGTGTACTGTAGGTTCACTGGTTTCTGTCTCCATCTTCATGCACATTAGAAATGTAAATAGAAAAAAAAATCTATCTACACTGCTCAAAAAAATAAAGGGAACACTTAAACAACACATCCTAGATCTGAATGAAAAAAATAATCCTATTAAATACTTTTTTCTTTACATTGTTGAATGTGCTGACAACAAAATCACACAAAAATAATCAATGGAAATCCAATTTATCAACCCATGGAGGTCTGGATTTGGAGTCACACTCAAAATTAAAGTGGAAAACCACACTACAGGCTGATCCAACTTTGATGTAATGTCCTTAAACAAGTCAAAATGAGGGTCAGTAGTGTGTGTGGCCTCCACGTACCTGTATGACCTCTCTACAACGCCTGGGCATGCTCCTGATGAGGTGGCGTATGGTCTCCTGTGGGATCTCCTCCCAGACCTGGACTAAAGCATCCGCCAACTCCTGGACAGTCTGTGGTGCAATGTGGCGTTGGTGGATGGAGCGAGACATGATGTCCCAGATGTGCTGAATTGGATTCAGGTCTGGGGAACGGGCGGGCCAGTCCATAGCATCAATGCCTTCCTCTTGCAGGAACTGCTGACACACTCCAGCCACATGAGGTCTAGCATTGTGTTGCATTAGGAGGAACCCAGGGCCAACCGCACCAGCATATGGTCTCACAAGGGGTCTGAGGATCTCATCTCGGTACCTAAAGGCAGTCAGGCTACCTCTGGCGAGCACATGGAGGGCTGTGTGGCCCCCCAAAGAAATGCCACCTCACACCATGACTGACCCACCGCCAAACCGGTCATGCTGGAGGATGTTGCAGGCAGCAGAACGTTCTCCATGGCGTCTCCAGACTCTGTCACGTGCTCAGTGTGAACCTGCTTTCATCTGTGAAGAGCACAGGGCGCCAGTGGCAAATTTGCCAATCTTGGTGTTCTCTGGCAAATGCCAAACGTCCTGCACGGTGTTGGGCTGTAAGCACAACCCCCACCTGTGGACGTTGGGCCCTCATACCACCCTCATGGAGTCTGTTTCTGACTGTTTGAGCAGACACATGCACATTTGTGGCCTGCTGGAGGTCAGTTTGCAGGGATCTGGCAGTGCTCCTCCTGCTCCTCCTTGCACAAAGGCGGAGGTAGCGGTCCTGCTGCTGGGTTGTTGCCCTCCTACGGCCTCCTCCACGTCTCCTGATGTACTGGCCTGTCTCCTGGTAGCGCCTCCATGCTCTGGACACTATGCTGACAGACACAGCAAACCTTCTTGCCACAGCTCGCATTGATGTGCCATCCTGGATGAGCTGCACTACCTGAGCCACTTGTGTGGGTTGTGGACTCCGTCTCATGCTACCACTAGAGTGAAAGCACCGCCAGCATTCAAAAAGTGACCAAAACATCAGCCAGGAAGCATAGGAACTGAGAAGTGGTCTGTGGTCTCCACCTGCAGAACCACTCCTTTATTGGGGGTGTCTTGCTTATTGCCTCTAATTTCCACCTGTTGTCTATTCCATTTGCACAACAGCATGTGAAATATATTGTCAATCAGTGTTGCTTCCTAAGTGGACAGTTTGATTTCACAGAAGTGTGATTGACTTGGAGTTACATTGTGTTGTTTAAGTGTTCCCTTTATTTTTTTGAGCAGTATATATCAAGCATACTTTGTGTATTTGTCAGTCTAACATTAGTATTGATACAATGTCAAATTATAGGACGACAATCCACAGTTCCTGAAGGGATACTAGAGCTCTAGCTCAATATATGGTGCCTACTATATTGTAATGATGCGAACTTTAGGGGCAAACTTTCTTTTGTGCTTATTGCAACAAGAGAAACAGAAGATTCGAAATTCCATGGTCACATCCATCTAATTTCCCTGAACTTGTATTGCCAGGGCCGTTTGTTTAGAGCAGCTTTTCTTAAAGTCATGGTGGGTCGCGGACCTGTCAATGGTGGGATGAAGTAAATGTATAATTATTTCATTCATTACTGGATCTGAACTTGCTCATTCTTATTTGGCCATGTGCTACTGCTCTCTCTGTTCAGTGCGCTCTCTGCTTAGAATCGGTGTCTATGCTCAGTTTGGTAGCTGCACGAGTGGGAGGGAGATGCCCGTGTACTTCGCGGTTTACCAGATCTTTTTTCTGTAGTTTTATTGAAGATCACTTCGCGGCCCACACGCTGTAGCACTGTCATTCAGCAGCAGATGCAGTGTCAGCCACCAACTTGTCATTCTTACTCACTATCACGGCAGCAGGTAGCCTAGTGGTTAGAGCTTTTGGCCAGTAACCGAAAGGTCGAATCCCCGAGCTGACAAGGTCAAAATCTGTCATTTTGCCCCTGAACAAGGCAGTTGGCTACCAGGAACAGTGGGTTGTCATTATAAATAAGAATTTGTTCTTAACTGACCTGCCTAGTTAAATTAAGGTAAAAAAAAGAAAAATCACTCACCACTGTCATCAGCTAACCACAAGTTCTGACTGAGGTCAATCATCATCAAATGCAGCGATGACTTTCTCTCTCTTGGTTTCATACAAACTTTGAGAAATAACAAGGAGTGCCCACAATGTGTTTTGTGCGGGGAAGTGCTCAGTAATGTGTCTCTCAAATTGAACAAATTAAAACAACACATCCTGACCAAACATCCACAGCATGGCGGTAAACCCAGGGAGTTATTTCAGAAGACTTGCAAAGTGGTTATGAACCAACCTTTACTTATTGCCTTAGCAAGTTTATCCTGGCTTAAATGATCATCAGAGGGCACCCGTGCAGTCACTCTATGTTTGTTGAAGTCAGTTCAATTGATGCAACCTCCCGTTTGGCAGCAAATGCTCCTAAAAGGAGAAATAGGAACATAACTACAGCAACTAAGGAGATGAGGGATCCGATTGAGGAAACAGTATTTCACAGAACAGACTTCTCTCGGTGGATAAGAGGTCTCTAACTTCTGTCTTTAGAATCCCAATCTAATGTTTTGGTTAAAGTATATCTACAGAAACATCAGCCTCATATGAGCTCTGGTTAAGGATCAAGAGAATGATGGGGAATAAGGTGCAAGGTGATAAGTAGGTGTTCACGGGTGTGGGTGGGTTCATACGTCACCTTTCTTCAGGGTATAGAATACTACGAAGCTCTATTTACAATCGCTGATGGCGTATACGGCTCCACTTTCTTTGTCGGGGCACAATGCTTCAAGAAACAGTGCTTCGACAGTGGAAAAGTAAGTTAGCTAGCATTGTTTTCATTTTCTAAACAGGTGATGATAAGCAGAAATAATGGAGTACTATCACTCATAGTAGTCGAAGTGAGTTACTCTTTCAAACAATCCCCTTGTTCACAGCTAATAGTTAATGTTAGCCAAAGCAAGCTAGTTAGCTACTGTACTTAGTGCAACCCTAAGTAACAGTACAGTTCAGTCATACTGCAAATCTTACTGTATAAATTATTGTTGAAACAAGTCTAGGTTGGAACTGTTGCTGTTAAAATACAAGTAATAATTTTTATTCTGGAATAAACTGATAAAAGTAACATGCTTTTTGAGGCAAACACTCACACAGTTCTGGGTTGCTCATATACAGCAGTCTCCTGCCTAACTGAGAAAGCAGTAGATGTTCTGGTCTAGTTTGGCACCACATAACTATGCAAGTCAGGGTTCTCAACTGGCATACTTAAAAAACAAGTACAGAAACAGACTCAATGCTGAGCATGACCTCAGGGTTGCACTGTCAAAAACGGAGCCCAAAATAGACTTGTTGAAAACTTCAACCAGCCACACACACACACACACTTCTCTCATTAGGACTGTGCGTGTGTGTGTGTTTTCTGGTTTACATCTATGTGATGTGATCAATCAGTTTATTCCAGTTCAGAATACAAATTATGTATTTTATTTTAACAGCAACAGTTAAAATCAAATCATATTAGTCATATGTGCCAAATACAACAGGTATTACAGTGAAATGCTTACTTACAAACCCCTAACCAACAATGCAGTTTAAAAAATATGAATACGAATAAGAAATAAATGTAATGAGTAGTTAAAGAGCTGCAGTAAAATAACAGCGAGACTATATACAGGGACCTCCTCCCTATAGGCTGTCTCGTCGTTGTCGGTGATTAGACACTGTTGTGTCATCGGCAAACTTAATGATGGTGTTGGAGTCGTGCCTGGCCGTGCAGTCATGAGTGAACAGGGAGTACAGCAGGGGACTAAGCACACACCCGTGAGGGGCCCGTGTGTTGAGGATCAGCATGGTGAATGTGTTGTTACCTACCCTTAACACCTGTTTAGTCCCAGGATCCTTAGCTTAGTGATGAACTTTGAGGGCACCATGGTGTTGAACGCTGAGCTGTAGTCAATGAATAGCATTCTCACATAGGTGATCCTTTTGTTCAGGTGGAAAATGGCAGTGTGGAGTGCAATAAAGATTGCATTATCTGTGGATCTGTTAGGGCGGTATGCAAATTGGAGTGGGTCTAGGGTGTCTGGGATAAGGGTGTTGATATGGGCCATGTCCAGCCTTTCAAAGCACTTCATGGCTACAGACATGAGTGCTACGGGTCAGTAGTCATTTAGGCAGGTTACCTTAGTGTTCTTGGGCACAGGGACTATGGTGATATGTTTAAAACATGTTGGTATTACAGACTCAGACAGGGAGAGGTTGAAAATGTCAGTGAAGACACTTGCCAGTTGGTCAGCGCATGCTTGCAGTAAACGTCCTGGTAATCCGTCTGTCCCTGCGGCCTTGTGAATGTTGACCTGTTTAAAAAGGTCTTACTCACATCGGCTGCGGAGAGCGTGATCACACAGTCGTCCGGAACAGCTGGTGCTCTCATGCATGTTTCAGTGTTATTTGCCTCGAAGCGAGCATTGAAGTATTTTAGCTCATCTGGTAGGCTCGTGTCACTGGGCAGCTTTTCGGCTGTGCTTCCCTTTGTAATGGTTTGCAATCCCTGCCTCATCCGATGAGTATCGGAGCCAGTGTAGTACGATTCGATCTTAGTCCTGTATTGACACTTTGCCTTTTTGATGGTTCATCGGAGGGCATAGCGGGGTTTCTTATAAGCTTCCGGCTTAGAGCCCCCCTCCTTGAAAGTGGCAGCTCTAGCCTTTAGCTCAGTGCAGAGTTTTCCTGTAATCCATGGCTTCTAGTTCCAACCTAGACCTTTTTTTCAACAATACTTTATGCAGTAAGATGTACAGTAGGCCTGATCATTTTCATCTGTATTGTTACTTAGGGTTGCACTATGAAAAACGGAGCCTGTGTGTGTTTTGTTATACATCTGTGTGATGTGATCAATTATTTTATTTCAGTTGTATTTTAACAGCAACAGTTCCAACCTAGACAGATATATACATGTGTTTAATTGGGAACAATAAACATGAATTGCTATTTATAAGGGTATTTCATTTCATTGTTATTTGTTTTTGTCTATGTTGCATTTGTTTTAGGCATAAGGGCAATTAAATGTACCGATATGTATGTATAGTTGCACGTTTTAAAAGCTTGGCTCCCAGGAAAACACATCATTTCTCATATGGGTCCCAGGCTGGAAAGGTTTAAGAACCCCTGGTTTAGAGAAGTGCTGAGAGAAACTCAGAGCCTGTGTGTTCTCTCATCCTGTCCCTGAGGCAGTGAGCTGGAATCAACCAGGCAGGCAGTGTGAACCGCCAGGTATTGATCTGAGTCAAACACACACCACGAGACACTCAGAAAAAATGCACTGCAGAGCATCTCTGGGTGGATTGATTTGTCTGGGATGCTAACAAACCAAACTCAGTCTTTAAATGCTAAATTATTTATTTAAATGCTTTATGTTAGGGTTGAGAGGTAAAATGAGGAGAACGTGGCGGTGGGGTTGCATACTAAAAAGAACAGTAGGTAGGTGTGGAACTAAGCAATCATAAAGGTGATTGTTAAAGTTGATTTGCTTCTGCCCAATCCTATTCTATCCTCCATGCTTGAGTTAGCTGCCAAGGAGTACTGTGCATTTGCCTACTGTGCAGCAGAATAGAGGGTGCTGGTGTAGATGAAGGACAGTAAGCCTAACGGTCCACATTTAATTCCTGTCCTGCATAGACACACAGGGCTTTCTGTTGAAGCTCAAAATGTCCAGTCCACATTGGCTTGATCAATACTCCCATTAAGCCCTAATCAATTGACCATTTACAGGATGTTCCTCAGAAAATCAGTCAGATCATTAGACTTAAAGGCCCTCACTGGTGATGCAGAACAAGCACACTGGTGATGGAGAACAAAATACTGTATATAGGGCTGTGACAGTCATGGAATATTGTAGGATGGTTATTGGTCAACCAAATCACCACAGGCACCGTTATAATAGTTTTTATTTTTTTATGACGCACACCTTTTGAGAACCACATTTTCTCCTCTCCTCTGCTCCTGACTGCATGTGCTGCTGCTGCAGGGAGGAGGGCATTGACCAGGCAACCAAAAACACCTTGCTTGCATGTTGTAAAGAGTCCATGTTACCACGGAAACGGACTCAACCACACGAATGCCCGGCCGTCCCCTCTTCAGTCAGCTGTTCATTCCACCCCAAAAATAAAATAATATCAATCAGAACAGTTATGACAATTATTTTACTTTCATGACGGTCTTCATCCATAATTGGTGGTTACACAATAATACAGTAATTGTGCCAGCGCTGACGCCTAAGACAAATACACTAGACATACTGTACCTGATCAGTGACATCCACCAAATCTTAGTGCATCCTTAGTCCAATTAGTCCAATTCATAGATACACTACATGACCAAAAGTAAGTGGACACTTGCTCGTTAAACATCTCATTCCAAAATTATGGGCATTAATATGGAGTTGGTCCCCCCCTTTGTTGCTATAACAGCCTCCACTCTTCTAGTAAGACTTTCAACTAGATGTTGAAACATTGCTGCAGAGACTTGCTTCCATTCAGCCACAAGAGCATTAGTGAGGTTGGACACTGATGTTGGGTGATTAGGCCTGGCTCGCAGTTTGCGTTCCAATTCATCCCAAAGGTGTTCGAAAGGGTTGAGGTCAGGGCTCTGTGCAGGCCAGTCAAGTTCTTCCACATCGATCTCTAACAAATCATTTCTGTATGGACCTTGCTTTGTGCACGGGGGCATTGTCATGCTGAAACAGCAAAGAGCCTTCCCAAAACTGTTGCCACAAAGTTGGAAGCACAGAATTGTCTAGAATGTCATTGTATGCTGTAGCATTAAGATTTCCCTTCACTGGAACTAAGGGGCCTAGCACGAACCATGAAAAACAACCCCAGATCATTATTCCTCCTCCACCAAACTTTACAGTTGTCACTATGCATTCGGGCAGGTAGAGTTCTCCTGGCATCCGCCAAACCCAGATTCGTCCGGACTGCCAGATGGTGAAGCGTGATTCATCACTCCAGAGAATGTTTCCACTGTTTCAGAGTCCAATGGCAGCGAGGTTTACACCACTCAAGCCGACGCTTGGCCTTGCGCATGGTGATCTGATGCTTGTGTATGGTTGCTCGGCCATGGAAACCCATTTCATGAAGCTCCAGATGAACAGTTCTTGTGCTGACGTTGCTTCCAGTGGCAGTTTGGAACTCGGGTAGAGACTGTTGCAACCGAGGACAGATGATTTTTACACGCTACAAGCTTCAGCACTCGGCAGGCCCGTTCTGTCGCAACTGAGCCGTTGATGCTCCTAGACATTTCCACATCACAATAACAGCACTTGCAGTTGACCGGGGCAGCTCTAGCAGGGCAGACATTTTTATGAACTGACTTGTTGGAAAGATGGCATCCTATGACGTTGCCACGTTGAAAGTCACTGAGATCTTTAGTAAGGCCATTCTACTGTCAATGTTTGTGTATGGAGATTACATGGCTGTGTTATCAATTGTATACACCTGTCAGAAACGGGTGTGGCTGGAATAGCCGAATCCACTCATTTGAAGTGGTACCCACATACTTTTGTATATATAGTGTATGTAATTTCATATGCAAACACCACTATCACAACCTACATACCTAATGATCCAAAGCTGAGGTTTCAAATGAAAGATTCACTTAAACCCCCTTCTAGCTAGTATGGTATTGCCCGTCAGCTCTCAAACTTTTAATTGGGACTTTTCATGTCAAGCTTTCCGAGAACATGTTGACTGCACCTTCCAGGAATCATGCCCATTTTACAAGGCCTGCTCCTGATTTCCCAAGCAGAGGGAAGCTGCAGAGCCTGAAGAGATGGGAGCTAACAAGCTGCCTCTGCTCTCTCTCTGCCTGGCTTTTCTACTGGAAAGGGTTAAGCGGTCCAGACACCACTGGTTAAATGACTCCGACGTCGCTGTAAAGGGTTAAACATTTCAAAAGTTTGGGTCAGAAGACAGGAAGGAACTGAGCAGTGGTTTCACATTTGAACAACCAATTGAAGACCATGTCATGGCTATCTATAGCTACACCAATAGAGCCAATAGCTTCAACACCAAATGTTTTAGACAGCAGCACCCAGGCTGTGGTACACATGTATACGGTATCTAAACAATGACAAACAGACCAGGGGTATAATCCCATGCACTGTGTCCCTCCTAATCTCCATATAAAAGAGAAGTACACAAAGTGAATGGGGAGATGGCTTTATCCCTGGATCCACAGTTCCACTGTCTGGGCTCCAGAGGTGTGGGTGCCGAGATAAACGAGGCGGAAGGGGATTAAAACGTCCCCAACGTGCTGGCTGTTTTATTGGAACCTCCCCTGGGACCCTGAGGAGGGGATGGGAGAAGGGTAGAGAAGCTGTCTGTGGAGCCGCCACTGGGGAGCCCCCTAGGTAAATCCATTCCCTTACTGCCTCTCAATAGGAGGTGATGAATTGGTTGCAGTCAGCCCCCCACTGGGGTGCGCCGTCGCCTGTCATGACACACGCAGAGCACATTGTGGCCTTTATGTCAGCACTTGTGATGGCGCAATCCCAATGTGGGGGGCCTCACTTTAATCAATAATTAATCTAAACATTAAAACACATTTTCGTTGTGTGACAGGCCAATGGGGGAATCAGAGAGAGAGGGAGGGAAAGAAAGCGCTACGTTTCCAGGCGCAAGGCACGGTGTGGTGTCCATGCCACCCTCCCCTGGCCTAATTGCGCACCACTCAGACTCACTGCTGGGTTAAACACGGTAAATCATCACAAAGTTCCTCCTCTGACCCTTAAAATGAATCTGTCATGACTGGATTGGGTTAAAGAGAGAAGGCCGGACACATGTGATAAGCATTAAGTTCTCTTTGTAGATAGCCTCATAGAGTATATATACACTAATGCATGTATCTAACACAGACACCTTTTCCAAACACTGCATCTCTCTCCAGACTTCACATAACATTTTCAATTTGCTGACTTTAGGGATGTTTTCTAAAAGGTTGCGAAATTAAATCATACGTAGATTGAACTAAAAAAATAAAGCAATCACTGAAATTCATCTTTGGGGCAAGCTATGGGAATAGGCGCTTGCAAATCTCAATCATATTTCATTTCAATCTCACATTTGGATGGATTTAGTTCCTGGAACAACACCAATGGAATAACTCTTCCTTCTCTCGAAACATAAATATTTCCATCATTGCTCAAATAGAACCCAGAGCCAAACCACTATCATACTTGAGTGATGGCATCTGTCAAACAAATGTGATGTGAAGAAGTGGTCTGATTATGTTGTATTACCCTGCATCTTTTGTCTTGTTGCCAAGTGAGATGATGGAGGGACACTCTGTCGAAGGTCAAAGTACTTTGTGTCAGACAGAAACTCATGTGTCCCAGAGACCTAGACAACACTGAGAAGCCACAGATCAGATGCAGAAAAAGCCTCAGTCACAGAGAGAAAATATGGATAATATGAGCGTGATTCAACACACATGTGAAAGCACTCCTTAGTGAAATTACCTTCTGTAGCCACGTGAGCACTGAGCCGGGGTTAAAGTGGGAGTGGGGTGCGGTGGGTTGGATCCCCACCCCATTGGGATGGGCATCAACAAAGTGGAGCTTGTAGATTTTCATAGAAAATTATAATGGAATTTTGGGGAACAGTTGTAAAACCTATAAAATCCCAATCCAACCCCATGTATGTAAGGAGCTTGTTGGGACGTTTAAGTGACAGTGGAAGGAGATCAACCATGTCAGTCATTACTGTTGCTGTAGAGGAGGATGTAACCATCAGAGCTGCATTGTCTCATCCTCAGTGATGTCAGCCAGACTACTCTTTGTTCGCTCAGCCTTGCCAGCTTTAGAAAATTAGCCCACATAACACAGTGACCTGTAAAGAGAGGAGGAAATGGGTACATGAAGAATGAAACAAAGGCTAAGTAGGTTTAGAGGAGCCACATGTTCATTAAATGATGAGCAAATGGCATTTAGTTGTGATTCATGGTGTAGGAAGCAGCAGTGGCTCGGTCAATAAAAAAGTGGTCAGATAAAGCAGAAGCTAAGCTACAGGACTGTTTCGCTGGCACAGACTGGAATATGTTCCAGGATTCTTCCAATGGCATTGAGGAGTACACCACATCAGTCAGTGGCTTCATCAATAAGTGCATCGATGACGTCGTCCCCAAAGTGACCTTACGTACATACCCCAACCAAAAGCCATGGATTACAGGCAACGCCCACACTGAGCTAAAGGGTAGAGCTGCCGCTTTCAAGGAGCAGGACTCCAACCCGGAAGCTTGTAAGAAATCCCGCAATACCCTCCGAAAAACCATCAAACAGGCAAAGCGTCAATACAGGACTAAGACTGAATCGTACTACACCAGCTCCAACGCTCATCGGATGTGGCAGGGCTTGTAAACTATTACAGACTACAAAGGGAAGCACAGTGCGAGCTGTCCAGTGACACGAACCTGCCAGACGAGCGAAATTACTTCAATGCTCACTTCGAGGCAAGTAACACTGAAACATGCATGAGAGCACCAGCTGTTCCGGACAACTGTGTGATCACGTTCTCCGTAGCCGATGTGAGTAAGACCTTTAAACAGGTCAACATTCACAAGGCACAACACCGACCCGTAACACTCACGTCTGTAGCCATGATGTGCTTTGAAAGGCTGGTCATAGCTCACATCAACACCATTATCCCAGACACCCTAGACCTACCCTAATTTGCATACCGCCCCAACAGATCCACAGATGATGCAATCTCTATTGCACTCCACACCGCCCTTTCCCACCTGAACAAAAGGGGTAGGCTGTCATTGTAAGTAAGAATTTGTTCTTAACTGACTTGCCTAGTTAAATAAAGGTTAAATAAAAAATAAATAACAAATTAAACACCTATGTGAGAATGCTGTTCATTGACTACAGCTCAGCGTTAAAGCTCAGCGTTAAAGCTCAGCGTTAAAGCCCTCAAAGCTCATCACTATGCTAAGGACCCTGGGACTAAACACCTCCCTCTGCAACTGGATCCTGGACTACCTGACGGGCCGCCCCCAGGTGGTAAGGGTAGGGAACAACACATTCGCCACCCTGATCCTCAACACGGGGGCCCCTCAGGGGTGGTCAGAGACCTGGCCGTGTGGTGCCAGGACAACATCCTCTCCCTCAATGTGATCAAGACAAAGGAGATGATGGTGGACTAAAGGAAAAGGAAGACCGAGGACTCTCCCATTCTCATCGACGGGGCTGTATTGGAACAGGTTGAGAGCTTCAAGTTCCTTGGTGTCCACATCACCAACTACCATGGTCCAAACACACTTAGACAGTTGTGAAGAGGGCACGACAAAGCCTATTCCCCCCAGGAGACTGACTAGATTTGGCATGGGTCCGCAGATCCTCAAAAGGCTCTACAGCTGCACCATCGAGAGCATCCTGACTGGTTGCATCACTGCCTGGTATGGCAACTGCTCGGCCTCTGACCGTAAAGTGCTACAGAGGGTAGTATGTACAGCCCAGTACATCACTGGGGCCAAGCCTCCTGACATCCAGTACCTCTATATCAGGCGGTGTCAGAGGAAGGTCCTAAAAAAAGTCAAAGACTCCAGCCACCCCAGTCATAGACTGTTCTCTCTGCTACCGCACGGCAAGCAATACCAGAATGCCAAGTCTTTGTCCAAAAGGCTTCTTAACAGCTTCTACCCCCAAGCCATAAGACTCCTGAACAGCTTATCAACGGGCTACCCAGACCCCTCTTTTACGCTGCTGCTACTCTCTGATTATAATATACGCATAGTCACCTTAACTCTACCTACATGAACATATTACCTCAATTACCTCGACTAACCGGTGCCCCCGCATATTGACTCTGTACCGGTACCCCCTGTATATAGCCTCGCTTGTTATTTTACTGCTGCTGTTTAATTATTTGTTACTTTTATTTTCTACTTATCTATTTTTTACTTAACAGTTATTTTTTATTTTTTTTATTAAAACTTCTTAAAGCATTGTTGGTTAAGGGCTTGTAAGTAAACATTTCACTGTAAGGTATGTAAGGTAATACCTGTTGTATTCGGCACATGTGACAAATACAATTTGATTTGATAGGAGGCAGTAGTCTGTGCCAGGACCTGGAGTTTCATCCTAATGTTTCAATTTCTTAAACGCACGATAGGGCTCTGTAGTGGAAATATGTTAGGAGCTCTCAGTCCTTGTCACTTGTCCAAAACCCTAACCAGAGATTAAATTGTGCAAATGGAAAATGGAGACTTAATGGTTAGAAGGCTCCAGCCTCAATATCACTCAGCGGAGTGCACACACACACACTCATGTATGGGTTTATAATTCATTAAGCTCTGAATATTAATTAGGTGAGATAACTATTTATTTTTTGTTAAATCAGATTAGAAATGCTTACTCGATTCCCAATTAGTTCCTTAATTAAAGCTCTGTGAGCTTGTTTGTGTGAAGCAGTGTTCATTCCAAAACTAATTCCCCATATGCTAATTTCTGGATGGAAAAGGACAGGGTCATCCAACAAGAGAAACAGAAATCTGTCTGTGTGTAAGTCTTATGAATCAAGAGCCAAAGCAAAGCATGGAGGTCACTTTGAAAGAGAAGTTCTAACAGCTCTAATAGTGACGCGAGTAAGGGGCTGGCTTTCCATGAATAGGCTCTGTATCAGAAACACAGCTTCCTTTGATGGGTCAAAAAAGAACAGACATTTGCGGCCTGAATCCGAACCTATTTATATTTACTGAGACGCTTAAAGTGGTCTTAATTCAAAGAGTGTCTGGTTACTTTTGAACCCATTATCTCAAAACAACTCATTTCTACTTCTTCAAAATGTCCTTTCTTTGTGTGATGAAAGGTGAAAAACAGGTGGACGAGGAAAACAGCGTCACGCACTTCTGCCGTTAACCATCTGGTGGCACTGTTCCAGCTCCTTTAAATCCGTCACGTTACCTCATCCATAGTCATCATCCCATTACAATACTAAAAGCTTCAATGTCCACTGACTGAACAAAGGATGCCACTGTGGAGATGGTTTGTGGTTAAAAAGTTACATCTGATAACTCTGATCTTACTTTCATCAAGTCAGAGACACGATCTGCTCATCATTCCACTCAATGTTGTCCTATTATTGTCTGAATGTTTTGCTTATTGGTCCTGCAGGATTTGGGCATCAATGCAATAAACAATGAATCTTAGTTTATCTAAGGTCACCTATCTGGTCACTCTGGGATCATTGGTAAATATATTTAAAAAAAACATTCCAGACAAAATATCCTACATATTATGCTGTATACGAACACATACTGTATCACCATCATACACACTGTATCACCATAGAGAGCAGTTAATGAGATGTATCACCTTATGCCTATATCTGTGGTGAGGATGAACTCTTTCAATAGCAGTTTTGTATTATAATTCATTAGGCATAATTGGTGGAAGATTTCATTACGTTCTAATAGAGAAGAGCTCATTTCGACTGGCTAAGACCTTGCTATTACAATCATTTTTAGTTTCGCTCAGATAATATTATCTCTTGGTAGAAGAGATCATTTAAATGTTAATGGACAACCTCCTTCCTCACGATTTCTACTGCCTCCCCTTGTCAGTGTGTTGCATAGGCTACTGTACGTGAATTTCATTCAGAACAGCAGCCTCTGTGGACAAAGGCCACAGTATTCTCACTGTATATTGGCCCAGTATATTGGCCCAGCCTCTGTGGACAAAGGCCACAGTATTCTCACTGTATATTGTACTGAAAATAAAATAGGGGGTTACAATTGTACAATGCAAAATCTGTGTATATGTCAACAAAAAACTTAGTCTGAAAAAAAAGTAAATGGACCAAATGCAAAAAAGTCACACACAATATGACTCCAAAAATATACATAATCCCGTCCCTAATGCACCCCTCCACGAGCTGCTCTCCTTTGTGTGACACGATGGCTTCACTGCAGTGGGTCACGTCATGAGCTAATGCCCTCCATAGGACGGCCCTTAATATGAAAAAGGGTACAGCCCCCTCTCTTCTCAAAATTTGACTGTCAGAGCCTCCCCTTGCCCCCTCCTGGGCCCTCCTCAGTCCTAATGAGCCATCTCCTGGGGCAGGGCTTTAGCTTTACACTTGCCAGGGGTAAAGAGGCCATCATGTTGCACATTTAAAGACGACACATAGCCATGACTCCCCCCAATTGTGTTGGCTCATTTGTTTTGGTCGTAAAAAAAAAAACGGTCCCATATTTTGTCCTCCCCACTGGTAGGCTGGCTGTGACCAATTTGGTGAAGCGGTATGTTTTTTTTGTGGGACTGGAGAGACCTGCCTCTCTCTGATGTCTGAGAATACACAGAGACTTACCCACAAAAGGCAGACACTTATAAGACGCTCTAAACATTCTAAACACATAACCATAGCCATTCATGTGCACGTGCCCACACACACAGACACACACAAACGCACGCGCGCACACACACAAACACACTGAGACGAGACCTCTGGGGACTGTGTGAATGCCGCCGGTGGCACATTTCAAAGCGGTAAACATCAAAAACAGCCTGAATGAGACCCGAACGTATGAAAAGAGACCTTTAGCTGCCACATTAAATATTGATGCTCTAAAGTTATGCAGATTGTTTATTGACCGGCTTCAGAAGGGAAATGGGGGAGAAAAAAATATGTTGGGACTGACTCCATTGCTATTCTAATTAGTTTGGGTGATTTCTGAATTCTATTTGAATGTGCTCGCCTACCTCGTCATGTCAGCCGGATTGTAATTACCAGAAATAAACAAACAATTAAAGGAATAATTAACTTAATATGCTGTCTTGTTAAAGTGGTCCTCTGGTATAACGTTAACGCTTTGGCTTGCACAGAAAATACACAACTAGTGCTGTAATACCCTTTCACTGCCTCAATCAGGCACAACTACTTTCCCATAATGATTACGACCACAAATAACTGTTTATAAACGCGGATATCGACTTTACCCCTTCAGCATGCTTTTGTGGCCCAGTCGATGCCATGGAAGGTTGAGGGTTAGCAGACCACCACAGACGAGCTCACACTCCCTGCTCCTCTTATTACACTACAATCAGACCCGACTGCAGATAATGATCAGCTAGGGGGAAATCAGATATTCAACATTTTGATGCTATATTTCTAATTATATAAAATATATGCAAAATTCCGCCAACAGGTTTCTGTGAAATGCCCCACACAACTAATAAGCAAAGCATAACTGTATACCGATTACCGACTTTGGGCACGTCAATATCATGGTTTGCATTTTCAACACCACAATCAAACAGAGTATGTCAATCTCGACAAACAGAAAATTCATGCCTCCCTACTGTGTACGTAGTATCAAAGGCTTAGCTTGACAATCTTCAAATGTCATAAAACTTTTTGGTGTTTTGTAAAATATGTCTCTTTCCATTCAACAAATTGCAGGTGCAGAGGTTGGATGCTGGAATCATTTTAGAGTGGAGTGGATGAACGTGTGCAGGTAGCCTACAGGAGACTTTTCAAGTAGCCTAATCAGATTAAAACATTGTGACTGGTTGTGTTTATGCCACGTAATACATTTTAAGAGTCAAATAACAACTATTTAAGCTATATTGAAGCATTAGGTTCTAGGTGCGTAAGGAATAGAAGCTCGGATCGGAGAGGAGGCAGAGCGCACATTAAGCTTTCCTGAATAACTGAGCCAGCTGGGAACATAGGCCTCTGTGGCCACATTATTATAGAACGACTTGGAAGAATGATGATCTGCAACTGACTGTGCATCTCAGTATCAGAAGTAAAAATACAGCCAGACTGGCCTTCTACTGTGCCTTTCTAGACCTTATAAACTGTCGATCCAAATTTGTCTAGGATGGAAGAAATTAGGGCTAAAGTACACCAGAGACAAAAATGCATTACCCTCCCCTGTGCCTAATAAAAAAAAAAAAACCCTCCCAAGCAAAAAAGAGACAAGTGTCCCCTAAGTGGACCACGCCCACCCCCCCCCCCTTTAAAAAGCTACTTATCGTTTTGAAAATGGGTATGAGTCAAACATTTATTCTAGTACAGAATTGACAACAAAATAAATAGGATAATTTTGGTCATGAAGTCACTCTTGTCCAAAACAAGATTTGCGAGATGGTAGAAAAAAATGATGTACACTACCGTTCAAAAGTTTGGGGTCACTTAGAAATGCACTTGTTTTTGAAAGAAAAGCACATTTTTTGTCCATTAAAATAACATAAACTTGATCAGAAATACAGTGCAGACATTGTTAATGTTGTAAATTACTATTGTAGCTGGAAACGGCTGATTTTTTAATGGAATATCTACATATCTACCCACTAAACTCCAGTCTCATCGTCAACAGTGAAGAGGTGACTGCGGGATGCTGGCCTTCTAGGCAGAGTTCCTCTGTCCAGTGTCCGTGTTCTTTTGCCCATCTTAATCGTTTGTTTTTATTGGCCAGTCTGAGATATGTAACTCTGCCTAGAAGGCCAGCATCCCGGAGTTGCCTCTTCACTGTTGACGTTGAGACTGGGGTTTTGCGGGTAATATTTAATGAAGCTGCCAGTTGAGGACTTGTGAGGCATCTGTTCCTCAAACTAGACACTCTAATGTACTTGTCCTCTTGCGCAGTTGTGCACCGGGGCCTCCCACTCTTTCTATTCTGGTTACAGACAGTTTGTTTTGTTCTGTGAAGGGAGTAGTACACAGCATTGTACAAGATCTTCAGTTTCTTGGCAATTTCTCACATGGAATAGCCTTCATTTCTCAGAACAAGAATTGACAGATGAGTTTGATAAGAAAGTTCTTTGTTTCTGGCCAATTTGAGCCTGTAATCGAAGCCACAATGCTGATGCTCCAGATACTCATCTAGTCTATAGAAGGCCAGTTTTATTGCTTCTTTAATCAGGACAACAGTTTTCAGCTGTGCTAACATAATTGCAAAAGGGTTTTCTAATGATCAATTAGCCTTTTAAAATGATAAACTTGGATTAGCTAACACAACGTGCCATTGAAACACACGGGTGATGGTTGCTGATAATGGGCCTCTGTATGTCTTATGTACTGTAGATATTCCATATAAAAATCTGCAGTTTCCAGCTACAATAGTCATTTACAACATTAACAATGTCTACACCGTATTTCTGATCAATTTGATGTTATTTTAAAATGGACAAAAAAAAGTGCTTTTCTTTCAAAAACAAGGACATTTCTAAGTGACCCCAAACTTTTGAACGGTAGTGTATGTCACGGAATGAATGGTACCATAACAGTTTGGTTTGATTTTAATCCTGCCCTCATGCCCACAGCTGACAGCACCCAAATAATCATCATTTTGGAGCGCAGCTGCACATGACTCGATTGTAAAGCTCATGGTCAATTTTACATTCAATATCCCTATGGGGCTAGCTAGGGACCATCAGTAAATTAAACAGTTTATATGGGACAATATTTTAATTCCTCCAAAATGTTATGACAAAAAAATCTCAAACCAACAATGAAATGGTAAAAAAACAATTCATATACAAATATCTAAAGCATTATTGAGACAACTTAAACATGTGCAACATGAAAATATTGTCCCATATACATTGTGTAATTTATTGATGGTCCCCAACTATACCCAGAGATAGGCTATTCAAAGTCCAATCAACTTTGCCACGGTAGCACACCAGCAAGCTGGAGCTAATTGGCCAAATGATTTGGCTAATTCTTCCCACCTGCGAACACACAAGGGAGTCACTCACAGTTATTGCCATTAGCATTCAGTCATGGCTGCTAGCATTTCTTAATTAACCAAATCTAAAACAAGGCCAAATCAGGAAGTGCAGTCACCCTTTAACTGTTTTCTATAACTTTGTGAGATCAACTTCCCTCCTGCAATTCACCCATGACCTTCTCACTACTGGTTAGAGATCAGTTGTATATTACACAACAGAGCTATAGGCTGCAGCTAAATTTAGCATAAGCTTGATTCCAACATTAATTTGTTCAGTTACTGTACTGTAGCAGCAATCAGACTGTGTGTAGAGCCCTGAGGGGTGTAAACCTGGCTGACTCCTGTAATAACCCTGCCATAGGTGACTTACAGCTTCACTGTGAGGTGATGCTCTGTACAGGTGAGACGGCTGACCCTCCAGCTAAACAGGAAAGGTGGGGTGAGCCCACATCACAAGGTCACACTGCATAGAAAAGCAAAGCAAATGTCACGATTGTGTGTAGGAACGGACCAAGGCGCAGCATGGGTATCGTTCCACATCTTTTATTTAAATGTGAAACTATGCAAGACAAACAATAAACTAATAAACAAACCGTGACGACAGAGGTGCTACATGCACTAACTCAAAATAATCTCCTACAAACACAGGTGGGAAAAACAACTACTTAAATATGATCCCCAATTAGAGACAACGATGACCAGCTGCCTCTAATTGGGGATCATACAAAAACCCCAACATAGAAAAAGAGAAACTAGAACCAAACAACATAGAACTAAAACTAGATAACCCCCCCCCCAGCAAAGGAACAATGAAAGGAGTGAAAGTAATTGATTAGTTCATGCTAGTAATACTGTCATAATAGGTTATATTCCAAAATGAAAGCAAATCTTATTATCACAATTATTAATACGAGTGGCAAACTAATAGCTGTGAAAAATCCTATGTCCTTGACACAGAGGGTCATTTGTATTATTCTACCTATACAAAGGTAATAAAATAGAGTCTCGTGTACAGTGACTCATGATGAGACAAGGTCAGTAACATCAATTATTTGGGAATAAAGTAGATCAAAAACCTGTCTGCCTAAACGTGACTGATGTATCAGTGCGTTTATCGACCAGTGATGTGTTACTGTATTTGTCTCTCTGTCTGTCTGGCGAGGGCAGGGCAGGACCAGGTGGTGTGTATACTGTCTGAACACTGGCTGTCATGGCTACCTGAGAATGGGTGGGGACAGTACAGTAGCACATAAACTACTGAGTGCCATGGTATTTATAAGACTGGGGAACATAAAGTATGAGGCTAGTCTTTCTGCTTATCATACCGGTTTGTTAGAACTCGCACTCCAAGCTGCACAAGCCAAGCATTAATTACAGTGGTGGTACGTGTTGTAATTATTCCCACAATGCAATGTAGAGCCTGAATGGAAAATGAGGTCACAAGAACATCTTTACATGTTGTCATCACTGAAAAGAAGTAATGCTACTGGGGTATTGTGTCCAATACATCTGACCTCAGGGTTGAAGTGGATTGAAATACCACCTGTATAGCTGTATATAACTATACCTGATATTGCTTCTCCTTGGGAACTGATGCTATATTAATCAATGCAACCTGACTTTGCTAGCACAGTCATTCCCCATTACAGTCTTGTCCCATCGCTGCAATTCCCGTACGGACTTGGGTCCGGTCCCGGCTGCGACAGAGCCTGGACTCAAACCCAGGATCTCTAGTGGCACAGCCAGCACTGTGATGCACTGCCTTAGACCACTGTGCCACTCAGGAGGCCCCTTGCAACTTACTCATGAAAGTTGTAATAGTAGAACGCACAACGGGCAATTTCAAAACTGGGTAGTGCATAGTCAGTTTTTCTCTTGTCAGTCATTGCATACCTTAACCCATAGATGATATTGTAATGTTTGAGTCACTCAAATATCACATGAATACACATTAGACATGGCAAAATGTGTAGAATTGCAAGAAAATGTGCTTCAGAACTGCTAAATGTTCTCTGAACTCCTAAATTGATAGTGCAGTTTGTTTAGCCGATTTTACAGCTAACTATCTACATTACATGATGATATTGTGTTTGGTATTATTGTGTGTAGCTATGTTTTCTAGCTATCTAGCTAGCTAGTCAACCCATAGAGAGAGTATTGCATTGTGGATTTTGCAGTTGACTTCAGCTGCTATAGATTTCCACAAGGATTTTTCATGTCGTTTTTTTCCCATTATTTTGTTAACACTAATATGTGAGAACAATCTGTTTTTGTGATTTAAAGCAATGAGTGGGTGGATTTTTCCTTTAATCAGGGAATTAGACTGGGGGGGGTTGGAGTGGCAAGGTGAAAAAGGAAGAACTACATTACATAGAGTGAACAATGGAATGAGAATGTGTGCATGTGAGCGAGTCATGGGTTTAGAGAGAGACCATGGTTTTCTAATTCCACATGAAGCCTAATATCCTTATCAAAGCATTTTATATCTTAATGTAAAATTCTACAACATCAATTACACTCATGAAGTTTAACGATGGCCCAATACGCCCGTTTAATGACATCAAATATCAAATCCAATTTGCCATGAAGAAACGATGGCGATACAGGGGGCGGAGATCGGGGTGCCTTGTGAGAATTTGTCGGTGAGTGGGTAACATGCAATCACTGGAAAATAAACTTGATGATCTCCATTCGAGACTATCCTACCAACGGGACATTAATAACTGTAATATCTTATGTTTCACCGAGTTGTGGCTGAACGACGACATGGATAATTTAGCGCTGGCTGAGTTTTCCGTGCATCGGCAGGACAGAACAGCTACGTCTGGTAAGACAAGGGGTGGGGATGTGTGTCTATTTGTCAAGCTGGTGTGCGATGTCTAATATTAAAGAAGTCTCGAGGTATTGCTTGCCTGAGGTAGAGTACCTCATGATAAGCTGTAGACCACACTATCTATATTATTCGTAGCCATCTATTTACCACACAAACCAATGCTAGAACTAAGACCAAACTCAACGAGCTGTATAAGGCCATAAGCAAACAAGAAAATGCTCATCCAGAAGCGGCACTCCTAGTGGCCAGGGACTTTAATGCAGCCAAACTTAAATCCGTTTTACCTCATTTCTACCAGCTTGTCACTTGTGCAACCAGAGGAGAAAAAAAAACTCTAGACCACCTTTACTCAACACACAGAGAGACATACAAAAATCTTCCTCGCCTTCCATTTGGCAAATCTGACCATAATTCTATCCTCCTGATTCCTGCTTACAAGAAAAAACTAAAGCAGGAAGTACCAGTGACTCGCTCAATACGGAAGTTGTCAGATAATGCGGATGCTACGCTACAGGACTGTTTTGCTAGCACAGGCTGGAATATGTTCCAAGATTCATTCAATGGCATTGAGAAGTATACCACCTCATCAATAAGTGCATCGACGACGACGTCTCCACAGTAACCGTGCGTACATATCCAAACCAGAAGCCATGGATTACAGGCAACATCCGCACCCAGCTAAAGGCTAGAGCTGCCACTTTCAAGGAGCAAGACACTAATCCGGACACTTATGCCCTCAGACAAACCATCAAACAGGCAAAGCGTCAATACTGGACTAAGATTGAATCATACTACACCGGCTCTGATGCTTGGCGGATGTGGCAGGGCTTGCAAACTATTACGGACTAGAGGGAAACCCAGCTGCGAGCTGCCCAGTGACGTGAGCCTACCAGACGAGCTAAATGCCTTTTATGCTCACTTCGAGGCAAGCAACACTGAAGCATGCATGAGAGCACCAGCTGCTGCGGACGACTATGTGATCATGCTCTCTGTAGCTGATGTGAGCAAGACCTTTAAAACAGGTAAACATTCACAAGGCTGCGGGGCCTAGCGGATTACCAGGACGTGTACTCAGAGCATGCGCTGACTAACTGGCAAGTGTCTTCACTGACATTTTCAACCTCCTGACCAAGTCTGTAATACCTACATGTTTCAAGCAGACCACCATAGTCCTTGTGCCCAAGAAAGCGAAGGTAACCTTCCTAAATGACTACCGCCATTAGCAAATACGTCTGTAGCCATGAAGTGATTTGAAAGGCTGGTCATGACTCACATCAACACCATCACCCGAGAAACCTAGATCCACTCCAATTCGCATACCGCCCCAACAGATGACACAATCTCAATTACACTCCAAACTGCCCTTTCCCCCCTGGACAAAAGGAACACCTGTGTGAGAATGCTGTTCATTGACTAGAGCACAGCGTTCAATGCCGTAGTGCCCACTAAGCGCATCACTAAGCAAAGGACCCTGGGACTAAACACCTCCCTCTGCAACTGGATCCTGGACTTGCTGACGAGCCGTACCACAGGTGGTAAGGGTAGGCAACAACACATCTGCCACCCTGATCCTCAACACTGGGGCCCCTCAGGGGTGTGTGCTTAGTCGCCCCCTGTACTCCCTGTTCACCCACGACTGTGTGGCCAAGCACAACTCCAACACCCTCATTAAGGTTGCTGACAACACAACAGTGGTAGGCCTGATCACCGACAATGATGAGACAGCCTATGGGGAGGAGGTCAGAGACCTGACAGTGTGGTGCTACGACAACAACCTCTCCCTCAATGTGAGCAAGACAAAGGAGCTGATTGTGGACTACAGGAAAAGGAGGGCCAAACAGGCCCTCATTAACTTCGACGAGCTGTAGTGGAGCAGGTCACCAACCAACTATCATGGTCCAAACACTCCTAGACAGTCGTGAAGAGGGCACAAAAAACACCTTTTCTCCTCAGCAGACTGAAAAAAATGGTAATGCGTATGGCCTAGCACATCACTGGGGCCAAGCTTCCTGCCATCCAGGACCTACAATTGAAATGAGAAGTTTTCATACACTTAGGTTGGAGTCATTAAAACTTATTTTTCAACCACTCCACAAATTTCTTGTAAACAAACTATAGTTTTGGCAAGTCGGTTAGGACATATACTTGGTGCATGACACAAGTCATTTTTCCAACAATTATTTACAGACAAATTATTTCACTGATAATTCACTGTATCACAATTCCAGTTGGTCAGAAGTTTACATACACTAAGTTGACTGTGCCTTTAAACAGCTTGGAAAATTCCAGAAAATGATGTCATGGCTTTAGAAGCTTCTGATAGGCTAAGTCAATTGGAGGTGTACCTGTGGCTGTATTTCAAGGCCTTCCTTCAAACTCAGTGCCTCTTTGCTTGACATCATGGGAAAATCAAAAGAAATCAGCCAACACCTCAGAAAAGAAATTGTAGAACTCCACAAGTCTGGTTCATCCTTGGGAGCAATTTCCAAACACCTGAAGGTACCACGTTCATCTGTACAAACAATAGTACGCAAGTATATTTGTAAGTCGCTCTGGATAAGAGCGTCTGCTAAATGACTTAAATGTAAATGTAAATGTATAAACACCATGGGACCACACAGCCTTCATACCGCTCAGGAAGGAGACGCGTTCTGTCTCCTAGAGATGAACGTACTTTGGTACGAAAAGTGCAAACCAATCCCAGAACAACAGAAAAGGACCTTGTGAAGATGCTGTGAAGAAGCTGGAGGAAACAGGTACAAAAGTATCTATATCCAGAGTAAAACGAGTCCTATATCGACATAACCTGAAAGGCTGATCAGCAAGGAAGAAGCCACTGCTCCAAAACCGCTATAAAAAAGCCAGACTACGGTTTGCAACTGCACATGGGAACAAAGATTGTGCTTTTTGGAGAAATGTTCTCTGGTCTGATGAAACTGTTTGGCCATAATGACCATCGTTAAGTTTGGAGGAAAAAGGGACAGGCTTGCAAGCCGAAGAACACCATCCCAACCGTGAAGCACGGGGGTGGCAGCATCATGTTGTGGGGGTGCTTTGCTGCAGGAGGGACTGGTGCACTTCACAAAATAGATGGCCTCATGAGGAAGGAAAATTATGTGGATATATTGAAGCAACATCTGAAGACATCAGTCAGGAAGTTAAAGCTTGGTCGCAAATGGGTCTTCCAAGTGGACAATGACCCCAAGCATACTTCCAAAGTTATGGTAAAATGGCTTAAGGACAACAAAGTCAAGGTATTGGAGTGGCCATCACAAAGCCCTGACCTAAATCCTATAGAAAATTTGTTGACAGAACTGAAAAAGTGTGTGCGAGAAAGGAGGTCTACAAACCTGACTCAGTTACACCAGCTCTGTCAGGAGGAATGGGCCAAAATTCACCCAACTTATTGTGGGAAGCTTGTGGAAGGCTACCCAAAACGTTTGACCCAAGTTAAACAATTTAAAGGCAATGCTACCAAATACAAATTGAGTGTATGTAAACTTCTGACCCACTGGGAATGTGATGAAAGAAATAAAAGCTGAAATAAATCATTCTCTCTACTATTATTCTGACATTTCACATTCCTAAAATAAAGTGGTGATCCTAGCTGACCTAAGACAGGGACATTTTACTAGAAATAAATATCAGGAATTGTGAAAACCTGAGTTTAAATGTGTTTGGCTAAGGTGTATGTAAACTTCCGACTTCAACTGTATATACTAGGCGGTGTCAGAGGAAGGCCCACATTTTTTTCAAAGACTCACCCAAGTCATAGACTGTTCTCTCTGCTACAGCACGGCTAGCGGTACTGGAGCGGCAAGTCTAGGTCCAAAAGGCTCCGTAACAGCTTCTACCCCAAAGCCATAAGACTCCTGAACAATTAATCAAATGGCCACCCGGACTATCTACATTGACACACCCCCCCCTTTGTTTTTACACTGCTGCTACCTGCTGTTCATTATCTATGCATAGTCACTTTACCTCTACCTACATGTATATTTTACCTCAATTACATCCACTAACATGTACCCTCACACATTGACTATTTATCGGTACCCCCTGTATATAGCCTCATTATTTTATTGAGTTACTTTTCATTAATTTTTAAAACTTTTCTTAACTCTATTTCTTGCAGTACATTGTTGCTTAAGGGCTTGTAAGTAAGCATTTCACGGTTGTATTCGGCGCATGTGACAAATAACATTTGATTTGATGACACCTCAATGACTAGTCAACAGTAAGAAAGGCAGGGAATGTCAGAGCCCCAGGTAGGTTGACTTTCCCCCTCTCTTTCTGATTCTGATGCCACACTGCTGTCTGTTGCTACGGTGCTATGCAGCTCTCAGTGCGCCCGCTGTGACAGGTAGTGCCAGGGTCCTGTCTCCATCCCAGCGTGGCACAGTGTTACGGCATGTCCCGACTTCTGTTCATCCTGCCACTCCAGCCCAGGTACTACAGTACCAGTAAGACCACACCCACACCAGGTTAACCCCTTAGTGGGAGTACGTGGCCAACGATGCCCGCAGGGGTGGCACTGCTCTGGGCATGACATACTGGAAATATATCTTTGCCTATACTGGATAGGAGACTCATGGTTATGTGTTCTATAACTGACCTACTGTAGAACATTCACATGGTTTCGGAGAGACCGCACAGCTAGAGAATTAGAAATGTCAGAAAAATAACATAAATAATACAGCCTGCTCTGCTCTACACCCCCCCCCCCCTTTAGTGTAAGGAGCCCTGCGGAGGCCTGGGGTCAATACTGTACACTACATACAAGGCCTTGGAATTGCCAGGCACCTCACGATACAATATTATCATGATACTTAGGTGCCGATACGATATGTATTGCAATTCTCACGATTCTATATGTATTGCGATTAGATACTGTGATTTTATTGCGATATGATGTTCCAAACAAATTGCTAACAATATTTCTGCTGCAGAGGAACAAGAGAGAGAGCATCAGAAAATAAGTTTTGATATGTCATGGAAATAAAAGTGCTGCAAGTATAAAAATAAAAAAATCATATTTAAAAAGATGGAGAACAAACTATGAAGGAAAATTACTGGTATTTTGGTGCATGTACAGCCAACTAGTGCAACAAATTATATTATATTGCAATATTGTCAAAATTATACGATAGTCAAAAATAATAACACGATTTGTAACTGTATAGATTTCTTTCCCCCATCACTACTGCATACCATCACTTTACCTTACTGTTGAAGTGAAATAGTACTTTTGACAAATCACCCTGATATGAACCATATGAGAACCATGTTCACACAGAAGCAATTTAATTAGGGGTTGCGACAGAGCTTGTCAGTAGTTGGATGGGTGGTGTGATGAGCATATGTGTGTACCTGCAGGGGATATATTGTGAGTGAGAGAGACAGTGATGGATGGTATATGGCCTGTGTGTGTGTGTGTGCATGCGTGCGCATGCGTAGTGTGGCTGCATGTTCGGCTGCATGTGTGCGAGATAGAGAGTTTGTGTGTGTGTGTGTGTGTGTGTGTGTGTGTGTGTGTGTGTGTGTGTGTGTGTGTGTGTGTGTGTGTGTGTGTGAGTGTGAGAGAGAGAGAGGGAAAGGAAGAGGCAGAGAGTTTGTCTGGGTGTAAGGGATTATCATGCTAGTCTGATTGGCATGCAGGTACGGTAGCACAGTGTCTGAATTCATTTCCTTGACTCCCTTTGACAAGCAGGTGCCACTCAATCATGTGAGCTCCATTCATTTGCCTTCCTGAGAGAACAGATGCTGGTTCCATAGCTTCTCTCCATTCTATATGTACACACACACACACACACACACACACACACACACATAATGCAATGTACACTGCAGTTAATTTTAATGTGTGAACCTATTGTCTTACTACAGAATGCATCTGTGCTCTCGGCCTCTAGGGTAGATTCTGAGAAGGTTTCACACCCAGCATTGACACTCAATATAGCATCTCACAGACAGAATGTGTCAGAGAGGCTGGCTGCTATCAGGCAGCAGCTAACTTTGTGGCCTCCTAAAGAGGTGACCCCTGGGGTTTAAAGTGGTCCTAGCCATCACCATATCATCATCTCTCTCCAAAATGAAAGACAGCAGTGAGTGAGAGAAGGTTTGTTTGTTCACGTTGCCAGAAGTGACACTAACAAGGAGTCAAAGACATCCTTGTACAGTACAGTACAGTACAGTACAGTACAGTACAGTACAGTACAGTACAGTACAGTACAGTACAGTACAGTACAGTACAGGTAGAAAAGAAAACACGGCGTGAGGTATTTTGAAAGAGTGTTGTAAGCCAGGAATGTTGGACTACTGATAGAGTAGCCATCACAGGCTAAACATATCTGTTAGTGCAAATGGCATGTGTCATCAAGTCATCAAGGAAGTGTTGCTGAATGTATGGATCTCTTACACATCCAAATAATGAGGGGATCACTCTCCCCACTACACACGGTTCCATACGGATAGATGTGGTGAGTGGAGTCCAGCATCAGTAAGTATTTGAGAGGCTTATTTCTAAAAGTGGGCCCATTATCCAGTGTGCAAGCTGACACCTCTCTAGCCAATCCAATCCAATCTAACGCCTCAGCTCTCTTGCAGACCGGGCCATCATTATCCCCTCCTTTCCTCTTCTCTTCCCTCGCTCATCAGTGTCTGCGTCACCCTGCCACTGACACCTGACTCCTGCCGGTCCCCAGGGTCAGCACCAGGCCTAATGAGTGAGCAACCTGACAATTTACAGCCACACAGACTAGATGAGGGAACGAGGGTTTACAGAGGACTTGGCTATTGGCCTGAGGGGCTAATCTCAACAGAGAGTCAGAGGAAACAATTAAATCAAACAACTTGTGAAAGCATTGCATTTCTAGCCATCCATTCAACTGTCTTGGGACAGGCAGGGTCTATCAACACTTCTAGATCTAGAAGTGTAGAAGTGTGGAGACCCCGAGGGAGCAGTTGTGGTTGTAGGCTGGCAGGAAACGAACCAGGGTCCAGCTCTAACACATACAGCCACTCACATCCTCCACATTGGAATGGAGAAGTATGGCAAGCAACACTGACGTGAAGAACTTACTTAATAGCTTCAAACAGCCTATGAACACAAAGTGCTGTTGTTCCTATGCACATCTGTCAATGTTTAGGGTATGTCTATGAGGAGGGATTTGGTGTCAATGCACAGAACCATTGCTTTACTTCATATCGCTGCCAGTATTTTGGATCCTGAGGGGCTCATAGTAACAAGCTGACACCATTTTGTCAATTAAGTTGAAAATGAGCAGAGTCAGTGCCTTGTACTTTTACAAGCTTATCCCACTCGCCGTGAATTCTGGTGCTCATGGTATGTCTGACGCCCAGGGCTTGGAAAATAGAAAACTATAACTGCATGTGTGAGTCTGTATGTGAAGAGACAGTAAAAATCAGTATGCATGTGTGGGCGGCATTGTTTTACATGAAAATGTTAGTCATTTAGCAGACACTCTTATCCAGAGCAACTTACAGTAAAAAATTAGGGTTAAGAATGCCTTGCTCAGGGACACAAACAGATTTTTCACCTAGTCGACTCGGGGATTCAACGCTTTTAACCGCCTTCATGCAACACTAGACACTTCTCTATATTCTGCATTCCATATTTTCACTGGGGACCAGCACAGAGCACACCTGAGGTGTGGCCAGGTCAGAGGGCCAGGTTAGAGGTCAGGTCTCGGGGCAGGGTGCAGGATGTGTTTGGGGTCTGAACTTTGCCTGTTGGTTCCAGAGCAGCCTCCTGGGGGAGTTGAGATAAAATGAATTAATGACACCTCCACCCCGTTCCACCCAGCCAGCCAGGTATTGTGTCTGATGCAGCCCAGCAGGTTGGAAGGGAACCAAGCCAAGAATAACAGCAAGCTCCTGAATCAATGCACCATAGAAAACAATGGCATAGACTGGTTGCTGCTCAAATCCCAAAAGCTTATCGAGTCTGCTCTGTGTTACCGCAGGGCGAAGGCTTTGCTTTTACAGGAGACACACACATCTGGCGTCCTGGTTTGCCCCCTGGGGTCACTACCTGCTTCTACATCAACAGCCAACCTCAGACACACACAAACATCCCAAGAAAGGGTACACACGCATAGCAAGAGACCCAGGTATGGCACCGTACTGAATGGCTGCCATCATGCGAGCTCTGACCCAACTTTGCTATTTTGTGATTCTTTTTGCGTTTATCTTCACTTTTTTGGCATTCAATAAAGCAGCTATCATTTCTTATGATTGACAAGAACTTTTGAACATCAGATTGGCAGTTACTAACCTAAATTCTGGCATCAACTTCGACTCATCTGCCCTGAGCTCTTTGTGTAATTCCTACCAAATGTTTGGGTTATCCAAGAGGAAACACCAGCAGAAAAGAGGCAGGAGAGGGTGAGATTAAAGCAAAGAGAAAACCAGTCACCTCTTCCCTCCATTCTATTGTCTTGATAATAAGATGGATGACCTTCGATCGCAGATTTGCTATCAACGGGACTCTTGCAACTGCAATATTCTCTGCTTTTCTGAAACATGGCTTTCGGACAAGATACCCCCCCGTGGCTATCCAACTCAATGGATTCTCAACTCACCGAGCAGACAGGGCATTGGATTCAGGGAAATTGAGAGGGGTGGGGGTATGCCTTTTCATCAACAGCAAATGGTCTGCTGACTTTAGCGCAGTAGAAGTCTCAACCCATTGTTCATTCGTCTTGGAATAACTGATGGTCAAATGTTGACCCTTCTACCTCCCGAGAGAGTCTTCAGCTGTTATCGTGACACCACTATGCTGAGGTGTGGTATGATCTTTTGATCTTTGAGACATGAAAAGATAAAAACACATGAAGACAACGCAAATCCGAAAACACAAACACAATTATCTCTTAAGCCGAGTGATTGCTAGCTAGCTCATTCATTATGACACACGTAATAAATATCTCTGGCCTAGCACTCCCAACTGTTCGATGATGTCGTTCCAAACATCTGCCCTGTTTAGGACATCCCTGTATTTTTTTTAAAGTTTTGATGTAGAGCTTTGGGTGTAGCTCCACAAAATTAATCAGCCTCTCGTCCTCCATGTTGTCTGAATAAAAAATAATAATATTAGAACTCTGGCGGCAAGTCCCGTCTACTGTGACGGCATTCACCGCCAGCCTCAGAGGAATTTACCATCGTGCTCTCATTGAAAACCATGACATCTGGTTTGCTATCTAAACGTGTAGCATAATGCCCAACTTCCATGAACACATCTCCTTCACCACTAGGGGTGATAATCTTGACCACTGTTACTCTACCCACAAGCAAGCATACAGTAATTACCCTTCAGCAAATCAGATCATAACTACACACCTGCCTACAAGCAGAAGCTCAAATAGGAAGCACCCGAAATGTGCACCGTTGAGAAATGGTCCTCCGAATCAAAGGCTATGCCACAAGACTGCTTTGCTAGCGCTGCCTGGAATACGTTCTGGGATTCTGCCCATAGCGTCAACAAGCTAACCACCTCCGTCACCGGCTACATTAGGAAATGCACTGCCAACATTGTCCTACAGTGAAGGTTCGCTGCTTCACCGCATCCCCAATCAAAAGCCCTGGATTAACATTGAGTTTGGCGCTAAGATAAAGGACAGAGCTAAAGCACACAGGGCTATCGCAACCAACCCATAGGCTACGGCTGAGGACATGAACAAGTACTAGCAGTCCCTCTATGACCTCTGCAGCAGCCATCAAAAAAGTAAAAGGACAATATAGGAAAAAAGTGGAATTACACAGGCTCTGCCGCATGTGGCATTAAGGATTACAAAGACCAAATCGTGATCTGCCCAAAGATGCCTCTCTACCAGACAAACTCAATGCATTTTATACACTCTTCGACAAAAACTACACTGAGCTGTGCATGAGGGCCTCCGCTGACCCAGGGGACTGGATGATCTCGCTATCCAAGGCTGATGTGAGTAAGGTTTTTAAATCAGGTCACACTTGTGAGGCCGGACGGTATTCCAGGGTGCATTGCTTGACAGGGCTTGACATGAACTTTTTGAGCCACTCCATCGTACAAGTAGTACTAATGTTTTACTTGTCCAAAAGCTCAAGCAACAACATTTTTACAAAATTGTACGATGCAAGGAACCTCTTTACAAAATATAATGCATTACTATCTTTTTTACAATAGAGAATCAGACAAAAATGTATGCTACACTCTGCCTATTGGCATCTTTGCATATTCAAGCCTGTCTCAAAATACAACAATGCCCCTTAAAGGCTCTCCTGGAGGATGGTTGGCCACCCTTGGTAGCCTACAAGATATTGCAACATTAGAATAACAACCAAAAACTTGTTATGTCTTTATAAAGTATTTCCCTCAAAATTAAGGGCATCCTGTCATCCCTTGGACGATAAAAAAATCCAGACTCCGGGACAGTACTGGGATGACAGATCCAAAATTCATACAACCACATCTAAAAAAGCAAATGAGGCTGATGCAACAAAATGTTGATAGTTTAATATCTTCATATTATAAGCAACAACACCCCCATGTATTTAGGCTACGAGCGAACGTTCCAAAATGCAATTAGCTTGAAAATGTTGTTCTCAAAAGCACTCTGGCACAGGTTTTCATCAAGGATGTCTCTGTACTTTGTGCCATTCATCTTTGCCTCGATCCTGACTAGTCTCCCAGTCCCTGCCCCTGAAAAACATCCCCACAGGTAGATGCTGTCACTACCATGCTTCACCGTAGGGATGGTGCCAGGTTTCCTCCAGACCTGATACTTGGCATTCAGGCCAAAGAGTTGAACCTTGGTTTCATCAGACCAGAGAATCTTGTTTCTCATGGTCAGAGTCTTTAGGTGCCTTTTGGAAAACTCCAAGCAAGCTATCATGTGCCTTTTACTGAGGAGTGGCTTCTGTCTGGTCACTCTACCAAAAAGGCCTGATTGGTGGAGTGCTGCAGAGAAGGTGGTCATCCTGGAAGGTTCTCCCATCTCCACAGGGGAACTCTAGAGCTCTGTTAGAGTGACCATCGGGTTCTTGGTCACCTCCTTGACTAAGGCCCTTCTCCGCTGATTGCTCAGATTGGCCGGGCGGCCAGCTCTAGGAAGAGTCTTGGTCAAACTTCTTCAATTTAAGAATGATGGAGGCCACTGTGTTCTTAGAGACCTTCAATGCTGCAGAAATATTTTGGTACCCTTCCCCAGATCTGTGCCTAGACACAATCCTGTCTCAGAGCTCTATGGACACTTCCTTCGACCTCATGGCTTGGTTTTAGCTCTGACATGTACTGTCAACTGTGGGACCTTATATAGACAGGTGTGTGCCTTTCCAAATCATGTCCAATCAATTGAACTTACCACAGGTGGACTCCAATTAAATTGTAGAAACATCAGTGTGCTGCATCAGATGACCTGGCCTCCACAATCACCCGACCTCAACCCAATTGAGATGGTTTGGGATGAGCTAGACCACAGAGTGAAGGAAAAGCAGCCAACAAGTGCTCAGCATATGTGGGAACTACTTCAAGACTGTTGGAAAAGCATTCCAGGTGAAACTGGTTGAGAGAATGCCAAGAGTGTGCAAAGCTGTCATCAAGACAAAGGGTGGCTACTTTGAAGAATCTCAAATATAGAATATATTTTGATTTGTTTAACACTTTTTTGGTTACTACATGATTCCATATGTGTTATTTCATAGTTTTGATGTCTTCACTATTATTCTACAATGTAGAACATAGTAAAAATAAAGAAAAACCCTTGAATGAGTAGGTGTGTCTAAACTTTTGACTGGTATGTGGCTAGTCCCCTCCTGTACTCCCTGTTCACCCACGACTGCGTGGCAACGCACGACTCCAACACAAGCATCAAGTTTGCTGACGACATGATAGTGGTAGGCCTGATCACTGGTGACGATGAGACCGCCTACAAAGAGGAGGATCTGTGGTGCCAGGACAACAACCTCTCCCTCAATGTCAGTAAGACCAAGGAGCTGATCGTGGACTCGATGGGACAGCAGCGGAGCAGGTCGAGAGCTTGTGCAAATGTGCACAAATGTGTGCAAATCCCTAAGGACTTAAAATGGTCTACATACGCAAACAGTTGTGAAGGCATGACAGAACCTCTTCCCGTTCAGGTTGAAAAGATTTGGCATGGGCCCTCAAATCCTCAAAAAGTTCTACAGCTGCACCATTGAGAGCATCTTGACTGGCTGCATCACTGCTTGGCATGGCAATTACACCGCCCTCGATCGCATGGTGCTACAGAGCGTGGTGCGGACAGCCCAGTACGTCTCTCGGTCTGAGCTCCCTGCCATCCAGGACCTCTATATCAAGTGGTGTGAAAGGAAGGCCCGGAAAATTGTTAAAGACTCCAGCCATCCAATCCATAGACTGTTCTCGCTGCTTCCGAACATTAGCTGTACCGGAGAAACAAATCTGACACCAACAGGCTCCTGAACAGCATCCATCCCTAAGCCATAAGACTGCTAAATAGCTAACAATTGGCTATACATGTTATCTGCATTGACCCTTCGATTTTATTTATATTTTTGCATCGACAATGCACACTCAAGCTATGCACACTCCCTCAGACACACTCACACTTCATTTGCTCACACACACAAAACATTTCTTTGAATGGAACAATATACAAACGTTTTTGAGAAAAATAATTTAAAAAATAAAATGTTATTTAGTTAAGGTATTTATTGGTTTCTTTTCATGTTAATGAATGCAATGAATTGAAGGTTGGTGATGTAAAAATCTAAAGTTATTGATTTTAATGTTGTGTCATTAGATTTGGGGTGGGTTGCAATCGTGAAAAATTGTTGGGGGAAAAAATGGGGTCCCCAGTGAAAAAGTTTGAATATCACTGCTCTGCACACACTCACAGACAATCATCATATGTACACTGCTGCTACTCTGTTTATCATATATCCTGATGCCGAGTCACCTTACCCCTATACACATTCAACCCTACCACTCCAGCATCCCTGCACATTGTAAATATGGTATTGGCACTGATCCTGTAAATACAGTTGAAGTCGGAAGTTTACATACACCTTAGCCAAATACATTTAAACACAGTTTTTCACAATTCCTGACTTTTATTTCCAGTAAAAATTCCCTGTCTTAGGTCAGTTAGGATCACCACTTTATTTTAAGAATGTGAAATGTCAGAATACTAGTAGAGAGAATGATTTATTTGAGCTTTTATTTCTTTCATCACATTCCCAGTGGGTCAGAAGTTTACATACACTGAGTTAGTATTTGGTATATTGCCTTTAAATTGTTTAACTTGGGTCAAACGTTTTGGATAGCCTTCCACAAGCTTCCCACAATAAGTTGGGTGAATTTTGGCCCATTCCTCCTGACAGAGCTGGTGGAAGGTTTGTAGGCCTTCTTGCTCGCACACACTTTTTCAGTTCTGTCAACACATTTTCTATAGGATTGAGGTCAGGGCTTTGTGATGGCCACTCCAATACCTTGACTTTGTTGTCCTTAAGCCATTTTGCCATAACTTTGGAAGTATGCTTGGGGTAATTTTCCATTTTGAAGACCCATTTGCAACCAAGCTTTAACTTCCTGACTGATGTCTTGAGATGTTGCTTCAATATATCCACATAATTTTCCTTCTTCATGATGCCATCTATTTTGTGAAGTGCACCAGTCCCTCCTGCAGCAAAGCACCCCCACAACATAATGCTGCCACCCCCATGCTTCACGGTTGGGATGGTGTTCTTCGGCTTGCAAGCCTCCCCCTTTTTCCTCCAAACATAACGATAGTCATAATGGTCTATTTTTGTTTCATCAGACCAGAGGACATTTCTCCAAAAAGCACAATCTTTGTCCCCTTGTGCTGTTGCAAACCATAGTCTGGCTTTTTTATAGCGGTTTTGGAGCAGTGGCTTCTTCCTTGCTGAGTGGCCTTTCAGGTTATGTCGATATAGGAGTCGTTTTACTGTGAATATAGATACTTTTGTGCATGTTTCCTCCAGCATCTTCACAGGGTCCTTTTCTGTTGTTCTGGGATTGATTTGCACTTTTCGCACCAAAGTACATTCATCTCTAGGGGACAGAACGCGTCTCCTTCCTGAATGGTATGATGGCTGCGTGATCCCATGGTGTTTATACTTGCGTACTATTGTTTGTACAGATGAACGTGGTACCTTCAGGCATTTGGAAATTGCTCCCAAGGATGAACCAGACTTGTGGAGGTCTACAATTTCTTTCCGAGGTCTTGGCTGATTTTGCCATGATGTCAAGCAAAGAGGCACTGAGTTTGAAGGTAGGCCTTGAAATACATCCACAGGTACACCTCCAATTGACTCAAATTATGTCAATTAGCCTATCAGAAGCTTCTAAAGACATGACATAATTTTCTGGAATTTTCCAAGCTGTTTAAAGGCACAGTCAACTTAGTGTATGTAAACTTCTGACCCACTGGAATTGTGATACAGTGAATTATAAGTGAAGTAATCGGTCTGTAAACAATTGTTGGAAAAATTACTTGTGTCATGCACAAAGGAGATGTCCTAACCAACTTGCCAAAACTATAGTTTGTTAACAAGAAATGTGTGGAGTGGTTGAAAAACTAGTTTTAATGACTCCAACCTAAGTGTATGTAAACTTCCGACTTCAACTGTATATGTAGAGTAGTTACTTTCTGTTCATATTATTTGTATTTGTGGTGTGTTTTTGTTCTACTTGAGTTATTACATTTTTTATAGTACTACTGATATTGATTACTGCATTTTTTGGAAAGAGCAAGCAAGAAAGGCATTTCACTGTACGTGCATGCGACATAACTGTAAACAAACCCCCACACTCATAGAAACTAGCCCTGTAGAATTCTCTGCAAAGGCACTAACACATACTTTAAGTACACTCTATTGACATCTCTGCACCAACAGCTACAGTCAAAGCATATGACTTATGTACAGTATAAACGTTTGTTAAGCTGTCAAACACAAACTCAGCATACACATACGCTCCTACAGGGAACATCCCAGCAGAGAGGAGTAGCTGTGGTGACATGTCGTAACAGTGGGGTGTTTTACAGGTTTAAGACAGTGGGTCTCATGCCAAAGTGTAAATCACACACTGCTGTTGTGCTGTGCTCCCTCCCGCCGGCTCTCTCTTTGGGTGACAGACAGGCCCAGACCTTGTCTCATCTGCTCCACACCTCAGCCCCAGTCCACAGAAACTCCCCGAATACAAACATGCAGCATAGTAAATACAGGGAGAAGTCTGCATTTACAGTCACTTCAGATCTGCACTGGCAGTAAATCAAACCCATCTGCATTTAATTATCCCTGGGATGAAAGTGGAGTTTCTGTAGAGGTGTCTGAGGTGACACTTTCTGCAGCACAAGCCTCCAACTGTAGGGGACTCCTACTTGCATTCAAGCCGCAAAATGCACATTTAAGCTGTAGAAGTCAGTGCAGGGCCCAACTATATAACATGTCACAACTCGCAACAATGTGCATTTGTGTTGAATAAAACCAAACTATTCCATTCCCCTACCTTAATGTGGCTCAAATAGCCCCAAAAATATGAATTAGTTAATAATAATCCTTTCAGGTAAACATACCTTTTATGATTCCATTTGGGCAAGAAGCTGTGAAGCCAGAGCACTACAAACACTAGAGATATGAATGTAGTGAGGATTTTGCCCATCCTGACATCAATTGCACAAAAGAACATTACATGAAGCGAAAGAGGAATACAGGGAGGCTCCAAAGCCCTATTCCACCACAAAAGCAATTACCATTTTCTCACTGAAAGTGACAGATCCGCTTTGTAACACAAATGTATGTCCCTGTTTCTCCTCCATCTGCAGAGGCGTTTGTTTCATAATGCTTTCTTTCTCTCACAGTCCCCCTCCCCCCTATCTCCTGTTTGGAATTATTGAGGAGGGCATTCCATGTCAAATTAACTGAATGTGGTTGCCCTTGCACATATTATAATCGTTTTTGCTGAAGATTGTTTAAATGTGTCCTTCTGCCCATAAGGAAATGAAATAGGAGAGCCTAACACGCAGGCATCCATTGCAAATAAAACAGAGAAAAGTTATACACAGTGCATTCAGAAAGTATTCATACTCCTTGACTTATTCCACATTGTGTTACAGCCAGAAATCAAAATGGATCAAATAAAATCAAAAATCACCCATTTAAATACAATACCCTATAATGACAAAGTGAACACATTTTTTGCAAATGTATTGGAAATTAATTACAGATTACACATTTCGATAAGTATTCACACCCGAGTCAATACGTTGTAGCATCACCTTTGGCAGCGATAACGGCTATGAGTCTTTCTGGGTAAGTGTCTAAGAGCTTTGGATTGTACAATATTTGCCAAATATTATTTTCAAAATTCTTCAAGCACTGTCAAAATTGGTTGTTGGTCATTGCTAGACAACCATTTAAGTCATTCCATAGATTTTCAAGCAGATTTAAGTCAAAACTGTAACTTGACCACTCAAAAACATTCACCGTCTTCTTGGTATGCAGACTGAACCAGGTTTTCCTCTAGGATTTACCTGTGCTTAGCCCATTCTGTTGCTTTTATATCCTGAAAAACTTCCCAGTCTTTAAAGGGGAATTTCACCTTGGGGGAATCTGGGCTTGTTTTCATCATGTCTAAGACATTTTCTAGGACAATGAGATGTGTTTCATACATAATTGCAGGTCAGGGCTTCGCGCACTGAATTATACACCCTATGACTTCCTGTGTTTTGATGGAGGGGGGGGGTCTAAAAATGTATCTAGTCCTTGTTTCGCAAAGGCACTATGTTAAACTGACCGCACCATATGTTTTTGTGGGTGTAGATATGATTGTCCTTGTTTGATAGAGCCATTGGACATCTTTCAGCGATGTTCCTATCGGCGTATTCATTGCTAAATATACAAGCAGACACATTTTACCCAGTCTCTGAAAGACTACAACTTGTGTTGGCTGCTAATTCATGCTCTGGCCCCCTTCCCTCCCACAAGGTGGGTTTTTTTTAAAAAAAGTGGACAATAATTCTTTGGGCAAAACTGAAACATTTTGATTTGAAAGAACTGACGAGACGGAATATCTTCAACGGATTCCTCTTATCAACATGAAATTGACAATGGAGCATCTATTAGCTACATGGTGATATTCAACCAACCGTAATATAGCGAAGAGGATTCGAAACAAAAGAGTTTAGCCAGCACCAAGAGGGCAGATGACAAATACGGTGCCTTCCTGCAAGCCACCTAGCTAACTTTAGTTTACCTACTAAAACACATATTGTGTATTGCTGGCTAACATACTACTGTGTTACAGTGGGGGGAAATAAAAATAAATTATGTTTGCCAACTTGGGTAGATACCTAGTTAACTAGGTAGCCTAGCTAAACAACTACTGGCAGTCATATCTATGGCAAAAAATATAAGATGTTTTACAATCTGTGTTCCAGTTCCCGCCAATATTCAGCAAATTCAGAGGGAAAGGGAAAGGGGATACCTAGTCACCTGTACAACTGAATGCCTTCAACTTAAATGTGTCTTCTGCATTTAACCCAAGAGGAGTGGGAGAACATTCCACAGGTTACAATCAACAGACAAATCAACTCTATGCAAAGGAGATGTGTCACGCTGCATGAGGCAAATGGTGGTCACACCAGATACTGACTGATTTTCTGCCCACACCCTTGCTTTTTTTAACCTCTACGGGCTAGGGGGCAGCATTGAGAATTTTGGGAAAAATATGTGCCCATTTTTAACTGCCTCCTACACCAACTCAGAAACTAGAATATGCATTTTATTGTTCAGGTTTGGATAGAAAACACCCTAAAGTTTCTAAAACTGTTTGAATGGTGTCTGTGAGTATAACAGAACTCCTATGGCAGGCAAAAACCTGAGAAGGTTTCACGCAGGAAGTACCCTGTCTGACAAGGTGTTGTTGTTCTTGCTTCTGTTTATTGAAGAGTCAGGATCTTAGCTGTAACGTGACAATTCCTAGGGCTCCAATAGGCTCTCAGAACCCGGGAAAAACCTGAACGATGACGAGGCAGCCTCAGGCTGAAACACATTATCTCCTTTTCCAAGTGTCCCATCAGGGGACAATAGAATTAGGCGCGTGCGCGATTCGCCCCCGTGGAGTATTTTCATTCGGCTGTTTAGCTAATTGCAGATTCCCGGTCGGAATATTATCGCTTTTCTACGAGATAAATTGCATAAAAATTGATTTTAAACAGCGGTTGACATGCTTCGAAGTACGGTAATGGAATATTTAGAATTTTTTTGTCACATTCTGCGCAATGCGCAGGACCGTGATTTAGCATTCTGATAGTGTCTAGAACGCACGAACAAAACGCCGCTGTTTGGATATAACGATGGATTATTTGGGACCAAACCTACATTTGTTATTGAAGTAGAAGTCCTGGGAGTGCATTCTGACGAAGAACAGGAAAGGTAAGACCATTTTTCTTATAGGAAATGTGATTTTGGTGAAGGCTGAACTGGGTGGGTGTCTAAATAGCTAGCCCGTGATGGCTGGGCTATGTACTTAGAATATTGCAAAATGTGCTTCATCCGAAAAGCTATTTTAAAATCGGACATATCGAGTGCATAGAGGAGTAATGTATCTATAATTCTTAAAATAATTGTTATGCTTTTTGTGAACGTTTATCGTGAGTAATTTAGCAAATTGTTAGTAAATTCCCCGGAAGTTTGCGGGGGGTATGCTTTTTCTGAACGTCACATGCTAATGTAAAAAGCTGGTTTTTGATATAAATATGAACTTGATTGAACAGACATGCATGTATTGTATAACATAATGTCCTAGGTGTGTCATCTGATGAAGATCATAAAAGGTTAGTGCTGCATTTAGCTGTGGTTTGGGTTTTTGTGACATTATATGCTAGCTTGAAAAATGGGTGTATGATTATTTCTGGCTGGGCACTCTCCTGACATAATCTAATGTTTTGCTTTCGTTGTAAAGCCTTTTTGAAATCGGACAGTGTGGTTAGATTAACGAGAGTCTTGTCTTTAAATAGCTGTAAAATAGTCATATGTTTGAGAAATTGAAGTAATAGTATTTCAAACGTTTTAAAAATCGCGCCACTGGATTCAACTGGCTGTTACGTAGGTGGGACGAATTCGTCCCGCCGGTCCCATAGAGGTTAAGGTATCTTTATTCCCAGTCGTGAAATCCATAGATTAGGGCCTAATTCATTTAAATTGACTGATTTGCTTATATGAACTGTAACTCAGTAACATCTTTGAAATTGTTGCATTTATGTTTCTTAAGTATATATTTTTTTATTTTAATTATATATTTAAAATGTTTTATCCTTTTTCTCCCTAATTTTGTGACATCCAATTGGTAGTTACAATCTTGTCTCATCGCTGCAACTCCCATACGGACTTGGGAGAGGCGAAGGTCGAAAGCCATGCGTCCTCCGAAACACGACCCTGCCAAGCAGCACTGCTTCTTGACACACTGCTCGCTTAACCCGGAAGCCAGCCACATCAATGTGTCAGAGGAAACACCATTCAACTGGCGACCGTGTCAGTGTGCATGCGCCTGGCCCACCACAAAGTTGTTTTCATTGCAAGTTAAAGCTTGCTGTTAGCTAGCCAGCTGATGTTCGATGGCTGCCTTGCTAGCGAACATTGAACCTATTTGGTTAACTTTAGCTAGCTATGACAATTGGTTTGTTTTGCTAGTACGCTATGGAAAAGACCCCAAGTTAAAGCTTGCTCTTAGCTGAGGTTAGATTGCTGGCTTGCTAGCTAACACTAACTTACGTGTATAAACTGTGTGTAATGTTAGTGATGTTTTCTCAGAATGCCATTTCACATTGCTACAGTGGTTCTTCCTTTAAAAGTTACAAGCTTATACCGCGACCATTAGTGGTAGATGGTGGCATTCTGTCATTGCACCACACTATCACAAGGGGGAGTTAGAACACTGATCTATCTGTAGTCTAAACTGTGGCACAAATTGACTATATTTTCATAAATGAATGGAGGCGTTTTCAGGCTGAGTCGCTCTCTTTTCTGGCACTAGAGTCCTGCATCAGGTAACAACAACAAAAAACTGTCTGTGTTCCTGGAGCTAGGAGAGAACTTGCGTAAATACAATGGGGGAATTACACCTGACATGTGGACTGACGATATTTTTTTAAATAGGCAAGTTGGGTTTTTGTTTCTCTCCCTCTAAAAACAGAAATAAATAATCTAAATAACAAACTGTCTTTATTTACAAATTAGTAAGAATGTCTCACCCCATGTTCAAGAATGGCCCTTTTCCCTTTATTCAGATTACAACCACTCACTTTCAGGTATTTTTTAAACGAAATCTCCAAAATATCGATATTTAGGGGGCAGTATTTTCACGGCCGGATGAAAAACGTACCCAATTTGAACAGGTTACTACTCTGGCCCAGAAACTAGAATATGCATATTATTAGTAGATTTGGATAGAAACCACTCTGAAGTTTCTAAAACTGTTTGAATGGTGTCTGTAAGTATAACAGAACTCATATGGCAGGCAAAAACCTGAGAAAAATACAAGCAGGAAATGAAAATCTTGTGGCTGTACTATTTTCAAGTCATTGCCAATGGAACACACAGTGACAAAGGATTCATTTTGCACTTCCTAAGGCTTCCACTAGATGTCAACAGTCTTTAGAAAGTTGTTTGAGGCGTATATGATGAACAGAGACCGAATGAGAAGGCTGGGAAGTTGGTGTCCCAGGGAATGACATCACGTCATTGGCGCGCATTCATGTGAGATGGGACCTTGTGTTCAAAAATGTTTTTCAAGATACAGGAAAGGTTCGGTTGAAATATTACTGAAGTTGCACATTAAAATGGCCCTAAAGATTGATGCTATACAACGTTTGACATGTTTGAACGAACGTAAATAGATTTTTGGGGGTGCTTTTCGTTGTGACATTTTCCTCGCGCGTCCTACATTTTGAGTAGCCTACTGAACGCGCTAACAACATGGAACAACATGGAGTTATTTGGACATAAATTATGAACTTTATCGAACAAAACAACATTTGTTGTGGAGCTGGGATACCTGGAAGTGCCTTCTGATGAAGATTATTCAAGGTAAGTGAATATTTCTAATGTTATTTATGCATTTAGATGACTCCAAAATGGCGGCTATCTGTATTGCCTAGTGTATTTTTCTGAGCGCAGTACTCAGATTATTGCAAAGTGTGCTTTCCCAGTAAAGTTATTTTGAAATCTGTCAATGCGGTTGCATTCAGGAGATGTTAATCTATAATTCTTTGAATAACAGTTTAATATTTTATCCACGTTTATAATTAGTATTTTTGTAAATTAACCGGCAGTTTTGGAGGACATCAATTTTAAGGAAGTCACGCACCGATGTAAAATGCTGTTTTTGGATATAAATATGAACTTGATAGAACAAGAAATGCATGTATTGTCTAACATAATGTCCTAGGAGTGTCATCTGATGAAGATTGTCAAAAGTTAGTGCATAATTTTAGCTGGTTTTCCGTAAAGCCTCTTTGAAATCGCACGATGTGGTTGGATTAAAAACCTCTTGGGGATAGAATCCCACTGACGGGATTGCTAGCATGGCACGAAATTCAAAACAGCAAAAATCTAATAATTTAAATTTCTCAAACAATCAACTATTTTACACCATTTGAAAGATAAACATCTTCTTAAAACCTGTTGGGGATAGGGGGCAGTATTTGCATGGCCGGATAAAAAACATACCCGATTTAATCTGGTTACTACTCCTGCCCAGTAACTAGAATATGCATATAATTCGTAGATTTGGATAGAAAACACTCTAAAGTTTCTAAAACTGTTTGAATGGTGTCTGTGAGTATAACAGAACTCATATGGCAGGCCAAAACCTGAGAAGATTCCATGCAGGAAGTGGAAATCTGATTTGTGGAATCACCTTCAACACTTGCCTATGAAACACACCGTGAGTTAGGATTCATTCATTTCCACTAGATGTCAACAGTCTTTACAAAGTGGTTTGAGTCTTCTCCGGTAGAAACTGACCGAAAGAGAGGCTTGGAAAGTTGGTCATAGGGGGAGGGCCATTACTACTATGACGCGGGCGCCCATGGGTACCCTCTCATTCCGAAACGTTTAGTAAGACAATGCAATCGTCCGCCTTGAATATTATTGAAGCTCTGGTTGAAAAAGGCCCTAAAGATTTATGTTATACAACATTTGACATGTTTGAACCAACGTAAATATATATTTTTTGCACAATCGTGACAACAAGTCCCGCGCGCTTCAGTATATTATGAGTAGCCTTCGGAACGCGCTAACAAGAAGGAGCTATTGGGACATAAATTATTAACTTTTTCGAACAAAACTACATTTGTTGTGGACCTGGGATTCCTGGAAGTGCCTTCTGATGAAGATAATCAAAGGTAAGGGAATATTTACAATAGTATATTTGATTTTAGATGGTTCCAAGATGGCGCTAACCTGTATCGCCTAGCCTATTTTTCTGAGCATAGCACCTCGTTTATTGCAAAGTGTGATTTCCCAGTAAAGTTATTTTTAAATCTGGCAATGCGGTTGCATTCACGAGATGTTAATCTATAATTCTTTGAATGACAATATTACATTTTAACAATGTTTTCGAATAGTAATATTGTAAATTGTAGCGCTGATTCACCAGAAGCATTTGAGGGAAAATATTTTTTGAACGTCATGCGCCGATGTAAAATGCTGTTTTTATATATGAATATGAACTTTATCGAACAAAAAATGCATGTATTGTGTAACATGATGTCCTAGGAGTGTCATCTGATGAAGATTGTCAAAGGTTAGTGCTGCATTTAGCTGTGTTTTGGGTATTTGTGATGCATGCTAGTTGCTTTGAAAATGGCAGTGTGATTATTTCTGGCTGGGTACTCTCCTAACATAATCTAATGTTTTGCTTTTGCTGTAAAGCCTTTTTGAAATCGGACAACGTGGTTCGATTCAGGAGAGGTGTATCTATAAAATGGTGTGAAACAGTCATATGTTGGAGAAATTGAAGTTATAGCATTTATGAGGTATTTGTATTTTGGGCAACGCGATTCCACTGGCTGTTGACTAGGGTGGGACGCAAGCGTCCCAGGTTCCCAGACAGGTTAATGAAGCTGCCAGGTGAGGACTTGTGAGGCGTCTGTTTCTCAAACTAGACACTCTAATATACTTGTCCTCTTGCTCAGTTGTGCACCAGGGCCTCCCACTCCTCTTTATATTCCGGTTAGAGCCAGTTTGCTCTGTTCTGTGAAGGGAGTAGTACACAGTGTTGTACGAGATCTTCAGTTTCTTGGCAATTTCTCGCATTGAATAGCCTTAACTTTTCAGAACAAGAATAGACTGACGAGTTTCAGAAGAAAGTTATTGGTTTCTGGCCATTATGTGCCTGTAAATCGAACCCACAAATGTTGATGATCCAGATACTCAACTAGTCTAAAGAAGGCCAGTGCTTAGCTGTGCTAACATAATTGCAAAAGGGTTTTCTAATGATCAATTAGCCTTTTAAAATAACAAACTTGGATTAGCTAACACAACGTACCATTGGAACACAGGAGTGATGGTTGCTGATAATGGGCCTCTGTAAATATTCCATAAAAAAAAAAAATCTGCCGTTTCCAGCTACAATAGTCATTTACAACATTAACAATGTCTACACTGTATTTCTGATCAATTTGATATTATTTTAATGGACAAAAAATGTGCTTTTCTTTCAAAAACAAGGACATTTCTAAGTGACCCCAAACTTTTGAACGGTAGTGTATATATATAATATATATTTTTATATATAAGGGAGGCAGGTAAATACCTGAGCTGTGCAAAGACAGACAGAGGAGTGACTACTACTTGTCATTTATCTTAATGTTCTTTTGTTGTTTGCAGGTGCACTATCCTTCTGACCCTATGCAGCCAGGTCACATCTACTTTTTACCTCCTCGCAAGTATGGATTGTTTGGTGTCTGCTGTGATGGAATACCACAACAAGTCAACTACTTGATTGATGAAGGCATGTCATCCAGCAAAGGCAGCAGCGCAGTCATCAACTCATTTCTTCACCAACTACGGAGTTGGAGAAACACGTGTGGACATGAATTGTGATAACTGCAGTGGCCAAAACAAGAACACATTTGTGCTCTGGTAGTATGCTTGGTGGACCATGCACAAGCTCCACCACAGTCTGGACCTTCACTTCTTGATCACAGGTCACACCAAGTTTGCCCCCGACTGGTGCTTCGGCCTCATCAAGCAGCACTTCAGAAAGACCAGAGTGAACACTTTGTCTGAGATTGCTGGTGTTGTGAAGGACAGCACTGTGACAGGGGTCAACATCCCACAGCTGGTTGGACTGGAGGATGATACGGTGCTGGTGGAAAGCTATGGCTCGCGACAACACCTGACTCCGTACTTCAGGCCGCTGCCACAGATCAAGCAGTTCCAGCACTTTAGGCCAATATAATTTTCATTGCATTGTATGAGGCTATTCTTCTTATCTAATTTGGGAGGTGAATTGATGTTGTGCAAGGTTGTAATGTCTTCTTATTAAATGTTTTTATTTCATGTATTAAAGCTTTGATGCTCTGGAGCCTGGTGTTGTCGCCAAGAAGCGTTCGGACTCAGTCGGAACCAGGTTTCAGCTGCTGTCCAATTCACACACTTATCAAGAGAACATCCCTGGTCATCCCTACTGCATCTGATCTGGCAGACTCAAATGCTTTGTTTGTAAATTATGTCAGTGTTGGAGTGTGCCCCTGACTATCAGTCAATAAAAAAAAGAAAGTTGTGCCATCTGGCTTAACATAAGGAATTTTATATGATTTAAAATTATACTTTTGATAATGAAGTGCATTTTAGCAATTCCATTTACTTTTGATACTTAAGTATTTTTAAAACCAAATACTTTTCAACTTTTACATTTTCTATTAAGGTATCTTTACTCAAGTATGACAATTTAGTACTTTTCCCACCACTGGATGTGGCTGGGGGTTATAGCATTTCTTTGTTTCCATTGATCATCCTTGAGATGTTGGACTTTATTGGAGTCCACCTGTCATAAATTCAATTGATTGGACATGATTTGGAAAGGCACACACCTGTCTATATAAGGTCCCACAGTTGACAGCGCATGTCAGAGCAAAAACCAAGCCATTAGGTCGAAAGAATTGTCCATATAGCTCCGAGAAAGGATTGTGTCCTGCAGCATTGAGGGTCCCTAAGAACACAGTGGCTTCCATCATTCTTAAATGGAAGAAGTTTGGAACCACCAAGACTCTTCCTATAGCTGGCCACCACCAAACTGAGAAATCGGGGGAGAAAGGACTTGGTCAGGGAGGTGACCAAGAACCCGATGGTCACTGACAGTGCTCCAGAGTTCCTCTGTGGAGATGGGAGAACCTTCCAGAAGGACAACCATCTATGCAGCACTCCACCAATCAGGCCTTTATGGTAGAGTGGCCAGACGGACGCCACTCCTCACTAAAAGGCACATGACAGCCCGCTTATTGTTTCACAAAAAGGCAACTAAAGGACTCTCAGACCATGAGAAACAAGATTCTCTGGTCTGATGAAACAAAGATTGAAGTCTTTGGCCTGGGACGAAGGTTCACCTTCCAACAGGACAATGACCCTAAGCACACAGCCAAGACAACGCAGGAGTGACTTCGGGACAAGTCTCTGAATGTCCTTGAGTGGCCCAGCCAGAGCCCGGACTTGAACTCGATTAAACATCTCTGGAGAGATCTGAAAATAGCTGTGCAGTGACGGTCCCCATCCAGCCTGACAGAGCTTGAGAGGATCTGCAGAGAATAATGGGAGAAACTCCACAAATACAGGTGTTCCAAACTTGTAGTGTCATATGAAAGAAGACTCGAGGCTGTAATCGCTGTCAGAGATTCTTCAACAAAGTACTGAGTAAAGGGTCTAAATACTTACAGTACCAGTCAAAAGTGTGGACACACCTACTCATTCAAGGGTTTTTCATTTTTTACATTGTAGAATAATAGCGAAGACATCAAATCTATGAAATAACACATATGGAACCATGCAGTAATCAAAAAAGTGATGGTGATGCAATATTTACACACAATTAAAGTGACTAAGATACCATAGAATAGTATAGAGTACAGTTTTGTAACGGCTGTCTGTGGAAGTAGACCAAGGTTAGTGTTCATCTTTGAATTTTAATAAACATAAGAGAACACTTTACAAAAATAAACAAAACGACAGCCAAACAGTCCTGTCAGGAAAAACTCTAAACAGAAACAATCCCCCACAAAACCCAAAGGAAAAACAGGCTCCTTATGTGTGACTCCCAATCAGCAACAACGAACTACAGCTGTGCCTGATTGGGAGCCACACACGGCCCAAAACAAAGAAATACAAAAACATAGAAAAATGAACATGGAACACCCACCCAATGTAACACCCTGGCCTAACCAAAATAAAGAACAAAAACCCCTCTCTATGGCCAGGGCGTTACAAGTTTATACATATGAGATGAGTAATGCAAGATACAGAGACATTATTAAAGTGGCTAGTGTTCCATTTCCAAATCAAAATCAAATGTATTTATAAAGCCCTTCTTACATCAGCTGATATCTCAAAGTGCTGTACAGAAACCCAGCCTAAAACCCCAAACAGCAAGCAATGCAGGTTTAGAAGCACGGTGGCTAGGAAAAACTCCCTAGAAAAGGCCAGAACCTAGGAAGAAACGTAGAGAGAAACCAGGCTATGAGGGGTGGCCAGGCCTCTTCTGGATGTGCCGGGTGGAGATTATAACAGAACATGGCCAAGATGTTCAAATGTTCATAGATGACCAGCAGGGCCAAATAATAATAATCACAGTGGTTGTCGAGGGTGCAACAGGTGCAACAGCACCTCAGGAGTAAATGTCAGTTGGCTTTTCATAGCCGATCATTCAGAGTATATTTACCGCTCCTGCTGTCTCTGGAGAGTTGAAAACAGCAGGTCTGGGACAGGTAGCACATCCGGTGAACAGGTCAGGGTTCCATAGCCTCAGGCAGAACAGTTGAAACTGGAACAGCAACATGGCTAGGTGGACTGGGGACAGCAAGGAGTCATCAGGCCAGGTAGTCCTGATGCATGGTCCTAGGGCTTAGGTCCTCCGAGAGAGAGAAAGAAAGAATTAGAGAGGGCATACTTAAATTCACACAGGACACCGGATAAGACAGCAGCATACCACCCTGCATCCAACTGCTGGCTTGCTTCTGATGCTAAGCAGGGTTGGTCCTGGTCAGTCCCTGGATGGGAGACCAGATGCTGCTGGAAGTGGTATTGGAGGGCCAGTAGGAGGCACTCTTTCCTCTGGTCTAAAAAATATCCCAATGCCCCAGGGCAGTGATTGGGGACACTGCCCTGTGTAGGGTGCCGTCTTTCGGATGGGACGTTAAACGGGTGTCCTGACTCTCTGAGGTCATTAAAGATCCCATTGCACTTATCGTAAGAGTAGGGGTGTTAACCCTGGTGTCCTGGCTAAATTCCCAATCTGGCACTCATACCATCACGGCTGTCTAATCATCCCCAGCTTACAATTGGCTCATTCATCCCCCTCCTCTCCCCTGAAACTATTCCCCAGGTCGTTGCTGTAAATGAGAATGTGTTCTCAGTCAACTTACCTGGTTAAATAACGGTAAAATAAAAATAAATAAAAAGACAGGGCCAAACAGGCAGGATATAACCGCACCCACTTTGCCAAAGCACAGCCCCCACACCACTAGAGGGATATCTTAAACCACCAACTTACCATCCTGAGACAAGGCCGGGTATAGCCCACAAAGATCTCCACCATGGCACAACCCAAGGGGGGCGCCAACCCAGACAGGAAGATCATGTCAGTGACTTAACCCACTCAAGTGACGCACCCCTCCTTGGGACGGCATGGAAGAGCACCAGTAAGCCAGTGACTCAGCCCCTGTAATAGGGTTAGAGGCAGAGAATCCCAGTGGAGAGAGGGGAACCGGCCAGGCAGAGACAGCAAGAGCGGTTCATTGCTCCAGTGCCTTTCCGTTCACCTTAAAGTAGCCAGTGATTCCTAATCTATGTCTATAGGCAACAGCCTCTGATGTGCTGGAGATGGCTGTTTAACAGTCAGTGGTGTAGAAAGGAATACAATACAGTATATACATATGAGATGGGTAATGTAAAATGTAAACACAATTTAAAAGTGACTAAGATACCATAGAATAGTGTAGAGTGCAGTTTATACATATGAGATGAGTAATGCTAGATTCGGAAACATTAAAGTTGAATCAGTGTTTGAAATTCACTGCTCGACTGACGGACCTTACAGATAATTATATATGTGGGGTACAGAGATGAGGTAGTCATTAAAAAATAATGTTAAACACTATTATTGCACACAGTGAGTCCATGCAAATGTAACACAACAAAATGTGGGAAAAGTCATGGACATGGTCAAAAGGTATTCTATCATTATTTAAATAGGCCAGCGATTAAGTTCTTGGCATGGTAAAACATTTTTTTTTAAATAACATTATACTTCAGTCTGACTTGAAACCAGATAGAAATTGTGTACAAAAGACTTTTACAACTATTTTCAACAGAGCTATTAGCACCGCTATTTTGCAGATTCCGTTGACCTCAAATCAGTGAACTTGTCTACATTTGTCATCAATAAATCGGATCAATATGGAATTATTGATAATGAAAGATGTGGAAAATGTGTTCCCTTGTCATATAACTGCTTCAGTTATTATCAATACAGCATTGAGATTTAACCAAAGTGCATTGTTTTCCGCGATGCAAATAATGGGTAGCGAATGAAGAAACAGAGTTAAATTTGGTTCCCAAGGTTAAACCAGTTGAGATCCACTGAACTAGGCCATGTCCACACATTTGCTATCATCTCTTGTTTTCCACAGATAATTGGTTTTGTGATTTGGCATATACTTTAACGCCAATTGAGATATGAACCTAAAAACAGGTTGCACATTTCAGGAGCAGAAAGCAGCATATTCTGACCATTATCCCACATATTCAGACAAAGAAAGGGATAATACGGATATTCTCAGACATTCTGGCTGTCCTCCACCTGCCTTTTCGCCTCTAAGAATGGTGGAGATTGGAGAGTAATAGGCCGATTTAAATCAACAGGGTGCCTGCCACACTTGTGGAATAAGGAGTAGGACTCACCCCATTTCACACACATTGAACTGAGAGTGGCAAGAGAACATTAGAGGCATGTGCCACCCGTTTACGAAAATGGATCGAGCAAAACGAGTGACCTAAACAACTTTAAATGTGGTATGATCATCGGTGCCAGGCGTGCTGGAACCAGTATCTCAGAAAGGTCCGCCCTCCTCCAACAGTGTCTAGGGTATACCGAGAATGGTGGAACAAACAAAAAACATCCAGAGGTCAAAGGAAAATGGCAAGAATCGTGCAAGCTAATAGGTGGACCACAAACAAACAAATAACGGCGCAGTACAACAGTGTGCAGAACGGCATCTCAGAACACACAACTCGGTCGATCCTTGTCACGGATGGGCTATTCCAGCAGACGACTACACCGGCTTCCACTCCTATCTGGTGGTTTTTCTATATTTTTACTATTTTCTACATTGTAGAATAATAGTGAAGACAAATCTATGAAATAACACATATTGAATCGTGCAGTAACCAAAAAAAAAAGTGTTAAACAAATCAAAATATATTTTATATTTGAGATTCTTCAAAGTAACCCTTTGCCTTGATGATAGCTTTGCACACCCTTGAATGAGTAGGTGTGTCCAAACTTTTGACTGGTACTGTATATGCACACTCCTTAGTCTCTATACTCAATACATAGGGGGTCGCAGTGCTTGGTTCCAACCATGAAATTATCTGACTATTCACTGGGTTATCTGCACATCTTAATAGTGGTGAGCAACTGTATTCTCAGCCTGCAGAAACCACCACAAAGCCAAATTCATTTAAATATGAGGGGAAAATGTTTGAAATAGAAATAGGTATTTGTATCTCGAGATAAACCAGGCTATGAATAAAAATGGCACCCATCAATGTACCGTTATCAAGCGTGACAAGGAAACTTGACATTTCTCAAGAGGCCAGGGCAGCACTCTCTTTAATTTGGACAGATCCAAGTATTTTCTAGATGCACTTTGCTTACCATTCATACCTTTGTGTTCAGTAATCATCCATTCCCTACACACACCTCATTAATCTGTGATGTCCCCCCCCCCAGACCATCTGGTTGTGGAGCCTCCTCACTGACCTTTAGGGTGAGGTCCATGCCTGGGTGTCCGTCTGCTCAAGCCCTGCTCTGCTCTACACAGGGGTCAGTTTGAGTCAGGATCCCAGACAGCATCCTATGGGACATGGGACAGACAGGGGGGGACCTGTCCTTGATAAGAAATGGGGGATAATTATATCTATTTAAAGCAGAGGAGGGGTCAGTTCTGCTCTGCCTCAATCTGACAGGAGTGACAGTGCTTTCATCTAACAGCTCCATTACCACATTCTGTCTGACAATGTTCTGACATGACAGGACAGGTTGATGATGGCACACTGAGACTGGATCCACCCTGAGGTTTAACCTTTCACTTCGCCTCATAAACCAGCCTCCTGTAAAAGACATAAGTAATTACACATACCTGGATAATAGGGGAGATAAAACCTTGCCAGAATGACACAGCCTACATGATCCGTTTACCACAATACTGACCATTGGCCTCTTGTCAGAGCAGTTTACTGCCTCTCCTCTCTTCATCTTTTCAGGTTGGCCTTGCTGACTCACTGCTGAAAAATTTTAATATGCATTTAAACGACTTGACTGCTACTTGGAGTGTGCATAATAACCTAAATTGTACCCGCTCTATCACACTCTCTGAAAAGGCTTTCCTTCACAATCAGAGAGATTGTGTGTGGGTGTGTGTGTGTGTGTGTGTGTGTGTGTGTGTGTGTGTGTGTGTGTGCGCGCGCACGCACGCTCTCTCTGTCAAACAGAGGCCACATTATTGCAGCAGACTACAGAACGACTGATCTGATCTGAATGGAGCCGCAGCACCGATTGACCTGAAAGTCAAATGGCGTGTGCAGAATCTCCCAGGCTTAGGCAAATCAGGCAGGCTCTGCTGCTCTCCACGCCACTCATCTGTTCTCATCTAGAGCTTTGCTCTGGGCTGCGTAAACCTGCATTATATAGCACTCAATGTCTTTTATACCGCCGGCCCAGCCAGACCATGAGGAGAAGTCACTTCCAAACAAAGATTTCATGAGGACTCTGTGCCACTCTTTATTCACTTCACTGCTGACAAACCATGACACCCCCCCCCCCATCCAGCACAGTCACAGTCACATTTATTCACACCCCGAATAGGGAAATATACGTCCCCACTTTGAATACCAAGGGAAAGCTATAAACAGTTCCCCAAAATAAGAGCATCCAGGAAATGAAAAGTATGGCATTTGAAGTGGGGTTTGAAACAACACGACCACATTTTCCTTTTAGCTAACCAGGCCTAAATTGGCACTTTTGCTCAAGAGCATAAAACATTCTCATTACAAGGCTAAAGCTTAGTTCTGCTACACACTGATTTGTTTAGGTTATTTTATGTGTGCTTGTAATGCCGTCTCTTCCCAGGGCTTGTAACTAGTTAATGGTGAAGTTAGGGTAAAAAAGAAGTCAAAGCTGACAGCTAAGAGGGATGTGCATTAGGACTAAGTAAGAGAGGAGGGTGAAAAGAGAAGGTCAGTTTTTGTGTGAGAGTTAAGATCAATGTGTTTGGAGGTGAGGTAGGGCAATGCTTCAGATATTCACAAAGACAAATGGAAGCCCATTGTAGAAGACATTGTGATGATTAAAACTGCAGGGTAAGGCTCAGACAATTTACCACTCTCTCTCATCTACCACCTTGATTACTGCAGCCTGACAGTCTGGTCAGACTGGTAGCATGTTTTAGAGAGGCCTTGGTGCCGTTGTCACCATGGGTTGGGTACAGGTGTCCCATCATGCACTTGTCCTGAGCACGTCCCTGGAGAACTCAGGGAACAGTGGACAGAGGCTGACACACACAGTAGTCCAATATTGAATGTCTTTGGTAAGCTGTTCTCTTCAGCTTCAGGTCAAGTTCATAGTAATAAGCCATCATTCTAGTGCAGTTTTGGAACTAAATTGCCAGTCTGTCTGCTTATTCTGTAAAATACAGAATAGCTAGAAAATCAATCCATTGTTCAAGTAAGAAAGAAGTGTGATAAATTGTCTGTACAAACACAACAATCAAGGCAACATTTTATTCACTCTATGAAATTACATTTTCCAGTACCTAAATGGCTGGACATTAGCACTTGAGCCCAGCTAAGGAAATATGAAACCCTGAAATGAAAAGCCGACAGTAAGCATGAGGTTCTTGGGGAGGAAATTACAGTATGTCTAAATTATCCTGCTCTTTCAAAGCAGTAGTGATTTCTAAAAAATGGCTGGCTCAGAGGTTATAGTGTGCCATGTCAAAATGACAGTATAATTATTAAGAGGAGTGCCTCTCTGCATTGGTAGAATACAATAAACTGAAAGGAGTCCAGAGAGCAGACATAACAAGGAGGTCATACGACTTGCGTTTTATACCTCAATCTCAAAATAAGTGCGTATAACTGCTTTTCTGAACATAAAATATACAGCGTTGAATTTATTGCACTATTTTTCCCAACATCTTTTCTGCACCAGTTCCATAAGGTTGGAGGGTGTACTCTGATCACCACCCAGGGGGTCTGCCTGGGCCTCATGACCTCTGTCCCCCTGCCCCTGGCTAAACAATGATGCTGGGTCACCTCTTCATCCCCCTGGCTAGATGGCTGCTCCTCGATGGGGTCCACCTCATGGCCAAGGTCACCCCCAGCCCCCCTCAAGGTCACCCCATCCCTCCCAGCACGTGCGGTCCCAGGGACAGGGACACTTACCCTGTTTAACCCCAACCCCCAGCAGGGCACTGTTCAAATGGACAGGCAAAGAAAAATTAACCAGTATGACAGTAATGAGTGAAGAGCTTAATTACACTAAAGTGCATGACTTTAGATATCCTCTTCCCTAGATACATCCAATGCTATCTAATAGTAAGAAAAACACATACTAAATCAAACATATCCTGGAGATATTGGAATGACAAATGATTGAAGATTTCATTACTGTTCACCAAAAAAAGACGCTTACCATAAAACAAACACAGAAGCATGAAAACTTAACATAGCAGTCCAAATGGTTTGATAGATCACAAATGTCTTGCCTACATTATCCTGAATCAATTGGCACCTGTGTCATCCTAAGCAGACCACACCATTAAGAGAGGAGGGTGGTGGTATTGACTGGGGGCTATTATCCATGAGAGTGGATAGTACCTGTCAGAGAGGCAGGGGTCCCTCCCTCTCCCCTTCAATAGAGCGACCCATCAGATCAATGCACAGGAAGAGAGTCCTCCCCCTGCAAAACTAATTATCTGAGCGTTTTATACAGCCAAGTCTCAGAGCTTTGTTTATGTTGGGTGCAATTAGGGAGATAGTCAATAAAAGCAGGAGGAGGCCTGACTGACAAAGGCACAATGGGAGAAGGTGAGAGGTGGGGTCACGTCAACGCTACCAGCGCACTGTCAATGATGGAACCCAGGGAGGAAGGTAGGCAGGGAAGGAATAATCATTGTGACTGAGAAGACTGCAGAAATACCAGATAATGATCATAAAGACAGGATTTAAAGACCTAATGATGCAGGTTACCTTTAGAGTTTCCAGTGCAGTCCAAGTGAACTGCCAGTACCCTGCTCAAGCATAGATTTCCCACAAGTATGGTGGTGTTAGGGTGCTTTACACTAGCAATTCAGCACACACTATAAAGTTGTTGTGATATTTATGATAGGTTTAAAGACAGCCCCCCTCAGGTGTTGCAAAGCAGCTGTAATCAGAATTCAGCGAGGCCTCCTCTTCCTGTCAATAACCTCGAAGTCCACTGTTTGTTGTAGAAGCAGATGCTCTTCTTTAAGTTCATGACTGGGAAAGTAATAAAGGACACTAGCAGGCCTTAGGAGGACCTTGTTCAGCCCCGGCACAACCTCAATGCTACATACTTTAATAAACGAGAATGAGTCCACAGTCCAAAGTCAAGTTTCTCATGTTCATAAAGTACTACTGTAGTTATTATAATGGAATTTGAGCCACAGCCTAAAATGTATTTCCATGTGGAAATGTGAAACAATATTGATGTAGGACATTTCTCTGAGGGGATAAAAATGTTTTGACTTCAGAAAAAAAAACTACAATAGAACAAACAGTGGTTTTGTACTCTACTCTCTCTGAGACAGTCAATCGCAATATCAACATGTCGCCAGAAGTGTCTACTCCATCTGTGTGAATGGTTAGCACAGGGGGAGGCAGAGTGAAGCAAAACACTGATTTAGATTTTACCCCGCCTCCTATTTCCCACAGGGATGTAATGATAGTTTGTGTTCCCTGCATGTCTCAGGCCTACCATCTGTCAGGGGAGCTATTTTGGAGTAGTCTGAGAATGGTCCAGGTGGTAGCAGTTCTGTGGGGCGGAAGACCTTGAGTGGATTAATGTGGATTCACACTTTTAATAGCATGCCACACTTACATGTCTGATAGAATGCCAAGGTGTACTTTTTGGTTGAGTTTCATTTTTCATATTTTTTGTTTACCGTAAAACTTAAATGAAATGTCTCAAATAGCTGCCGGTCTCTTTAAATAGCCAGGCATCGGAAATAATTTCAGCAAATAAATGCCTGTGTCAAATAAATGCTGGGACTAAATAAATTGTTTATGAGGTCTAATATCCCACGGTCATGTTCATTAAACATTTATTTATTTAGTCATTGTTGCTAGCCATGGTGCCACCATAGCCACGCTACCGCTCTCCATGATAGGCAGCCTAGTCTTTGCAGATCTGCAATGGATTAGTTATTATAACGTTTAAACTGGTCACAATATTTTATTTCAAAATGTTATTTATTTTATCTTTATTTAACTAGGCAAGTCAGTTAAGAACAAATTCAAATTTTCAATGACGGCTTAGGAACAGTGGGTTAACTGCCTTGTTCAGGGGCAGAACTGTAACGTTCGTCGTAAGGAGTGGACCAAAATGCAGCGGGTAAAGTGCTCATCTTCTTATTTATTAAAGGAAAAACACTTAAACAAAACAAACGGCGAAAACAGTCCAATAAGGTGCACAGACTATACTGGAAATAACCACCCACAAACACAAGTGAAAACACACACAACCAAATATGGCCTTCAATCAGAGATAACAACAACCAGCTGCCTCTAATTGGAGGTCATTGACAAAACTAACATAGAAATAGACAAGCTAGATAAACACATAGAAATAGATAATCTAGAACATAAACCAAAAACCCGAAACACACAAACCAAACACCCCCTGACCAAACAACCCCTTTTACTGGTCAGGACGTGACAAGAACAACAAATTTGTACCTTGTCAGCTAGGGGATTTGATCTTGCAACCTTTCCTAGGGGATTTTATCTTGCAACCTTTCGGTTACTAGTCCAACGCTCTAACCACTAGGGTACACTGCTGCCCCAGGTTTTGCCGAGCAAAACCTGTGTGTATTAAGGAAATAGACACCTGGCTCAAATAGAAGCCTGTCTCTAATAAGCGCTGAATGTGTTCAGTGATTGAAGCAAATAAAAGCCTGGGCTATTAATTGAAGTTGCATGGTAGTTCAATTTGGCATCTGACGGATGTGTGCGTGTGTGTGTGTGTGTGTACATGAACAGGCTGGTTCTATATGGGCCTTGTCTGTCTCGCCCTCTCAATATATATACACTCAGTGGCCAGTTTATTAGTTACACCCCTCTAGTACTGGGGTTAGACCACGCTTTGCCCCCAGAACAGCTTGAATTCTTTGGAGCATGGAAACATTGCTTAATTGGTTTCAAGGGACCCAACGTGTGCCAGGAAAATTTCCCCCACACCATTACACCACCAGCCTATACCATTGACCCCCAGACAGGATGGGGCCATGGACTCATTCTGCTTACGCCATTAGCATGACGCAACAGGAACCAGGATTTGTGGGACCAGGCAATGTTTTTCCACTCCTCCATTGTCCAGTGTTGGTAATCGCATGCCCATTGGAGCCGCTTCTTCTTGTTTTTAGCTGATACAACTGGAACCCAGTGTGGTCGTCTGCTGCAATAACCCATCCGTGACTAGAATCGATGAGTTGTGCGTTCCGAGATGCCGTTCTGTACACCACTGATGTACTGCAGTTATTTGCCTGTTTGTGGCCCGCCTGTTAGCTTGCATGATTTTTGCCATTCTCCTTTGACCTCTCATCAATGAGCTGTTTTCGCCCACAGGTCTGCCGCTGACTGGAAGTTTTTTGTTTGTCGCAAACCCTTGACACTTGTGTGTGAAAAGCCCAGGACGCCGGACGTTTCTGAGATAATGGAACAGCAAGCTACAGCCACGTGACTCCCAGCTTGTAAGAGCAAACCATTTTCGTGAACGGGTTGGTGTACCTAATAAATGGGCCACTGAGTGTATATAGCCATGTTAATACTAATATGGTCACCACTCATCTTACCCCCCAAGCTGCCCCGCATGGCCCAGAAGCTTGTAAAACTCAGAGACCTTTGTTAGTACTGCTCCATAGTGCGGATTCTTATCTTTAATTAAAACCTCTATTTCCCTTTGCAGATAGCGCATTTCCTCCTGGTCTAATTACTGCAGTCTAAATTGTGCATCGGCGTGTTGCTGGCTACCTGGCAGATGATTAATCCAGAGAGCATTGATCCCTGACCAGCAGAGCTCCTAACATTCATTAAGACACTTTATACCACCAGGCCTGAAAATAGCAGCCTAGTGCTCCACCTCTGATTAATACTCACAGATCACTACAGAGAACCACCACTACCAGTCTCTTCTACTCTGATGGTACGTCATATACTCGCACCAGACATATTCTTCAAATCAGTCATGTTTAACTGGTTCCTAACTCGTTAATAACATTATAGAAATAAATCCATTTCACAAGGTACACATGGGTTTCCCCTGAAGGAGTCCTTAAACTACATTGGAATTGATGGGATGAAAGTTAAGAGTTATGTGCTCATATCAATTTAGGATTCAGCCCAGAGTAATTTTGCTGTTTTAGTTTGCTGTCTTTTGAACAGAGATGATAAGAATGACATGGTGGACCGAGTTAGCAGCTTCCCTGTCATACAGGTATGCACACAAGTCTTCTTTGTTTGGTATTGTGCCCTGAAGGCATTCTCTGGGTACAGCACTGGTGGCGGTGCCTTCTAATCAGAGGAGAGGTAGGGAGCTCCCATGTGTGACTAAGGCCCTCTGGACAAACCAAAAATAAGTGTTGTTGTGCTCCCCCGTCCTCAATCTTTCTCTCGCTCTCTCTCTGTCTCCGTCTCTCTCTGTGGGTTGTGTGACTGGAGGCTGGGGACTCCTCTGGGTTTGTTATCTCCAGACAGCAGTGTAGATCTAGTGAAGGAGACTGGGGCTGGCAGACACCACACAGTATACTGCCTCACTGTCTTAGGCTTTAACCTTATCATCATATCCCCGGGAATGAGTCCGCTCTGATTGTGCTAAGATTTGGGCAAAAAGTACCACCGTTTTGGTGGTTTTTACAAAGTTTTTTCAGGCATTTTGGTGTTCTCTAAATGTCTGCATTTGGGTAAAGCAAATCAGAGAATACTTGAAAGTAAAAAATGAGTATTGCATTGCCCTGACTGGCTGTCATATCTCTGCATGTGTAAATGTGCATAGTAAGCAGGTTGGCTCATGTTCTCTTTGTTACAGTTCTTCTGTCACACCACATTCTCTCTCTTTATATATTAGCCTTTTCCCCTTAAAAAGGAAAATAGATGTTCACATTGTATTTGTTTAAGAGATATTTCAAATTAAAGACGTACTCTAAGTTCCCGAAAAGCAAATAAAATCAAAACAATATGAAAAAAATTAAGATTGTTTCACTGCCAGAACAAAGGATTTTCCAACTCAAAACAGTTTCCTGCCACCCCCATCAGAACAGAGGAAAGAGTAACCATCCCTTATCCCAGCGGAAGGCTCTCTTTGTTCTGAACACAATGGTGAACATCTTTGACAATATCAAAGAGTTCCAGTGTGTTTCTCAAACCAACTCACTAACGAGAGACGACCGTCCTGCACAATTGTGATTATAGCAGCTTCATTAACAGGCCGACTGATACAGTATAATACGCTCTGTTCTGGAGCTGCTTCTGCTACAGCCTCCATCAACTCCTCTCCTACTCACTCAGAACAACATCTGTTTGAGATGAGTGACAGGGAGAGAGAATAACTTACTGTTCAGGCATGATATACTGAATCATTAGCAGATTTAAAAAACGTACATAAACATGACATGGGGAGGTAAATCTAATGGACGACTAGAACGGATTGTGTAATTACCCTAACACCTTCCAAACACACATCCTTGACCAGGGCTTGACATCAACGCTTATCCATTTGCCCAACTATACAACAACAAAAAAAAATGACTTGTCCCGGACAAGTACAATATAGATTTAAGTTCTCCAAATGGACCAGAAAAAAAATAAAACACAATATAAAACAATTACTCTGATCATAATTGGATCAAATGCGATGAGTTGCCCACTGATCTCCGAATCTATGCACAGCGCATCAGAGTAGAATTACTGCATTGAGAGGCACAAGTGGTCTTTCAATCACCTGTGGCCACCCCTGCTTTAGATCTTTACGTTTGTTTATATTACTTGCTATTTAGTGAGTTATTTCCCCAGTTGCAGCACATTTTTGGTCAGCAAACAGGGTTCGTACGGTCATGAAAAGTCTGAGGGGGGCGTTGCTCGAGGAGAGAGGGTGACTTTGCGGCAGCAGGTAAGCTAGCCTATAAAATAGATAATGATAGACAAGAGACTTACTAGATAGCCAATTCAAAACATATCGTGTAGCCTAGTTCTCGGTAGTTAATTAACTATTAGCATGTATTAATGGAATTGTCATGTCCTATGTCCTGCATCTTCCCTGTCTTGTTTCGCTGCCCGCTCTCACTCCATCTCCCACTCCCACTCCCCTTGGAGTGGAGAGATGCATTCTGATAACCACAAGCTCACGACGGTTGAGCAAGATTTCAGAATGTAATTGCGGGAAAAACACCATTTTTAAAACTACTGTTACTTTTGTTACAGAGAGGGTCTCAGCTTTCTGTGAGTGTAATTATTTCTCAACATTCAATATTGAGTAAATACCACTTTACAAACAGAGTACATCATTGAGAGGATGTGCCGGCGGAACTGAGCAGAACGCTGTGCGGACCCTTTTTAAATCCAGACGTGGCCCTCGAGCCAAACACTTTGCCCACCCCTGCTTTATATCTTTATAAACAGCTCGGAGAGGTAATGGCAGAGGGCCCATTTATCAGAGAAGTTTATCACTGCACAAAGATTTTAAAAAAAATGTATCCACTGTTAATAAAAAACAAAAAACAAAGCCAAATCACTATAGGTTGTTATAGCCAGAGTTGTGGACTCGAGTTAAATGACTTAGACTCGACTCTGACTCGTGACTCGACTTGATAGAAAAAAAAATATCTTGAGACTTGACTTGGACTTGGAGCCTCAAGACCCGGGACTTGACTTTGACTTGAGACCGATTACTTAATTATCTGTTTTGTCACTCATTTCGTGGAACAGTCTCGGTGGATCATCTCCCTTGCAAAGAAAATGTGCAACAGATTGGTTAGTGAAACGCACTTGGCCCTCTGATTGGACTAGCAAACTATCAAGCATCATAGTTCGGGTGAGCTAGTTAACAGATAGCTTTACAGCAAATCAGCAACAGGATCGGGTGCTGTGCAAACGTCGAATTATAGGGAGAGGGGATTGCCATAATACATCAAAATGCAGCTCCAAAAATACATTTAGTGATCAAGAACAAACAGTTCACTTTGCAAGCTCCCCAGCAATGGGGCATCAAGCAACAATTAGGCCTACTCTCATTGGCCTACTGCTCTTTTGGTATGTCAAAATTGCTTGAAATTGTTCATTTACTTATGAAGCTTGCATTTGGAATTTGTTGTTAAAATGATTACTGTCTCCACTTGCGCTCTCCAAACTCCCGCCAGTGGAGAGCACTTTGTTCTCTTGTGGAAATGTTTGCTGTTGCTTTCACACATTTAAATGAATATGTGGTAAAACTATATTCCATCTAATCCTACAGTTCGCTGCAGCTAGTGACTGTTAGTGACTGTTTGTACCCGGTGCTGCTGCCATGTTGTGTTGCTACCACGTTGTTGTTGTGTTGTTACCATGCTATGTTGTCGTCTTAGGTCTCAATGTAGTGTTGTGTTGTCTCTCTTGTCGTGATGTGTGTTTTGTCCTATATTTTTATTTAATTTATTTTTCATCCCCCATCCCCGCAGGAGGCCTTTTGTCTTTTGGTAGGCCGTCATTGTAAATAAGAATTTGTTCTTAACTGACTTGCCTAGTTAAATAAAGAAATCCAATAAAAAAAAAAACTACTAGTGTTTCATCATTCCATCCCTGGACTATTTATTGCAACACTTAGATATATCTGTTTCATGTTTGATATGATACATTTACTATGCACATAACTTCTGTTTATTTCATTCAATGTATGGATTCCTTTGTTCATATTTCCCAGTTGTGTGTAATAGGAGCATGTGTGCGTCAGTGCGCATAGAAATAAGCTACATGGCCTGCGCGCCATTCTTTGGAGTCAGTACGTTGATAATGAGAAAATGATTGTTCCATGTATGAATGGTGATGAAATATCATTAATAATCAAGTCTGCTTAAGACTAATGTGCCAATGTAACAATGGATTAAAACCAGTAGATAGTGATAGCGCTGACATCCTTCACTGTATTCCTATGGAAAACTCCCGATGTCGCATGAAGCCGGAACTATTTGAATTTGAAGCATACCATATTGCCGAATGGGGCTGAATGGCTCCAAAAAAATGACTTAGGCTCATGTTCAATGTAGTCGTTTTCATCCTACCTAAGATGTCTATGGTATGAGGGCACGAGCGTCGTCAGCGCTTGCAGGCCCGTAATTGGTCTGTCAGCACGTGTGATGACAAATGTAGTAGTTAGAATGGATCACTATTTAATTAAATATCTCAATTGTAATTTACTTAGGCTTTCTAGGGCAGACCAGGGCTTTGGGCACCACTAGGTTGCTTCGAAGTAGCTATCCAGCAGAGCTCATGACTTCACGCTCCAGACCGGACATTGGGTGCCTGGTTGTAATTGGCAATTGGGTAATTGTATGGTCCTGGGAGGGGGCAAGTGTTTGAGTTCCTGTTAAACAGATTCAACTTGTTTTTTCAAGAGGCGGCTGTGCAGTCTAGCCCTCTACCTGTGTCCGTTGAGACAGAGTCTGTATCCGGCTTAACCTGTCCTATTTCTTTTGGCCCATGTATATTTGGTAAATCTACTTGTATAATTTATATGATATGGTGCTTTCACCATTGGATCAACAAGATCTGTAAATGAATGTACACTGAGCATGTCAACCTGCCTTGCTTTCTGTTGCCCTTACAACTGCTACAAGATCCCTATTTTATCATTATTAGGCCAATCAAAATGCATTGTAGACAACAAATTAAAAGGGCTGTCTGGTATCCTCAATAAATAGACAAAATGTTGCATGTATTGCGTGTCATTGCATGCATCGCTTCTTCACTTGACTTGAGACTTTACTTGCTCTTAGAATGCACAACTTGGACTCGAGACTCGAACCATTCTACTTGGGACTCGACTTGAGACTCTACTCGTACCTTGTGACCTGCTTGTGCTCGAATAATAGTGACTTGGTCCCACCTCAGGTTATAACACAAGCATTACATATCATCCGAAACATGGGCAACTGGATGCAGAAGCAGAGAACAGATAATGGAAACAACTTGACCCTGAATGTCATTTAGTCTGCAAGGGACAGCACACCACAAGGAGGTTATTTCCGCCACTGACTTCAGCAGCCATGCATCAAAGTCACAGCATCTAGCCTCTGTATTTACAGCCTGCTCGCCCCACACTGATATTGTTATGGATTATCCCATAAAATTGGGCTTTGTACTTTATCGTAGTTTATGGTTGGATTAATTGCTTGACCTTTTTGGCAGTGTATGTGCATCCACATATGCATGCGTGTCTGACTCTTTTGAGAGAAAGAGAGAGAGGCACAGGACGACAGACAGATATGGGCTTACGGAAAGACCATGATTTCAACCAACCTCATGACCCCAGCCTAAACCACCTACAGACCTGAAGGCACAGCTTGATGACCTATTGAACAAACTGTATCCCATGAAGACATGAACATAGTCATGGCCCAGTTACCCAATATTTCCATGCCAGTATGCATCCAGCACCTGTCTTTCCAGATCATGTCGCCAAAACAAAAGGATTATTACATACCCATTTCTAAATCCTATGTTTTGCGATTAATAATATAAGTATATCCAGTAATGATCCAAATCAGAGTGAACTACATTGGCTTCAACAGGAAATCAATTAGTGATCTCTCCAGTGATTTCTGCAGGATAGGCCTGAATCCCTTCTTTCCACCTTTCATATCCAAACCTTTCTCCTACTCCTCCAAAAGTGGGCGAACGGTTCCACCCGCCCTCCTTCCCCCCCTTCTCCTCCCTCCATCAATGTTTGAGGTGCATTAGGCCTCCCATTAAAATGAGCAGTGTTTTATGGTAATTATTTTTGAGAAACCTTGTTGATGGGGGAGATAATTATCTTTATTATTCAGGATCTATTATTCAGGCTGTGTGGAGCAGAGCGGCTCCTCCCCTCCGCTTAGGGCCCATTCCTCCCCACAAGTGGAAATAATTGTAATGTGGCAGATGTTTAATTACTGTTATTTTAAACAAAACAGATCATAATGAAGTGTGTATTATCCTTACATTACCCTCCATCATAATCATATTCTCCTTCATGCCCAATATAAAGACTATAGAGTCATTGTTTTTTCTTGTCTAAATGTAGTTCTTAAATGTTCATTAAGTAGCGCTATAATCTCCCCTTTTATTAACAGGATTCCCTCCACATAAAGGCACAGAAGCTGAGCACAAACATTGAACCCAAATACACCCCGTTTAAAGAATACTACCTCTAGGAATAATTATATTTAAGGCTACTCACTCAGATGGATGAAAACATTTACATTTCCAAAGAAATGACCACCAAGCAGCTTACTATAGACTGAAAAGTTTGTGTATGTCCAGTAAATGTAAAGCATACTACCACAATGGGACTGGTAATAGTACTAATCACACATCTCCACTGCATTGTATGGCATAGCGCAACGCCAGGGCAAGCTGACGGATCAATGCGCTCTTTTGAAAAGACCTTCTAAAACGACACCAAAGGAAACGTGCCTGGGTCTGATATGATCTGGAATTCTCTTAATAACAAGGGTAGGCACAAGAGCACTGGTCCCAAAGGACCACATCTATTATTCATCTAAAGATCTCATGAATTAGCAATGACAATCTAACCATATATGTTTTATATCAGAAACAGGAAAAACAGTGTTATCACTAATATCTATTTTCCTTCATGCAATTAGAATTTCAAAAGAAGCATCTGATGTTCTAATAAATTTGCAACGTGACTGTCACATTCGTCGTATGGAGTGGACCAAAACGCAGCAGTAATGTAAGTGCTCATCTTCTTCTTTATTTATAAAGAAACGTGATACAAAACACTTAAACAAAACAACGACGAAAAAAAACAGTCTCGTAAGGACAAAATGACTATACAGAGAAACAACTACCCACAAATCCCATGACAAAAACACCTCTATTAAATAGGACGTTCAATTAGAGGCAACGAGGAACAGCTGCCTCCAATTGAAGGTCAACCCAATAAACTATGCATAGAAATAGAACAAATAGAACGAACATAGAAATACACTAACATAGAACATAAACCAAAACACCCCGAAACACCCTAAACAAACACCCCCTGCCACGCCCTGACCAAACTATAATAACAAACAACCCCTTTTACTGGTCAGGGCGTGACAGTGACTATTTATTCAAACTGAAAGCATTATGGACAGAAAGACATGCCACGGTCTATGGTGCAAAATATCTACATTTGATTGAATCTTTTCACGGTTGATGCCTATAATTTCATGTCCTATTGTATAATGGTCTCATGTCCAATGTATAATGATTCTCAGAAGGAAAAAGCACTCTTGCAATAGAGATGTGCGTCTCTCACACACACACACACACACACACACGCCTGCCACTCAAATAAATGGGTGGTCTCAAACAGCAGCCAGTCTAATGCAATGGAATTTATTCAGACTGAATGCATTTTCTCTGGTACTGTAAGTACAGTAAATAGCTTGAGGGTTAGATAGAATACTCTTTATTGCCCCCATACAAGCCTTCTCCATTTTCACTCTATTCCTGCCTTACTGTCCCATTTTATTTCCTATACTGTAGCTGGCAAAATAGACTCCTTGTGAGGTGAAGAATTTGACCATATTGCAGAGGTAGTATTCTGACTCTAACCTTGTTGTCAGGTTATTTACTAAAGCTCTGAGTTGGAGTCTTAGTCAATATTTCTGCCAGGGTGAAAATATGGTAGCAAGCAAATTACAGTAACTTGAATTCACTGCTTTGGACATTGTCCATATTTCAGGCTCAAACATGCGGACTGTTGGCCATTAGACTATGAATAAGAGAAATAAGACTACTTCATTCGAGCAAGATACAATCATCTTTTTCACCATTTCATACGACAGCAAAGGATTTGTTGTGATTCATTAATAAAAACTATTATGAATCGTTTGGACACAGCGTAACAATTGTCTTGTTTTTCCAACTTAACGTAGTACAGTTAAGACATCAGAGAGCACAATAGTTTATAATCCTTTCTACCATCTTGCTCTTAATTAGCAGTGAAGGAACCCACATAGGTATCCATCTGTCTCCCTGCTCCTGAGGGCAGATGTCCCTCGCCCTATGCCCCATCACTGCCTTTCTAGGGTTCCCTCCTCTGACGCAGGTCCACTTTTAATTAAAACGTTGTACTAACCCTGAGCTGAGTGTGTTACACACGATAGGGTACCATCCTCCTGTAGGGGAGCAGGCCTATCCCAGCACCCCATATAGAGGATGTCCAGGGCCCGCTGGGATGGAGACGTGATAGGATCAGACGTAACGCAACTGTCTCCCTCTAGGGTGGAGGTAAGACTGGCCTGCTCCACCTGCCCATCCCTCACTGGCCAGCCAACTACACTACAGCAACAGAAGAGACTGGAGCAAATCAAGAAGCTTAACCCAAATGCTTGGCACGAGAGCACAAGTGCTCTTTCACAGGTGAGACTGTCGTAGAGGGCCCTTAATAGGACTCACAGAAAGAAGCTCTCAAAGATAAATCCAATATGATGAATGTTTTTAGTAAAGCTGTTCAGCACAGAGGACAAACGACTGAGGCATCACTGCCATGTTGTACAAGTCAAATCCCTTACAGCATAAGCAACCGCTATAGCGAGCACAGGCCCCTTAAAGATGGAATCTGCAGTAGGGGGAAACCGCAACCTCTGGCCGCCACACCACTGTTATTGTTTGTTGTCGAGCTGAGGAGCGTCGCGTAGTACATATTGGGGAAAGGGGGATACCTAGTCAGTTGTAGAACTGAATGCCTTCAACTGAAATGTGTCTTCCGTATTTAACCCAACCTCTCTGAATTAGAGAGGGGGCTGCCTTAAAATCGACATCCACGTCTTCGGTGCCCGGGGAACACTGGGTTAACTGCCTTGCTCAGGGCAGAATATTGTGCTATTCTATCAAGTGTGCAATGATGTCCGAGGAGAAATAAAATAGTTTTTGTTAACTTCGTTGTTGTAATATCGCAAACAGAAGTGGCTGTTTCACCATTAAGGATTCCAGCTTTAACTGAGGGGGGCTAATCCATTCCCATTGAACGCTAACAGAGCTAGCCGATCAGAAGCTTCAGGTGGGGAACCTGTGAATCATCCTAGAGCAGTGTTTCCCAACCCTGGTCCTCGAGTACCCCCAGCAGTACACATTTTTATTGTAACCCTGAACACCTGATTCAACTTTTCAACTAATCATCAAGCCCTCAATGAGTTGGACGCGGTGTGTTTGTCAAGGGCTACAACGAAACTGTGTACTGTTGGGGGTACTCAAGACCAGGGTTGGGAGGATATGCAGCATGACATCATCAGCCAAACAGGTTTAAGGCACACCAACTGTACAGGAAAACACAATCAGCTACAGTATAAAGCACTGTAATTACAGAAACCTCCGAAAAAAAACGATTATTCAGAATCAATTCAGGATTATTTGTTGCTTTATTCTGAAATTTGATTTCTCCATTTTTGTAGTATTCTGCATAATTCAATTGTTCCTAAATAATGTAGCTTAAATGTAAATTCTTGAGGGAAGCCATCAGAATAGATGAGAACTATTCTGCAACATTTCGTGAGGCAGTTAACATATGCATGAAATGACTCGCATGCAAATAGATCGAGACAATGTGCATGGTATCAGATTTGTGCCCAACTTTCTCTTTGGGGAACACAATTATGGACCGATTTACACCTCCTCGTCTCTGTGTTGGCCCTTTATCTTAAGCAAAGTGCACTTAGGTTGAACTAAAGCACAGCAATGTTCTCTGTTTATGAACACGATCAAAACAGGGCTGAATTGTCTGAATCGCATGCCATATGCTCATCCACCATGCACACTCAGGTTTCCTCTCCCTCAAAAGGACTTTAAATCAAAGGGATTTAAGTCTTCTGGTTTGTTATTTAAATTCTGTTCGCACTAAGTCCATTTTTGAAAAGCATCAAATTGTGGCTAATTGATCTTGCCTGATGACAGGAAAGATGACAATCTCAGGAATGTCTCAAATGGAAAATATGTAATGTTTGATATTAAAATACCTGCACACAATAAACTGTACACTGTAACCATTTTGTTTGCCATTCATGTTTTCAATTGAAGAGTGGGGGTAAAGCCTCACAAGTGTCTATGTCTACGAACAGCCCAGACGCTGCCTTAAACAATGCCTGATAAATATTCAAACATCTCCTGTACTGCCAGGGAGGGAATTCCTACCAGCCATTTTAAAGAGTGTACTGCAGTTAATTATATCAGTCCCTAAAATGGAGATCAGACGCCTAGTATTGTCTGATGCCCTCCAGCTTTTAATTAACTATATTACAGGACACTTCTCCCCCATTGACGACTGTTAGGGGATTCATTCTGTTTTCACACAGCATAAAAGTGCTCCAGGTGTGAAAACTGGTCCTAATGAGGGAAGCTTTGTAAACTGCAGAAAACAAACAAACAAAAAATGTTTTTAATAAAAAACTATGCTTTGTCAATACTATGCATATCACTTTTTTATATAAAAGTTTATTCATGTTTCAAAATATAATTTACAATAATTTCGCTATGTGGACCCCAAAACGTGGACCCCCCTTTTTTTAACTGTTCAAGTACTAGCATGAATTTTTTCTGAGTACTCAATTTTTTAAAAATAAGCTATTTTTAGAACAAGGGCGCAATGTAAAAAATGTGTGCATTCATCTAAATGCCAACAGTGCCTAATTTATAACCATTATAGATAACTAATCCTAATTGCATCATATATATATATATATATATATATATATTTTTATTTTTTTTATTTTTATTTTTTATTTTTTTTTATTCAGTCAATCCAAAAAACAAGTGCCATTTAAGATTCATTTATTGAAACCGTAATATCAAATGGTTATATTATATCGTGGCACACAATCTTCAAAAGGGTAGTAACCTCAGCAGTGGCGCTTGCTTGTAGAAGCCTATGGCTGTGCAATGGCATAGCCTTGTTTTGTTAATTTAGCAGACAAGACAATCTTAATTACCAAGCCCTTATCACAGTCAAGACACCCATTTTATTGTAAAAAAGTATAAATAATAATAATATAACAGAATAAAATACAACAGACTAGTGCGAAGTGATTTGCATCTCGTGTCTTGGACATTTCTTCTCAAAGAGTGATCATTTGAAAAATTTGGCAAGCTAAATTTGGCAAGTTGAAAGACATTTTTAAGGTTACAAACCAAAATTTGTCTTCTGTTCGATAAACAGACGGATTTATACTGAACAAATATATAAAAGCAACATGTAAAGTGTTGGTCCCATTTTTCATGAGCAGAAATAAAATGCTCCATTCGCACAAAAAGCTTATTTCTCTCAAATTTTGTGCACAAATTTGTTTACATCCCTGTTAGTTACCATTTCTCCTTTGCTAAGATAATCCATCCCCCTGACAGGTGTGGCATAATCAAGAAGCTGATTAAACAGCATGATCATTACACAGGTGCACCTTGTGCTGGGGACAATAAAAGGCCACTCTAAAATGCGCAGTTTGTGACATAACACAATGCCACAGATGTCTCAAGTTGAGGGAGCATGCAATTGCATGCTGACTGCAGGAATGTCTACCAGAGTTATTGCCAGATAATTGAATGTTAATTTCTCTACCACAAGCCGCCTCCAATGTTGTTTCAGAGAATTTGTCAGTACGTCCATCCCAGCCTCACAACTGCAGACCACGTGTAACCATGCCAGCCCATGACCTCCACATTCGGCTTCTTCACCTGCGGGATCATCTGAGACCAGAAACTCGGACAGTTGATGAAATTGTAGGTTTGCACAACCAAAGATTTTTTGCACAAACTGTCAGAAAGCATCTCAGGCACGCTCATATGCGTGCTCATCGTCCTCACCAGGGTTTTGACCTAACAGCAGTTCACCCATTGAGCATGTTTGGGATGCTCTGGATCGACATGTATGACATTGTGTTCCAGTTCCGGCCAACATCCAGGAATTTCACACAGCCATTGAAGAGGAGTGGGACAACATTCCACAGGCCACAATCAACAGCCTGATCAACTCTATGTGAAGGAGATGTGTCACACTGCATGAGGCAAATGATGGTCACACCAGATACTGACTGGTTTTCTGATCCACACCCCTACCTTTTTTAAAAAAGGTATCTGTGACTAACAGAAGCGTATGTGTATTCCCAGTCATGTGATGTCCATAGATTTGGCCATAACTTAATTTAAATTGTCTGATTTCCTTATATGAACTGTAACTCAGTAAAATATTTGAAATTGTGGCATGTTGCATTTATATTTTTGTTCAGTGTACAGTAGTTAATTATGTCTATCCCCTGGATTTTTCTAAATGGATTAACAATCCTCCATTGAACACTGCATGGGGATGAGTTATGGACAGGACATCTGTCTGGTGAGTAGGCCTAGGCTTAACGATACTGCTGAAAATACGCTCCGTTTTTGCATATTTTCAGTGTGTAACCTGCCTATGTTTAGGGGGGTAATAGCCTAGGACAGGTTTTCCCAAACTGCAGAATTCTCACAGGGGTACGCGCAATGCCGTCAGGAGAACACCAAATAAAAATGTGATTCACATTTTCTTTTATGTTACAAAATCTTCACATTTTCACAAACATATCCATTTATATTTTCCAACGGGGCTATACATTTGGGTGATGATTTTTCTTGCCTGAGTAGCCTCGTTTCACTGCCAAAAATCAAATTAAACCATCTAGTGTTCAGCGAACTTTAAAACACAATGTCAAATTCAGGTAGCCTAGTCAAGTAATTAACATCCAATCACATTAACCGTTACTCTCTCGCGGGAAACCTTCACTCTTGCGCAGACATTTAGAAACGAAACATGACAATTTGAAAAATAATGGGAGTTTTTGGAGTGAGAATAAACACGACTTTCGAGTAGTAAGACATATATAAAAGCAACAGGTACCATTATTAAGCCAGCAGCATACCATCCTGCATCCCACTGCTGGCTTGCTTCTGAAGCTAAGCAGGGTTGGTCCTGGTCAGTCCCTGGATGGGAGACCAGATGCTGCTGGAAGTGGTGTTGGATGGCCAGTAGGAGGCACTCTTTTCTCTTATTTAAAAAATATCCCAATTCCCCAGGGCAGTGATTGGGGACACTGCCCTGTGTAGGGTGCAGCCCTTTGGATGGGATGTTAAATGGGTGTCCTGACTCTCTGAGGTCATTGAAGATCCCATGGCACTTATCGTAAGAGTAGGGGTGTTAACCCCGGTGTCCTGGCTAAATTCCCAATCTGACCATCATGGTCACCTAATCATCCCCAGTTTACAATTGGCTTGTTCATCCCCCTCCTCTCCCCTGAAACTATTCCCCAGGTTGTTGCTGTAAATGAGAATGTGTTCTCAGTCAACTTACCTGGTAAAATAAGAAGGGGCTAGAAGTGTCTTATATGTTGAGCTGCTGAGTGGCTAGGGCGATAAACAGGTAAGCCCCATACTATTGTTGAGGACTTTGTTCTTCCTGCTGGGGGAAGAGGCCAATAAAACTATACAGACAATGTCTTCATCAAACAACACTGTTTCACAACTCATCAGTGACATTTACATTTACATTTAAGTCATTTAGCAGACGCTCTTATCCAGAGCGACTTACAAATTGGTGCATTCACCTTATGATATCCAGTGGAACAACCACTTTACAATAGTGCATCTAAATCTTTTAAGGGGGGCGGGGTTAGAAGGATTACTTTATCCTATCCCAGGTATTCCTTAAAGAGGTGGGGTTTCAGGTGTCTCCGGAAGGTGGTGATTGACTCCGCTGTCCTGGCGTCGTGAGGGAGCTTGTTCCACCATTGGGGTGCCAGAGCAGCGAACAGTTTTGACTGGGCTGAGCGGGAACTGTGCTTCCTCAGAGGTAGGGAGGCGAGCAGGCCAGAGGTGGATGAACGCAGTGCCCTTGTTTGGGTGTAGGGCCTGATCAGAGCCTGAAGGTACGGAGGTGCCGTTCCCCTCGCAGCTCCGTAGGCAAGCACCATGGTCTTGTAGCGGATGCGAGCTTCAACTGGAAGCCAGTGGAGAGAGCGGAGGAGCAGGGTGACGTGAGAGAACTTGGGAAGGTTGAACACCAGGCGGGCTGCGGCTTTCTGGATGAGTTGTAGAGGTTTAATGGCACAGGCAGGGAGCCCAGCCAACAGCGAGTTGCAGTAATCCAGACGGGAGATGACAAGTGCCTGGATTAGGACCTGCGCCGCTTCCTGGGTGAGGCAGGGTCGTACTCTGCGAATGTTGTAGAGCATGAACCTACAGGATCGGGTCACCGCCTTGATGTTAGTGGAGAACGACAGGGTGTTGTCCAGGATCACGCCAAGGTTCTTAGCACACTGGGAGGAGGACACAAGGGACTTGTCAACCGTGATGGCGAGATCATGGAACGGGCAGTCCTTCCCTGGGAGGAAGAGCAGCTCCGTCTTGCTGAGGTTCAGCTTGAGGTGGTGATCCGTCATCCACACTGATATGTCTGCCAGACATGCAGAGATGCGATTCGCCGCCTGGTTATCAGAAGGGGGAAAGGAGAAGATTAATTGTGTGTCGTCTGCATAGCAATGATAGGAGAGACCATATGACAGAGCCAAGTGACTTGGTGTATAGCGAGAATAGGAGAGGGCCTAGAACAGAGCCCTGGGGGACACCAGGGGTGAGAGCGCGTGGTGCGGAGACAGATTCTCGCCACGCCACCTGGTAGGAGCGACTTGTCAGGTAGGACGCAATCCAAGCGTGGGCCACGCCGGAGATGCCCAACTCGGCGAGGGTGGAGAGGAGGATCTGATGGTTCACAGTATCAAAGGCAGCAGATAGGTCTAGAAGGATGAGAGCAGAGGAGAGAGAGTTAGCTTTAGCAGTGCGGAGAGCCTCCGTGACACAGAGAAGAGCAGTCTCAGTTGAATGCCCAGTCTTGAAACCTGACTGATTAGGATCAAGAAGGTAATTCTGAGAGAGATAGCAGGAGAGCTGGCCAAGGATGGCACGTTCAAGAGTTTTGGAGAGAAAAGAAAGAAGGGATACTGGTCTGTAGTTGTTGACATCGGAGGAATCGAGTGTAGGTTTTTTCAGAAGGGGTGCAACTCTCGCTCTCTTGAAGACGGAAGGGACGTAGCCAGCGGTCAAGGATGAGTTGATGAGCGAGGTGAGGTAGGGGAGAAGGTCTCCGGAAATGGTCTGGAGAAGAGAGGAGGGGATAGGTTCAAGTGGGCAGGTTGTTGGGCGGCCGGCCGTCACAAGACGTGAGATTTCATCTGGAAAGAGAGGGGAGAAAGAGGTCAAAGCACAGGGTAGGGCAGTGTGAGCAGGACCAGCGGTGTCGTTTGACTTAGCAAACGAGGATCGGATATCGTCAACCTTCTTTTCAAAATGGTTGACGAATTTATCCGCAGAGAGGGAGGGGGGGGGGAGGAGGATTCAGGAGGGAGGAGAAGGTAGCAAAGAGCTTCCTAGGGTTAGAGGCAGATGCTTGGAATTTAGAGTGGTAGAAAGTGGCTTTAGCAGCAGAGACAGAAGAGGAGAATGTAGAGAGGAGGGAGTGAAAGGATGCCAGGTCCGCAGGGAGGCGAGTTTTCCTCCATTTCCGCTCGGCTGCCCGGAGCCCTGTTCTGTGAGCTCGCAGTGAGTCGTCGAGCCACGGAGCAGGAGGGGAGGACCGAGCCGGCCTGGAGGATAGGGCACAGAGAAAATCAAAGGATGCAGAAAGGGAGGAGAGGAGGGTTGAGGAGGCAGAATCAGGAGATAGGTTGGAGAAGGTTTGAGCAGAGGGAAGAGATGATAGGATGGAAGAGGAGAGAGTAGCGGGAGAGAGAGAGCGAAGGTTGGGACGGCGCAATACCATCCGAGTAGGGGCAGAGTGAGAAGTGTTGGATGAGAGCGAGAGGGAAAAGGATACAAGGTAGTGGTCGGAGACTTGGAGGGATAGTTGCAATGAGATTAGTGGAAGAACAGCATCTAGTAAAGATGAGGTCAAGCGTATTGCCTGCCTTGTGAGTAGGGGGGGAGGTGAGAGGGTGAGGTCAAAAGAGGAGAGGAGTGGAAAGAAGGAGGCAGAGAGGAATGAGTCAAAGGTAGACGTGGGGAGGTTAAAGTCACCCAGAACTGTGAGAGGTGAGCCATCCTCAGGAAAGGAACTTATCAAGGCGTCAAGCTCATTGATGAACTCTCCAAGGGAACCTGGAGGGCGATAAATGATAAGGATGTTAAGCTTGAAAGGGCTGGTAACTGTGACAGCATGGAATTCAAATGAGGAGATAGACAGATGGGTCAGGGGAGAAAGAGAGAATGTCCACTTGGGAGAGATGAGGATTCCAGTGCCACCACCCCGCTGGCTCGATGCTCTAGGGGTATGCGAGAGCACGTGGGCAGACGAGGAGAGAGCAGTAGGAGTAGCAGTGTTATCTGTGGTAATCGCCAGGAAGTCTAGGGACTAGAGGGTAGCATAGGCTGAGATGAACTCAGCCTTGTTGGCCGCAGACCGGCAGTTCCAGAGGCTGCCGGAGACCTGGAACTCCACGTGGGTCGTGCGCGCTGGGACCACCAGGTTAGAGTGGCAGCGGCCACGCGGTGTGAAGCGTGACATGGCAGGAGATGTTTTGAAACAATGAATTCTATGCATTACAGCTGGATGAGTCAACAGACATGGCGGGCCTGGCACAACTCCTGGTATATGTCCGTTATGTTTATGGGGGTCAATTAAGGAAGACATCCTCTTCTGCAAACCACTGGAAACCAGGACAACATGAGAGGATATTTTTCAAGTAGTGGACAGCTTTGTGACATCAAATGGACTTTGGTGGTCAAGATGTGTTGGTATCTGTAATGATGGCGCAAAAGCCATGACAGGGAGACATAGTGGAGTGGTAACGCGCGTGCAAGCAGTTGCTCCCGACGCCACTTGGGTACACTGCAGCATCCACCGAGAGGCTCTTGCTGCCAAGGGAAAGCCTGACAGCTTGAAAGACGTTTTGAAAACTACAGTGAAAATGGAACTCGTGTATTTTCTGCATTATGCAATGATATGGGCAGTGACCATGTAACGCTTTTACAACATACAGAAGTCCGCTGGTTATCAATGGGCAAAGTATTGAAATGTTTTTTTTTTAATAGAGAGATGAACTTAAAGTTTTTTCTTTACTGACCATAATTTTCACTTGTCTGACCGCTTACATGATGACGAGTTTCTCACACGACTGGCCTATCTGAGTGATGTTTTTTCTCACCTGAATGATCTGAATCTAGGATTACAGGGACTATCAGCTACTATATTCAATGTGCGGGACATAATTGAGGCTATGATTAAGAAGTTGGAGCTCTTCTCTGTCTGCATTTAACAAGGACAACACACAGGTCTTTCCATATTTGTACGATTTTATGAGCAAATGAACTCAAGCTTACGGACAATGTCAAATGTGATATAGCGAAGCACCTGAGTGAGTTGGGTACGGAATTACGCAGGTACTTTCCCAAAACAGTTCTGTGAAAATTGAAGCCACTGCCAGATTTCTGGATAGGGCTGCGCTCAGAGTTTCTTGCCTTGGCAAATCGCGCTGTTAAGACACTGATGCCCTTTACAACCACGTACCTATGTGAGAGTGGATTCTCGGTCCTCACTAGCATGAAAACTAAATACAGGCACAGACTGTGTGTGAAAAATTATTTAAGATTGAGACTCCAATACAACCCAACATTGCAGTTATGTGCATCCTTTCAAGCACACCCTTCTCATTAACCTGTGGTGAGTTATTCACAATTTTTGATGAACAAATAATGTTTTATATGTAAGATAGCTAAATAAAGAGCAAAATTATTGATTATTATTATATTATGTGTGCCCTGGTCCTATAAGAGCTCTTTGTCACTTCCCACGAGCCGGGTTGTGACAAAAACTCACACTCATTCTTATGTTAAATACATTTATCGTAGTGTGTCTGTGGCAGGCTTACAATGATGGCAAAAAACAACATTTTAGAGTGCAGTGACCCTGGTGCTAGAGGGGGTACACAGCTGGAGGTTGAATGTTTGAAGGGGTACGGGACAATAAAACGTTTGGGAACCACTGGTCTAGGCTAACCAATTCTAAATGCTATCAGTTCGCAAAGTAGGGTCGTCACTAACGTTAATTACCACAGCCACAATCATAAACCCTGCCTGTTTCTACAGTTTTCACCTCTTAAAACGGCAAGGAATGTAGCTTGTGTATTTTTTTATAGGCATTTATTTCTGTAGGCGCACTCAGCATGTGTCTGTAGAGGGAGCGGACAGAACATAATTGAGTGAGTGAGACACGGAGGGGAAAGTGAAGTTAGGGAGCAGAACTGTGTGATGCTTGGCTTGGTTTATTTTGTGTTGTGTCCCGCAAATGCACATGTACAAATGGAACACTAAAGTCAAAGCAAATTAACTTTGTTTTCAAGAAAAACTTTTAACCAAATAGTTTTACAGTATTTGCTAAAATTGTCACGTCCTGACCAGTATAGGGGTTATTTGTATTGTAGTTTGGTCAGGAGGTGGCAGGGGGTATTTGTTTTATGTGGTTCGGGGTGGTGGTTTGTTTAGAAGGGTGTTTGATTTATTATTTCTGGGTTTTGGGTTATGTTCTATGTTTTTTGTATTTCTATGTTCTCTCTAGTTTAGTATTTCTATGTCTAGGTAATTGGGTGTTGGACTCTCAATTGGAGGCAGGTGTTTTTAGTTGCCTCTGATTGAGAGTCCTATATATAGGTATGTGTTTTTGTTTGTGTTTTGTGGGAGATTGTTTCTGTGTATAGCTTCAAGCCTTACAGGACTGTTATTTGTCATTGTTTGTGTACGTGTTTATTTTTGGTTCACCTTCTTTGCCAACTAAATAAAAAAGAAGATGAGTGCACATTTCCCTGCTGCGTCTTGGTCCGCTTTATCCGACGACAACCGTTACAAAAATATTGATATCTGGTTAAAGATTGAGTTTTGACGTCAGTTCAAGTACTCGATTACTCATGCCCATACCTACAAGCACCAAGGACATTTGTAGAGGTCACAGGGCTGGTTTGTAATTATTGGCTTGGTTGTTCTAGCGGGGAGCCATGTCAGTGACCACCACCATCCTCCCTGTGAGACATGGAGCACAGCAGACCACCTGACCTCCCCACAGGGCCAACAGTAACACATTGATATACTCATCCTATGATTGGAGCCAGTGGGGAGAACCCCCCCCCCCCCCCCCCCCCCCCATTTTAACCCTGCACCTAAATGACACAGGTACAGCTATTTCACAGACACAGGCGGAGATAGGAATTTGACCTGTTGCATCTGCAGCCCTTTACCAAAACAGATAATTTGGACAGAGTGAAATTGCCTGGTTAAATTGAGTAGGATGGCTGAAAATGTGTGCTGTGTGGCAGAGAGAGTATAGTGGTAGCTAGTGTCTTATGTGATCAGCCAAAACTCCCTCGGTCTCTGGAGATTACTGGAGTGGATCTCATCCCCCAGCTCACCTTCAGGCTCCTTCAGAAGTGGGACAAACATTCTCCCCTTCTCACCAGTAATAACCTCAACTAAACCTCCAGCCAAGCCTTTTTGACAGAAAACATGATTAGATTCAAACTGCCCACATAGTCAATCTAATAAGGCTCATCAGCAATAAGTGGAGAGAGACAGAGCAAGGATGACGAGTAGTCATTTTACTTAAACATAATTACACCAAAAAACACCGACTTAAGAAAATCAAAGTCATTTGAAAATAGACTTACAAAATAATGGAACTGGTGCCCGGTGCAGGGCTAGTGGTAGAGTGCCGCAGCGGACCACACATTGCCCCTAGAGGCACGGTTCCAACTCTGACTGTGGTCCTTCTCCATCTCAATCACTTCTTCACTGTATCTATCACTATAAACTACAAAATACATAGATATCTTTAAAAAAAAAAAACTATGGAATTGCTCAATCTTCTGCTGATGCAATATGAGCTGTGGCATACCAGCTAAGTAAAACACTCAGAGGATTCATGTTTCAAGCAAGAACCTTTGCCCTGTAACAATTCTTCACTATTCTAGGAGGGCTTTCTAAATGTCCTCATACGGAGGGCTGCGCCTGAGGCTTGCTTAAAGGAGGCTCAGAGCTGGAGCTTTTTGAAGAAACCTGCTCTGTGACTGTCAAATGGAAATAAGTGGTCTACAAAACCAACAGATCTTTTTTTTTAAGAGCGCACTAGTTTAAAAAAAGTACCATTCAGACTGTCAAAGTCCCACAGAATGATATCTATGAGCAGGGCTGTTACAATTTATTTAGTTCATTACAGTATTTCCTTTATCCCACAGCTTGCTCCAAGCAATATTTCAGGCTTTAGACTCAATTACTGACACATGATTCTAGTACACACAGTATACTGCTGGAGAGATCAACATGATAGACATGTACTGTAAGGTAAGGAGAGAGGAGTTGTGCTCCACTCTGTCCAGCACCCCATTACACGTGTGGGAACAGGATATGATATGGGCTCTTTCTATATCCCTCTCAATTTCTTTGGAAAGGCGGACCGCAGAGCTAACAGGCTGAGGCAGTTAATGTCATGCCAGTCTCTTGCCCTCTCTCCTCATCATCCTCTCGCTCTCTCTGGACCCACGGGACACAGCCTGTAACACATGCTCCTGTGAGTTAGACAGTGAACACTCACACAGTAAGAGAGCCTTCAGACAGTGCTGACATATTCCAGGGCCCGTTTCAACAGATGGGCTTTTTATTGGTACCGTTTGTGGTAAAGAACCTCGCTCAAGGGTACAGCAGCTGTCCCACCACAAATTGGATAGAACCCCCTACCTCCATCCCCTTTGCCCCTCTCCTCTCCCTTAGAAAGCAGTTGAGTTCTGTGCATCAGACCATACTGCCTTTTGTCATATTATACCATATAATTATTCCTGGGCACATAGAATACCTACACATCACCCATTCATATGCCACAGATTGGTTGTCCTGCTTTATATAGTGATAGAACGAGAGACTACATTTACCTACCCACCAAATATCTCAAGTATTGCATTAACAAATACATATAATTTTTTCCCCCCGGCTCAGCTCCGGTCCTGAGCTGGCACTGTGTAAAATCACATTTCTGTGGCAACTTGAGCCACACAGACTAGTCCAAGCCTCCATCACTCACTCTGGGCTCAATAACCTTGGACTAATTTTCCTGTCGCTGATGTAACGCCTTACAATATTACATTGCGGTAGAGGCTGTGTTGATGTTGATGTCTCCACTACTTTACTGTCCTGTCGGTCTCTCCCTGTCATTTATCTGGCCCACTGTGACCTACGCAATGACACATGAGCACCGCCCAATTGTCCATTCATCTCCTTGTTAAATATTGTGCCGAAGAGATCAGGTTGTGATCAGAGGGCCGAGGTAAAGTATGCTGTGTGATAAAACTCTGTCAGCTGAGTTACGAGCAGCCAGGAGTTCATCTGAAGTTCTGATACAGAGCATCCTCCACCTCCTAGCTCTCACAAGCAGTAAAGATAGATTTACATGCAAGACTTAACTATGGTTAGTTACATTCTGCATCGGAATGCAAAGGAGTCATTTGTCTTAGGGAAAATCCACTCAAAAGTTATATAAATTACTGTTCAAAAGTTTGAGGTCACTTAGAAATGTCCTTCTTTTTGAAAGAAAATAGCTTTTTTTTGTCCATTCAAATAACATCAAATTGATCAGAAATACAGTGTAGACATTGTTAATGTTGTAAATGATTATTGTAGCTGGAAACGGCAGGTTTTTTATCAAATATCTACATAGGCGTACAGAGGCCCATTATCAGCAACCATCACTCCTGTGTTCCAATGGCACGTTGTGTTAGCTAATCCAAGTTTATAATTTTAAAATGCTAATTGATCATTAGAAAGTCCTTTTGCAATTATGTTAGCACAACTGAAAACTGTTGTTCTGATTAAAGACGCAATAAAACTGGCCTTCTTTAGACTAGTTGAGTGTCTGGAGAATCAGCATTTGTGGGTTCGATTACAGGCTCAAAATGGCCAGAAACAAAGAACTTTCTTCTGAAACTCAGTCTATTCTTGTTCTGAGAGGTGAAGGCTATTCCATGCGAGAAATTGCCAATAAACTGAAGATCTTGTACAACGATGTGTACTACTCCCTTCACAGAAGAGAGCAAACTGGCTCTAACTAGAATAGAAAGAGGAGCGGGAGGCCCCGGTGCACAACTGAGCAAGAGGACAAGTACATTAGAGTGTCTAGTTTGAGAAACAGACGCCTCACAAGTCCTCAACTGGCAGCTTCATTTAATAGTACCCGCAAAACAGCAGTCTCAACATCAACAGTGAAGAGGCGACTCCGGGATGCTGGCCTTCTAGGCAGAGTTCCTCTGTCCAGTGTCTGTGTTCTCTCCCTTCCCATCTTAACATTTTATTTTTATTGGCCAGTCTGAGATACGGCTTTTTCTTTGCAACTCTGCCTAGAAGGCCAGCATCCCGGTGTCACCTCTTCACTGTTGACGTTGAGACTGGTGTTTTGCGGGAACTATTTAATGAAGCTGCCAGCTAATTTACATCATTAACAATGTCTACAATGTATTTCTGATCAATTTGATGTTATTTTAATGGACAAAAAACAAAGACATTTCTAAGTGACCCCAAACTTTTGAATGGTATTGTATATATATTTTTTTTTCATTTGTCCACTTTTGATACAGTCACAAAATGTTTTGGATGCCAGCAGTTTTACAACATCATCATGAAGATGTGTTTTGCATCATATGACGTGGCCGGTGACTAGGGTTGCAAAGGGTCAGAAACTTTCAGGGAAATTTTCCATGGGAAGTTAAGCCCAGGAATTTTGCTTAAATTCATCAAAAAAAAGTTAGCTTAGAACAGTGAACCTTTTTTGTGGGATACGCATAAGGCAATTCTAGGTTCTTGTGGTATATTTTTGTTAAACTATCCCCAATTTAATGGAATCGCAACCCTCTGCATGCACAGTGCATTCTTCCATCACATGGAAACTGATTCTCAAGATCTTGCACACTAATGAGATGCTATTGAGCCCACACTACTACTTTCTGGTAAGTTTTGATTACAATACTGGGTGGGGTGAATATATCTTATATAACATACATTATTTTTTTGTCAACTAGTAAATAGTAGCCTACAGCAAAGTGTGTTTCAATCATTTCTAACTTGTAAACAATTTCTGCTAGTTAGTTTTTGCTACCATGTGGGTTTTAACTCTCTTGAGCCTGTGAACTGAGGAGTGGTAATTCACCTGTTTCCGTACATGCTTCATTTTAAACATTTATCTTACAAAGGAGTTGTTTAATCTAACTGCTTAACTATTTATCTGTACATGGAATTGTATTTTAATTTATATTTACTCATTATTTTCTAATCTTCACAGGAAAATGCCACAGGCACTATTTGATGTGTGGAGACATTTCACTGCAGCTAATGTAGAAGGAAAAGTTGTGCAAATACTGTGCCAAATCATATGTGAAGAATGCAACAAAGATGCAGAATCATCTGACCAAGTGTATAAAGTTTCCTCAGCGCTCACAACAAGCAACCTCTGACAAAAGTCCCTCTACTTCTATTTGAGGTGAAAGTGATGAATCAGACACCTTATCGATAACAACAGCTCATGGTCCTCCTGGAATCAGAAGTTGTTTTGACTCAATGGAGGATCATAGTCAGAAAAATGCTGATGAATGTCTTGCGCGAGCTGTGTATGCAACTGATTCACCTCTGATGATTACAGGCAATGTGTATTGGAAGAGATTTCTGAATGTTCTTCGTCCTGCATACACCCCTCCAACCAGACATGCTTTATCTACTCATTTGCTGGATGCAAAGTTCAACAGAGTTCAAGTGAAGGTCAAGCAAATCAGAGAGAATGCAGACTGTATGGCAATCATCTCTGATGGGTGGTCAAATGTTCGTGGGCAAGGAATAATTAACTACATAATCTCCACCCCTCAACCAGTATTCTACAAGAGCACAGACAAGGGACAACAGACACAGCAGTCTCTACATTGCAGATGAGCTGAAGGCGGTCATCAATGACCTTGGACCACAGAAGGTATTTGCACTGGTGACAGATAATGTGAACATGAAGGCTGCTTGGTCTAAAGTAGGAGTCCTACCCTCACATCACACCCATTGGCTGTGCTGCTCATGCATTGAATCTGCTCCTCAAAGACATCATGGCACTGAAAACAATGGATACACTCTACAAGAGAGCCAAGGAAATGGTTAGGTATGTGAAGGGTCATCAAGTTATAGCAGCCATCTACCTCACCAAGCAAAGTGAGAAGAATAAGAGCACCACATTGAATCTGCCCAGCAACACCCATTGGGGTGGTGTTGTCATCATGTTTGACAGTCTCCTGGAGGGGAAGGAGTCTCTCCAAGAAATGGCCGTATCACAGTCTGCCGATATGGACAGGCCCATCAAGATAATCCTCCTAGATGATGTATTTGGGGAGAGAGTGGTAAGCAGCCTGAAACCTATAGCAGTAGCCATTGCACAGATTGAGGGAGACAATGCCATCCTGTCTGATGTTCAGACTCTGCTTGCAGATGTAACAGAAGAAATCCGTACTGCCCTGCCCACTTCACAGTTGCTCCAAGCAGAGGAAACTGTAGTTCTGAAATACATCAAAAAGCGTGAAGACATGTTGGACCCCAAGTATGCTGGCAAGAGCATCCTGTCTGGTGCAGAGATCAACAAGGCCTATGGTGTCATCACTACCGTGTCTCACCACCTTGGCCTGGATGAGGGCAAGGTTATTTTGCAGTCTGGCGAAGTACACTTCCAAGCAAGGGCTTTGGGATGGAGATGCAATATGGCAGTTGTGCCAACATATCTCATCAGCCACCTGGTAGAAGGGACTTTGTGGATCTGAGGCTCCTTTTCCTGTTGCCTCCATCATCCTCCAAATCCCACCAACATCAGCCGCCTAAGAGTGCAACTGGTCCTTGTTTGGGAACACGCACACAACAGGCTGACCAGTAGAAGGGTTGAAAAATTGGTGGCCATCCGGGCAAATTTCTGGCTTTTTGAGCCTGACAGTGAGCCATCCTCAACAAGGTTGGAAAGTGACAGTGAAGATAAGGCCTCAGAGCCTGATGTTCAAGAGGTGGACATTGAGGAGGTCCAGGGAGAAGACATGGAAGCCTGAAAGGAAGACAACCAAAACTTTAGCTTCTAGACTATCATTTTACAGATGTATGTTGAAGATGCGATTGATCATTGAGGATCATTCAATATTCCCTTTCTTTTGTTGTTCAGTGAAATCCTCCTATGTGAAGAGTCAACTCATTTTAATTAAAGTTTAATTTGTAACTAAATTGATTTTTTATTTCTATTGGAAGGATTTAATCATTTGCAATTATGTCTACTTATGATAAGGTAAAAGGTTTATGTTTCTGTCTCCATATGATATGGTAAATATATCCAATGCAAAAAACATCTACATTTAAATGGTATTAATATTAATTTGCATATATTTCTGTTAATTCCCATATATTCCCATTAATTCCCACGGAAAGTTTCCACCTCTGAATATTCCCCAAAATGTGCAACCCTACCGATGACACTGCTTTTTGAAAGCCCAATATTATTTAATATCATGGAAGAGGAACATGTAATGTGCTACTACACTGTGATACAAAATAACGAATGAGTCTTTACCTAAACTCCTGATGTCTGAGAGGCTAACAAGTGGTACAGTTTACATGTACAAGTACACATACATAGTCATGTTATTTTCAAAAATGTTTCCCTGTATGAGCTATAACACCGTGTCTTTAATCTAAAATCATACTCACTCTGTGTGGGAACACAATTGGAGAGGGGGAGAAAATCTATATTTGAACAGCCTCAAATCAGTGCTGTAGCTACTGGAATATACACCTTTTCTCTTAGCCTAAATTATTAACAACTGTCAATGACTTTTAGCAGAAGGTTGTGGAGTGATCATCGTGGCGAGAAAGTAAGAGAGTAGAAGGATCTCCCCACCTTTTAGCAACAAATAAAACAGATGAGGGACAATATGTACATGAAGTATATGGGTATGTCATTATGTACATGAGGAGGGGAAGGAAAGGGGATACCTAGTTAGTTGCACAACTGAATGCATTCAACTGAAATGCGTCTTCCACGTTAAACCTAACACCTCTTAATCAGATCGGTGCGGGTGGCTGCCTTAATCAACGTGCATGTCATCGGCTCGCAGGGACCAGTTGTTGTTGGGGTTAACTGCCTTGCTCAAGGGCAGAACAGCAGGTTTTTCTACCTTTTTCCGACCTTTCGGTTACTAGCCCAATGGTCTTGACCGCTAGGCTACCAGTCGATCTCCCTGTTACTCATCTGTCCCATTGTGACCTACGCTATGACATATAAGCCCTGCTTCACGATGACTAGCACATACAGGTGTTTTGCAATCAGCTGAGCCAACTAGTAAATATAATAGCATGCTGAAGTAAGTCACTGAACTCAAATCTGAACGTGAACTGAGACATCCATTAGTGTCTCAAGACTTTACATTTTAATATACGCCAATGAATTGAAATACATTTGATTTGATGAATAACACTGTGGTGTTATTAAATTGGCTCAGATATGCTGTAACTTCACTGAACAGAGTCTAGATATGAACATACAGTATTCTATGTCTGCATGGCAATGTCCTTGTCCATTACCAGTCTACAGCCCCAATTTAGAGAGAAGAATGTGCAAGGCTCGTCAGCCGTTCAGACAGTATTTCTTCCAAATAAAGTCCCAAAATACAATTTATTTATTTACTTATTTGCACTAATCGTAATTCAGTATACGCCAGCCCGGTCTGGTAATTACTGCATTCTGCATGCACTCACTAGCAATAAACTGGAAACTGGGATATGGTAAAACACAAAACTGCAAACACATATGCAAAAACATGTTACATAAATATGCATGTAATCGTAAACATGCACAATGCAACATGCAGAATGAGCATCCTTGATTAGGGTGTCCCCGGATATATTGGCCTTGGTACAGTAGCTGTCTACCGCAGGAACAGGGAACACAGTGTAGTAGTAGAGACAACTTCTTCTAATTGGCCAGAGATCATTATTACCATGATGATGCCATTTCACAACAGTATTTTAGTGGCAGCATTCAAAATGTCAGCCCAGTTGGGCAATTAGCATATCCCAGTTTCCAGCACAACCCAATAACCAACCCAATATCCTTCCTTAATATACCACAGATAAACTCTCTCTTTGTCCAGAAGACGGTCAAAACCATTGCTAGGCTTTTGTTAAAGATTTAACCACCTATTTTGCACAATGCAGACAATTGAGTTCCAGTAAATCCATCAAACTGTAATAAAGATTCAATCTAATTCATTGCAAAGAGGAAAATACTGGACATAATTCCAGTGCCACTAGAAATTTAGCTGAGCTTTGTCCAAAGAATCATGTCACTTAAATTCTATTTTGCTGTTGAAACGAAAATGACCGACAGGACTAAACAAAAGGAGACAAGGTTTTAAATGGAGGGCATGAATGAAATAGATTACATTATGTTAGTAGATTACAAATGCAGGGTGTTCCAGCAGTACAAAAACAGCTGGCATATCAACTAAACATTTTTTAATTCCATTTTTCCCTGACAAATTTAATGCAGATGTTATCAAGGACAAGACAAAAGTGTCCACCAGAACAAAAGTGTAACACTGGTATGAGAGTAAAATAATTATAGCAGATAAACAGCAAGTAATTCAATCTATGGGGCAGCAATCTATGGGGCAGCAATCTATGGGGCAGGACATGTCATGTCAGGGGGGGTGTATTGATTGACGGTCCATACCAGGTTTATATTGATCCAGCATGTGCTGATGCATCATTGTGTAAATTAGAGTCACTTACTAGTCTCCACCACCACCTTCAGCTATAGGCTGAAGAAAAATGGCCAGCTACAACATCTTTAGAGGAATACAAGATCTGGGTTGCATTCAAGATTTCAATGCTTTAGACCATTTTGGTGTATATATCCTGTCTATAAACTATACAACTGTCCGCTCCATTGTCACCTGTTTAGGAGATGTTGCAGCTGAGGAAGAATAACATACTGGATTGCACTCAGTTCACAACTCCACATCATAGCTCACATGCATGGACAAACTCAGAATCCATATGCCATTTATTAAATACTGTAATTAACGTCTGGCTGAGAATGAGATGAACTTTGATTTCATTGATCTGCTCAGGCCTGGATGAGGAGAATTGATGGGCTACAACGGATAGGCTCAACCTCCAAACTGTGAATCTGTTGTGGCTGGAGGATTTATTGAACACATTACAGCGGAGAGCAGAAACATGTCTGTATCACCAGCATGACAAATATCATTACAGAACAAAAAAACGAGTTTGTGGACTGTTCATTAACTGTTACAGTCAGAATTAATGCCTCAAACCATTTAAGCAATTCATCATGCAATTATTACAGCTATGTTGATCCTTTCTAAAAATCAGTAGGTATAAATGAGGCCATGTTCAGATTCAATATTTACTATGTTCTCAGAAGTAGAACCAAGTGAAGCAGTTCCCAAAAGGGCTGCTAATCTGACATCATCAGCAGGGGGGACTTAATCATACAGACAGAAGACATAGTCCCAGTCCCTCCCTGTGTTCACATGTAGTCTTCCCTGTGGCTCAGTTGGTAGAGCATGGTGTTTGCAACGCCAGCATGTTGTGTGCAACGCCAGGGTTGTGGGTTCGACACACACAGAGGAGTAGGGGAAGAAGGCATGGCACCATGCACTCAGGAACCTGCTCCTTTTTCTGCAAATTGCCTGTGCCTGGTGATGCTGTCTGCCACCCTTTTTACCAGATTAACTGCACAGGGCGAATGAAGGGAAGAAGAGAGAGCGGGCATAGGAACGAGAGGGTGGAGGGGCTGGGTTGAGTGCCGTCAAATTGCTTTCTCTTCTATTTTCTCCTCTCCATCTCGGCCTGTGTGTAAAATTAGCGCCTGTGCAACAGTGGGCAATCCATACAGTGAATGGTGCCCTGGGGGTCCAAATTGAAACTCTTTTCCAGCTCATCAGGAGATCCAAAGAGGGGAGAGGAAGGAGAGTTGAGAGGACTGGCAGAGAGGAGACTCAGAGGCCAAAGTACAGTGCAGGGTGTTAGTGTGGGAACACCTTTAAGTTCCTACATGCTCTCAATAAACTAGAACAGATAGGTCTGTGCATAGTAGGAATAGCAATGAACAGTACACACAGCGCTCCAGCCCTCCTATTATAATTCCACCCATCATGTCAGGTCTCTGGGCCCAAAGGCCTTGGACCTGCATCCTTTCATCTCCAGTGGCTGGCCAGAGTGCATGAGGCTGACCTTCAACCCTGACACACAACCACACACTATTGTATTGCTGTCCAAATCCCCTGCCCTCTCTGTCCCCTGTGTGGGTGTAATTTCATTAAGGACTCAGGCCCCAGCCCGGCCTGCCTGGACCTGGACTCTGGTCTCCATACGGCTGCATATCTTAACATGAGCCTTTCCATAATCCTGACCTTGGGCACTATTAACAACCTGGCTGTTTGTGTTTGAGAGGCCTCTCCTCTCCATCCTGTTTAATAATGAAATACTTGGATTACTCTCACCTATCTTTTAAAGTGGCAACAATAGCTTTTGGGTACTTTATGAGAGAAGGTTTATTGGATAATCAGTCAGTCCATTTAATTTGAAATATATTGAGTTTTCCTGAATCTCATTTGGTTTGGTTTCTCGTCTCCTCTCTCCCGTCCATTCCTTTATCCTTCCTCACTGTAAGAGAACATTTTTATTTTATTATAGCGAAAAATAGAATTTGGACATAGTCAACATTCGCAGTTCAACATGGATTGCAAATATACATCAGCTAGCTATATCTTTTAACAATATATTTCTGAAATATTCTTGAATACATAACATTAATGCAGAATTATCCAGCTTGCTTCTATTTGTTCGTCAAGTCAATCAATCAAAGCAGGTTACTCCGACAAGACATGACCGTGGTGAGTGATTGGGTCAGATGGACACTCCTCTCGCTCTCTTTAAAAAGGCAAAGAGGGGCACGGCTGTGTTCCTTTACGACACATTAGGCCAAATTCAATCCAGGAAGGGTGGAGGTCACCGTCCTAATCTGGTTAAGGAATATTTCCTTGTCTTGATAATTGGTTTAGCACTCAACCTGAAGTTGTAATTACATCTCTAGGTTAATATCAGCATTGGGCTTCTGTTAATTTAATTATAGGAGGAGTGGGTGAGCATAGCTGTTAAATCCTGTTGATTGCGTTATGGACTATATTTTTCAGAGCTACTAAATGGGTGATTCACTGGCTCACGCTTTCCCCTAGTTAATCAAATCAATACCCCGGCAGACATGAAGCACAAGTGACAGACGAATCACTGATTCAAAATAAGACAATCGCACTTTTACAGCTCTTGTACGACGTAAACATTCGCCAACCCACACACAACCTGACGCTGCTTAAAATGCACACTGTCTCACACTGACTAATGCATGGCCATTATCCCACTCTGATAGTCTTGGCATCGGCCAGATAGCACAGACTCTTCTCAGTATTTAATCCAAATTACATATCCAGAGCATCAGTTGTTCCTGAGAGGCGAGGAGTCAGGAACAACAGAAGTCACACCTCACCAATAACAACTCATCCTAATGCTTACACTGACTCCAAACCAGGCTGGCATCTCATGATTGGCGAAGAATTGCGCAACTGAACTGTTCCTATCAATCCGTGGTGCTCTGTGGAACTACAATTTTTTTAACAGGCCTTCAAAATTGCATAAAGAATTTAGTTGTTTCAGTATGTTCAGGGTCTTTTTGCTGAGATATGGATGATCACCCATCAGCTTATATTCACTAGAAGACTAGAAGATCAATTTAACTATTCCACTCTGATGAATAGTGGAGCTCATAAAAAAATCTCTTAATATCTCTGTCTCTTTATGTGCACAAATATTCAACAGTATTGAATAATACTCAATGAAGACTAAATTGATTTGGGAAGAGAGGTCAGTAGGCATTTGGTAGGTCATCTGTCAAAGTAGAGAAATCCTCACAAATGAAATCCTCTGGGGGGTGGATCCCAGCATCACACTCACACACAGAGGATGGAAGACTACTGTGCAACACTGGCCCAATTCCCATACAATACCATAATGTTTACTCCATGCCTCTCCCTTTGTAGGATGCACACTTATGAATTTTACATGCCTTCCCATTCTTTGAAAGACAAAAACAGCTCTTTCTAGAGTGCTAGCATTGTGGTGCTTTCCAGACCCATCTCTCTATCTATATACAGTGCACTCAGCAAGTATTCAGAACCCTTCAATTGTTTCATATTTTGTTACGTTACAGCCCTATTCTGAAATTGATTAAATAAATAAAAAATCCTCATCAATCTACACACATTACCACAATCATGAAACGAAAACAGGTTTAGAAATGTTTGCAAATGTATTAAACAGAGAACAGATATAACTTATTACCATTAGTATTCAGACCCTTTGCTAGGAGACTCGAAATTGAGCTCAGGTGCATCCTGTTTCCATTGATCATCCTTGAGAAGTTTCAACAACTTGATTGGAGTCCACCTGTGATAAATTCAATTGATTGGACATGATTTGAAAAAAGGACACCTGTTTATATAAGGTCACACAGTTGAAAGGGGGATACCTAGTCATTTGTACAACTGAATGCCTTCAACTGAAATGACAGTGCATGTCAGAGCAAAAACCAAGTCATGAGGTCGAAGGAATTGTCCGTAGAGCTCCGAGACAGGATTGTGTCTAGGTACAGATCTGGGGAAGGGTACCAAAACATTTCTGCAGCATTGAAGGTCCAAGAACACAGTGGTCTCCATCATTCTAAAATGGAAGAAGTTTGGAAGCACCAAGACTCTTCCTAGAGCCGCCTGGCCAAACTGAGCAATCGGGGGAGGTGACCAAGAACCCGATGGTCACTCTGACAGAGTTCCAGAGTTCCTCTGTGGAGATGGGAGAACCTTCCAGAAGGACAACCATCTTTGCAGCACTCCACCAAATCAAGTCTTTATGGTAGAGTGTCCAGACGGAAGCCTCTCCTCAGTAAAAGGCACATGGCAGCCTGCTTGGAGTTTGACAAAAGGCACCTAAAGGACTCTCAGACCATGAGAAACAAGATTGTCTGGTCTGATGAAACCAAGATAGAATTCTTTGGCCTGAATGCCAAGCGTCACATCTGGAAGAAACTTGGCACCATCCCTACGGTGAAGCATGGTGGTGGCAGCATCATGCTGTGAGGATGTTTTTCCAGCGGCAGGGACTGAGAGATTAGTTAGGATTGAGGGATAGATGAACAGAGCATAGTGCAGAGAGATACTTGATGAAAACCTGCTCCAGAGCACTCAGGACCACCTCAGACCCTAAGCACACAGCCAAGACAACGCAGGAGTGGCTTCAGGACAAGTCTATGAATGTCCTTGAGTGGCCCAGCCAGAGCCCGGACTTGAACGTGATCAAACATCTCTGGAGGGACCTAAAAATAGCTGTGCAGCGATGCTCCCCATCCAACCTTACAGAGCTTGAGAGGATCTGCAGAGAAGAATGGGAGAAACTCCACAAATACAGGTGTGCCAAGCTTGTAGTGCCATACCCAAAAAGACTCGAGGCTGTAATCACTGCCAAAGGTGGTTCAAAGTGCTGAGTAAAGAGTCTGAATACTTATATAGATGTGATATTTCAGTTAAATAGTACCCGCAAAACACCAGTCTCAACGTCACCAGTGAAGAGGCGACTCCGGGATGCTGGCCTTCTAGGGAGAGTTGGGAAAAAAAAGCCGTATCTCAGACTGGCCAATAAAAATGTAATTTTAAGATGGGGGGGAGAACACAGACACTGGACAGAGGATCTCTGCCTAGAAGGCCAGCATCCTGGAGTCGCCTCTTCACTGTTGACGTTGAGACTTGTGTTTTGCAGGTATTATTTAATGAAGCTGCCAGGTGAGGACTTGTGAGGTGTCTGTTTCTCAAACTAGACACTAATGTACTTGTCCTCTTGCTCAGTTGTGCACCGGGGCCTCCCACTCCCATATTATTCTGGTTAGAGCCAGTTTGCGCTGTTCTGTGAAGGGAGTAGTACACAGCGTTGTACCAGACCTTCAGTTTCTTGGCAATGTCTTGCATGGAATAGCCTTAATTTCTCAGAACAAGAATAGACTGACGAGTTTCAGAAGAAAGTTCTTTGTTTCTGGACATTTTGAGCCTGTAATTGAACCCACAAATGCTGATGCGCCAGATACTCAACTAGTCTAAAGAAGGGCAGTGTTATTGCTTCTTTAAATCAGAACAACAGTTTTCAGCTGTGCTAACATAATTGCAAAATGATTTTCTAATGATCAATTAGCTAATCCAGGTGTATCATTTTAAAAGGCTAACACAATGTGCCATTGGAACACAGGAGTGATGGTTACTGATAACGGGCCTCTGTATGCCTACATAGATATTCCATAAAAAAATAAAGCAGTTTCCAGCTACAATAGTCATTTACAACATTAATAATGTCTACACTGTATTTCTGATCAATTAGATGTTATTTTAATGGAGGAAAAAAAAAGCTTTTCTTTCAAAAACAAGGACATTTCTAAGTGACCCCAAATTTTTGAAAGGTAGTGTACATATTACCTCAATTACCTCGACTAACCGGTGCCCCCGCACATTGACTCTGTACCAGTACCCCCAATATATAGCCATCGCTACTGTTATTTTAATTTTGCTTTTTAATTCTTTTTTACTTCAGTTTATTTTAGTAAATACTTTAAGACTTAAAAAAAACTGCACTGTTGGTGAAGGGCTTGTAAGTAAGCATTTCACTGTAAGGTCTACTAAACCTGTTGTATTTGATGCATGTGACATAACATTTTATTTGATTTGAGAGCGAGCGAGAGAAAAGAGACTTCATTTGAACATTATACTGCCAAATGGGTTGGAACAACAGTACCATATCCAAACTCTCAATCCAGGACATTCAGACATAGTATTCACACGTGCAAAACCTGAGGAAGAGGGGGATGGAGGTTAAGAGTGAGAGAGAGAGTGAGTGCTGTACAGTATGCACTCATTTTCCTTCTATCTGACATGTCAGACCCCTCTACCACATGTAGTAAAGCTTTCTAAGGGCTCACAACACTCACAGCGATTGTGCACTAGCCAACGATGCACATCACATCCATGAAAGTGTCTGTGTGTGCGCATCTCTGCCTCATGAGATTTGCTTTGTTTGTGATAAACCATAGCCATACTGCAGTACCTGCAGTAACAATATCTGTGAGTGTGTATGTGCTCAAGACTATTTATGTTCTAGAGCTCCCTGGGTTGTTATCATGTAACCTTATTTATCAAAGCATTTGGAGGTTTTATGATGTGATTTACTGTATATGGACTTGTGGCACGTTAATGATGCCAGCGAGCAATGCCTGCCATCCATATTCATGAACAACTGTGTTAAGGGGGCAGTGGGAGGGGGAGGAGCAACACTTGGCGTACCAACGCCAAAACTCTCCCAGGCACGAAGTCTGGAGAGCAGAGCTGCCAAAGGCAAGAGTTCACCTGCCTGTAGGGCCCACCTGTACAGTACAGTAGGACCAGGCAGACTCCCAGACAGGAGATTAATGGCTGAATGGGAACAAAGGAAATACATGCCGACTTTTGGATATCTGATGCATTTATCATTCCTCCTGACATTTTGAATCACATACTGTAAAAGGCTGGGAGGAGAGCAGAGTGGTAAGAGCACTCCTGGATCTAAAGAGTTACCAACCAGACTGCCTGTGGACTCGTAGCAGGAAAGGGAGTCAGCTAGTCAAACATTCAACTCCCCAAATTCCATCTCAGTAGCCAAATCCACCATGTTTAAAAGCGATACTGGGTCGATATAGCAATGCAGCTGGCGGTTAACTGCTTTTGGACAATAAGTCAATGAATGAAGGCAATAAGCCCAAAAGCTTTATCCTAGCAGACTGTAAGATGTCACCCAACTGTGCTATTTGGCAACTAGATTTAGAAACGGGGATTACAATGTTCAACTGATAAATCAGCATGGCAGAGCAGCACATCCTTAAATTGTCCACAGACCCAAAGGGTCACTGGTTCAATCCCAGGATGTGATTTGGCATACAGCTGCCATCAGCAGAGGAATGCATTTCATTTGCAGTGTTGCAGAATTTGAATTCCACCAATTAACTGTAGAGCTGCGCAAATACTGTTACAGTTTCAAAGTAAGCATCAAGGGCCACTTTCAAAGCAACCAATCCTGTTTAAGGATGATGTTAATTCGACCCTTCCCTCTATACTATCCATTTCAATTAAGGAGCAGCAGGATTTCACGTCCTATTAGCCATCATGGCCTAATCAATGAGCTGTGGCACTGAAAAAACATCTGACAGCTAATTACTAGGGCAGGTCTCTGTCTGTACTGTCGGCCAGTCAGGTAGGCATCGGTAATTAAAAGCAGGGATAAATATCTATTCAAGATCCCTGTTAGTGGGAGGCAGCAGGGAGAGCAAAAATTATTGTACTGAGACTCCTGGCTGAAACCTAATTTGCTGCTGAACCAATCAATAAAACCATTTCATCTGGGTTGCTACGGAACAACATATACAAAGAACATTTCCTCGGGGAGATGGAAAGGCATCTTGTTCTTGTTCTTTCGATAAAGACATTTTGCTTTTAGAAAGATGCCTGGTGTAAAAGGAGCAGCGTGTAGTGTAGTCAAGAACATCTCTTTTGTCCCCTTTCTCCGAGTCTCCAAAGCCTTACATCTGTACTTTCATTACTGCGGTCACACAATGGACTGGAGAGTTGACTCATCCACCACAGTCAACATACATTCCTTTGATACAATACAGTACAGAACACACACGTGTGTATTAATCAGACTACCTCAAAATGTCCTTTTCGTCACCCGGCATGTATAATCCCATTAACTTCAGCAGTCTCACATAATGGTATACAGTGTAACATTGATTGCACTTATCAAACAAGCAAATATCGTTTAATATGATTCCAGAATTACCAAACAAATTACTGGTATGTTGGAGTGACTGAAATAATTATCTTTGACTATAAAAAGTTCAGTCAGTCCCCATGCCAACAGAATTATAGCACATACTGTAGCACTGCTCATAAAAGCAAAGGCCGTCCACTTAACTGTTCCCTCGGATTTGAAAAGCCTCCGATTTTTCTATATACTTTTCCACATCGAGGGACATCAGTAAAGGAAAAATAATTAGCACACTCCTATCAAAGCCATCTATGCATCTTTTGATATCCAAACGTCTTTGTAGAACAAGCAGGTACTGTGGGCCGCTGGAGAGCAAGGCCCATATACTTTACCTCCAGAGCATAGATTGAGGAAATCCCATGGGGAAATTGCCATCACAGCCTCGGTAAAACATGATTACAGCACATACATCTGACATAGATCTGAGAGAAGGCCTGGTCTCTCGGAATGCCAATGGACCAGAGAGGCAAACTCACTATGGTAGTAAGATCACATGTAAATTATTAAAATCACTAGGGGAGAGTTGAACTGATGTTGGAGAGAGAGAGAGAGAGAGAGAGAGGAGACAGAGAGTTCTCCAGATTCTCCCACCCTCTCCATCTCTGTCATCCTGCCCATGCACCCTGTCTCAAGTTTCCTCGTCCCCACTCATTACCAGTGTGCCAAGTGGCCCCAAAGATACCCTGAGTGTGAGAGGAGTGGATGTGGGGGTCTCAGGTCAGGAGTGGATGTGTGGGTCTCAGGTCAGGGAGGCCAGGCTCTAATGAGAGCTGTGGCTGGATGAAAGGAGTACTCCTGGGCTGGGATGGACGGGAGAGTGATGGGGATGTTGACACGGGGCCAGGGGGTGGGAGCCACATGGTTTAAGCCGTGGATGTGGGTCATCGTGTTTAGGTGTCAGCACATGAGAGGGCGTGTGAGAAATCCATGTCTCTCCACAGCCCAGAACCACTTCAAAGTTCTTCCCTGACACTGGAATGGGTTCCTGTTGTTTAACATCTGTTTGCACTTCACACCATTACTCCTTCTACTCACAACAGTAAACAGGCTGCTTTCCATTGGCAGGTAATCACACTGCCTGTCAGCCATTTAAAGAAAGCCATGAAACAGCAGTGTAGCCAGTCAAATAGAAAAAGTAGCCAGTCATGCTCCCCGGACCGGGGTGTTCTTAAGAAATGTTTGCCGAACAAGTTCTATTTGTTGGCCTCCGGTACAATCTAATGATAGATTGTATTTTTAACCACTAACTATCAGGAAAGAACACTCATACAAGTGTTAGTTTCATCAGCTGTTTTACAATATGGCATAAAACACACAAAACATTTTTTTTGACTGCACTGTGCATTTAAAGAATCCTGTAACATTGGCAGTTTGAAGTGACTCAAATATATATACACAGTATATGTACACAAAAGTATGTGGACACCCTTAAAATTTGTGGATTCGGCTATTTCAGTCACACCTGTTGCTGACAGGTGTATAAAATTGAACACACAGCCATGCAATCTCCATAGACAAACATTAGCACTAGAATGGCCCATACTGTAGAGCTCAGTGACTTTCAACCTGGCACCGTCATAGCATACCACCTTTCCAACAATTCAATTTGTCAAATTTCTGCCCTGCTAGAGCTGCCCCGGTCAATAGCAAGTGCTGTTATTGTGAAGTGGAAAGGTCTAGGAGCTACAATGGCTCAGCCGCATAGTGGTAGGCCACACATGCACACAAAACGGGCCCGCCGAGTGCTGAAGCAAGTAATAATAGTCTGTCCTCGGTTGCAACACTCTACCGAGTTCCCAACTGCCTCTGGAAGCAACGTCAGCACAAGAACTGTTAATCTGGAGCTTCATGAAATGGGTTTACATGGCCGAGCAGCCGCACACAAGCCTAAGATCCGCATGCACAATGCCAAGCGTCAGCTGAAGTGGTGTAAAGCTCGCTGCCATTTGACTCTGGAGCAGTGGAAACGTGTTCTCTGGAATGATGAATCACGCTTCACTATCTGGCAGTCTGACGGACGAATTTGGGTTTAGAGGATGCCAGGAGAACGCTACCTGTCCGAATGCATAGTGCCAACTGTAAAGTTTGGTGGAGGAGGAATAATAGTATGGGGCTGTTTTTCATGGTTCAGGCTAGGCCCCTTAGTTCCAGTGAAGGGAAATCTTAACGCTACAGCATACAGTGACATTCTATATGATTCTGTGCTTCCAACTTTGTGGCAACAGTTTGGGGAAGGCAGGTTAAAGCCGGCCAGTAACCGAAAGGTTGCTGGATCGAATCCCAGAGCTGACAAGGTAAAAATATGTTGTTCTGCCCCTGAGCAAGGCAGTTAACCCACTGTTCCCCGGGCGTCGAAGATGTGGATGTCAATTTTGGCAGCCCCCCGCACCTCTCTGATTCAGAGGGGTTGGGTTAAATGTGGAAGACGCATTTCAGTTGAAGGCATTCAGTTGTACAACTGACTAGGTATCCCCCGTGCACAAACCGAGGTCCATTTAGAAATGGTTTGTCGAGATCGGTGTGGAGAACTTGACTGGCCCGCACAGAGCCTTTCCCTCAACCCCATCGATCACCTTTGGGATGAATTGGAACGCTGACCAGACCGTGCGCCATCACAGACCGTGCGCCATCACGTGCATGTTGATTTTGTCCACCCTCACACGATCAGGACACGCTGGTTGAAATATCAAAATGAACTCTGAACCAACTATATTAATTTGGGGACAGGTCAAAAACCATTAAACATGTATAGCAAATTAGCTAGCTAGCTTGCTGTTGCTGGCTAATTTGTCCTGGGATATAAACATTGGGTTGTTATTTTACCTGACATGCACAAGGTCCTCTACTCTGACAATTAATCCACAGATAAAAGGGTAAGCCGAGTTCATTTATAGTAATCTCTCCTCCTTCAGGCTTCTTCTTCTGACTTTATATGGAGGTTGGCAACCAACTTAACGGTGCACGCGACACGAGCGGTGTGGTCAGCATGTGACTGCGAGCCAGGCCTAATCGCCCAACCTCACTAATGCTTATGTGGCTGAAGGGAAGCAAGTTTCTGCAGCAATGTTCCAACATCTAGTGGAAAGCCTTCCCAGAAGAGTGGAGGCTGTTATAGCAGCAAAGGGGGGACCAACTCCATATTAATGCCCATGATTTTGGAATGAGATGTTTGACGAGCAGGTGTCCACTTACTTTTTATCACAACTATTGAGTTAACCATCTAAAATGTGCTAAATGCATTTGGTTTGCTAATTTTGTAGCTAGTTAGCTATCTAGTTAAGTGGTTAGCTTCTTCCAAAAATCACACTGTGCTTGGTTACAGTAGAGAATCCTGGTTCAAGAGCCTTGCTGTCTAATATTTGTTTTTTTGCATGCAGCAAACTGTGAGTAGCATTTTTGAGTTACTTGTATAACTTTATGAGCTGAGAGCCTGTCTATCCTGCAAATATTTAGGTCAGAGACTGCATAACATTTTGGCAATGCACTCATTATCATTTAGTTAGCATTCTCTATGGGATTTTACATGTAATTGTTGGCATTGCTAACTTTTGGATTACATAAGCTCAGTCGGGTTTGAAAATAGCGCCCCTTGAGTTAAGTGCCGGTAGTACCAAATATCCTGGTATGGCACAAGGTCGGTATGATGGTATGACAATCTGGATACCGTCTAAGCCTAAAGAAAACAATAGGCTAAGTGAATTTTGACTCAACGTTACCACATATGTGACGTGCAAATTCATCCTTGTGTACCTTTTTTGGACTGCAACCACAGTGCACACAACATACACACCCAGGTACCAAGAGGTGGGACAGACAGCAGACTGTCAAACCAGCAGTTTCCCTGTCATCGCTCACTTTGTGACTGACAGGAGCCTGTCCTATCAATAGATCGCTAGATGATGCCTATCGTTCATTCTAGCATTTCTCTTACGCCTGATACGTTATCTTAATTCTAGCAGGAGAGGGATTGGCAGACTTTTTTTCTGACTAGCAAATTGAAAAGTAGCCTAGTTAATTTAAGCGGGAAAAGTACTGACAATTAGTCTGTGATCTGCTGTATAGCCGACAGCCGGCACTGAAACAGATGGCAAATAAAAACAGAGCATGTCCACAACATAGTTGGTAAGTTATGTATGATTTCACTGAGTGTACAAACAAAGCATTCACCAGTTTTCAGTCTTAAGTACTCATTTAAATGAATTCCAGAGAGTGAGTAACAATAGATTGTTAGTCACGCAAGCTGAAACAGTCATTCAAAGTAAACCCCTTTGCTGTAAAGAAATGCAGAGCAGGGGAGTACCTACTAGTACCTCAGACCTGACTAGTGAAGCACCAGAGACACAAGGAAGAATGATCCAACCCATCATGGCATCAAAGGATGCATTGATTCTCCACCTTCTTTGGCTGTGGATGAATAGTGATGAGAAAGCGAGGGGATTGTACCAGTCTGCAAACCAATTCAAATAGGCAAACAGCAGGACATGATGCTTCCTGCCAGACAGGCCACCGTCACGGCAACTGTTGTCACGGTACAGAGCTGCCAGGCTTGGTTTGATCAGCATGCGGAGCGGAGGCTGGGATGTGATGTCAGGATGAGAGGAGGGAGTAAGGGAGGAAGGGATGGTGGGGGTCTTAAATGTTATGTAATTAACCTCTTCACTTCGCTGCATTCCACTTCAGAAATCAAAACGATTGACAGCTTCCTGCCAGCAGCCTGCACCAATCAGCCCCTAATCTCCCTGACAGAGAGAGAAAACACAAAGACCGTGTTGGGCCTGTCACCGTTGTGGTATCACTAACAGAATGAGGAGACACACTGCTGACGTATATCAATGACTTCGTTTTGACAATGAAAGGCATTCTCACTGCGGAGATGCAAATTTGGGGCAATTTAAACAAATTATCCTCAGTAAGCATCCTCATCATATGAGTGCATTTTGGGGCGGCAGGTAGCCTAGAGCGTTGGGCCAGTAAACGAAATCTGCCGTTCTGCCCCTGAACAAGGCAGTTAACCCACTGTTCTCTGGTAGAATTTGTTCTTAACTGCTTAAATTAAAAAATTACAAAATTACAAACCTAAATATTAAAAAGACAAAAAAAGAGGGAGAGTCAGACAGAAAAGCAAAAGAGAGGATGGGGTAAGAGATGTTTCCACCTCCAAAACCACAAGAAAGAGGATTTTTGTTGATAGAAACAGATAAGATTGCAACATTATTTTGATCTCAGAAATTAAGCTAATTGATTGCATTAAATTGCAGTTTTGAATTTGTAGGATTTATATAATATTCAATAATTATAGCACCTAATATCCAATTTAGACTAAACTTTTTTCTAACAATGAGTTTGACATGAGGAATCCAAAGGAATGGTCCAAAGCCAGCCATGGACCCCCAACACCCCACGCCAAACCCACCCCAACAACGAGTACATAGTATCAGTTTGCTGCATCTGACAAGTAGTATGGAGCTGCAGCTCTGAGTATTGTTTTGCATCCTATGTAATGTATTCCCAGTGAATTTGGTAATAGGTTCTCTCTTCAGAGAAGGGTTTATGTCCCATCCTATATCACCAGGTTCTGACCACTAGATGGTGTGGTTCCTGCGATTAGGTGAAAAAGGTTTGAAGATTTTTTCCCCTCCCCCTAATGTTAAAGGGATAGTTCCACCACTCAATCCCCACCCCCCTTTGATATACCCTAGGTTTAGCCTAGTCTATTGACAAGGTATGACAGCAACCCATGCTTTGGTTTTGTAGGCCACTGTTTAAAATGCTAACTTTTTAGCATTTGTGGCACAAATACAATGCAAGTCAATGGTATCTATATTAGCATTTTCACGCTTCATGTTCAAATCACCCTAAAGTATATATATATTTTTTTATCAATTAGGTTATAGATTATTTTTATTTGAAGCGCGGACATGATATAGATACCATTGACTTGGGTTTGTGCCACAAATGCTTAGGATGCTCTAGTAAGGAAACCAATATGTCATATTGTAATTTGGGAAAAACTATGCCTTCAACATTGAGGGGGGATTATTTCAAGAAAATCACCTAACAGCAGGAACAGTACCATCGAGTGGTCAGAACCTGGTAAATAACAGGATGTAGGATGGGACATGAATTATTAATTAAAGTTGTTAGGTTTATCTGAACGGGGTTAAAAAAACATCACCAAATTAACTGAGAATACATTAAAAAGGATTGGGGTTGCAAAGAGTCGGAAACTTTCCGGTAAATTTAACTTAAATTCATTTTTAAAAAGTTAGCTTATAACAGTGAACCTTTTTTGTGGGATACATATAAAGCGATTCTAGGTCTTGTGGCATATTTTGGTTAAACAATCCCCAATAAAATGGAATTGCAACCCACTGCATGCACAGTGCATTCTTCCATCACATGTGCAGTGCACTCTTCCATCATATGTCCAGCTGATTGGCACTGAAAACAATGGATACACTCTACAAGAGAGCCAAGGAAATGGTTGTATGTGACGGGTCATCAAGTTATAGCAGCCATCTACCTCACCAAGCAAAGTGAGAAGAATAAGAGCGCCACATTGAAGCTGCCCAGCAACACCCGTTGGGGTGGTGTTGTCATCATGTTTGACAGTCTCCTGAAGGGGAAGGGGTCTCTCCAAGAAATGGCCATATCACAGTCTGCCGAAATGGACAGGCCCATCAAGAGGATCCTCCTGGATGATGTATTTTGGGAGAGAGTGGTAAGCAGCCTGAAACCTATAGCAGTAGGCATTGCACGGATTGAGGGAGACAATGCCATCCTGTCTGATGTTCAGACTCTGCTTGCAGATGTAAGAGAAGAAATCTGTACTGCCCTGCCCACTTCACGGTTGTTCCAAGCAGAGGAAACTGCAGTTCTGAAATACATTAAAAAGCGTGAAGACTTCTGCCTGAAGCCCCTACATGCCGCATACATGTTGGACCCCAAGTATGCTGGCAAGAGCATCCTGTCTGGTGCAGAGATCAACAAGGCCTATGGTTTCATCACTACCGTGTCTTGCCACCTTGGCCTGGATGAGGGCAAGGTTCTTGGCAGTCTGGCCATGTACACTTCCAAGCAAGGGCTTTGGGATGGAGATGCAATATGGCAGTTGTGCCAACATATCTCATCAGCCACCTGGTGGAAGGGACTTTGTGGATCTGAGGCTCTTTCCCCTGTTGCCTCCATCATCCTCCAAATCCCACCAACATCAGCCGCCTAAGACCGCAACTGGTCCTTGTTTGGGAACACACACACCAAAGCATGCAACAGGCTGACCAATACAAGGGTTGAAAAATTGGTGGCCATCCGGACAAATGTGAGGCTTTTTGAGCCTGACATCGAGCCATCCTCAACAAGGTTGGAAAGTGACAGTGAAGATGAGGCCTCAGAGTCTGATGTTCAAGTGGTGGACATTGAGGAGGCCCAGGGAGAAGACATGGAAGCCTGAGAGGAAGACAACCAAAGCTTTCATTTCTAGACCATCAATTCACAGATGCATGTCTTAAACGTTTTTGGGAGATGCGATGGATCATTGGGGATCATTCAATATTCCCTTTTGTTGTTCAGTGAAATCATCCCATGTGAAGAGTCAACTCATTTAATTAAAGTTCAATTAGTAACTAAATTGTTTTTTTTTCTATTGGAAGGATTTAATCATTTGCAATTATGTCTACTTATGATAAGGTAAAAGGTTTATGTTTGTCTCCATGTGATATGGTAAATATATCCAATGCAAAAAACATCTACATTTAAATGGTATTAAAATTAATCTGCATACATTTCCCATATATTCCCGTTAATTCCCACAGAAAGTTTCCACCTATGAATATTCCCCAAAATGTGCAACCCTACATAGGATGAAGAAACAATACTCCTCTTTGATAGCAATCACTTCACTCTCTCCCAATTCACCAGTGGATACAATTACTATTAGAAGTTATAACAGAATTATTGACAGTGAGAATGAATGGTGCTGGTCAAGAAACAATTGAGGCCTGGAAAAATATACTTGACTCTAAAGAATAATCTCACCTAAAGCCCAACACATACAAATAAAGAGACTTGTTGGCTGGGTGGGCTTGGGTGAATGGGAGTTTTTTTTAATGCATTTTATTTAACCTTTATTTAACTATGCAAGTCAGATAAGAACAAATTCTTATTTACAATGACGACCTACCTCTAACCCGGACAACGCTGGGCCAATTGGGAGTCCCATATGGCGGCGCACAGTCAAGGTCGGTTGTGATATAGCCTGGTTAGGGGTGGAGGCCCACTTTTCTGTTTTCTTTTCCTGTTTATACTGAATGTATTATTACTTAAACTATGTATTTCTTACTCTTGTTTTTCTTTTGAGTGGCAGGCAAAGGTATGTCTAAAAAAAGTTTAAGGTTTTATTTATTGAAAATTATATAAATAAAATTTAAAAAATGGCCAATTAGGGTCAAATCAATCATCTTTTTCTCAGACATCAAATTATATTTCAACAAAACATTTTCACAGCAATGCTAATCTTATCGGTTTATAACAAACTATTTCAGAACAATCCGAGATGGTGGGTGTCATGGTTTATTGAAATGACATGGAACACGTAATCGTGTGGTCCAGCCTGTGCCAGTCTACTTAATCCAGATACTACATGTAGGCCTACTCTGTGCACATTTATTCTTCCCATTCCTTTTAGAAATATAGACTAGGTGTGAGGCTTGATTAGCTTCCCACTGGGCCAAGTCAATGTCTATTCCACGTTGGTTCAACGTCATTTCATTGAAATGTGGAAACAATGTTGATTCAACCAGCATGTGCTCATTGGGTTGCCTCTATCCTTTGTTGATGAATACACTTCCACTTGCCTTCTCATGAAAACTCTTGCAGATATCTTATGAATGTCATATAGCCTAGATACCCACTTTCCTCAAAGTGGGTATCTATATTCAGGTTTTTATTTATGTGGATTATAATGTACTGTGACACATAATACAGTAATAAAGATAATTAAGCAATAAAGGCCCGAGGGGGTGTGGTATATGGCCAATATACCACGGCTAAGAACGGTTCTTATGTGTGCCTGGACACAGCCTTCAGCCGTGATATATTGGCCATATATCACAAACCCCCGGGGTGCTTTATTGCTATTGTAAACTGTTTACCAACGGCATTAGAGCAGTAAAAATAAGTTGTCATACCCGTGTTATACTGTCTGATATACCACGGCTGTCAGCCAATCAACATTCAGGGCTCAAATCACCCAGTTTATAATTCCCAATATAGCACTCCTGTTTGGACTTCAAGGCAGACATGGCACCACAGAGCAAATTAAACATTAAGGCACAAGAGGAACTTTATTTGAGAGGCTGGGTGAGAAACTTGTGTGTTTTGTGAAAGTTGTTTTTGTTCAGACAGAACAGGCGATTCATCATGTAGGGAGATGGACAGACTGCAGAGTGACCTGCCTGCCTACTGCATAAGGGCTGCTGAGAAAGAAATCAAAGCTCTGTGAAATCAAATGTCTCCCTCCGACAACATGCTGCCTACAAAGAGTTCATCCTGGTGAAAAGACAGAGTGAAGCCAAACACACTCCATTCTGCTCTGAGCAGAAACGGGAAATCCAATAAATCTTATCTACTTCTATAATGGATATCTGCAACCACAGTTAACCCAAAGAAATGGGACAAATTATGTATATGGAAGGGGCAAGCCTCATTTAAAATGAAAAGGCGCAGGACACGAAAAAGTAATTCCAGCCAAATAAGATCATTTTTTTGTTCTATTTTTTTATTAGACAATAGACAAACTAAAAAGGTTCACAGACTTAGATCCACAAAACTAGACATGACGTTGGCAAAGACTAATTGCACAACTGTCAACATAAAGAAAAAATAAGAATAAAGGACAAAGACACCAACTTAGACATACATTTAATGACATTCTTACACAGAACATTTTAATGTATTTGCAAATACATTTAGAAAGAATTAGAAAAATGGAAATACACCGACTCAAATACACTCCCATGTGTTTAACCCATGTATTTGAAGTATTTAAAAGTCCTTTTAAATAAAAATTTGGTTAACTATTTGTTTTTTACAAATAACCATTCAAATTAAAGTATTGTGTATTTGAAAATACTCAAATACGCTGAAAAGGTATTTTTAATACCAAATACACATGTATTTGAACCCACGTCTGGTTCCAACACTCCATCTTGTACCAATATCAGTTCCTTTCATGTCATGGATCCAATAGTTCATATTTCTTTCTAAGAGATTGTCAGACAGGAAATATAAAACCTTACAGAGAGCCTACCTATCATGTTAGTATCATTTTCTGACTCAAATAGGATTCCCTCAACATTGTTTTGATGTCCAAAAGAGTGCAGATCTACATTTTGTGATAAAACTTAAGTTTCATGTATTTGTTTATTTCCTATTACCAGGTAATGTACTGTTTCTATACATTTAGTTTCCATAAGGGGCCCATTTATCTGTGAATTCTGCAATGCTTTCCAAAAGATTGTTTCATTAGGGGTGTGTTTTTAGGGAGTGATATTGATTCTTGTAAATTCCCTTTTATTTTCATCCATATTACTAGAGTGTTCTTAACTATGAAGCTGTTTTTAGCTTTATTCTTTGAAAATTGACATGTGAAAAGATTCTGGGGATGAGAATGCCAATCTTCAATAGGTTCCCATTATTCCTCTTTCGTGCATTGAACAATATGTTACAAGTAAAAGCCTAGCCAAATCAGATTCTTCAACCCCTAGACGTGCCAAATAATATGCCTACTTCTTCAATTCATGTCTCTACCATTTTTAGTGTTAAGATGAACATGCATGACACAACCAAAATGGTTCTCTCAAAATAACAGAATGTGACTGTGGAGCATGAGCAAAAATTATAGAATGGAGGCAATAAGGGAAAAGTATTGTCAGGTTACTATTTGAAGTTCCATTACTGCCAAAAATAGGCAGGATGCACAGCTGTCAATATGATCTCCAGGAGTTATAGCATAGAGAGCTAATCCACAGTATTTTCCCCACACTGCTTACCAGATCTGATCTATAGATAAACATGAGGACAGAGCCAGTTACGCAAAATTCAAAATTCATAATCTGAACAAATCCAGCTGACTTTGAGATCAGTTCAGAACATTACATCCATGTTCTATCTGTGGCCCTATGCTCCACCTCAATAACCAGAGTTAGTTCAGAAGGTGGCTTTGTGGCCTGCTGACAAGAAAGTCACCAATAGAGAACAACAAAGTAGGCCTCCCTTGAAGCCAGCCACTCGCCTGTGTCCTTGGGCCCCTTTCCGGCTCACTGGAGTGGGAAGAACAAGGGAGCCACCCTGTAGCCCTGGTTCTGCTGTCCACCAGATGGTGGCTGCTGGGAGCCAGCTAAGGGCCTGCCTGGTGGTGGTCAATGAAACTTTATTGGGGAGGGGGCTGTCCTATATGAATAAATGTCTTCAGACAGACTAATTAAAAAGGGTCTCTTCATTACTGCAGCCCATCTGTTAAGGGAAGGACATGATGGAATTACTCACTGACTAGTCAGATCCACAACAGAACGTCCTGAAGCCGACCCCAACGCTGCACCTCTTGTCCAATAACATTATTTAGGTACGTATATGGGACTAATGAGATTTCTTTATGGCCACCAGGTCTTAGGAGGGCCATCTACAGATCTTTAACTGGGCTGGCAACTTTTACACACCAAAGCCCTGGCAGGAGGACACCGTCATTAGCATGATTTCATCTGATGTCGAGAGCAACCTATCTGTTGGATGTAATGCAACTTAATACAGCCAATTACAAAAGGTTAATCACAAAAACCCTTGCGTATGCACTACATATAGAAGATCACATTGACTTAACATTTACATCAGTATTCTAAAAGTATGTCACATTACTCTTTAAACAAAGAGTATCTTTATGGCAATCTTCAGTTTATCTACATTAATCAATCTACCCAGGGATACAAAGACCGCCAAACAAAAAGGGCACTGTGATAGAGACAATGGTTCCCCGTCCTCATCAACATTTTCATAAGGTCAAGAATTCTGCCGTAGTCTGGTCAATTTCTAAAAATGTTTTGTCAGTGCATAATTTGAGCGTTAGATCCCCATCGGGCCCAGTCTCTCCCACCTGCTGTAAGATACAAAGATAGGATTTTAATCAGTCTCTATGAGATGAGGAGGATTAGATATGGCACGGAGGGGCAAGCAGGTGGCCAGCAGGTGACCACACTCATTTGCTTTAGTATCTTACTCATCTATTCATGCACTGCACTGCTAGATGCCGTATCCACAAGGTCTTGTACAGGTCAGTGGAAATCCACAGAACAATGATTATTTTAGGGGTGTGAACGTTTAAACGAAATTGGGATCCTTAACATTAAGAGAAATCTCTAATTAAAAAACAGTGTGTGTGTGTCCCACAAGCACACAAAATTAAAATCCCAGTGCAAAACATTATTTTCCATGTTAAAGCCTAACTAGATGATGGGCTACAAAAGCCTGAGGAAAGTTGTGTAATTTAAATGTAGACTCAGCGATATGAAGTAGATGCAGAAAGTAAACAGCATAGTGGGTCAATTTCCACAACTAGCTTTAAAGCGCGAGGCTCACATGCTAACCACACCGCTCGAGTTGCAAAATAAATTGACACATACGTTATTCAATCATTTCATCCAAACTGATTACGCGTGTCAATGAGCGTCTGTGTAGCCAGGCGCTAAAATAGAACTTGGTTCTTTTTTTTGATAGGAGAAGCGGGACTTGCATGCTTATCTCCTCATTGGGTTTTAGGAGCATATGCCCACGTGAGTGATTGAAAGCTGAACAGAGGTCCACACTCCAGTCCAATTGGTGGTGGTAAGGCACCTTAAAGTTGGTTGCCAATAGCCATATAAAGTCCAAAGAAGAAGAGTGAAGGTTGAGAGATTACTAGAAACTAACTAACTTTTGTACATTGCGCCGTTTCGTACAATTGACCTTATTTTAGCGCCCCAAAAAATGTAATACCTCCAGGTCAACTGTAATATGAATACCATTGTAAAGCACCATTTCTCCCTTCTCCAGCAAAATCAATGACGAGACCTTCATGCTGCCCGTCTCTGCATGGTTGAAAAAGGCAACAAACTCCATCGGGTCTTTTTTTAAATGGTGGGTGGGGAAGTGAAACCTACTGCGTTAAAGTGTAAGCCGTGTAGGGACATTTTTTCTTTTGTATTTTTTACCCGATATGTCCAACTTATCACATCTAAAATGTAAATAAAACACTATAAAGAGTTTATATAATGTACCCATTTGAAGGTTTGTGTCAAATTTGAGTCAGGTTTTTAGGGCGGCTCTAAAGTTATCTTCAGAAGTAAACAGCGGCTGTCACGGCTTTTGAGAGTCATAATGGCTTGCAGTGATGACACAAAAAATTAATGCATTCAGTTGTACAATTGACTTGGTATCCCCTTACCCTGTCCCTTTCTTGTTTTTAAACTGGTGGAAAGAGACTGTACAGCACAAAATGAGTTGCAAATGAGTGCTGTACGTTACGTAGTGACACATCACGATGTAAAGTACCGCGTCAGAGGGGTTCGTTTTTCATATTCTCTCAAATACTATTAGTCCATTACCATGTCAATGAAACATGCGCGTGCCCGGTCAACTCAGCATGTCAACTTCTTCGCTGTTTTGGTGAGCTAGCTACCATGCTGTGAACGGCGTGAAACGAACCCGTGCACATGCGCAAATATTGTGTGTGAGAGCTAAGTGTTGCATCTCGCTCATCTCAATATCCTAGCCTATTCATTGATGATAGGTAAAACATTTTGCAAGCCAAGATATTGCGAGTTACAGCATTCCATTGCAAGATACAGCTTCTGATTACAGATAGATGGGCCTAGTACACGGTTCTGACTACTTGCCTGGTGGCCGAACTGCCTATACTGTGCCCCTCCCCTCTCTCTCCGTTCCTCAATAGTTTGCCATGAAAGATGCAAGTGTTTGTGTTCTCGGAAGTACGGCAACTAATCAGTCTCCTCCGTACCAAAAACACTGAATCTTAATCTTATTCCTAGCAGAATCGACTCTTGACACAGAAATGGAAGTCGACATCGCGAGTCGACTCCCCACCACAACATCATCGTAGCTAACAGTTGGAAAGGCAAGCGACAGCAGATAGTGATTTACAGGATTTTTCTCCCCAATTGGAAGTTACAGTCTTGTCCCATCGCTGCAAATCCCCTACGGACTCGGGAGAGGTGAAGGTCGAGAGCCACGCGTCCTCCGAAACTCGACCCTGCCAAGCCGCACTGCTCGCTTAAACTGGAAGCCAACCGCACTAACGTGTCAGAGGAAACACCGTCCAGCTGGCGACCAAAGTTAGCTTGCAGGCGCCCGGCCCGCCACAAGGAGTCGATAGAGCGCGATGGGACCCCTAACCCAGACGACTCTGGGCCAATTGTGCACCTGTAGTGACCCGGGTCTGTAGACCGCTGCACCACTCAGGAGGCCAGGGCCCTGGCATTTCTAACACACCAGCCCATTTTCTCCCTTGAGGCCCCCACACCGGCACATTCTTTTCCTTGACGACCCCATGTTTTGCCAGATAATGAGAATTTTGCACAAAATATCCGAGTTAGACAGGCCCACTGGACTAAAGATGGATCAGCCCATTTGGCATTTGAACCTTTACTGATCAAAGAAGAACCCAAACTCCACTCTGTAGCTACTAGAAGTTATTTCCCTACTTCAAATACTTGTCAACAGGACAGATTATAAATGTAGTCTGCAAGCATACTAATGAGTTTTGTATATTGTAAACCAAGTGAAAGTACTTCCCATCTACGTAACCATGACAGCCAATTCAGAGTCAAATCAAATCAAATGTATTTATATAGCCCTTCTTACATCAGCTGATATCGCAAAGTGCTGTACAGAAACCCAGCCTAAAACCCCAAACAGCAAGCAATGCAGGTGTAGAAGCACGGTGGCTAGGAAAAACTCCCTAGAAAGGCCAGAACCTAGGAAGAAACCTAGAGAGGAACCAGGCTATGAGGGGTGGCCAGTCCTCTTCTGGCTGTGCCGGGTGGAGATTATAACAGAACATGGCCAAGATGTTAAAATGTTCATAAATGACCAGCATGGTCAAATAATAATCACAGTAGTTGTCGAGGGTGCAACAACTCAGCACCTCAAGAGTAAATGTCATTTGGCTTTTCATAGCCGATCATTGAGAGTATCTCTACCTCTCCTGTTGTCTCTAGAGAGTTGAAAACAGTAGGTCTGGGACAGGTAGCACGTCCGGTGAACAGGTCAGGGTTCTATAGCCACTGGCAGAACAATTGAAACTGGAGCAGCAGCACGGCCAGGTGGCCTGGGGACAGCAAGGAGTCATCATGCCAGGTAGTCCTGAGGCATGGTCCTAGGGCTCATGTCCTCCGAGAGAGAGAAAGAGAGAAAGAGAGAATTAGAGAGAGCATACTTAAATTCACACAGGACACCAGATAAGACAGGAGAAATACTCCAGATATAACAGACTGACCCTAGCCCCCCGACACAAACTACTGCAGCATAAATACTGGAGGCTGAGACAGGAGGGGTCAGGAGACACTGTGGCCCCATCCGATGATACCCCCGGACAGGGCCAAACAGACAGTATGTGTCAATTTTAGACAACCAGCAGGTAAGTCAGGCAAAGTGAGAGTGTAACATAAAGAGGATGACACTGCTCTGTTGTCTGATGCCACTGCCAGCCTCCTGTCAGAAATGATCAGAACTGGGCTGTGTGTATTTCCATTACTTCAGCTCTGGGCTCCTGGAGGTGGACAGACACAGCAGCTTGCCAACACTCCCAGATCGAAACACACCAGGCCAACCCATCCACTGACCTATATCCAGACCAACCCCTCAACCCTGTGACTGGCAAAACACAAGCTGTTGGAGAACGGCGGTCTTCATGAGGCCTGAAGATGTTTCACTTTGAGGCTAGTGCCAAGATGACAATCATATTCCCATTGTCACGGAGGCCTAGCTCATGCCCTTACCCTCATCTCACCATGCTCTGCTTCTAGCAAGATTCCATAAACAAGATTAAGTCTTCAGTTATAGATCACTCCAGCTGTCTCCAAAAAGGCAATTCATTCCCTTTCACATAATGAATTGGTCTGGCTTTGATTTTATCTGAACTCAATGTCAGAGTGTTAGACCTTTATGTCTATACACCCAGAACTTAGAGCCCTTAGATGGTAAATCCAATGGGACCCTAGATCTTAAAGCCCTATTTAAGAGCGGAGGTAGACTCACTAATGTCATCTGTTTTGGGGAGAATTAGTCAATAGTTACGAGCCCCCTGAAGCAGGGACGGAGATGTGTTAGCCTTACATCTCCTCAAGCCTCTGATAATTTAAGGACATTTCCCCAAACCAGCTTGCTTTAATTACTGGGAAAGTGGCTGCGTTTGGTCAGGTTTATGGCTCTTCTTGAGAGAGCAGGCTTGGGTTTAGACGGCGCAATCTGTGTGATTGCAGTTGCAGCTGTAAATCCAAACATGAGCTGTCACTAACACTAACAATGCCCAGGGTAGCGCCAACCTCCAGGTACCCCAACATTCTATTGTTTTCCCATCTACATGGACAATGGGTACGGCAAACAACTGGTCAATTTACCACTACATCAGATTGACAGTCTGTGCTGTTGTTGTAAACAACTCATTGGGGTATTACCATCTCATTTATGAAATGGTTACATTCAGTCACTCCTGGGAATATGGGCCATCAGCTGGGTAATGTTCTTCTCAATTAACTAGGAAATACAGACATCACATCAGTCTGTTTCGCTCATGAATCAAAGCTGCACTCATATGGGGAGGGAGGGGGAGAAGGAGCGAAATAAAATTAAAATGAAGTGGGACAGTATTAGGATACAACTTTGGTTCAGTGTGAGGGAAAAAAATGTTACATTTATTTTCAGATGACATTGCGTGCTAACACAGAAAATCTAAACTATGATGAAACTTGTTTGAAGCGAGGGACTCTTTGACTTCTCCATGAACTCATTTTTATTCTCATAACAAATCTGACTCCCTGCTCATATAAGGAGATCCCTAAAGGGCAAACAGAGCAGGGGAAGACTGGGTCTAGTGGGCCAGGAGCACACAGACTCAGCAGCTATCAGTACTCAGCAGAAGGCCTGACCAACTGTCTGCACGTAGACACAAAGCACCTCGCTCAGAGCAGTGGGAAACCGTCCGAGCTGTCAGGGGAATTAATGACTTATCATAAGAAAAACACTGCCCGCCAAACAACTGCTGGCTTAAATCTGGGAAGAAAAAAAACTCATACACACTTACCCAATGTAAATGAAAGTGTGCTGTGTAAAATAAGTTCAAAACAATAGTTTAAGGTAGAAATGTAAGAGAATATGGATGATTTCTCTCATTTGGAAGTACACTACATGGCCAAAAGTATGTGCTCGTCGAACATCTCATTCCAAAATCATGGGCATTAATATGGAGTTGGTCCCCTCTTTGCTGCCATAACAGCATCCACTCTTCTGGGAAGGCTTTCCACTAGATGTCATTGTATGCTGTAGCATTAAGATTTCCCTTCACTGGATCTAAGAGGCCTAGTCCGAACTATGGAAAACAGCCCCAGACCATTATTCCTCCACCAAACTTTACAGTTGCTTCCACAGGCAGTTTGGGACTTGGTAGTGAGTGTTGCAAACCAGGACAGATGATTTTCAGGACTCGGCAGTCCCGTTCTGTGAGCTTGTGTGGCCTATCACTTCGCAGCTGAGCCATTTCCACTTCACAATAACAGCACTTAGAGTTGACCGGGACAGCTCTAGCAGGGCAGAAATTTGACAAACTGACTTGTTGGAAAGGTGGCATCCTATAACGGTGCCATGTTGAAAGTCACTTAGCTTTTCAGTACGAGCCGTTCTACTGCCAATGTTTGTCTTTGGAGATTGCATGGCTGTGTGCTCGATTATATACACTTGTCAGCAACAGGTGTGGCTGAAATAGCAGAATCCACTAATTTGAAGAGGTGTCTATATACTTGTAGTGTATCTAGCACTATGGTGCTTATCACCAGGAATCTAATGTGCAAGAGAGAGAGATATTCTCTTCACCACTAAGAGCTCTGAGTTGGCCCTCCTTTCCTGAGTCAAAGAGCACCCAGGCTGAGTGTGGCTAAACCCAGCACACCCGTGGATTGGATTTGAAACACGGCAGCCAGCTGCTCCTGCCAGCCTGCCACGTCTCCCTCCTATGCTTTTAATCAAATTAAAAGAACAGGGAGGAGGCAAGATGGTATCGCTCAGCATGGTGGAAGGTCTACCTCTACACTCATCTATATTACACACCTGGAATAACACAGAGTTGAGAACCATATTTGATAGCGCTGCCATTAATCTTGCTGCACTTCTAATATCTCTTTGATGGCTGCATATTTAACTTTTTTGTGTCATTGCACAAAAATGCTTATGTATGCACCTGGGAGATTAATCATCACAAGCAGTTATTTGGCAGCAATGATCAAATTAAATGAATACATCTGTGGAAACAGTTTGTTTTTAGAAAAGGGGGTGATGTGAATATTGGTTAGTTACCAGTTTTGTGCTCAAGACCACTAAAGCTAGACCGATTCAAGACCGGGAGGGAGGGTCGAGGGGTTGGAGACCAAGTCAAGACCAGAAGAATGCGAGTCCAATTCAAGACCATGATTGTAGGGGTGTCAAATCACCACCATAATAAGAGTTCAAAATGTCCAGTATTTCTGTGTTCATTTTTCAGAACAACATATGGATTCTTTAGACATTCAGACTGGTGAAAAAAATGCATGTTGAGAGCAAATGGAAAGCCACTGTACAAATGATCACCAACCCAAACAGGCCTATTATAATAGATAAAAACAAAATATGTTACAAATTCCCCCACTCTCTGCTTACAAATAGTGAGCGTGAAAATGTTCAAATATCCCCCACTATTCCCTACCAGCGAATCAAGGAAATTCTGACGAGCGCGACAAAGTTTGAAGATGTTTTTCAATGAAAGTAAAGGACAGTAATGCTACGAGTAAAGTAGGAAGCCTAGGCTTCAATAGTCGATTAAATATTAATGTGTCATGAAAAGAGTTGATATTTGACCTGGCAAAGTGGTTTTATGGCCTGACTGAATGGAAGCTGATAATAATGACCTTTTCCACTCCGCTGGTCTCCGGAAGAAATTACGAACCGGTCTTGAGTCCAGACTTACAACACGGTTGGTTACTGAGGAGAGAACTTGAGGGTACTGTCCACTTACCAAACAGTGACTGTGTGGAATTGAGGTAGGCTCCCAATCAAATCAAGCATCTGCGTGTGAACTGTTGAGCAGGTGAGGCCAACAGGTCACCCAACTGTCTGTGTGTGGTGGTGGACGAATTATCGGGTGAATAGAGAGATATAAATAGGTTTATATTCTTCAGTACCACTAGCCTACTCACCCCTCCCTTTTTCTTCTGGCCACCAATCTGTCTGATAAATCCCTACACACGCAGAGAGTTGGCTCATAGGCCTATCGTGGTAAATGTAGACTAGGCTATTAATCGCAAATGAAACGCGAATTACTTGGTCAAAGAGAGCATCGTCTTTGTAGTAACATATACGAACTAATATATTCATAATTGTAGGCAATTCTGCTCACCTGGTGTTGCATTTGCAAATGGTCAGTTCCTCGTGTCCAAGGCCAATTCACGCTTTGCGCTGCTCGAAAACATTAAGTCTAAAATATGTGTGACGAAAGCCAACCAGATATTCCCTACCCTTTTCATTTCGCTAGTACTTAACTATTTCGATACATTTGCGTTCCAATTGAGGTTGAAAACTTAAACAACTGTTAAGCCTTCATTACATTCTCAACCTAACATGACTTTCAATCAAGTTTGACGACCAATTATTGTGGCTTTGAATTATGTAGGCCAAACCATTGGGCCTAAAGAATGGTTTGTTTCAAGACAACCAATGAAGAAAAATGTACTCGCAATAAGAAGAAACCTAATTTATTCACAGATAAAACTCAACACGAGCTGCCATATCATACATTTGTACACGAGGTCAGAAAATGCTATACAAAACCAAGGACATTAGAAAATATGGGGTTTTATATGAAATATGACATACGTAAACTTTCTTGAAATGTTTCGGTTTGGTAATAGTAATATAATTCATGAAACAAACCCCACATTAGGGAGAGCAGAGGCTATATTATAAAAATCAAAATGGTAAAAATGGAATAGAAATCATTCTTAGAAATCAATAAAAATCTCATGCAGCATCTTCAGAAAGGGCCTGAGAGTATCTTTGAAAGAAAACAAATTAATATTTTAGTTATAAATCAAACACATCAAAATACAACAAAAGCTAGTTTCTCAGTAGATAACTAAAACCAGTCAATCATCTTTGTCCTCACCGTTTTAAGAGAAGTAATTCAGACACACATTCTGGCCACTACATACAATTGGTTGATTGATTTATTTGCCATACAACATCAACATCTGAAGTTGCTTCACTGCATGTATAAACTGTGGTTTCTCATGGCCTTTAATTAGGACACTACTCTTGGAGCCTATCCTAGTCTTTGATTGAGACATCAGGTTAAATTAGTAAAGAAAATAGAATGTTGGAGAGAAGTGTTATATATATGTAGCTTTGAAGCAGATCTAAAGGAGGGTTCTGAGTCATTTTGAACTGTCAGTGGTGTTGATCTACACTACATGACCAAAAGTATGTGGACAGCTCCTTGTCGAACATCTTATTCTAAAATCATGACCCTTAATATGGAGTTGGTCCCCCCTTTGCTGCCACAACAGCCTCACAACAGCCTGTGAGCCAGGCGATTCGGCCTGGCTCACAGTCGACGTTCCAATTCATTCCAAAAGTGTTCGATGGGGTTGAGGACAGGGCTCTGTTCAGGCCAGTCAAGTTCTTCCACACCAATCTCAATAAACCATTTCTCGCTTTGTTCACGGGCGCATTGTCATGCTGAAACAGGAAAGGCTCTTCCCCAAACTGTTGCCACAAAGTTGGAAACACAGAATTGTTTAGAATGTCATTGTATGCTGTAGCGTTAAGGTTTCCCTTCACTGTAACTAAGGCGCATAGGCCGAACTATGAAAAACAGTCCTAGACCATTATTCCTCCTCTACCAAACTTTACATTTGGCACTATGCATTCGGGCAGGTAGCATTCTCCTAGCATCCGCCAAACCCAAATCCATCAGTCGGACTGCCAGATTGTGATGCGTGATTTATCCCGCCAGAGAACACGTTTCCACTGCTCCAGAGTTCAATGGCAGCGAGCTTTACACCACTCCAGCTGACGCTTGGCATTGCCCATGGTGATCTTTGGCTTGTGTGCGGCTGCTCGGCCATGGAAACCCGTTTCCTGAAGCTCCCGACGAACAGTTCTTGTGCTGATGTTGCTTCAAAAGGTAGTTTGGACCTCGGTAGTAAGTGTTGCAACCGAGGCCAGAAGATTTTTACGCACTTCAGCACTCGGCGGTCCCGTTCTGTGAGCTTGTGTGGCCTACCACTTCGCGGCTGGGCTGTTGTTGCTTCTAGACGTTTCCACTTCACAATAACAGCACTTACAGTTAACCAGGGCAGCTCTAGCAGGGCAGAAATTTGACTAACTGACTTGTTTAAAAGGTGGCATCCTATGACGGAGCCATGATGAAAGTCACTGAGCTCTTCAGTAAGGCCATTCTACTGCCAATGTTTGTCTATGGACATTGCATGGCTGTGTGCTTGATTTTATACACCACAGGTGTAGCTGAAATAGCCGAATCCACTAATTTGAAGGAGTGTCCACATACTTTTGTATATATAGTGTATGAGGTTCTTATAGTGGGAGTGAGAATGTTGGAATGCATAGAACCAAGGCTTGGCACCAGTAAAAAGAGTACAACACAAGAGCCGTAGAATTACCTTTGCTTGTGGCATCTCATCTATGCCCTTTTGTTCGTGTCAGTAGAACACAGTCGAGGCCCATCTAGGGATAAAAATGTACGCATTGACAAGCACCACTATGCCTTGTCAGTGCGCACTGGACTCTGGACACCCCTAACACAGAGCACCAGAGAGAGCTTACTGTCACACCCATGAATCATGGCGTACACACAGCCTGTTGGGAGCAGTCCCTGTATGGTGTATGATATGTTCTGCCATTGCCACATTTTCTATTAAATAAACAAGGGGCAAACAAAGCTGAGCTCCACATACTTTCCTTTCCCCTTTTCTACACCTCCACCATCACCCATCTCAGCACCTCCACTGGGGCCCTTTGGGATCAAGGCAACTGGAGGGAGGAAACATTTACTCAACCCTGCTAGCTTTCACAGCTCCGCTGGCAGTGGTTGAGTGATAACAGCAAACCAAGTCCTTGACAAGATAACACAGACCTGGTTTAAAAGGTAGAAAAACTACGGAACAAGAAAGATAACATAAGGCGCAAAGAGGCTGGATAAATGGGCAAAATGCTGACTGAGGTTGGTTTGAAACATGAGAAAAGGCAAAGTTTGGGAACGCAATAACATTAGCTTATTGCTCTTCCTTTTTCTTCTTACATTTTTTTTTTACCTACAAATGATATTTTTACACACATCATAATCATATAAATACACTATACAATGCAATATAAAATTATTATTTCTTAAAAGGAATATGTTCAGGGTTTGCTTAGGTATGCTGGTTATGATACTAGCACCATACAAAAAATGATGACTCAAAATAAGTTGAGTGAAAAAGGCACTTCTGGTTGTCGTTGAATGACTCTTGGGTAAATGATGGCCTCTCTCTCATCATGCAGGAAACACAGACACCGTTGTTGTCTGTGCACACGTTTCTCTCCCATTCCAACATGAACATGTCCAGAACAACGAGGCACTGCAGATAAGTCGGTTCAGATCTCCTCTGTCTTCATGCAAAGACCCTCGTCCTCTTTGTCTCATCTTTTGTCTTTTCGTTTTTCTTGTCACTTCAAGCCAGCAATATGAACTGGCTGCTACATTTCATCCTCATTCCTTTCTCACTTTCTGGATTCTCCATCTCTCATTTCACACCTTCTCAGACTTCCACTTCTCGAAGCCCCTCTTGAGTGTCAGGCGGTGATGCCACACTGATGTCGAAGCATGTCACCATCATGACACGTGACTTGCATATGTTGACACAGAAATCAAGCTCCTCTGTGACCTGACTCAGGGCCTCCAGGTACTCCTGGGACTCCTTGTCCAAATCCTGGTCCACCTCAACTGGAAGAGAAGAGACAGGAGAGCAGAGAAGTCAACTGAAAGACTGTCCACAGAATCAAGTTAACTATCAATAGGAAGATAACTTTCTATTTTGGTGGGGAATATGAAGAATAAAAAGGTATAAATTCCCAATTGCCCCTATCCTGGAATAGTCTAGCAGATACTCACACTCTCCTATCCACTTGCAAGGGTCCATCATCAGCCGGGTCTTGGTGTCCTCTAGCTCTTCCTTCAGTGTCTGGTGTTTGACCTTCAGCTCCCTGATCTGCTGCTGCCGCCGCTCCAGAACCTTCAGCTTACTGTTGAAGTACAGCAGCCCCTGAGAGAGCGAGAGCGAGAAAGAGAGAGAGAAACGATAGGGTGGTGAGTGACAGGAACGGTTTGAAATTCAGAGAAAGCTTGAAGATGATAATTCATGGCCGTCATTGACTAGCATTTTGTTGCTGCTAAAGAATTGCAGGATATACAGACACAGTTGTTTATATTAACATTTCTGGACATTTTCCAGGTATTGTAATATAAGAATACTGGTTTCCTGTCACAATGGGCCGAAACCTAATTTGAGAACTGTGCATGCAATGAATGCCTGTTCTTCCCTCACTCCAAACTATTCCCCAACTCCCATTACAGAATAATGAAGCCTCAGCCATCCAGCAAAATCAACATACCTTCTCAACATCTTGGAATGGCTGGTAAAGAGGAGAAAGGGGAAGAAGAGTAAATAGAAAAGATCCAAAATATTCTCTTACTCTAGAGTTATGATCTAACAGTTAGAACTCAAACAAACATGAACACACAAACAGATATGAATATACAGAGTACTGAACCCTGTATATATATATATATATACACACAGAAAAATCCATGGGAACACAAATAGACATGTGAATATACACACATTGAAACAAGCCTTGATGCACACATTACATGGTATTCCAAAACTGGTCTGGGAATGATGGTCTTCAATTTGTCTTCCCCAGCCATTCAGCCAGTGATGGCTGGGAAAGACAAATTGAAGATAATCTTTTCCTAATTGAAACTAAATCAAACCACCACTAGCTGATTTAATATCTTCTCTTAACAAATCCCTGTCTGGCTACCTCAAACTTGTGGGAGCAGTTAATGACCCATGGCAAGTAGCGCCAGCCATAAAGAGCCATCAGGCAGCCAGGGATGGGCCATGGTGATGGCTGATGGGCTGTGGAGGGGGGAACGCACATTCATCACAAATTCCTGGACTACTCTTTCCACCACCACCCCTTCCCCCTCCGTCGACCAGCACCAGCCTCAGTCATATCTAAACCAATTAACCCCAGACAGTAATTGCGTCCTGATCTCTTCACATTCCTAAGAAGTCCGACTAGCGTAACACTGGGCTCTGACTGTGGTCACACAGACACAGACGCTGGGAATCACCATTGGGCAGACTGAAAGTCAAACGTCTAAGATGCATATTTTCATCTTGTTCTTTAATAAGAAACTGGGAAGGAGTGAGCCAAGACCTTCCCACGATGCCATGCCTGGCTTCAATGTAGCACATTCAGAATATTGCTGAGATCAATGTGGCACATGCAGAACATTGCTGAGCCTGACATTGCTAAGCAGCATGTATGTAGTAATGAACATGAACCTAATGACAGGACTCTAAAATAAGTTCAGTTACAGTATGGGGAGCTTGTATTACAGACAGTAAGCGTGACCCTTCACTCACCTCGGCTGAGTCCTCCTGACGCCTCCTCTGGAGCCGTTCCACATCATCGATCTCATACACCTTAATCTCAAAGGGCTCCTTTAGTGGTCCTGACATGGGCGGCAGATCCACCCACTGGCCAGCTGTGCCAGTCTTCTTCCCCAGGGATGAGGTGTCTGGCAGGGGGGCCGGGATGAGCCGCCGTCGCTGGAGCCCTGGCGAGACACAGACAGACAGGCACATCAATTACTGCTGGAAATATACAATGGTAATATCTGCCAGGGCCGAGCTGTACGGCTCTATCAGTAAATATGTATGAGGCTGAGATGGAGATGTAAAGCGATAGCAGGCTTTACACGGACCTCCTGAGCGTGCTGTTGATTGCATATGTATAAGGCTTTCACCACTGTCTATATCATATTCCTACCCCATTATATGAATTGAAAAGGTTGACTATATAAATCTACGAGAGCTGGAACATGGTCACGACTTTCCAGTGCTGTTCAACTTAGTTCAAAGTCATCTCATTACATACCTTAATTACATTTCCCATATAAGAGTAATGTATTCTGCTGAATCAGAAAGGTGAGAAAACCAATAAACTATAAGAATCACATTTTAAAAAGCTATCTTTACAAGATTGCCCGGGGAAGTTGGAGAAAGATACAGGTTGTACTCGATGTTGTTTGGGGATTCTGTGCTATACTTCTCTGCCATGCTGCTTCGATCTGGAGAACTGCAAAACTGTACTTCTTATTTCAGATGGGAACACCACTCAGTCTGCTTTTCAGCATGACACATCTAGTTAAAGTCAACAGCAGTGAACCTTCACCCTTAACAAACCTTAAGTAGGGATTTTCTAAGCTGCTCTGTGCAAGAAAACTGCTTTTCCAAAGCAATTAGGGGGAATTTATAGACGTGCTTTGTGACTTCTAGACAAGAGGCTTTTACAGAGACAGTTGGACATATGTCCTCCATTAATGACCTTCTCCATTATTTAACAAGTGGACTGTTTGACTTCTGACATCACACAGAGGCTTGTAAAAAACATCAAAGACTGGACTTAAACAAGAAGGCTTGCAAAAGGACCTAAGTAATGCTTGGGATTTTATGGAACTTTCACATGTTTTTGATTCCCTAACAGTATGCGGTTTTACAGGATATTATCAGAGATAATGCATAATGATGTGTACAGATTCAAAGCTCTTACCATTGCGTTTCTTTGGGGACTTGGAGGTCCTGGGGCGGCCTGAGGAAGACATCCCACTCTCGCTCATGGAGTCGTGTGCAGAGGATGCACTGCCTGTGGCCTCGCTGTCACGGATCATGCTCTCATAACCACTGCTGCCCCCGCTGTGGTAGAAGAGGGCTGTTCGGCCCATGGCTGGGGGCAACTCTCCACTCAGAACACTGCTGTTGTCACTGCCGTGTCCACTGCTGTAGCGCTGCGGCCTCCTGGGGGCTGTGATCTTACTGTAGGGGGAGGGCAGCATGGCCACGGGGGACTTGTCATCACTCAGGTTCACCCCACTGTCATTACCACTATCAGAGTCCCCTGAGCCCCTCAGGTGTTTGCCTGATGTGCTGCCTGATGCCAGCTCACTGACCCGGCTGTTGGCTGCCCGCATGGCCTGCCTGGTGCCCATGATGGTGCCTCGGCCAGGCTTGCTGTTGACGGCTGCGGTGGCCCGAGGGGCGGAGGTCTTACCAGTTGGGGGGAGGTTGGCATTTGGGTTCCTGGAGGCTGGAGCTGCCAGGGACTTGGTGGAGGAACTCAGGCCTTTAGAGTTGCTCGCTGACAACAAACGGGCCTTACTTCCATTGACCGCTCCTACCACTCTGGGGTTAACACTACCTTTGACCTGCCCAGGTTTACCTAGAGCACCTGTGGTGCTACATGGGGAAGGTGGGGAGGTAGCAATGGCAGAGCTGCTTGAGATGGGTAAACCAAATCTGGGAATTGGCCTGCTGGGTATGCTGCTGCCCAGGCTGGCCCCACTGTTCTCTCGGCTGAGGGTGGGTTTGGAGCCCACCATGGACATGCTGTCACATCTCTCCAGAGACATCTGACTGCCGTAATGCTTCTGTCCAGAATCCCCTCTGGCCTTCAGGCTGGACGTGGCTTTGGCCGAGGTGTAGTCACCCCTGAGGCTGGATGTTTTGAGGCTGTTGGAGTCTCCTCTGCAGCGGACCTCTAGCTCATCCTCTGACACTGTCCCCCTGGTGAGTAAGGGCCTCCCTGCTTCTCCATACACAGACTTTAAGGCACTTTGGTGCAGCATGGTCTTGTTCTTCTGATCCAGACTGGATTTGCGCACTGGAGGGGGAGGAGGTGAGTTACCACCAGGTTTGGGGAGCATGCTGGCTTTCTGCCCATTGGTCTTCCCATTTTTCCCCAGAGAGGAGAACTTGAGACTGTTAGTTGTAGCTGTGATGTCCTGGGTGGTGACCTTGGTCTCTGGGGAGGCATGGATGACAGGCACGGTGCCAAGGGTGGTGGCCCCTCGTCTGAGCTGAGGCATCTTGCTGGGGGACCCTGCTTTCTTGCTGGGCGACTTCTCACAGCCGTCCACCACCCTCTGGGCTGAGGTAGAGCCCTGCACCTTGGGCTGGCGAGGTACGCTGTTGCTGTTGAAAACACCAGCTTTTCGGCAGGGAATGCCACTCACTGGGGTTCTGGGGAGCTTGCTGGTGGCAGTGGCGCTGGGTACTGGGAGCTGAGGTTCAGAGTGGTTGTCAATGCGCTGCCAGGGGTCCTCCTGCTTCACTTCCTGTCTCTGTGGTTCACGACAGCTGCTGTTGCTGTTACTATGGGTGATGGATGAGGTAGGTTTCATTTTCCTGGGAAGACTGGAGTGGACTATGTAAGGGCCCTGGGAGGGTTGTGAAGAGGAACTGAGAAAGTTCACTTTCGCTGTTTTGGATGGGAATCTGAGGGATCCTTTGGTTGACTCGGGAGACGGAGGGCACTTTGTCAGGGACAGTTTGCTAGACGCTGCGCTATCACTGTCCAGTTCAGAAAAGCTAAAGCCGCTGTCATTCAGGGAGTTCTTGGCGTCCCTTGGGGATGATTCACAGTGAAACATATCCAGGGAATCCAGATACAAGGTGCCTTCTGGGCCGATGTGCTTAGTCTGTGGGAGGAAGACGTCTGCCGAGTGGGCCCCTTCACTCTCCAGAGTACAGACGCTGACCTCACTGAGCCAGGAGCTGATGGACGAGCCCCTGCTGCCCACATACACAAATGCGTCATCCTGTAAGGGGGTGAGCACCTCAATGTTGACTGCACCCCCCACAGCTGACGTGTAGGCGTCAAACTCATCGTTGATGCTGCTGATGATGCTGACGGGCCGGGAGCCGGAGGGCAGGGCCTGCAGGGAGCAGTCGCTGTTGAAGCTGATGATGCTAGAGGGCCGACCGTTGTCTATGATGCTACCGATGGACAGCTCCTCCACCACAGTGAACACCAGCTCATCCTCTCCGTTCAGCTCTACAGGCTGCTGCAGGGTCACCGTAGCCCGGAGGATGTCCCTGTCCAGGCACCTCTCTCTCAGGGTGGAGCGCAGCTGGCACACCTCTACTGGTCCCCTGGTCTGGGCTCTACCAAGAAAATGGGAGCCCCCAGACTCCCCCCGTTTCCCAGTCTGATGGCTCATTCCCACGGGCGGCAATCTAGTGGTGGACCTCTCCTCTGCCTCTCCGTTGCCTCTGCGTGAGTCCCTCTGCTGTGGGGGAGGGGGAGCAGGCTTGGGTAAGGGCTTCTTGTTGAAGTAGACCTTCTCCCGCACCACTGGCTCAGAGGCTGGCACCGTGGCCACATCCTGTTCGATTGGGCTAGCCTGGCTCTCTGACATCATCACCTTCTCACCATCAGCACTCGTTCTGCACACGTTCTCTGAAACCCCTCTGGAATGTTCCAGTTTAGACTTTGAGGGGCTTACCTGGGGGCTGCTGGATGGCAGAGTGGCTACAGATTTAGGAGGAAGTTTGGGTGAGATATTCTCCTGGGAGAAGGAGGCTTTACTTACAGTCTTTAGGGAAGCTGAGCCAGGGCCTTCCTTTGCCTTGCTGTCTATCTGTGGGCTAGCCTGACTTCCCCTACCCTCTCCAACGAACGCTGTAGGTTCCTCGCTGCCGTCAATACATTCCAGGCGTTCCTGCAGCTCAGCAAACGTGTTGCACATGAAGAAGTGGTCTCTGTCCAGGGAGCCCTCTTTCCCAGAACGCTTCCTGTTCAGAGAGGGGATGATGGGGACGAAGGCAGGGGGGCCCTCGTTGTCACTCAGCTCCCTATCAGAGATGGCAGCACCCCCCGGACCCACGTAGATGACGGTGTCGCAGGACTGCTCGCTGCTGGAGGAGTAGTCTGGGTCGCTGAGCAGGGAGGGCAGGTCCGGGTCCAGGGCCACCGTCCGGGGGTGGAAGGGTCTGAGGTGGGGCGGCCGACGGATCCTCCCCTCCTCGCAGGAACTCTCCCCTCCAGAGGAGCTGGATGCATACTGCAAGACAGCCAGAAACACATACAGACACTTACAAAACAGTGTATATGGGATATGTGTAAAATGCTTAGTACAAGACTGCTACATAATTAGACTGTCTGCACACTTCTTATATTCAAGCTATAACATTATTACTTTATACTTATTTAAATAGTCTTTATGTCATTTTTTCCGCATGTCTCTCTTTCAATTTACATTTAATTCAATCGTGTAATGAATTCAGGGTGGAATCAATTGTAAGGAAAATATAAATCCCTTTAAAATGGCCAGTCAATACATTTAAAGGTTAAAAGTGCACATCAATAGGCACACTGAGATTTATGTCAATAATATGAATTGGTGTGCGTGGCATGCATTATAATCACGCCGGAGACCAATGCAAAATAAATACATGCTGTCATTCCACCTAATTATCTGGAGTAATTATTTCCCTAATCATTAGGCAGCCTTATTGATTACATGATTATGTGTTGAGAAACCAAGAAAAACTAGCTCTGAATTATGGCACTAATAACCTTGAATTAACAGAGGCCCTGATTCATTTCATACCATGGCCCTGAAATGGTGAACAATGCAACTTCTGTTAATAACACCACTGTAATACACTCTTGAGATCACTAAAAACATATATAACTGTGAGAATCTATGCCTTTCCCTCATCAAAACAGTAAGTGCTGTGTTCATCGAAATATGTTCAAATAGAGAATACCCATGCGGCTATACCAATGTTTACAGCCTATGATACTGAAAGCTCTTCGAGTCGAGACACAGACCTTGGACTTCTTCTTCCTCATGCGGTGGATGCGTGAGGCCAGCTGGATGGTGGTGAGGGAGTCAGCGTAGTTAGCAGAGGAGTCAGAGATGTGGGCGATCATGGTGGTTCTGCAGTTAATGTTACCCAGCGACTCTCTCAGCAGCATCGTTAGTTTGCTGTCCCTAGAGATGATATGTTCACACACACCATTATCATTACTGCTCATGAAACGGCAGGATTTTTCAGTGCCTTATATCCCTGTCTGTGCTAATGACTAGCAAACAAACGTTAGTGTTGGTTTACATTCAACCAATGTCCTTAACACGTAATATTAGTCTGGGGTGCCAGAGACTCATTTCATATTCTTCAACTGTTATTTTCGGTTCTAACCTCTTAGTATATTTCCTCCCAGCTAATTTTCCCGATTTTACACTACAGGCTCTATTTTCGGCTGGCGGTAAGGAGGCACAATGTCAAATGCACGTTAGTTTGCAATTTTGTCATGTAAAAACTGGTGCACTGGCATTTTCCAGCCCTAACGCCAGGTTTGGTCATTTACCTGTCTCACATCAGCTCACTTCCACTGTGGTGGGTTGGCTGGCAATATTTGAGGCGTGTCCTTAAAAACACTTGCAAAAGGGACAATTTCATGCAGTGCTAAATGGGAAGTTTTAAGACTCTCTTAACAGTGACACATCTGATAAATGGCATGGATTTTGAGAGCAGAAGCGCAGCCTATCCAGTAGTACCCATAGAAGAGAGATGTGCATTTTGTGATGGTGAATCTCCTATTTAGAAACAAATTATTGGTTTCCCCCCAAAAAACTATTGGTTTCTGCCCAATACCCGATACTATTTTGAAATATTGCTGTTGGTTTAAAAAGCGGATTGATTGTTTTTAGTTTAATTTGATTAATAACAACTTTTTACAAATATTACCCGTCCATGGGTTTATGGTGATAACATAGGCTACATGGCTGGAATGCAATGCAATTTCATCTGCTATTTCTGGAGAAGTGCAAATCTGATCTGTAAAATGGTTCCATGATGTTTATAAAACATGACATTTACGAGCAGTATAACGGTGAATGGATATTCCACCTTTCTCTTTACATTGGATCTTCTGTGAAAAGTTTGAATGTGCGTAAAACCCTCCATAGTCTAAGTTACGTTGTTATATGCCCACAGGGAGCAACTATGGTGCTGTAACTGTATTTAGACAGCCTATTTAAAACAAGATATTGTTTAGTTTTGATTAGAATTTGATAATTAGGCTATACGCTGTCTTTTAGGCCTTATCAATAGCCTTGTGAATTTAATCTTGCTTATTTACTACGTTTGGCATGTCCATGTCCAGACTGCAATTTACAGTAGGCCTAGCCCCTATATCTGTGTGAATACTATAGCATATGTTTAACAATGTATTTCCATATTGAAGAAATGCAACTAGAACAAGGAGAACTGCAAACATGTTCAACATATTTAGAAAATGTGGGGCAGGCTACTTAACAAACTAGGCTATAACGGACTAACATTCCAATTGGAGTTGATGACAATGCAATACATAAAAGGCCGTAAATACACAACTTAAAGCAACCACATATTTAGCCATGAAGCATGTTCTGATTGGCCAGTGAGGGGCCAAACCTTGACACACCCTTAACTGGTTTTCAGCAAAACCCACGGCCAGCAAATGTGCCTATAATTTTGGTGGTGAAAATAGCTAAAATATTTCTGACACACCCACGAACCTATAGTGCCACAGCCAGCACTTAGATTTACCATTGCGTTAGGTTTGGTAAAATAGAGCCCTCAGTATGCATTGCATTACCCAAACTAAATGTTATCTGTCTATTGACCTCATTTCTGATTCCATAGTGTAGCAAAATCCAGGTTGTATCACAACCGGCCGTGATTGGGAGTCCCGTAGGCCGAGCATAATTGGCCCAGCGTCGTCCGAGTTTGGCCGGTGTAGGCAATCATTGTAAATAAGAATTTGTTCTTAACTGACTTGCCTAGTTAAATAAAATAAAAAACTACATGGCTGAGAATGATACATATCTTAAAATCTATAGCAAGCTAGATAAACACAGCCTTGATAGTGAAGGTAAATGTACATGAATAAACTTGTCTCAAACATTTTGATTACATACTCGACTTCATACTTGACACTGGTTTTACATAATCAAGGTATAAAAAGTACAGACTAGTTCCCCTACCTGTAAGGTACATGCTTGGCTCCATTGGCTAAAGCCATGATAACGTTTCCCAGCGCGGTGAGAGACAGACACAGGCCTCCCCCTCCGTCTCTGCTCTTACTTAGCACCTTCTCACAGCTCCCCAGGTCTATAAGGTGCAGCCTGCTCCGTCCACCCGACACTGTAGATGACACAGGAAGAAGAGCCAGGTGAGGTTATATCCCAGCACAGACACATTCAGACACTCCCTCTGAAGGAAGACCGGGTTCCCACGTGCTGCTGCTGCTGCGCCATTTAGGCAGGAGTGGCACAGCCCAAACCAGACCAGACATGGCAGTCTGATTTATTCACAAGTAAGCCTTTCGGTCTGAAGTGATTCAAATCTGGGCTGAGATTGTCTCAGTTTAACAGACAGGTAATAACGTCCAGAAATAAAAGGATCTTGTTGTCACAAAACCAAGGGGGAGAGTCACTGTATTTGGAACATAAATTGTCATTTTAGATGATGACTAGTTTGGGGTGCTGTGCTATAAAATAAAAAAGTATACAGTAATTCAGTGTAGACGGAAAATGAGCAGAATTTCTCCAAATGTTATTCAGCAGCGAGGCAGCACATTGTAATGTAATGTAGGTCACTGATATGTTATTTCACATGATTGGGAGAAAATTACAGAGTTTCAGACTAGGCGGTGAACCATTAAACTCTTGTCAGCAATACTTAGAAATGGAGTGCTTCAAATAAAGGTACAATTAAATATAAAAAATCTGTGCGCACTCTCTCCCTCCGCTTAGCACAACACATGGATGCAAGCAAGTCACTTTTTTTTATAGAGGCTAGTGTGCACCCATCCATCAACATTACAAATGAGAGGCTTGAGGTTTTTTATCCATTCAGATTTATTCAGATTTTATCCACCATCGAGCCCAGTGTGGTGCAGTCTCCTATGGATATGATGGTTACCTCTGGGAACACAGACACTTGAAGAACTATCATCAGCACCAGAACTGATGAGTGGAATTACATCTGCTACTTAACACTATCATTAAGGCATAATAAAGTCCTCATCATTAAACTACTGTAGGTCATTACCTTTACTCCATTAAGTCCATAATCATCCAGTGAAATATTTTTTCTGTCCATGTGCAGCAATATGGTTCAGTGCATTTATCTCTTGTGGAAGAATCGAAAAGGTCAGAGCACTTGTTGAATCGAGTGAAATGATTAATAGAATAGCAGAATGATGAATGAAAATCTGACACTATCACCGTCAAAGACACTAGGACACAGAGTGACACTAGAGTTCAGAGAGTGCCTCACTTCATGTAGTACTGATAGATGTAGTGTAGTAGTAATCGTGTTATAAGTGTAGTAGTAATAGTGTTGTAGTAGTAGTAGTAGTAGTAGTTGTACTCACTGCCTCCCTTGCCGCTCTTCTCCATGCGGTACTGGTAGATGTGCAGCGTGAACAGCATGTGAGAGTTGCGTCTCTCCTCTTCATCTGCGTCTGGCCTGCTGGTGCTGCGTGCTGCGATGGCTGCATCCAGGAAGAAGGCTGCCTTCTCCGCCGTGGGGGCGCGGAGCTCGCTCTGGTTCTGGAGCTGGGGGGGGAGGAGGGAAGAGAGGGTAAGGGGGGGTAAAAAAGATAAGGGGTAGAGAGAAGGAAAGAGCATGGAGTTGGAGAGTGAGGGAAAAGAGTGAGAAGGGAACAGAGAAAGCAGAGAGAAAAAGGAGAGAGCGAGAGAGGGGAGACAGTTAATTGGACCCAAGCACACATTTCTTGCCCATTAGATTGGGTCTCCGGGGCAATTATAGGGAAACAGATATGCACACAGAGGGAGGAGGATTAGGAGAGGTAATGGAGGAGCAGGGGCACTTTCCTCCACACGGATGTGGTGGTGGATGGGTGTGGAGAGAGGGGAGAGGGGGGCATCTAGTAGGGAGGCACATCACGTGGTTACTAAGAGGAGGAGGAGCCGTGAGGAGCTTCACAGGACTCCAGGCAGCCTTTGAAGTCACAGTCCACACAGAACCCCAAAAAACAACATCAGACGACAACACCTGTCAGTGCCTTCAATCCCCCATCCCCCCAACTAGTCCCATTGTGCTGCAGAGGACCAGAGCTAACACAGAGGTAATAGATGCTGATGGATGCTGACAGGGGAGTCAATAAAAAGGTATGGAAAAGACGTCGATATTGTGGATGGCTTTGGTGAAAATATAGAGCAGGGATTATTGAGATGGGTAAGGCAGGGCAATATGGGCTCAGCGTACACAGAGGAAAGACCTGGGAGATGAAAGAACTGACAATACAAAGGCCTAAATCTTTGGGGCAGACAGAGGTAGATGGCAGTGAGAATCAGATCAATACACAGACACTAATATATACCAGACAGAGAGCGAGACGGAGAGTGTGAGAAATGGAGAGGGAGAACAAAGAAAGGCAAGAAAACAGGCACGTGTCTAGATGCCTTTTTTCCCTCACTTGAGTGCCACAGATGGGGTCCTCACGCAGGTAGACCCCTGGGGACTGTCCATCCTGCAGGCTTCCTATGGACACCTCAGACAGGAGGTCCTTCAGAGCCTCGCCCTTCCCACAGATCTCCACGGCAGACACGCGGACAGAGAAGCGCGTGCCCGTCTTCTCCTTGCGCTCGTTGATGAGCTTGAAGAGCCAGGAGATGGCGCAGGGCACAACGCCCAGGCTCTGGGTGGAGCCGTCTTTGCCAATCATGGTGAACGTCTTGCCTGGAGACGGAGGAGAGGGTGAGAGGAAAGGAGACATTAATATACAAGTAATACAGCCTGCTGCTCATGCCTCTCCTAAAACTGAGAAGACTTGGAATATGCTGTCTGGATTGGGTACAGTTGATTGGGAATCTACTGTGTCTATAAGAACTTGTGAAGGGGGTGATTCAAGGAGCAATCACTGTAGGATGAGCACAGTGGAGAACAAAAGGGACAATGAAGCTTGTTCTGAGAAATGACAGCCCCTCAGACTGGGTGAAGAATCCAGGTCAATGACAGTGGGTAAAATGAAAGACACCCCTCACCACCATCTCTCACTTGCCCTTGCTCATCCAAACTCTATTGTCTTCTCCTCAGCTCACTCCCGTGCACCACTAAATCATTTGTGAATGTGAACATCAAACCAGGCTGTCAAAAATAGTGTTTTTCTTTGCCAGATGAGGGGAGTAGAGGGGCTTACTTACCAAGCTTGACGTGGCCGAAGCAGAAGATGCAGCCGTCCGCACCATTCACCACGGACTGGATGACCTCAGACACCGTCCCTGAGCACACCTCCGCCTGACGGAGACAGAGAGGGAGAAACAGAGAGAGTGTGAGAGAGAGAGCGATTGGGGGATTAGAGGGCAGAACATAGTTGCCTGGCTGTTACTCAATCACCGTCAAGTAAACATGTCCTCAGTGTCTGGCCCTTCCACTTTGATCTTCATTTGGCCATGGTTCTACTAGACTGTAAGGTCTGGACTGGGAGAGGAGAGGTTAGATATAACTGGACTATGAAAGGAGAGCTTAGATATAAGTGGACTGAATTCAATTCATTCCCCAGACTTAAAAGCCCCAGCTGTTGAGGCCCATACTGGGAAGAATGGTCCCGACCCAAGAAAGGCATTTTTTCACTAAGTCCCTGGACTGCACCCAGCCAGTATACACAGTCTGCAACTGCTTGGTCCTTACTTGAGAGGCATCCTGGGTAAACACTGCGTCGAAAGCGAAGATCTTTGGGATGGCCACGGTGGCTCTCCTGTGCCCTGAGTTGGCGTGGTCGTTGACTGAGGGGTCGTAAAGGGTCAGCTGCTTCTTCCTGGGGTCCACCTTCAGGAAGGACATGGACTCGGACGAATCAGGAGCCTCCAAGGAGGGGCAGATACGCATCATCACTTTTACCTGCAACACAAGGAGAGGAGAGGGAAAGAGAGAGAACATATATGTAAGTAAATATGGCAAATGTTAGCACACACATTAAAAACAGATATAACAGGCAGATAACATGGTACATACAGTACACACAGCAACAGGAGACATGGGAGGAATTTGTAATGGAGAGAGAACGGAGTCAACACAAAGCCTGTCAGTGTACGGTTGAGATTGTAAATCATAACAGTAATGACTGACTCTGAGCCGACCACCATGCTGAGGGATTATCCAACTAGCAGGCTGCTCTCTGGACCAAGAGCAACTCTGTAGCATTGGAACATATGGCCTCTCTCTCTCTCGGATCTGTTTGTATTGAGTCTAAACTTAGAGTCCATAGATTCTGTGTCTCTTCAGTTGTCACGATACACCATGATCCTAACAGGATGGTATGTCACTGGTCGTGTTTAAGGTGTTGATTTAGCACACCTCTACTGTGACATCTCTCATCTAGTCTAATGTTGGAACTATGTTATGGCCATGACAAGTGGAGCTATTCTGCCAGCTGTGTCTGTTGGCACTTCCTGAACTGGAGAGAGCAGGTTTCATCTGCATGCACACCACGTTATAGGTGAAGCTGTGTGTGTGTGTGGTGTATGCGCGTGTTTTAATCTATGTCAGTCTCCCTGACAAACCCCCTCAAACAAATCCACACTTTTGATTCTGTGACAACTGCAATACCATTTATAAAGAACATGTAGGAGCGGATGATTCCTTTGATAAGAGAAACATCCTCACTCACTCTGTCAACATTTTATTGTGAAAATTCAACCTTGACTATCTTGTAGTATGACAGACAGGAGACATAAACATCTCTGTTGTCAGGCAGAGGAATGGATAAGGGTGCTTCTCCTCGCTCTGAAAAATCCCTGAAAGCTCAGTGTGTTTAGGGTTTACCATAATGGTAGTCAATCCACTGAACCAGTGTATCGGCACGCTCCCCCACTCCTTCATGGTTACAAACAGCTTGAGATTTAACAACCATACATTGATAAGGAGTTCAATCTGGGACAATAAAAACAACTAAAACCTCCATCGCAAAAAAACAAAATGACTATGATGCCTGTGAGAGTCCCTGTGGTATGAGCAGCGGATTATAATTCTAACTGTTTCCCCACCTCCCCTTTCTGCAAAGGCAGCAAAACCTACACCTCAGACTGGTCCTTTCATCCTCTGTGTGTCTCTCCTATGTCATTCGCAGCACGCCCACACAAAAGGCCTATTGTTCCCATGGCTTGTTTATAAATATTGCCACAGATCCTGGCTCCGGCACTAAGGAACAATGTGTGGTGGCGATCCCATTCTGCCACAGAGGGAATTCCTCTCCAGTGTTCCGGCAGCCAAGTGCAAACTCTCTTTGTGCTCCGTGGGGGGCTGTTATCATGATTGACGTGTACATATGTTGAGCAAATTACATTTGCTATGACATTTAAACTGGGCTTCCATATATGACTGCTGAGCCAACCGGGTGAGGGAGCGATAGCTAACGTCTAGAGCTGCTATATTTACATTGGCAGAGATGTGATACCAGGGCTGGCGAGGATCGGCTGGAGCCGCTGCATTTTAACACCTCGGGCCTCTCTGCTAATGGCCCTGTTCCCCTATCTCTAGATCCCACCAAGAAATCCATTAGCTGGGATTTTCCCCCAGCCACCCCTCTACGTGTCCAAACCCTCCACAAAACACATTGAATGGCTGTAGTCTGGGTCAGCATTGACATCAACTCTTCATGGATGGATATGCGTGTCTTGAATAAATGCATAAGAAAACATCACAGCACCCATTCCCCTCATTGTTTCAGTCATTTCTTCAGAAATGCATACTGTAGGTTAGGTGTAAAAGAGCTGGGATGAATTGTCTACCGCAGACAAAAGAATGTTGGCAACTCAAATCGTGTTGGCTGCGGTTCCTCAAACAAGCATTGTTTCACAGCAGTGAACTCTTGGTTGTCTGAACCAGGTGACTGCAAACCTCAGTAATGTCTGAGACACAATGACAGGTTGAGTTTCCCATAACAGTGTGCTTAATGAAGAGGAAACCTGGGGTTATAGACTCAGAACAATGCTGTAAACAAGCTGATTTCCCTTTTCAAAACAACCCCGTGGATGCCACAGATGTCTAGCTCAGTAAATCAGGTGTAGGGAGAGGAAGCTTAATAACGCCTGTCTTTTATGAAGTGAGAATTACAATATGGGACAAAATCTCAATGGTGTTGAAATTTGGCAGAGTAAGCAGCGACTTCCCAACCAGGTGGGATCTAATCTTGTTAGGGGACTTCTACTCTATAAATACAGAATCTCAGCCCAGCAAACAATACCCAATAAACCCTAGAGGAAAGGTGTGTTTATATAGCACTAACGCTAATGACAGACCAATCATCGACATCCTGCTCGATTTCATCATCAGGTTTATGGAACGCAGCTAGCAGAAATCCACTGTAATAATGTTTGCAAACTTTTAGCCTTTAAAGTGAATTTGATTGGATTTTTGTATTTTCTTTCCCTCACAAACTGTAGTCCATTCAGAGGGAGGAATGTGGCCCTAACAAACTGAGTGAATTCATGACATTCCAGCAGGCTTATCTGCCCGCATCGGTATGGACTGGAGCAGACGACTGGCTGCCTATAGACTAATGTGTCACCACTGTGCATTCTCCCATTTAAAATGTCAGTCACTCATACATACTGTATATGCGTGTATGTGTGTGGGTGGGTGTGTGTGTATGTACAAACGTGTATGTGTGTGTGTGTGTCTGTGTGTGTGCCTGTCGCTCCTTACCTTTCCCATCCCGGGGTTCTCCTTGACCTTTGAGACGGCGTGAAGCAGACATGGTGGGGCGGGGGGCGGGGAGAGCTGCAGGGTGCCACTGAAGTTGGTGGGGTAGATGGAGGGCTTCTGGGCTCCGGAATGCAGCAGAGAGGGAGACTGGTGCTTCTTCCGCTTGGACGAGAGGTTCAGCTTCTGAGCTGCCCTGGGAGGAGCAAACACAAGAGTTTAGCCTAACTTCAAAAACATACAATTTAGCCAGCCATCTGTAATATGCTGGGCAGGAAGGAAGATAGACGTCATAGGAGCCACCAGGCATCTCTATCTTCCATAGTCGACAGGAGAAGCGTGCTCCCAACCCTCCTCCACTCCCAATGCTACCTCCCTTTCAACTCCCCACTTCCTACCTGGGGCCAAGGCTTTATAAAACGCTTCAGTTCTTCACTTCAAAACAGCAACATAGAATTCTCAAACGCTTTCATTTCAGCACTCCAATTGCTCATGCACTGCTAAAGACACAATGAAGCCCAATTATGCAGCAAGGGTTTGCAGGTGTCTACATAAGAAAAGCAGCCATGACACCTGTGTTTTCAGTGGGCCAGCAGACGCTTGTCATGGTGCTAATGTACACTAAATGAATACATGTATCTTCGTCAAACACGACACACCTGTCATGAACATAACAGGTAAGGATGGCTGTGTCGCCGTTGTGCCGTACAGGTAAGGCTGTTGCAGTGATTCTGTTGAGTCACGGTAATCTCCTTTTATGCACTCTGGACATGCGTTTGTAGTACCCAACTTGCTAACGACCTGCCGGTAATGGTCTGGTATTCAGTACTCTAATGTCCCTCTAACCACTCTGACATCAATGCAAATGCAATCTAAAATCACATCAAACACTTATCAAAACAGTACTATGCTTTTAAAACTCACCATTAGGCAACATTTTGTTACCTCACTGTGATGATCAGTCTGAAGAAAGAAGTTCATTATCAGGTTGCTTCAAAGCCAAACACAACCAAACTGTGCTTTTTAAGGTGATTATTAACTCAAAGCATTTAAGATGTTGCATGTAGAACACCCAGAAGCATATTAGAGCTTATGCATATATGAGTCCGAAAACACCCCCACCTGAATTAAAATAATGATTGTGTAATAGCCTACAGCATATTATGCACGGCAGAAAAACATACATAAAAATGTCTAAGGTGTCTTTGGAACATAATTGGACTAGCCTATACTCCAAAATTAAACTAATTCTAGTAATCACCTTTGAGTGTGGACTGTATTATTATGCACATTGGATGGACTGGTTACCTTATGCTGCGCTCCAAACGTTCTATCCATGAGTCTGGGAGAGAACGTATAAGCCTAGGCCATGCTGTTGGTTCATTGATGTGCAGGGTGGTTTACAGAGTTAGCCTTCAGTTACAGCGAATTTTATATTTGATTTTGAATAGCCTAGTAATAGGACATTTGTTATATTTTCATAATTAATTGGCTGATATTACCTTTAGCTACAGAATATCTCACCACCGTGTGTTTCCTTGGCACACAGAGTTTGGGCGGAATATCACCTGTCGCTCAGCGAGAGACTGCATGCTCCTCAAACAGTGGTTGATGTGTGAAGTGAAATAAGTCTTCTTATGAGCCCAGACATGTCTATATCCTGTGTGGTTGATGTGTGAAGTGAAATAAGTCTTCTTATGAGCCCAGACATGTCTATATCCTGTGTGGTTGATGTGTGAAGTGAAATAAGTCTTCTTATGAGCCCAGACATGTCTATATCCTGTGTGGTTGATGTGTGAAGTGAAATAAGTCTTCTTATGAGCCCAGACATGTCTATATCCTGTGTGGTTGATGTGTGAAGTGAAATAAGTCTTCTTATAAGCCCAGACATGTCTATATCCTGTGTGGTTGATGTGTGAAGTGAAATAAGTCTTCTTATGAGCCCAGACATGTCTATATCCTGTGTGGTTGCCACTCAAAAGACGACGATCCCAGCTGCTACTATATTTATTTCTCAGCAGCTCCGCTATAAAACCGGATTAGCTTCCTGGCATGATTTAAGAACGAACTGAGGGAAAGCAGCCTCCATTCGCTATTTGAGGGCATATATACGGATGACATGTCATTTTTCCCCTGCCCCTGTTGCTGCCTGTTTGATAATGGGCCATTCTACACTGAACAAATATATAAATGCAACATGCAACAATTTATAGATTTTACTTGGTTACAGTTCATATAAGGAAATCAGTCAATTGAAATAAATGAATTAGACCCAAATCTATGGATTTCACATGACTGGGAATACAAATATGCATCTGTTGGTCAAAAGACATCTTTTTTTTAGAGTAGGTATCTGGTGTTACCACCATTTGTCTCATGCAGCGCGACATATCTCCTTTGCATAGAGTTGATCAGGCTGTTGATTGTGGTCTGTGGAATGTTGGCCCACTCCTATTCAATGGCTGTGCGAAGTTGCTGGATATCAAATCAAAAATCAAATCAAACTTTATTTGTCACATGCGACGAATACAACAAGTGTAGACATTACCGTGAAATGCTTACTTACAAGCCCGTAACCAACAGTGCAGTTCAGGAAGAGTTAAGAAAATATTTACCAAATAAACTAAAGTAAAAAATAATAAAAAGTAACACAATAACATAATCAAAACGAGGCTATATACAGGGGGTACCTGTACTGAGTCAGTGTGCCAGGGTACAGGTTAGAGGTCATTTGTAGAGGTAGCAGTGTACAAAACAAATGGTGGGGTCAATGTAATAGTCCGGTGGCCATTTGAGAATTTTTCAGCAGCAGTCTTATGGCTTGGGGATAGAAGCTGTTAAGGAGCCTTTTGGTCCTAGACTTGGCGCTCCGGTACCGTTTGCCGTGCGGTAGCAGAGAAAACTGGAGCACGCTGTCATACATGTCTGGTGAGTATGCAGGCCATGGAAGAACTGGGACATTTCAGCTTCCAGGAATTGTGTACAGATGCTTGTGACATGGGGCCGTGCATTATCATGCTGAAACATGAGGTGATGGCGGCGGATGAATGGCACGACAATGGACCTCAGGATCTCATCACGGTATTTCTATGCATTCAAATTGCCATAGATAAAATGCAATTTTGTTCGTTGTCCGTAGCTTATGCCTGCCCATACCATAAACCCACCGCCACCATTGGCCACACTGTTCACAACGTTGACATCAGCAAACCGCTCACCCACACAATGCCATATACACTGTCTGCCATCTGCCCGGTAAAGTTGAAACCAAGATTCATCAGTGAAGAGCAAACTTCTCCAGCGTGCCAGTTGCATTCAAAGGTGAGCATTCGCCTACTGAAGTCGGTTACGACGCTGAACTGCAGTCAGGTCAAGACCCTGGTACAGAAGAAGATGGCTGACGTTTTACATTCTCCCAACCAATTGTGCTCTAACCTGTACCCCCGCACACTGACTCTGTACCGGTGCCCCCTGTATACAGCCTCGTTATTGTTATTCTTATTGTGTTACTTTTATTAATACTTTTTATTTTAGTCTACTTCGTAAATATTTTCTTAACTCTTCTTGAACTGCACTGATGGGCTTGTAAGTAAGCATTTCACGGTAATGTCTACACTTGTTGTATTTGGCGCATGTGACAAATAAAGTTTGATTTGATTTGGTGAGGATGACGAGCACGCATATGACCGTCCCTGAGACGGTTTCTGACAGTTTGTGCAGAAATTCTTACACTGTGCAAACCTACAGTTTCATCAACTGTCCGAGTGTCTGGTCTCAGACAATCCTGCAGGTGAAGAAGCCAGATGTGGAGGTCCTGGGCTGGTGTGGTTAAACGTGGTCTGCTGTTGTGAGGCCGGTTGGGTGTACTGCCAAATTCTCTAAAACGACGTTGGAGGCAGCTTATATTAGATAAATGAACATTCAATTCTCTGGCAACAGGACATTCCTGCAGTCAGCATGCCAATTGTACACTCCCTCAAATCTTGAGACATCTGTGGCATTGTGCGGTGAGACAAAACTGCACATTTTAGACATGTTCCCAGCACAAGGTGTCCCTGTGTAATGATCATGCGGTTTAATCAGCTTCTTGATATGCCACACCTGTCAGGTGGATGGATTATCTTGGCAAAGGAGAAATGCTCACTAACAGGGATGTAAACAAATTTGTGAACAAAATGCGAGAAATAAGGTTTTTATGGGATATTTTATTACAGCTCATGAAAAATGGGACCAACACATTTGACATATTATGCAGCCTGAGGCATGGAATAGAGCTAAAGCTTTTTGGGGACTTTTTTTGAATAGTCAATAGGCTACAGTCACACCATGCAGCCCATATGTGTTTTGATTTCTAAGACATTCTACGGTTTGTATTATTCACAACAATATTTGCCAAATAACTCAATCTAGTGTATTATTACTTTTACGCTCAACATAGCCACTTCATATGCACACTCGCTCAGGAATGGGAAAAATATCCTTTCTATTTTATTCAGTTCAATTATATTATTTTTAGTATAGAATCATATAATATAAAATAATGGCACGTGACTTATAAACATATCTTGTCTGCTAAATGAACTAGCCTACAGCCTATTGCATGGCACATAGCCAGAAAACATACAATAGACTGATTCACATTCTGTTCTTCTGAAATACATTTTCTTCATATCATGTTTCTTTAGATCTGCCTAAAATAAATGATGGATTTATTGTGATGGTGTATATTAAATGGATTTATTTGACTTTTTAAAATGTAAATGTTCCAAAGGTGAGCATCAGTGGCTTGTATGCGTGGAGGCCTGGAGATGCTAAACATGTTTATGTTAATTAACGCTCATTTACCGTGAGACCGGCAGATATTTGCATGACAATAACCAGCTGACAAAATTTCATGACCGCCACAGCCCTACATACAGGCAATGGGAAAGTGATTGTGACAAGAAATGTTGTGCTATTTCATATGTTACTCTGGTATGAAGGTGAAGCTTGTTGGGAGCTCCTGATCATGTCCCATGGAATCAATGACTGATCCCAGAATCTCCCATTCACCGAGTCCCGTGATGGACAGATTTGGTGAGGAGAGTGAGAGAAATAGATCTCTCCTGGTACTGTGGACTAGTTAGACCCTGCGTCTCATTAAGTGGTTGTCTTTAAGCAGTTCCGCTGTTCTGGCGTTTAGCAGGGCTCTCAGGGTAAGATCCAGCTCTGTGATGAGACTAATTAAAATCCACTGTGATCCTTCTCGCTCTCTCGGAGGCGGAGAGTGAGCACTGGAGAAGAATAGATTGGCCAACTGAGTGAGACGCACGCATTCCTTTCAGTCTTAACTCTTTCAGTCTTAACTCTTTCAGTCTTAACTCTTTCAGTCTTAACTCTTTCAGTCTTAACTCTTGCTGCTCGCAAGACAGCGCCAATATCTGACTGCAACTCTACCAGCTCTGTAACTCTGTAAAAGTCAGCCACACTTATAACAGCCAGTGATATGGCACCACTGTGTATCAGTTACCACCAAACTTCATCTTAAAAGTCAAGGTCAGAGTAAAGGAATAGGCACAGGAAATTCAATGCATTGAATGCTTTTCAGTCACACAGTTAAGAATCAGAGAGATGCAAGAGACAAAGAAGCCGTTGTCAATAAGAGGGAGAGAGTGACAGAGAGAAATAAAGATGGTATGAGTGATGAAAAGAGGAGAAATGTGAAGAGGGAGGGTTACAGCTAGCGAGAGAGAGACAGTTCATGTGTGTCTCTCTCAGTGAGAGACTGTTGCCTGAGAGCCCAGCATCCTGAGCTCATTAGTCCTGTTCTGGGCTCCTCCGGACAGGGTGGGCGGCTGCCAAAATATACCCCTCTCTACCCCCTGGAGTGACAGCCACACCCCTCCCCACCTTGCCCCCTCCCCAGTACAGCACGCCCCATGCAGCGACAGCCCAAGAGCACAATCAGAGAACACACCGCTGGCTGATGGAATAATTATTGCATCCAAGAGGGCTACAGGAGGAGGCTCTCCCCAGGGACCAGCCTGTGTATGATAGCATGAGGAAGAAAATGAGATGGAATAGATGAATGCGAGATGGTAAAAAATAAAGAGAAACTCGGCACATACAGTGTGTGTGTGTGTGTGTCGTTTGGTGTGTGTGTGTGCTTGTGTACATATCAGTCTGCACATTTCAGTCTGCACATGTATGAAAGGGAGGCTGCATTACACATTCATTTTTAAACAGAAAGTCTCTCTCTCGCTCAGATTAGTCACATTGAGATGCTATTGTAAAGATGCAAGGAATCTGCCAACATGACAAAGACACACAGCAAAAAACGGTAAAATACAATTAACATTCGGATAGGATTCATAGGTTGCCTTTTTTGCTTTCCCCCCTGTCCCTCTGGGAGCCCATACGGCATTGCAGGGTATGCCTCTAACCTTGAGGGTTAAAGCCAGTCACACAATGAGAAGAAAAGGCACGTGTGTCTGCTTGAAAGGCGAGAGAGTCAGGTTTGTATTCTGCTGTTCCATCTGAGCCACTCAATGGGTGATAAGCAATAACAGTGAGCGCTTGCCTCTGTAACAACGCACACACACCCTAATGGGGAAATTAATTGCTTGTCACATGGCTTTCCCTCTTTTTTCTCTCTTTCTATTTCCCTCTCACCTTCAATGGAAAATGTGCAGGGAGGAGAGGCTCAGATTCCCTCACCCACTACAGCTTGCCCACCTGTTCAACACACATCTCCATACTAATGAAGGCATTTCAGTACACACACCTTGGGTCTGAATGCATGCTCAAACACATTAACTGCATTTCAGCGCAGCACAGAAAAGGGGAGAGAGATTCTGCAAGTTAGAGGATTATCAAGCAATACAGCACTGTATGTAGGAAGCAAACAACCAGCTTCAGTCTCTCTCAAATATTTTCTACAACATGCATGTCAAATTATGAAGGTTTACTTAAAATACTACATTGTATTTGGGCACTGTTGGACAATCTAATAAAAAGACAGTGGAAAAGACAGAGATAGAGAGTACTTACAGCTCTTTCCAATCCATTATCTAGTTAGTGGTCATAGTCAAAGAGCGCAAAAGTGTTCAAGCTCAACTTTAGGGTCCATGTCTCCATTTCCAAGGTTCTCCATTACTTTAGCATTAGAGACACAGAGAGAGAAGCAGAAAGAGGCGGGGCCGATCCCTTGCTGGGGCAAGGGGGGTCCTTTTTACTCTGATCACAATTATCGAGGGTTCCACTTGATTTCACAACGGTTTGTAGGGAGCAAAGGGGACGGGGTGGGCACCAACGTCATCCTAGCTGACTAGGAGAGGAGGGTGTGGATAGTAAAGAGGTCCCAGTGAGGGGGTCCAGACAGGTGTTCAGGTTGGAGCGAGAGGAGAAGGCAGAGAAGAAGAGATCAGAGGGGAGAAAAGCACCTCTCTGTACTCTGTACATATTCCAGTGAAACAAACACCTGTTCTGTGTCCGCGTCTGTGTTCTGTGTCCACGCCTCTCCAAAGTTCAATCTCAGTTCAGAGATCCAATACCTCCAATAGAAGCAGATTCTCCAGCACTTTGGCAAGATGCTCTTACTCCTATCGCTCTCTAATTCACTCTCTCCTTTTCTGTCCTCTTCTCTTTCAGCCTCTCCTTTTCTGTCCTCTTCTCTTTCAGCCTCTCCTTTTCTGTCCTCTTCTCTTTCAGCCTCTCCTTTTCTGTCCTCTTCTCTTTCAGCCTCTCCTTTTCTGTCCTCTTCTCTTTCAGCCTCTCCTTTTTCAGCCTCTCCTTTTCTGTCTTTTTCTTTCAGCCTCTCCTTTTTTACCTTCTCCTTTTTCTTCCCTTTCACTTCTCTCCTCTCTCTTCATCCAACATCCAATTGGTTTGTGTTTATTTCTTCCCTCTGTTACTCTCTCCCAATTAATCCATGCTGTTACATCTCTGCCATGTGGCTGTAGCAGGGAGTCCTGGTGGCTGTGTCCTTCCCTGTGCCCCGTGCCTCTGGTTGTGGGGATGAGGGGGCGGCAGCAGTCAGAGACATCCAGGAGGGGGAGAGAGAACCAGTGTGGAGCCTTGGCTAGGGGGGCTTCAGGGGAATGGGGAGAATTCCTGCTCCCGTTCCGGCTCTCAATCCTGCTCCTGCTGCCGGAGAAATGCTGGCAGCTGTCCTGCCGTGTCTCTCTCTCCTTTCCTCTCTCTCTCTCTCCTGCGCCCTCTCGCTCTCTCTTCTCAGCCCAGCCCCTTTTCCCTTTGACAGCCATACGAGGTGTCAGCACTCTACTGCTGGCTGCTCGCGGTGTGATCGGCAAGTGCTCTCGCTCTCTTTCTCTGTCTCCACACACTGACACGAGCGTGTGCGTACACACACACGCATGCACACACACGCGCACACTCACTATGCCACATGTTACAACCTGGCCGGGGTATCCTGGAATGATATTGACCTCCAGCCGTCAGTAAATGATGCCTGGCTATTCTTTAAAAGTGCCTTCCTCACCATCTTAAATAAGCATGCCCCACTCAAAAAATGTTGAACTAGGAATAGATATAGTCCTTGGTTCACTCCAGACCTGTCTGCCCTTGACCAGCACAAAAACATCCTGTGGCGTTCTGCATTAGCATCGAATAGCCCCCGTGATATGCAACTTTTCAGGGAAGTTAGGAACAAATATACACAGGCAGTTAGAAAATCTAAGGCTAGCTTTTTCAAATAGAAATTTGCATCGCAGTAGTACTAACTCAAGAAAGTTCTGGGACACTGTAAAGTCCATGGAGAATAAGAGCACCTCCTCCCAGCTGCCCACTGCTCTGAGGCTTAGAAACACTGTTATCACCAATAAATCCACTATAATTGAGAATTTCAATAAGCATTTCTCTACGGCTGGCCATGCTTTCCACCTGGCTGCCCCTACCCCGGTCAACTGCCCGGCACCCTCCACAGCTTACACCATTTCTCCTTCACCCAAATCCAGATAGCTGATGTTCTGAAAGAGCTGCAAAATCTGGACCCATACAAATCAGCCGGGCTAGACAATCTGGACCCTCTCTTTCTAAAATTATCTGCCGAAATTGTTGCAACCCCTATTACTAGCCTGTTCAACCTCTTTCGTATCGCCTGAGATTCCCAAAGATTGGAAAGCTGGCGCGGTCATCCCCCTCTTCAAAGGGGGTGACACTCTAGACCCAAACTGCTACAGACCTATATCTATCCTACCCTGTCTTTCTAAGGTCTTCGAAAGCCAAGTTAACAAAACAGATTACCAACCATTTCGAATCCCACCGTACCTTCTCTGCTATGCAATCTGGTTTCAGAGCCACGCTCAAGGTCCTAAACGACATCATAACCGCCATCGATAAGAGACATTACTGTGCAGCCGTATTCAACGACCTGGCCAAGGCTTTCGACTCTGTCAATCCCCACATTCTTATTGGCAGACTCGACAGCCTTGGTTTCTCAAATGATTGCCTCGCCTGGTTTACCAACTACTTCTCTGATAGAGTTCAGTGTGTCAAATCGGAGGGCCTGTTGTCCGGACCTCTGGCAGTCTCTATGGGTGTGCCACAGGGTTCAATTCTCGGGCCGGCTCTTTTCTCTGTATACATCAATGATGTTGCTCTTGTTGCTGGTAATTCTCTGATCCACCTCTATGCAGACGACACCATTCTGTATACTTCTGGCCCCTCTTTGGACACTGTGTTAACTAACCTCCAGACGAGCTTCAATGTCATACAACTCTCCTTCCATGGCCTCCAACTGCTCTTAAACGCAAGTAAAACTAAATGCATGCTATTCAATCGATCACTGCCCGCACCTGCTCGCCCGTCCAGCATCACTACTCTGGACGGCTCTGACTTAGAATACATTGACAACTACAAATACCTGGTTGTCTGGTTAGACTGTAAACTCTCCTTTCAGACTCACATTAAGCATCTCCAATCCAAAATGAAATCTAGAATCGGCTTCCTATATCGCAACAAAGCATCCTTCACTCATGCTGCCAAACATACCCTCGTAAAACTGACCATCCTACCGATCCTCGACTTCAGTGATGTCATCTATAAAATAGCCTCCAACACTCTACTCAACAAACTGGATGCAGTCTATCACAGTGCCATCCGTTTTGTCACCAAAGCCCCATACACTACCCACCATTGCGACCTATACGCTTTCGTTGGTTGGCCCTCGCTTCATACTCGTCGCCAAACCCACTGGCTACAGGTTATCTACAAATCTCTGCTAGGTAAAGCCCCGCCTTATCTCAGCTCACTGGTCACCATAGCAGCACCCACTCGTATCACGCGCTCCAGCAGGTACATCTCACTGGTCACCCCCAAAGCCAAATCCTCCTTTGGTCGTCTTTCCTTCCAGTTCTCTGCTACCAATGACTGGAACGAACTGCAAAAATCTCTGAAGCTGGAGACTCATATCTCCCTCACTAGCTTTAACCTGTTATGGATAGGGGGAAGTATTTTCACGTCCGGATAAAAAAACGTACCCGATTTAATCTGTTTTTTAGTCCTGCCCAGAAACTAGAATATGCATATAATTGTTTGATTTAGATAGAAAACACCCTAAAGTTTCTAAAACTGTTTGAATGGTGTCTGTGAGTATACAGAACTCATATGGCAGGCCAAAACCTGAGAAGATTCCAAACAGGAAGTGCCCTCTCTGACCATTTCTTGGCCTTCTTTAGCCTCTTTATTGAAAACAGAGTATCTCTGCTGTAACGTGACACTTCCTACGGCTCCCATAGGCTCTCAGAAGGCGCCAGAACGTTGAATGATGACTCTGCAGTCCATGGCTGAAAAACAGTAGCGCATTTGGATAGTGGTCGATCTGAGAACAATGAGGCGGGCGTGCGCATACACGTGAAGAGTCCATTTTACATTTTCAGTCTTTGAACAAAAACAACGACTCCCGGTCGGAATATTATCGCTATTTTACGAGAAAAATCGCATAAAAATAGATTTTAAACAGCGTTTGACATGCTTCGAAGTACGGTAATGGAATATTTTGAAATTTCTTGTCACGAAACGCGCCAGCGCGTCACCCTTCGTTACCCTTCGGATAGTGTCTTGAACGCACGAACAAAACGCCGCTATTTGGATATAACTATGGATTATTTGGAAACAAACCAACATTTGTTGTTGAAGTAGAAGTCCTGGGAGTGCATTCTGACGAAGAACAGCAAAGGTAATCCAATTTTTCTTATAGTAAATCTGAGTTTGGTGAGTACCAAACTTGGTGGGTGTCAAAATAGCTAGCCTGTGATGGCCGGGCTATCTACTCAGAATATTGCAAAATGTGCTTTCACCGAAAAGCTATTTTAAAATCGGACACCGCGATTGCATAAAGGAGTTCTGTATCTATAATTCTTAAAATAAATGTTATGTTTTTTTGTGAACGTTTATCGTGAGTAATTTAGTAAATTCACCGGAAGTGTTCGGTGGGTATGCTAGTTCTGAACGTCACATGCTGTCACGTCCTGACCAGCAGATGGAGCTAGTGTTTTAGTTTTGGGGTCAGGACGTGGCAGGTGTGTGTTTGTATATGTTGGGTGGATGATTGGGACTTCCAATTGAAGGCAGGTGTGTATAGTTGCCTTTGATTGGAAGTCCTATATAGGTGTGTGTGTTTGTCTTTGGGGTTGTGGGGAATTGTTGTGAGCACTGCTGAGTTTGTTTGAGCCTGCCACACTGTTGTGAGAATTGTTTGTTGTTTTGTTTTTTTCTCAAGTGGATACTTTACATGTTTTTATCAGTAATAAACATGAGTGTCCACAATTCCGCTGCGCCTTGGTCCTCCTTCGACAACATTCGTGACAGAATTCCCCACCAACACAGGACCAAGCAGCGGAAGAAGGCTGGCAAGGACTGGGAGACTGAGAGGCACCCCCAAGGATTTTTTAGGGGGGGGCACAAGGGCTGTGTGACGGGGCAGGAGCTGCCCGCCAGTCAACAGTCGCCAGAGCTGCCCGCCAGTCAACAGTTGTCAGAGCTGCCCGCCAGTCAACAGTCGTCAGAGCTGCCCGCCAGTCAACAGTCGTCAGAGCTGCCCGTCAGTCAACAGTCGTCAGAGCTGCCCGCCAGTCAACAGTCGTCAGAGCTGCCCGCCAGTCAACCATCACCAGAGCTGCCCGCCAGTCAACAGTCGTCAGAGCTGCCCGCCAGTCAACAGTCGTCAGAGCTGCCCGCCAGTCAACAGTCGTCAGAGCTGCCCGCCAGTCAACAGTCGCCAGAGAGGTCAGACTGCGCTGAACTGCCGGAGTGGCCAGACTGCGCTGAACTGCCGGAGTGGCCAGACTGCGCTGAACTGCCGGAGTGGCCAGACTGCGCTGAACTGCCGGAGTGGCCAGACTGCGCTGAACTGCCGGAGTGGCCAGACTGCGCTGAACTGCCGGAGTGGCCAGACTGCGCTGAACTGCCGGAGTGGCCAGACTGCCCTGAACTGCCGGAGTGGCCAGACTGCGCTGAACTGCCGGAGTGGCCAGACTGCCCTGAACTGCCGGAGTGGCCAGACTGCCCTAAACTGCCGGAGTGGCCAGACTGCCCTGAACTGCCGGAGTGGCCAGACCGCCCTGAACTGCCGGAGTGGCCAGACTGCGCTGAACTGCCGGAGTGGCCAGACTGCCCTGAACTGCCGGAGTGGCCAGACAGCCCTGAACTGCCGGAGTGGCCAGACTGCCCAGACTGTCCCGAGTGGCCAGACTGCCCAGACTGTCCCGAGTGGCCAGACTGCCCAGACTGTCCCGAGTTGCCAGACTGCCCAGACTGTCCCGAGTTGCCAGACTGACCAGAATGTCCCGAGTTGCCAGACTGCCCAGACTGTCCCGAGTTGCCAGACTGTCCCGAGTTGCCAGACTGGCCAGACTGTCCCGAGTTGCCAGACTGCCCAGACTGTCCCGAGTTGCCAGACTGCCCAGACTGTCCCGAGTTGCCAGACTGCCCAGACTGTCCCGAGTTGCCAGACTGCCCAGACTGTCCCGAGTTGCCAGACTGTCCCGAGTTGCCAGACTGTCCCGAGTTGCCAGACTGCCCAGACTGTCCCGAGTTGCCAGACTGCCCAGACTGTCCCGAGTTGCCAGACTGCCCAGACTGCCCCGAGTTGCCAGACTGCCCCGACTGCCCCGAACTGCCAGAGTGGCCCGACTGCCTGGAACGGCCAGAACCGGAGCCACCTCCAGGATAGGTGGGTTGGGGAGGGAGGGTGTAGCACAGTGCCGTCGGTGACGGCAGCCACCCTCCCTTCCCTCCCTTATGGTTTAGGGGTTATTGTTTGTTGGGTTTTGTTGGGGTATTGGGGATTTTCTTGTGTTTTTCTTGTGTTTTTCTTTTTAGGTGCATTCCGGGGACTGCACCTTGAGGGGGGGGTACTGTCACGTCCTGACCAGCAGATGGAGCTAGTGTTTTAGTTTTGGGGTCAGGACGTGGCAGGTTTGTGTTTGTATATGTTGGGTGGATGATTGGGACTTCCAATTGAAGGCAGGTGTGTATAGTTGCCTTTGATTGGAAGTCCTATATAGGTGTGTGTGTTTGTCTTTGGGGTTGTGGGGAATTGTTGTGAGCACTGCTGAGTTTGTTTGAGCCTGCCACACTGTTGCGAGTATTGTTTGTTGTTTTGTTTTTTTCTCAAGTGGATACTTTACATGTTTTTATCAGTAATAAACATGAGTGTCCACAATCCCGCTGCGCCTTGGTCCTCCTTCGACAACATTCGTGACACATGCTAATGTAAAAAGCTGGTTTTTGATATAAATATGAACTTGATTGAAAAAAACATGCATGTATTGTATAACATAATGTCCTAGGAGTGTCATCTGATGAAGATCATCAAAGGTTAGTGCTGCATTTAGCTGTGGTTTTGGTTTTTGTGACATTATATGCTAGCTTGAAAAATGGGTGTCTGATTATTTCTGGCTGGGTACTCTGCTGACATAATCTAATGTTTTGCTTTCGTTGTAAAGCCTTTTTGAAATCGGACAGTGTGGTTAGATAAAGGAGAGTGTTGTCTTTAAAATGGTGTAAAATAGTCATATGTTTGAAAAATTGAAGTTTTCGGATTTTCGAGGAGTTTGTATTTCGCGCCACGCCCTATCATTGGATATTGGAGCAGGTGTTCCGCTAGCGGAACGTCTAGATGTAAGAGTTAAGCACCAGCTGTCAGAGCAGCTCACAGATCACTGCACCTGTACATAGCCCATCTGTAAACAGCCCATCTATCTACCTACCTCATCCCCATACTGTATTTATTTATCTTGCTCCTTTGCACCCCAGTATCTCTACTTGCACATTCATCTTCTGCACATGTACCATTCCAGTGTTTAATTGCTATATTGTAATTACTTCACCACCATGGCCTATTTATTGCCTTAACTTACCTCATTTGCACTCACTGTATATAGACTTTTTGTTTTCTTTTGTTGTACTGTATTATTGACTATGTTTTGTTTATTCCACGTGTAATTCTGTGTTGTTGTATGTGTCGAACTGCTTTGCTTTATCTTGGCCAGGTCGCAGTTGTAAATGAGAACTTGTTCTCAACTAGCCTACCTGGTTAAATAAAGGTGAAATAAAAATAAATAAATAAAAACATGAATACTTCATGCATAAAGGAACGCTCTCTACTTTTGCCTATCCAAGACTTCAAACAGATTTGGTTAGTATGCCTACAGCATATGCATGTGTGTGCCTGTCTGTCTGTCTGTGTGTTTTGTTAGGGTTAGGATTACAATTACGGTTAGGCTTAAAATTAAAGTTGGGGTTAGGGGTTAGGGTTAGGTTTAGGTGTTAGGGTTAGGTATAATTTTAGGGTTAGGGTTTTGGGGTTAAGGTTAGGCTTAGGGTTATGTTTAGGGTTATGGTTAGGTTAAGGTTAGATTTAGGGTTAGGGAAAATAGGATTTTGGATGGGAATCAATTATTTGGTCCCCACAAGGATAGCAATACAAAACTGTGTGTGTGTGTGTGTGTGTGTGTGTGTGTGTGTGTGTGTGTGTGTGTGTGTGTGTGTGGCTCTTTGTCTTTAGCTGAGAATGTAATTAGTTAGATGAATGAGATAATGTCATTAATTATAAGGAGTGACACATAGATAAGAAGCGAGATACTTAAGTGTGTGAAGACGGATAGACCACTGAATCAGATGCTGGCTGAGCGATGCTTTGACTCAATGGGAAGAGGGAGGGGAGGAGGACAGACAATGAACAGATGACAGGCAGATTTATGCTGGGCAGACAGAGACAGAGAGGGCACTCACTCTGGTCAAGGGGAAAAAGGGGAAAGCAGTGTGTATGAGTGGGCGAAGCTAGTATGACAGTGGCCTATATTCCCATGACTGCCAATTTACCAGAAGGTAAAAGCTCTCCTCCGGTCTTGTTTAAAAGTCAGTCTGATTTCCCCACCATTAGGGTGAGCAGAATGGCTCTGCAATTCAGCAGATAAATACAGTCACTACAGAGCTTTCCCACTGACACATTGCCCCATATCTGAGCTACAATGGATTCTGATTTCTGGATTCGGAGGCACAAAACAAGCTACACTGTCCCCCATAATGCAAACAAAAATCAGTACAGAGTGACTTAGTTCACATATGATACCTTGGATGTTTTTGAAGGACAGTGATATGGAAAACCCCACCAACCCCTGGCCACCTCCTACCTACAGATCCACTGACTCCCTTCAGAACAAGACTGACAGCGATCAATGTCTGTACGACAAAACTAATGTGGGCATTGGTCATCGTGACAACTTTGGTGAGTGGAGAGGTGTGGACATAGAACAGGTGTTTGTTTCACTGGAATATGTGAAATGTCAACCACTTGAAGAATTGGGGAACCCCTACTGTTGACCAATCACCGACAAAAGGGTATGGACTTCGTCTACCGACTTCGGCTTGCCTCAAGAAAAATTGTGCGCACGAACAGCCGAAAAGCCCTTGCCGAAGAACAAAACGAACAAAAACGTCACAAAACGTTGTCATAATATATGCATGCGGACGCCTTTAAACCCATTGGGACCAGGCTCGGTGTGGTTTCATGTGTACATCAAAACAGGGGAACTATAGGGAGTCACCATTGGGCCAAACTCTCCATACAGCCTCTCAACATCACCCTGTGTACAGACCCTTTGGACAGATAACGACTATAATATATAGAAATGAGCCAAGGTAAGATAAATGCAAGAACGGCACCTGCAGCACAAATAAAGGCTATGCTAGGCTTTTGTTAATGATAGAATGGACATCTACATTTGGGGCTGGCCTGCAGTGGGGGGGTGGGGCTTTCAAAGCTTCACAGTTTGGCCTGTTGTCAGTAATCTCTCTGAACCCCTTTTCAGGCTTTGTCAAATTAGCAAGAGAAATTCCACTGGCCTGGAGAGTCATTAGTCGGCGCACCCATTAGCTTGTTTGTGCAAATTTGTCTCTGTTCCTCAGCCTAGCTCCAAAGCTCTTTAGGTAGCAGGACCTTTTCCAGCCTAATTACCATGTTGGCTCCATTTACTATCCCTGACATTTTCTTTCTCTGGTTTCCCCTCTTTTCTCACCAGACAAGATAACGGTGCTCTGGCCATTCATGCATGGATCAGATCACTGGGGCTGATATCAGACTGCATTAACCCCTCCAGTGTGGGTCTGCCTTCTCTGGTGATTAGCAGCAACCAAGCTCCTGTCTGTCTGAATGGAGATAGAAGCTCTGGGCTCCAGCCAGACCGTACATGTAAAACACACTGATAACAACCACATCACAATGAACCCACCTCAATGTAGTAGCAGACCTGCTGGAGTCTGTCTCTCCTGCTCTCAACAGGTAAGACTAGAGGTGAATCGTTGTAGGTTTGTAATGGATTAAAGGAATGGCCAAAACAGTGGCTTAAGTGTAGCAAACAAAAAAGTGCCACATCAGCATTTGTGTTCAGGATTGATCTATAGATGTCTTCCTAGGTTCCTGCCTTTCTATGGAGTTATTCCTAGCCACTGTGCTTCTACATCTGCACTGCTTGCTGTTCTGTATAAGCACTTTGTGACATCTGCTGATGTAAAAAGGGCTTTATAAATACATTGGATTTGATTGCATGCATGTGTTTGTCAATCAGCAAAGGTGTGTTTTGATTAAAGGAACCATCAATAGGATTTCTCCTTGGAGCTCAGATCTGGTGTATACATCATCCTATTGATGGGCTGACCTTGACATGGACATCTCCCAGGGTGCCATAAGTGTGACAGAAACATACTATATATGCATGTTGTTTGAAGTCCTATGTACGGTGACTCAACTGTAGGGGAGAAACAGAGGGTTTGTTGGACTGCTGTTTTATATCACCACATTTGGGCACCAAAACAAGGCCAATCGTCCACCTCTACAGAACACTGACAGTGTTGAGGACATCAACAGCACCTCGCCAAAAATTCTGTCGGAGTAAACAACATCTGCATCTCTGCAGTGGCCTGAATTGGCCAGAGAACCAGGTCACGTCCAGACTGACCGACAGACAGAGACCATTGCTAAGCCTCTCTCTGATTAAGCTGAGATGACATCAGGACAGGCTTGGGCAGGGGACTGGACATAGAGATGATAAATAATAATACAAATAATACATGGGACTTACAGTATATAGCGCTTTTCAAGGACACAAAGTCGCCTTACAATTATAGAAATGAAAAAGAAAAACAACAAAACAGTCTGTCACACGTTTCACCTGTCTTTGTGCTCATCTCCACCCCCTCCAGGTGTCGCCCATCTTCCCCATTATCCCCAGTGTATTTATACCCGTGTTCTCTGTTTGAACAAGGCAGTTAACCCACTGTTCCTAGGCCGTCTTTGAAAATAAGAATTTGTTCTTAACTGACTTGCCTAGTTAAATAAAGGTAAAACATTTTTTTTTAATTGTCTGTTGTCAGTTCGTTTTTTTTTCGTCAAGCCTACCAGCATTTTTTCACCTTGCTCCTGTCTGTTTCTAGTTCCTGTTTTCTAGTTTTCCCGGTTTTGACCATTCTGCCTGCCCTCACCCTGAGCCTGTCTGCCGTTTCTGTACCTTGTCACACCACCCTGGATTATTGACCTCTGCCTGCCCTGACTCTGAGCCTGCCTGCCGTTCTGTACCTTTTGGACTCTGATCTGGATTACTGACCTCTGCCTGCCCTTGACCTGTCTTTTTGCCTGGCCCCTGTTCTAGTAATAAACTTTTGTTACTTCGACATTGTCTGCATCTGGGTCTTCCCTAAAACGTGATTGAGTCAAAACAAAACATCAGACTAAACAAAACATGAATAAAGAGAGGGGTGAGCTCAAAGAAGGGAAAGAATGTGATTCATTAGTCTATGGGAGGAGAGGGTTGGGATTTGGATACGAACCTGGTTAAGGGTTTGGTTAGGTGCTGCTCAGTATGGTGAAGAAAGGAGTGTCTTTTGGGGGGGGGGGTCTTTAGGTGTGGCTTTAGGAGGGACTGAAAGATAATGATGGTCTCCGAGTCAAGGATGGCTAGAGGGAGGGAGTTCCAGAGCCTAGAAGCAACACTGGGGAAGGCCCTGTTCCTGAAGATCCTGAGCTTCGACCTGGGAATGACAAGATGGCCTGCTGTGGTGGAACGAAGTGCGTGTGGTGAAGGGCTTTGTAGGTCAGAAGGAGGATCCTGTAATCAATGCGTTGGGAGAGAGGGAGCCAGTGGAGTTTACGGAGGACAGGGGTGATGTGCTGATAGGACTTAGTGTGGGTGAGGAGTCGGGCTGCAGAACCATTTGGAGCTTATGGAGGGAGCTTGAGTTGATGCTGGAGAGTAGTGAGTTGCAGTAGTCAAGACGGGAGGAGATGAATGAACGTATGATGTCATAGTGTAGTCCTGGCCTGGCAGCAGGAAGGCACGCCGCACCACATCAAGATTTACTATCAGGGTCACTGGGTAGATCATTAAGAACGGGGAAAAACACCCACACACAAAGCTTTTCACAGGGAATTGAGGTAGCTAGCTATATCTCAGTGGACCAGAGACCCCATCTAAGTTCCCATGGTTCCACTGAGTGACAGTTTCTCCTGATGTATGTTTGGTGATGTATATATACATGCATTAGCCCCAACACTGACTACATGTGGAGTGTATAGAGTGGACTCAGGGGGTCATTCAGAGTGGGCTCTTTAAATAACCTGTGGCGATGTGGGAAAATGGCTGCTTATACAGTGTGGAGGGGTCTAGTGTTACCTGGGCCCCATGGGGGAGGAGGGGAGGAGAGGGGCTCTGCATGTCCACTTCTCAAACTGGAGCTGTGGAATGACAAGGCTGACGTGTGATATCAGTGTGTCACCCATGGTTTAGTCTGGCTGTGAGCTCTGCCTCCTCTTTAGCTGGGATGTTAACCTCAGTGAAATCCACCAGAATAAACCTCCTCTGGTGTCTCTCGACCTTTCTCTATTCTCTACATTAACCCCATCTCACTAAATGCAACTCATGCCTAAAACAGCAACTCATCACAGAAAATTGAAAGAATTTGTTCAAAGATCATTTAGACCACAGACAATGGGGCCCTGAATATTTTTGCAATTTTGCTTGTTTTACAGCATTGGCAATAACTTCTAGTTTCTCATCTCTGTTTTTCACCCTGTCCTTATTCGTTCCTGTCTTGCATCCATATTCAGGTTCCCTTCAACAAACCAACTCAAAGGGATGGCAACTCTAGTTCATTATCTACTCGGTCACTATAGAAGAGTGTGTCTCTCCGGTCATCTTTCAGCAGAACATTAAAATGGAGGAGAAAACTAACAGGCTTATCTCACTGTCCGTCAAATCTTATCAATCTTAAGCCTCTACCTCTTAACTGACTGCCTGCTTCCGTCCTGCAGTCTTAATGGTGCTCTAAAGGGATGGTCCTTTCTGCAAGGCTCGTTTACACAGTATCCAGGAGGAAGTGGACAAATACCTCTAGGCTAGGATTTATTGAGTTTCTATAAAGCCTAACCAGAAATAGATAGATGAATCCCTGGCAGGCCAACCAGGCAGCTATGAATGTGATGTCCTGTAACCTGACCAATAACCTGCTTACATCGTTACAAACGCACTGGACTGAAGCTTTGGAGAAAAGCCTTTTGTTCCAACAGGATGTCCAACATGCTCTTTGTGTCGACACGCTGGCTGGCCATGGACACAGAATACCAAATGGGGCATCATTTGTATGCTGACTGCCCAAGGCTGCAGGTATCTTTGCTGCACTGATCTCTGGCAAATTAGCCAAGCAGAATCCACACATACAAACACCTACAGTACAGGGTACATTCAGTCCTACACAGTCCACAGACTGTCCTACAGTACAGGGTACATTCAGTCCTACACAGTCCACAGACAGTCCTACAGTACAGGGTACATTCAGTCCTACACAGTCCACAGACTGTCCTACAGTACAGGGTACATTCAGTCCTACACAGTCCACAGACAGTCCTACAGTACAGGGTACATTCAGTCCTACACAGTCCACAGACAGTCCTACAGTACAGGGTACATTCAATCCTACACAGTCCACAGACAGTCCTACAGTAAAGGGTACATTCAGTCCTACACAGTCCACAGACAGTCCTACAGTACAGGGTACATTCAGTCCTACACAGTCCACAGACAGTCCTACAGTACAGGGTACATTCAGTCCTACACAGTCCACAGACAGTCCTACAGTAAAGGGTACATTCAGTCCTACACAGTCCACAGACAGTCCTACAGTAAAGGGTACATTCAGTCCTACACAGTCCACAGACAGTCTTACAGTAAAGGGTACATTCAGTCCTACACAGTCCACAGACAGTCCTACAGTACAGGGTACATTCAGTCCTACACAGTCCACAGACAGTCCTACAGTACAGGGTACATTCAGTCCTACACAGTCCACAGACAGTCCTACAGTAAAGGGTACATTCAGTCCTACACAGTCCACAGACAGTCCTACAGTACAGGGTACATTCAGTCCTACACAGTCCACAGACAGTCCTACAGTAAAGGGTACATTCAGTCCTACACAGTCCACAGACAGTCCTACAGTAAAGGGTATAGCTGCACTATAAAGACTGGACTGCTGTCACATTACAGCTCTTGGTTATTCTCTGCTAAAATGCAACGCAAAGCACAGAAACTGTAAAAATATGGTTGATCTATACGGCATATAAAGAATATTTCTCTCCCTTTCGCTTGAGTAAAGCAAAAAAGGCACCACTCTGTGTAAAAACACCACAATCTCTCATGATCTTCTTAGCATTCATGTGAAACTCCATGTGGAGTGAGGTGGGAAAGGAGGGATTAAGGCGATCGAGAGAGAGAGAGAAAGAGAGCGAGAGAGAGAACAGACGACCCACAGAAAAAGGGGGAGTAAGGGAGAGACAGTGGGAGAGAGGGACGTAGAAAAAAACTGAGTAAGGTAAAGATGGGGAGGAAGGGAAATGAAATGTAGAGAAGAGAGATGGAATAGGTGAGAGAGAAATAGGCTAGAAAATAGACAGGGACCACAGGAGAGAGAGAGGAAGAATGCTTGAGGGGGAGAACGAATGAGAGAGAGGGAGGGAGGGAGACAAGGGTGTGTCTCGGCGGGAGGGGGATAGTGAGTGTGTGTGTGTGTGTGCGGTGGTCTGTACAGCCTGGTCCTCTCTAGGATCACTGAGTTGGCCTGGTGCCAGTGAGGGGCTGTCTGAGAGGAGGTAAATCATTTTCTGCCTGAGAAAGTAACACAGAAAAATTATCATTGTGGCTCCGCCACAGTCAGCTTGGAATTGTTTTATTCCCAAAGTGCACCAAGACGGGAATCCCCTGTCGACCTAAAATACATGGAACAGTTGGAGTTTAAATGGAAAACATTCTAATTAAAATTGCAAAACTCCTGCTTCTGTGTTTTTTATTTAACTAGTCTAGCCAGTTAAGAACAAATTCTTCTTTACAATGACGGCCTACTTGTAAAGCCCCCCGGCCAAACCCTCCCCTAACCCGGACAATGCTGGGCCAATTGTGCGTCACCCTATGGGACTCCCGATCACGGCCGGTTGTGATACCGCCCGGGATCGCACCCGGGTGTGAAGTGAAACCTCTAGCACTGCTATGCAGTGCCGTAAACCGCTGCGCAACTCAGGAGTCCTGTGTTGCACTGGGCGGAGGTGGGCGGAGGTAGACTTTGGCAGTTGCTTGTATCCACTGAGGGGAAGTTTGTCTTTTTAGGTCCTGGAGCCAGTTTGTTGGATACCAGCTCAAGGAGACAGGGTTTATACCAACAATGCCAATAGAATCAATCCCAATGAATGTTGCATGAAACAGAATCTACAATGCCAAGGTTGACTCCTTAGCGATGAGGGAGAGAGTGTTGTTGGAGCTGCAGCCAGGGACCTATAAGGGACGTGTGAGCTGAAACATCTCCCTGCCACAGCTTCCTGTGCCTTTGTGTTTCCCCCACTGCTCATAAAAATTGTGACCCCAGAAGTCAAGCCCAGAACTCCTACACCCTACAGCCCCCTCCTACCCCAGCTTCCCTCACACTTCACCCCCATCCAATTGAGAGACCAAGCACCCCTCCAGCCAAACCATGAGTTAAGGAGGGTTTAGGGCGGCCACATTAGGGATCGGAGGGGGGTAAAAGTCAATAATTCCATTTGCCTCCTTAATGGTATCCACAAACACGTTGTGCTAATGTGGCCTCTAAGCGTCTGCGTCTGCCCTGGTGGGGAAGCCCAAGTAGAGGACTTTAGCTCAGTAGCCTCTACTTGTCATTCTGAGATAGAGGGACCAATTTAGGGCCCCTGGAGGAGAGATCTACAAATCGTTGTCAAAATGTCTTCATACAGTAGGAAAATATATCTTCTGTAGATTGACCATAATTGACTTGAGTCTTACACACCAGGAGAGGAGAGAAGCGTTGGAGGAAAAGGAAAAAATCCACCATGCTGATTTGGTGTAAGCTGCTGATTTGGTGTAAGCTGCTGATTTGAACTATTTGGAGAAAATTATATTTTTCCCCTGATTTGATGCAGTGTGTTACAGATTATAATGAAGATATGATCTTCCCTTCTTTCTGGGCTGTAGCATCCCCACCCCCTACTGCTTACAAAGATTAACAGCTACTTTCATCTCCTGCAGAATATTTTCTACTGCTCCAATGATGCTGTTTCCAGGTACTCCACCACACTGTTATGTTGTCTTCACAGGTCGCAGAGGATGTGGAATAAAATTACACTTCCAACACGTCTTGAGCTGAAACTCACTCGCCCACGTCTTCGCTGAAAGCCTCAAGAGCACATTTGTGCTCAGAGCAACACAGTACTGTAAAGCAGAATGTGCAGTGAATGTGGAGTATTCATTCAATACCACGAAGACCACAACATCAAGCTGTCATTGGCTGATAGAAGAGAGAGTCAGGGAGGGAGAGAAAGACAAGAGAGAGATGGGGAGGGCGTTTTCTTGCGCCACTCCTCTCTGTCATTAATCAGAGCCTGGCAGGGTAAGACACCTAGCGATTATTTATTTGCTTTACTCCACGCCGAGGCTATCACAACAACCAGGCCAGGCCGAGCCCCACAGGCTGCTGGGAACATTTGGGAGTGATTAATCAGCGGAGCGAGGGGGAGTGGGTGGTGGGAGGGTGAGGGGATTCAAACATGTGTTCCTTAATCTGCCATCTATATACCAGTCAATACGCAACCCTGGGAAAACATGAGGGATCAAAGTCTAGTAAAAATGGGTTAGAGGGGAGGAGAGCGCATGGAAGCATGGTTGGGATTTGGGAATCCAAAAAGGCTAGAGGAATTCCTAGGTTCTGAACAAAGCTATTCTAAGAGTCTGGGGTAGGGAGAGATAGAGAGGGTTTACAGTGCTGTACAACACCAACACTGGTGATCTTTAAGGTTTAGAAATGTAGAGATGTGACCGTGTATAGTAAACAGAGCCAGAGCTCAGTGAATACTACAGTATTATTCAGGTCAATAAGAGGCTTACACACATATTCACACACACACACACACACACCTAATCATGCTCATAATGTCACCTATTGACACGACATTCCCACACTCATACACATCCACACACACACTCAAAGTCACATAGTCAGCTCGGGATAATGGGATTTCTAGCACTGCAGCAGGCTCTCACGTGCTGGGTCATGAACTGACTATGAACTATAATCCAATCCATTCCAGACAGTTTGCATGGAGCCAGTGGCAGGCAGGCAGGCTGCAAACACTAACACAAGATAAACCCTGTCCACACTAGTGGTTTTATTGATCCTGCCTTTTTACCAAGAAGAATAGACACTGTCTCATCTCTGATTCAAAACTCTAACCGTGGCCAGTATTACCCAGCATAAAGAGGACCCTGTAGCAGATCAACAGCAGCCCCCCCCCCCCCCCCCAAGCCCCCCCCCAGCCAAGGCAAGCAAGACGAACAGCAGGAGACATTCATGAGAGACTTCCCATAGTGGAGGTAGACAATCACTGTCAACACTGTCCACCTGGATCCATGTGCAGAGAACTGTGGTTCCCATTCAACTGTGGGACAGTCATCCAGGCCCAAAGCCCCGAAGCCAGGGAAGAGAAGCAGGAGAACAGTGGGGAGGTGGTGGAGTAGTACATCTATTCACCCTGTTACTGAGGATCAGGTAAGAGCTTAACTGCCTGTCCTGACAATGGCCCTCTGTCCTCTGTGGTAATGCGAGCTCCATCGGTAAAACCAGGAACATCCACATTGAAAAACAATGGAGGTTAGATGGATCAGCAACACACACAGGGAGTCCAGGGGCACTGTGTTTGTGTGAATTAGAATGACTGTGGTCTGATATATAGAGAACTACCGGTTGGGGAAATCAACTCACACTGAATAGGCCTAAGACACTATTAGTTATTCATATTTAGTGCAAGGCCGGGACCTGGGAGAGGCAGGCAGGCTGACACTGTGGAGCGGAGGGGCTGGACGACACAGAAACACAGCGGCCCAGTGGGAGCCATCTTGTTTCTGCAGACTGAGGAAGTAAAGCCAGGGTGAGCTCATGGGAGAAGGGACCACACGCTATGTTGTGGTTCAGGGAGACAATAGGTCATAACATTCTTCAATGCATATTCCATGCAGGCAGCTATTGCAATTAACTTGTATTTTTATTCCAGCCTCTCTCTCTTGTCTCCAGCACAATGCAGAGAGGCCTGCAATTGTAATGACAATGATAATAGTCTGAATTTGCATGACACCTCTCACTGAGGGATGCCATAGAGATTTACAGTACATTTTGTAGGGTTAGCTGGCCTCAACCCCCACTACTGTAATGCATAGAATCCAGCCGGATGGGAGAATATCAGCTCAGAGGCTCCTATCACTTAACACTAATGCCCAGATCACTGCAGCCCAGCAGGGTTCCTATGGCACCTCCATTAGTAGCCTCATCATCAGTGTGAATGAATGGGAAGTCCTGGTTGGCCATGGGCAGAGGAACAGTCTAACAGTCTAACAGGCCTGGTTATGTGCTGCCTAAATGCTGAGGCCACAGTCTCTCTCCTGTCCACATGACATTTAACACATCCTGGCCTTTTAGCTCACCACCACCAGCACACGCTTAGACAAAGGCACTGTCATGTCAGGTGACAGGCACACAGGACGTAGTGGGTCTCCCTCTAGCATCCCCTCGTTTCCCCCTGCGTGAAAGGAATCGCTCACAGCCCAACCACTGCCCCACAGGGCTGACTCTATGGCCCAGTGTTAGCCAGCGCTTAGACTTGAGTCAGCGTTTCAGCCTTTTGTCTGTCAGCTCCAGCAAACATCCCCCCCTGCTATGTAAGTGGGCCAGGCCAGGCAGACTTCCTGACTCAGGTGTTTAGGAGGAATGGACACAGTTCTAGTAAGCACTCTCCTCTGGGGTATCTCTCCCATCAAACAGCCAGCTCACAGTGGACCCAGAGCCCTCTCCCATCCCTGTCCCTCCCCGCCAGTCCTCTCTCTGTGTATGTTTACCATGCAGGCCACAACCGCCTCCACCATGACTGTCACAACACAGGCCTTCCCACAGATACCCACAGCAGCATCATGCCTTGGCATCTTATCCTTAGAGATGGGCATGTCCAGGGGAGGGCAGTGCCAGTCTATACCACAGCAGTGGTGGTCTGACGAGGTGGCACTATCTCTACTGTGCAGCAGACTGCACTACACTGCCCAGGACAGCCAGATGAAGTATAAGTGATTGGCTTGAGAGGAAGGGTCTGCAATGTGGATACACTCAGGCTGTTCTAAGATGACTTACAATCCCGCCAATGACCTCCAAGAAACCAAGAACCAAAACTACAGTATCTACAGCTGCCAATACTAAATCAATGAAACTAACTTAGCAAAACTGGATGAATTACTTCATTGGTATTTTCTGTTGAGTTCAACCTAACTGACTAAAAATGTTAAATAGACAAATGAGGGGATCTATCATCTGACCCATTCCATATACAGAACCATGTTGGGTATAACAGAAGGAGGTCTGAGGGAGGAGCTGAGAGGTGGGTGGGGGTGTGGGCTGTAGGCAGTGGGTGGAGGCTGTGATATTGGGGTAGAAGGGATGTGGGGTGATCCACCTGGTTACTGCTAGGCTGATAGTGATGATAGTAGGCCCCCCCAAGAAAAGGAAGGGGCCTGCCTGGTGGCCTGCTGCAGATCCCTGAGGCGGTGGGTCTAGGCTGAATCTCCATCAACACCTCCCCACTGATGATGCTAGACAGCCCCCTGATAGCTTTTCACACCTGGCCTTATCTGGAGGTTACACTGCCAGAGCCCTTCCCCATCCCCTGGCTCAGCTGCTGCTGCTACCGCTGCTACCGCTGCTCTACTCTCCACTGACAGACATTAGCCCCAGCAAGCTTATAGCCTAATTATGACAGGAAAATAACAGCTGGTGTTTTATCCCAGAGTAAACAAATGCTTTATTTCCACTGAGGATTTACGCCTGGGCTGGCCCGTGTCTCACTGGGCCATGGCTCCGGTAGACCTGGTCTAATCAAAATCTAAACTCATTTTATTGGTCACATGTGCAGAATACAACAGGTGTAGACTTGGAGCCAAGGCAAGGCCCTGGGTACTTTCAGCTGGCATTTACAGTACATAACAATGTCTAACTGTGAACTTTAACACCTTCTCACAAAACAACAGTCTTGAATGATGCAGAGGTTGTTAATTATGCGTCTCACAAGTCTTTAGTCCTGATGGAAAGACAGTAACACTAGAGTCTACATTAACATAAAACACTGGTGAGGGGGTAAGTCTCAATGGAACAGCAGCAAAGAGACCAATAGCATGGCACAGCCTTATCACCATCCACCCACCTACCCACCCACCCACTCACCACCCAAATTACTCACCCACCAACGCACCCACCACCCACTCACCCCCTCACTACCCACTCACCCCCTCACCACCCACTCACCACCCACTCACCACCCACCCACTCACCACCCACCCACTCACCACCCACCCACCCACTCACCACCCACTCACCCCCTCACCACCCACTCACCCCCTCACCACCCACTCACCCCCTCACCACCCACTCACCACCCACTCACCCACTCACCATCCACTCACCCACTCACCATCCACTCACCCACTCACCACCCACTCACCCCCTCACCACCCACTCACCACCCACTCACCCCCTCACCACCCACTCACCACCCACTCACCCACTCACCATCCACTCACCCACTCACCACCCACTCACCCCCTCACCACCCACTCACCCCCTCACCACCCATCAACCCACCAGCGCTTCTGTTGATCTATTCAGGATCTTTTTTAGATTCTATGTCTCCCAAAGAACAACAACAAAACCAAGTAAAGGTATGGATAAATACATTCCTGCCAGTCAGGCGATGCTGAACACAGAAGCTAGCGTTAAACTTTGCAACTCCACTCCGCTTACCCTCCTCAAAAGAAAGCTGAGGCTTAACTTGCATTTCAATGGTGTTCTCTCCTGACTAAGCATTCTGCTCACATTCGCCCATCGCTGAAAACACCCATCTTTGTGAAGCTCGACAAAACCATTACCCTTTCACCTTCAGGGATCACACAGAACAACTCCACCACAACATCAACACAACACACTGACTGCAGCACAATCAGCAGCAGGAGTATAAACACACCCAAACACTGCAGCTGCATCGCCCATCAAACTAAGGTGTGTATCTCCTCCAGCCCTGGGTTGGGGTGTGAGTGACTTACTGGAGTCCCATGGTGGTCCAGCGTTCCCCTCCACAGGTTCTGACCTCCTCCTTCTGAAACCGGTGGTCTGGAGCATCACCCCGAGCATGCTGTGAGTGTGTGAGGCTCTCGGCAGCACTCGACTCTCCCTGCCTGCATCCACTCTCCCTGCCTGCATCCACTCTCCCTGCCTGCATCCACTCTCCCTGCCTGCATCCACTCTCCCTGCCTGCATCCACTCTCCCTGCCTGCATCCACTCTCCCTGCCTGCATCCACTCTCCCTGCCTGCATCCACTCTCCCTGCCTGCATCCACTCTCCCTGCCTGCATCCACTCTCCCTGCTTGCATCCACTCTCCCTGCCTGCATCCACTCTCCCTGCCTGCATCCACTCTCCCTGCCTGCATCCACTCTCCCTGCCTGCATCCACTCCCCCTGCCTGCATCCACTCTCCCTGCCTGCATCCACTCTCCCTGCCTGCATCCACTCTCCCTGCCTGCATCCACTCTCCCTGCCTGCATCCACTCTCCCTGCCTGCATCCACTCTCCCTGCCTGCATCCACTCAGTCCCTTTATCCCCTGGCCAGCAGGCCCAGCCCAGAGCAGAGCTGCTCCACAGCTCCCTCCACTCAGCATTCATCTATCAGACAATATATCCCTGACACAGATCTCCCCTGTCACTCACAACACAGCCAGAGTAACAAACACTGCATTTCCCTTCTATATCCGGCCTCACAGTCTCCCTGTCTCTCCTATCTCCTCTAGTCGAAGTGGAGTGTGTGTGTGTGAGTGGGCCATGGTACACTTCACCCCCACGTCCCTGCCCCCAACCCCACCTCCACATCAACCCACCACTATACCACCCCCACCCCTATATCCACCACTACACCAACCCACCCCCACACCCACCTCCACACCACTCCCACCCCCACCTCCACCACTACACCAACACAACCCCAACTCCAATAACAATCTCACACAGGAAAAGGCCACTGGCATACAAACACACACAAAGAGAGAGAGAGGGAGAGAGGGAGAGAGGGAGAGAAAGAGAGAGCGAGAGAGATATAAACATCTCTACAGTGACAATCACCTGGTTATACATTTATGAATTGTAGCCAGGTCTACAGCTTTCAAGGGGATGCTGTTGCAACAAAACTTTGATTAAGACATTTGTATGGAGAGCTACAAAAATGTTGATTAGCGTGCCTCAGGCATATTTAGTCACATTAATTGGCCAGCTTTCATGTTAGTCATGAGAAGTTGTTTCTATGGTTACTTTGCACAGTCTCCGTGATGAAGCAGCACACTATATTTCAGACACAAAGACTAGGCAGGCCTTGTCTGGGGAGAAGCTGGACTGTTCTCCTGCAATTACAGGAGAATGCCTTCCCAACCCACAATCACAGTGATTACTGCATTACACACACACTCACCTGGGCAGCAGCAGCTCCAGGGCTGCACAGGGCTGTAAAGACACTTCATCCTGTGCTGACACTGCTCCAGGGCCACATTCCTGCTAACAGCTGTTATCCCTGCCCCACGCCCCTACCCTGAACCCACCTGTCCCTGGACACTGCAAACACTCCTCTTAGCTTTAAGGTTTGCTCTCCTCTCTTACTCAGAACAGCAAAAGTTGTTCTGAGCATTGAGGAGAACTCCTCTGCGGTTAGCATTCCCTTCCCTCTCCCTCTCTTTTTCCCTTCCCCTCATGGGTCCCAAGGGATAGAAACACACCTCATTCCCAATCAGCAGGTGTTAATAGAACAGAGGGATGAGCAGGGTGGACGGTGTGTCGGCAGTGGCAAAGACACATCATTTAGTCGAGCAGCCAGAGCCCCCGCTGTGAACACTGCCTGCTCTCATTACTAAACGCTGTGTCAATACACTAATCACATGCTCCGTCACAAAGCAATCAGTATTCAGCACGCTAGTAAGCTGAATGAGCACCCATCCTCCTCTCTTCTCCTCCCACCTCCCAGCCCTTCCCCCCCTCTCCCTTCCCTCCTCCCCTCCTCTCCTATCCTCCCACCTCCAAGCCCTTCCCTACCCCCTCCCTTCCCTCCCTCCTTCCCTTCATCATCCCTCTGTATACTGAAACACACACACTGACCACTCTGCTTGGACAGACCCTGACCTTTAACCCCTCCTGTCTAGAGGCTATTTTATGGTCCATCTAATAGCCAATTGCTCATTATTGACCCGGGCCAATCTTTGTTTCAGCACACTCTGGTTGATAGGGGAAAAATAATGGGTGACAGCAAGAGTTGAATGGGGATTGTAAAATGTCAATACTAAACTACATGTTGTATGCTTATTTGCTTTGACCAAAGCATTTCATTTCATTGAACATTACCTTTACATTGTGAAAAATGTCTCCTTACTGAAGCTATAAGACACCATTCTTCATGAATGATGGTGAGTTTGAGAAAATAACAGATTTATGAATGAAAAAAGAAATGGAAATATTAAAGCTTAGAAGAGTTTTGATGAGCAATCAGCAACCAGTAATGACAGCGTAGTAAAAGGAGAGTAATAGTTCAGCTTCAATTGGTGAATTCATATTGAGGCCCATTTCCTGCCTACATAATGATCAGAGACATTATGGAAAGGGGACCCAACCTAAACCATTTCCCCTGGGCAGCCACATGAGAGAACAGTCAGCTTAACTGAGTCGCCCAGTAGACGACAACACTGAGAGTAATGGTAGTTGGAGTTTCTGGGTTGTCAAATTAACATTTATAATCAAATGCTTTTTTTAACGGACCAGACAAGTTTAAAATAATGTTGAATGCTTGAGTTAAACAAATAAATGATCTGCACCAGAGGCAATCACTGAGAGGAAGTGGTATTCTCTCGCGCTTTCCCTCTTTCTCAGTCTCCTCTTTTCTCTCAGCATCTACCTAATTGCGTTCTAATTCAAATGTCATCTGTGAGTTGAACAGCATTCCTGAATGTCAGACAAGTGTCTGTGGAGCATGCTACACTCCAGACAGGAGCAACCACTGGTTGGTTACTCTGCTCAAATATCCTGGCCTCGCAACACTCTCACATGGATTTCACTAATTGTATCTTTAGAGGACAAAAAGGAATATTAAAATCACAAATATGTTTTCAATCAGCCCCAAAACATGAAGGGCTAATTTGTTCATTCAAATGTCAGTGGGAGAGAGTGAGAAGAAGGAGATTTGTTAAACACAGTTGTGCTTGCTGACCTCCGAGAACTAAAACACTGTTACTGCAATCAGCAGCGGTGGAACACAACCCTAGCCTGCACACTGACCCTGGTGCTAGAGTAAAGATGAAGATGACAGTGATGATGATGACGAGGATTACATTCTAGTGTTTAAAGCAGTGCAGGTGCTTGTGGAGGCAACAGCTGCAGTAGCTGAGGAAGTGGGTGTGCTTCAGTGCATCTCAACTGCCTACCGCCCAGCCGTCCACCGCCCTCTATCTGAATCTGTGGAATGTGATGCTGTTTAAAGCTGTCTGGGCCCCGTCATCACCATACTTCTCCTCGCCAAGTCAAACAACACACATTCTTGGCAGGGAAGTATCTCTGGGATGAAATGAAAGGTGGAACCCTTCACTGCTTCCACCACCTCCCCTCCTGTCCCACCAGGACGCAAATGAAGGGAAAAAACAAGTCCCCCTCCCTTACTGAGAGATACACACAGCATGGCTGTCCAGCCTTCTCTTTTTGAGCACTCGTCCAAAGAAAACAGTACAAATAATAAATCAGCCTTTGAAATTAACCCTGTCCACGTCTAGGTCACAACTCACTGTTGTTCACGCTTGACCCGCCAAGTATCTCACAGGAAGTGACACGTACAGGAAGTGACACATTTAGAAGAGTATTTGGAACATCCTCCTTTCAAAGGGAGAGGCCCCATGGTCCCAGTCTTATACTTTGACCCCACTAAGGTTGGCGAGGGGAGCTCATTTGGAGAGTTTGGAGAAAGCCAAGCTCCTTCCCTGTTCCCTCTGGATGTCACCATCACACTTCACAACGTCCCCCTCTCCTGTCTTCTCTGTCTCCCAGGGTTCTGCCTCCCAGGGTGCAATGCTCTAACAACCCAATAGATCATCCTTACCCAGCTTCCCTCAGTTTCCCTCAGGATAAAATTAATTATGTCACACAGCTCCTTGGGGAGTCGAGGCTGTACAGGGAATGTACACACCGACCAATCTGCCTGAGACTCTAGCAATGACATCCTACCGCATTAGAGCAGCCTATGGAGAGCTGTCTGTACTCCCAGTGGAGGCACACATATCCTCCAGAGCATTAGTGTTGCCATAGCTAAATGGAGCAACTCATTGTGAATGTACACAAGAACAACACTGAATACAAGCTACATTAATATGTTACTACAACAAACTGCACTAGAAACTTTTAATAGAGCCAAACAACAAAAAACACAGGTGTACATACTGTTAAAGAAAAGCACAATAGTACAAACTATGTGCTTGAACCTAAGCCCTTTTGTGAGACACTGTCTTTACATGTGTAACATTATATAATACCATTATCAATTCACAGGCACTGGCGCCTTGCTAAAAGTATGCTCACAATCTGTTCTCCACACACCGTTCCAGCACAGCCTAAAGTACGCTCACAATCTGTTCTCCACACACCGTTCCAGCACAGCCTAAAGTACGCTCACAATCTGTTCTCCACACACCGTTCCAGCACAGCCTAAAGTATGCTCACAATCTGTTCTCCACACACCGTTCCAGCACAGCCTAAAGTACGCTCACAATCTGTTCTCCACACACCGTTCCAGCACAGCCTAAAGTATGCTCACAATCTGTTCTCCACACACCGTTCCAGCACAGCCTAAAGTATGCTCACAATCTGTTCTCCACACACCGTTCCAGCACAGCCTAAAGTATGCTCACAATCTATTCTCCACACACCGTTCCAGCACAGCCTAAAGTATGCTCACAATCTGTTCTCCACACACTGTTCCAGCACAGCCTAAAGTATGCTCACAATCTATTCTCCACACACCGTTCCAGCACAGCCTAAAGTATGCTCACAATCTGTTCTCCACACACCGTTCCAGCACTGCCTAAAGTATGCTCACAATCTGTTCTCCACACACCGTTCCAGCACAGCCTAAAGTATGCTCACAATCTGTTCTCCACACACCGTTCCAGCACAGCCTAAAGTATGCTCACAATCTATTCTCCACACACCGTTCCAGCACAGCCTAAAGTATGCTCACAATCTGTTCTCCACACACCGTTCCAGCACAGCCTAAAGTATGCTCACAATCTATTCTCCACACACCGTTCCAGCACAGCCTAAAGTATGCTCACAATCTGTTCTCCACACACTGTTCCAGCACAGCCTAAAGTATGCTCACAATCTATTCTCCACACACCGTTCCAGCACAGCCTAAAGTATGCTCACAATCTATTCTCCACACACCATTCCAGCACAGCCTAAAGTATGCTCACAATCTATTCTCCACACACCGTTCCAGCACAGCCTAAAGTATGCTCACAATCTGTTCTCCACACACCGTTCCAGCACAGCCTAAAGTATGCTCACAATCTATTCTCCACACACCGTTCCAGCACAGCCTAAAGTATGCACACAATCTATTCTCCACACACCATTCCAGCACAGCCTAAAGTATGCTCACAATCTATTCTCCACACACCGTTCCAGCACAGCCTAAAGTATGCTCACAATCTATTCTCCACACACCGTTCCAGCACAGCCTAAAGTATGCTCACAATCTATTCTCCACACACCGTTCCAGCACAGCCTGTGTATGCCATAATTCAACAATGGCAAGGACAACATCTTCATGGATTAGGTCCACATCATGCTAGACTCGAAAAAAGGGTTCCAAAAGTGTTTTTCGGCTGTCCCCATAGGAGAACACTTTTGGTTACAGGTAGAACTCTATGGAAAAGGTTCTACATGGAACTCAAAGGGTTCTCCTATGGGCACAGTTGAAGAACCCTTTAAGGTTCTAGATGGAACCTTTTTTTCTAAGAGTGTAGTGCAGCAATGAACCATGACCTTATTGTGTAAAGACAAGTCTCCACACAGATCCCTTCCACAACAGCATGCCATACAGAGGCAGCCAACCACACACACCCTAAAGCCACCACAATACAGCACAGCAGACCCTAATCATCATCACTCTCAGCCCTTTGTCAGACTCTCTCTTCAGGTGTGATTTCAGTGAAAGGGGGGTTGTGTGTACTGTGGACGTTGCTTACCTGATGAAGAAGGAGGCTGCCGCAGATGCGCTCTGAGTGGATGTGGAGGTGGGGCCAGGGGCAGGGGGGCCGACGGCACACTGTCCCATGCGGACGGGGCTATTCTGTCGGCTGGGTATCAGGTTACAGCGGGAGCTGGGGACAGGGGCCATGGTAGGGCCAGGGACGTCCCTCTCTGCCTCCTCCTTCAGACCCTGTGCCTACAGAGGGACAGCGAGACAGACAGAGACAAAGCCAGACAGAGAGACAGAGAGAGAGACAGAGCATTAGCAATGAGTGGGCCTCAAGGGTTAACCACCACTACTGGTCCTCCACACCTCTCTTCCAGTCCATTTACTCCCTCTCTCCTCTCCTCCGCCACAGATGGTCAGGCAGCTGCTCTGGCCATCCCAGTAAACGGGCATCAGGACTATTCACCTCAACACTAACTAACTACCCACAAGATGGCAAGGGCACTATACTGGACTGTAGTGTACTGGACTGTAGTGTATAGGACTGGACGGTAGTGTACAGGACTGGACTGTAGTGCACTGGACGGTAGTGTACAGGACTGTAGTGTATAGGACTGGACTGTAGTGTACTGGACTCTAGTGTAGTGTACTGGACTGTAGTGGACTGTAGTGTATAGGACTGGACTGTAGTGTACTGGACTGTAGTGTACTGGACTGTAGTGTAGTGTACTGGACTGTAGTGTATAGGACTGGACTGTAGTGTACTGGACTGTAGTGGACTGTAGTGTACTGGACTATAGTGTACTGGACTGTAGTGTATAGGACTGGACTGTAGTGTACTGGACTGTAGTGTAGTGTACTGGACTGTAGTGTATAGGACTGGACTGTAGTGTAGTGTACTGGACTGTAGTGTATAGGACTGGACTGTAGTGTACTGGACTGTAGTGTAGTGTACTGTAGTGTACTGGACTGTAGTGTATAGGACTGGACTGTAGTGTAGTGTACTGTAGTGTACTGGACTGTAGTGTACTGGACTGTAGTGTATAGGACTGTAGTGTAGTGTACTGGACTGTAGTGTACTGGACTGTAGTGTATAGGACTGGACTGTAGTGTACTGGACTGTAGTGTAGTGTACTGTAGTGTACAGGACTGTAGTGTATAGGACTGGACTGTAGTGTACTGGACTGTAGTGTAGTGTACTGGACTGTAGTGTACTGGACTGTAGTGTAGTGTACTGTAGTGTAGTGTACTGTAGTGTACTGGACTGTAGTGTATAGGACTGGACTGTAGTGTACTGGACTGTAGTGTAGTGTACTGTAGTGTACTGGACTGTAGTGTATAGGACTGGACTGTAGTGTACTGGACTGTAGTGTACTGGACTGTAGTGTAGTGTACTGGACTGTAGTGTATAGGACTGGACTGTAGTGTACTGGACTGTAGTGTATAGGACTGGACTGTAGTGTACTGGACTGTAGTGTACTGGACTGTAGTGTAGTGTACTGGACTGTAGTGTATAGGACTGGACTGTAGTGTACTGGACTGTAGTGTATAGGACTGGATTGTAGTGTACTGGACTGTAGTGTATAGGACTGGACTGTAGTGTACTGGACTGTAGTGTACTGGACTGTAGTGTATAGGACTGGACTGTAGTGTAGTGTACTGTAGTGTACAGGACTGTAGTGTATAGGACTGGACTGTAGTGTACTGGACTGTAGTGTAGTGTACTGGACTGTAGTGTATAGGACTGGACTGTAGTGTACTGGACTGTAGTGTAGTGTACTGTAGTGTACAGGACTGTAGTGTATAGGACTGGACTGTAGTGTACTGGACTGTAGTGTAGTGTACTGGACTGTAGTGGACTGTAGTGTATAGGACTGGACTGTAGTGTACTGGACTGTAGTGTACTGGACTGTAGTGTACTGGACTGTAGTGTACTTTACTGGACTGTAGTGTACAGGACTGTAGTGTAGTGGACTGGACTGTAGTGTACTGGACTGTAGTGTAGTGTACTGGACTGTAGTGTACTGGACTGTAGTGTAGTGTACTGGACTGTAGTGTACTGGACTGTAGTGTACTTTACTGGACTGTAGTGTACTGGACTGTAGTGTACTTTACTGGACTGTAGTGTAGTGTACTGGACTGTAGTGTAGTGTACTGGACTGTAGTGTACTTTACTGGACTGTAGTGGACTGGACTGTAGTGTAGTGTACTGGACTGTAGTGTACTGGACTGTAGTGTACTTTACTGGACTGTAGTGTAGTGTACTGGACTGTAGTGTACTGGACTGTAGTGTACTGGACTGTAGTGTACTTTACTGGACTGTAGTGGACTGGACTGTAGTGTAGTGGACTAGACTGTAGTGTAGTGGACTGGACTGTAGTGTAGTGGACTGTAGTGTACTTTACTGGACTGTAGTGTAGTGGACTGGACTGTAGTGCACTGGACTGGACTGTAGTGTACTGGACTGCTCATTGAGTCTGGCAACACATGAGGCTGCACGGTGTGAATGGTAATTAATTGATAGCCTATATCTAATTACAGTTTAGCCATTAAATCATTGGCCATATACATACAGTCCCAGTCAAAAGTTTGGACACACCAACTCATTCAAGGGTTTTTCTTTATTTTTTATTATTTTCTACATTGTAGAATAACAGTGAAGACATCAAAACTATTAAATAACATATATGCAATGTAGTAACCACAAAAGTGTTAAACACATGAAAATATATTTTAGATTCTTTCAAGTAGCCACCCTTTGCCTTGACAGCTTTGCACACTCTTGGCATTCTCTCTACCAGCTTCACCTGGAATGCTTTTCCAACAGTCTTGAAGGAGTTCCCACATATGCTGAGCAATTGTTGGCTGCTTTTCCTTCTCTACGGTCCAACTCATCCCAAACCATCTCAATTGGGTTGAGGTCAGGTGATTGTGGAGGCCAGGTCATCTGATGCAGCACTCCATCACTCTCCTTCTCGGTCAAATAGCCCTTACACAGCCTGGAGGTGTGTTGGGTCATTGTCCTGTTGAAAAACAAATGATAGTGGGACTAAGAGCAAACCAGATGGGCTGGCGTATCGCTGCAGAATGCTGTGGTAGCCATGTTGGTTAAGTGTGCCTCGAATTCAAAATAAATCACAGACAGCGTCACCAGCAAAGCACCCCCACACCTCCTCCATGCTTCACGGTGGGAACCACACATGCGGAGATCATCTGTTCACCTACTCTGCGTCTCACAAAGACACGGCGGTTGGAAGCAAAAATATCAAATTTGGACCCATCAGACCAAAGGACAGATTTCCACCGGTCTAATGTCCATTGCTCGTGTTTCTTGGCCCAAGCACGTCTCTTCTTATTATTGGTGTCCTTTAGTTGTGGTTTCTTTGCAGGAATTCGAACATGAAGGCCTGACTCACACAGTCTCCTCTGAACAGTTGATGTTGAGATGTGTCTGTTACTTGAATTCTGTGAAGCATTTATATGGGCTGCACTTCTGAGGCTGGTAACTAATGAGCTTATCCTCTGCAGCAGAGGTAACTCTGGATCTTCCTTTCCTGTGGCGGTCCTCATGAGAGCCAGTTTCATCATAGCGCTTGATGGTTTTTGTGACTGCACTTGAAGAAACTTTCAAGACATTTTCCAGATTGACTGACCTTCATGTCTTAAAGTAATGATGGACAGATGTTTCTCTTTGCTTATTTGAGCTGTTCTTGCCATAATATGGACATGGTATTTTACCAAATAGGGCTCTCTTCTGTATACCACTCCTACCTTGTCACAACACAACTGATTGGCTCAAACACATTAAGAAGGAACGAAAGCACACCTGTTAATTGAAATGCATTCTGGGTGACTACCTCATTAAGCTGGTTGAGAGAATGCCAAGAGTGTGCAAAGCTGTAACCAAGGCAAAGGGCGGCTACTTTGAAGAATCTCAAATATATTTTAATTTGTTTAACACTTTTTGGGTTACTACAAGATTCCATATGCGTCATTTCATAGTGTTGATGTCTTCACTACTTTTCTACAATGTAGAATATAGTAAAAATAAAGAAAACCCCTGGAATGAGTGTTACTGTACATCAGCAGCTAATTTGCCATGTGTGAACAACTTTTTAATGCACAGCTTGACTTAAACAGGACAATAAACATTTAACCCCCAACAACAAAAGAAACCTACACATCTACACACAAACCATAAGCAGTGAAATACTACAGCGGACACTTTTCTCTGATAGGCCTATGAATCTTGCTGTGGGAAGGTATGTTACAGGTTGAGATGTAGAGGGGCAACAAAGCAGAGCCTGTCTGTAGCACTGCCTGCCAGCTGGGGTATGAGTCAGAAGCAGAAGGAAGCTGCCTCAGCATGGCCCCAGGAGTGGTAATGACTATGGGTGATGAGGCAGGTCCCAGGCTGCTCTTGGAGTGCTGGTCTGGGGAGAGAGAGCCAGGTAGGAGGGGGATAGGGGGTAGTGGGGTTCAGCTGGAAGTAGAACAGTGATCTCTCTCTCTTTGGTCCAGCAGAGGGAGTGCTGACAAAGTCCACTGATCACACAGGCAGCCCATAATAAAAAGCACTGTTCGTACCAGGGTCTCCATGACAACACAGGGTTAATCCTCACCCTAAATCACTAGTATATCAAACTGTACACTGATCAGTGAAAGTGTACAAGAACCAGTTTGAACAAATGGTAGAGTTAAGCATCTAGTTTTCCTTCACATTCACCCTGGTGACACATCCACACTGGGTAACCAGCAACCTGAAGTCAAACACGGTATGTCGCTTGACAGGATATATTTTATCAACACCAACCAGTCCCTCTGCATATTTACTCGCTCAGTGTTTGCCCTCGATTCATGTTTGGTAACTAAAACAACATCATTTACAATCTTCTTATAAAAAGTGTAGGCCCTCCGGTGCATGCCATCTGTCAAAGGAGGCAGACAGCTGAACTATTTACAGTGCATTCAAAAAGTATTCAGACCCCTTGACATTTTCCACATTTTGTTACATTACACCCTTATTCTAAAATGTATTAAACAATTTTTTTTTCCTTCATCAATTTACACACAAAACCTCATAATGACAAAGCAAATACAATTTTTGCAAATGTATAAACCAGAAACATAACATTTACGTAAGTATTCAGACCCTTTACTCAGTACTTTGTTGAAGCGCCTTTGGCAGCGATTACAGCCTTGAGTCTTCTTGGGTATGACGCTACAAGCTTGACACACCTGTATTTGGGGAGTTTCTCCCATTCTTCTCTGCAGATACTCTCAAGTTCTGTCAGGTTGGATGGGGAGCGTCACTGCACAGCTATTTTCAAGTCTCTCCAGAGATGCTTGATTGGGTTCAAGTCCGGCCTCTGGCTGGGCTCTCAAGAACATTCAGAGAAGCCACTCCTGCGTTGTCTTGGCTGTGTGCTTAGGGTCGTTGTCCTGTTGGAAGGTGACCGTTCGCCCCAGTCTGAGGTCCTGAGTGCTCTGGAGCAGGTTTTCACCAAGGATTTCTCTGTAATTTGTTCTGTTCATCTTTCCCTTGACTTGCCGTTGTAAAACATCCCCACAGCATGATGCTGCCACCACCAATCTTCACCGTAGGGATGGTGGCAGGTTTCTTCCAGATGTGACGCTTGGCATTCAGGCCAAAGAGTTCAATCTCAGACCAGAGAATCTTGTTTTTGGCAAACTCCAAGCAGGCTGTCATGTGCCTTTTACTGAGGATTGGCTTATTTCTGGCCTGATTGGTGGAGTGCTGCAGAGATGGTTGTCCTTCTGGAAGGTTCTCCCATCTCCACAGAGGAACTCTGGAGCTCTGTCAGAGTTACCATCGGGTTCTTGGTAAACTCCCTGACCAAAGCCCTTCCCCCCCGATTGCTCAGTTTGGTGGACATCTCTAGGAAGAGTCTTGGTGGTTCCAAACCTCTTCCATTTAAGAATGATGGAGGCTACCGTGTTCTTGCAGACCTTCAATGCTGCAGACATTTTTTGGGACTCTTCCCCAGATCTGTGTGCCTTGACACAATCCTGTCTCTGAACACTAAGGACAATTCCTTTGACCTCAAGGCTTTCCTTTGACCTCATGGCTTGGTTTTTGCTCTGACATGCACTGTCAACTGTGGGACCCTATATAGACAAGTGTGTGTCTTTCCAAATAATTTTCAATCAATTGAATTTACCACAGGTGGACTCCAATCAAGTTGTAGAAACATCTCAAGCATGATCAATGGAAACAGGATGCATCGGAGCTCAATTTCGAGTCACATAGCAAAGGGTCTGAATACTTATGTAAATAAGGTATTTCTGTTTTTTATTTTTAATATATTTGTAAAAATTCTAAAAACCTGTTTTCACTTTGTCATTATGGGGTATTTTGTGTAGATTGATGATTTACATTTTTTTAATCCATTTTAGAAAAATGCTGTAATGTAAAAAAATGTGGAAGTCAACGGGTCTGAATACTTTCCGAATGTGCTGTATATACATAGCTGACATGCGAGTGCTATACATCAACATGCAGCAGCATACATTCGGACATTCACATGAACACAGGCACCTCCGGCAGTAGGGCTATACCTCACACTAGCACTGACACTATAATCTTGTCATGATCACCACAACCAAACATGGTTGTTTTTAATCCCAAGGGAATAACCCATTGACTATATCTCAGAGAGCCATTTGTGCTTGCCTGTTATTATTAATAACCACATCAATCTTATTAGACGGCAGACATCTGTGTTGTGTTGTTCCTGATATCCATGGATATATAAGACTAAGCATTGAACATCCTTATCTAGGAAGGCATTTCCGCTGTGTTGAAAGTCCATCATGGTCCGGGTTCGATCCCAGGCTGTGTTGCAGCCGGCTGCGACCGGGAGACCCATGAGGCGGCGCACAATTGGCCCAGGGTCGTCTGGGTTAGGGGAGGGTTTGACCGCCCGGGATGTCCTTGTCCCATCTCGCTCTACCTACTCCTGGTGGCGGGCCGGGCACAGGCACGCTGACTTCGGTCGCCAGCTGGACGGTGTTTCCTCGGACACATTGGTGAGGCTGGCTTCCGGGTTAAGCGAGCATTGTGTCAAGAAGCAGTGCGGCTTGGCAGGGTCGTGTTTCAGAGGACGCATGGCTCTCGACCTTCGCTTCTCCCGAGTCAGTACGGGAGTTGCAGCAATGGGACAAGACTGTAACTACCATTTGGATATCACGAAATTGAGGAGAAAAAAAGGGGGTAAAAAGTACCAGAAAAAAGAAAGTCCATCATGGTGGGACAGCGAGGGCCTCTTGTACGTGTACATGTCAGGGTTATGATTTCTGAAGTGCGTGATGGAGAGACGGCTCATTTCAGTTTGCGCCCCGAGCGCAGATTGTCGTCACGCACCTGACGGAGCGGAAAGACTAACGACAGCATGCAGGCGTCTGTGACAGGACAGGAACTCAACACGTACAAGAGAGATGTACCCATGTCACATCATCCAGAAAGACTAAACTACTTCACACACTTAGGCAGAAAGCCTATCTTGACAGCTCATCCACAACCCTGTCATAGATTAAGCCAATGGTGGTGTCAGGTTTTAGAATCAAGTGGCAGCAGGTTCGAGGAGCTCTCGTTGGGGGTGTAACCAGAATAAACAGCTCACCCTAACACATACATGTCAGAGAGCATTACCCCAGGAGAGATACTCAGGCAACCTGCTCTCCAATGCAGTAGGCCGTTATGACCACTGGCGTCCCTGGTTAAGGGATAAGCATGCTGCTGTATGCCCTGGTCAGGTAATTAGGCACTCTCAGGGGTGTCATGTGTCCAGGACCATTGACACTGAGTGTCAGTAATGAGGGGACCTACCACCCTTAAACCCCAAACCCCATGGCCCGACCGATAGCGACTGCTTCCCAGGGAGAGGAGGAGGGTGATGTGGAGAAGGAGAGACAGTAAGCTTCCAATACAGGCAGTCTCAAGCCAACCGGGCTCAGTGACTCCCTCCCCATCAGCAGTCTAAAGAGCCTCCTCCTCTCAGAGCCGGAGCATAGCAGCGATCCCCAGTGACCTCTGATTCCACTGTTCGACAGGCCATTACTGCTGAGGTGAAATAGACCCTGCTAATCTGGGCCCATCCTGATCCAATGGCTTCCTCAGCCGCTGTTATTGGTGGAGGAGTGTATAGGGGTGTATAGATAGACAGAAAAATGGACAACAATTTCATGTGAATAGTGGACAACAAAAATGTTGTATTTTCCTCAAATTGACTGAAGTCTCCCTCTCCCTCTGTGTGGCAGGGTGCCATGCAGGCCCAGCTGTACCGTGGCAGGCAGCAGCCCAGATGTTCCACTGGGTTTCCAGTGGGTAGCAGAAGAGTGGAGAGGTCACACTGGGCCAACAACACACACTAAACCCCCAGGGTCAAGAGCAGCGGTTGCGCATGTGATTGTGGATTTTGCAGAGCAGAGGGCAAATCACAGACTTGGGTCAATCAATTACTCGTTTTGTAGTGTGCACTGTTCAGTTCAGCATTCACTACTCACACTCTAATGTTTCTTAGAATGACTGAACTGTTAATCTAACCACATCCAACATCAGGGGTTAGAAGTTAGAGGTTTTAAATGAACAATAGAGTGGGGAATTCAACAACAGATGCTGTGATTTTACTTTGTCAGGTTTTGGGAGACTGGAGTTCTCTAGGTAGGATGTGCTGTCTCCTCAATTTAACACGATGACCCATTCTCTCAGTGAGCCCATTATCCCAGCTGTTAACTGTGACAGATTGTTTAGATTCTATTGTAGTGTAAAGTGGACCCCAAATGTAATTCCAAGCCAGAGCCTTTTTACTATATATATTGTGAAACTTTCAAGGTGCCCTATAATGGGCTGTGTGCTGATATTCTGGGGCCTCGGGCTCTAGTCTACGACTCTGTAGGATTGCTGTCAACGGGGGCCTTCTCCCTTCCTTCGTCTGCCCACCGCTCTGCAGAGTTTTACACTGTCCCCCCCAAAGAAATCAAGTGGGTAATTGTGAATTAAAGCGCAAGCCTGTCGGGCACAGTGCAGCTCCGAATCCTCCATGGCCCATGTGGGTTTTCTGTCATTCTGAGGGATCTTGTTTTAATGAAAGAAATGGGCTTTAAAAAAGAATGCCAGGAACATTTCTGCTGTGTTTGTAAGTCAGTATCCTGAAGGGCCATTTGTGTCTCTGAGGAGGCCCAGGCTCAGCCATGTGGCATTGTGCAACGCTTCATCCCAGCTCCCATCGGCTCTAATTGCTTTTAGACATGTAGGAGGAGAGCACAAGTCGGTCTCTCTCCCTATATGTAGGGCCTTTTGATTTGCCCTAGATTGCACAGATGCTGTTAAAAGCTTCTGGCGGCCTCACATAAACTGGCACTAAAGGCACTTGTTGACAGTCAAAGAGGAGAAAAAGCTGTTCCAGAATAAGGAATAACACTGGCAGACGCCATAATTGAGTCATATTTTCGAGTCAGCGATTTTCAATGCCATATTAAGTAGAGGCAGCAAAAACTAAAATAAAACTGAAGAGCCATTAACAGCTTCTGATTGACAACATAAAAGTTGAAAAGATTAGCTGGTGGTGAGTTTGCTCAGCGCACTCAGACTCCCTAGTGTAGAATGTCACAGCAGTGTGTAAGACACAGGTTAGAGACTTGGACTAAATGTCCCTCTCCCTGCAAAAAGAAAACTCTTCAATATAAAAGGACAACATCCCATAATGATAAGCCTGGAGTAAAGTATATTACATGGGGAATGTGTCTGTATGGAACCATATAGTATGCCTGAGAGGAGCGTTACAGGAAGACTGTAAGGTGGTCATTGTGTCTTGGTCTCCCCGGGTAGACAGTACCACCCAGGAGCCATAACTCCTGAGGAATGACAGGTCCAAGGTCTGCGTGAGGTTCTTCTCATTTCTCTAAAGGTTTAAGATTGTCCATTGTCAGACGTTGTTCTGACCAAAGTTATTGAAAAACGTTGAAGACAACATTGACAAGAGTAACAAGCTGTCTATACAAAACATTTACTAAATGTGCTTTGATACATGCTCCCCCAGACAGGGTAAACAGTGTATCTGTATAAATAGTAATAATGATGAGCATTGAAGGGCAGAGCATGTACCGGGCTGGACTGAGGGAGGAAGTTGTTGACTCTGGAGATGCTCCACATGCCATCCAGGTACTGCTGGGCCTGGATGGTGACCGATCCCAGGGTCCCGGTCAGCTGCCCTCCCCCAACCGTCACTTGGACACTGGTCTTGGGCCCAGCAGAGACAGAGGAGCCCTGCGGACAGCCCAGCTCCCGGCGCCCCCTCTCCCCTAGGGGCAGGACATTGTGGGCATGGGGGTGAGCTTTGGAGGGCTGCCTCACATGGGCACTGGAGGAAGAGAGTGTCATTCCATGGGGCTGCCCAGTGAGGGTGGTGGACGGCAAAGCGGGCATGTTGTGGCTCAGGATCAGGGCCGGTGCGCCTACTGTCTGCAGGGCCTCCTGCCTCAGCTGGTGGAGGGAAGTAGAACACACTTGGCAGCATCCATCATGGCTCCCAGGCACTTGGAGCTGGTCGAAGACGAAGGCTGCGTAGCCAGGGTCCTGCAGAAGAAACACACAGAGAGGGGGGGGGGTTCAACTTAACATGGTCCCATTCAGAAAAAAACATGGTATACTACGTCATATCTCCATATCAGCGTGATTGGGGGGTTTCCTGGGTGTTGTTCATATTTTCCAGGCGTGCCAGACAGTGGCTATCGGTGTGGTCCCTCCCGGAGGCTGCCCTCTGTGATCTCAGCTCTACCTCCCTCCCTGTCTGCCCTAACCACATCCACATCCTCCCCCTCAGGAATTCAGTTTGTTTAGACTGAGCTGCTCTGCTTGAAACCAGAGACAGCAGATCATGTTGCTGGTAGATGTGCTCATAGCTGCCTGCCTGGGCCTTGGACCCAAGTCAAACAACAGGGGCAAATGAAAAGAGATAAAAGGAAGTTTGAGGCATTAGTGAAAGACGCATTCCTCTGGAACACCAACTCAGTCAGACCCTTTTCCAACTTTCTGCAAGGCTGTTTAAGGCCCCAGAACAAATGAACCTCATGAAGGGTTTTGCGCGGCACCGCCTTATAGAAGGAGACCAGTAGAGGTGTGTCCTTTCCCTCTGTCTGTTAAAAGACTCCCTGAGGTGTCCTCAGCTGGAGAGGAAGGGAGTTGTGGGGGTTTAGAGAGGGAACTACAAAATAAAACAACAGCTGAGCCAATCCTAGGAGCTCAGTGTAGAATATTTACATATGAGAACAGTCCCAGCATGAAAACATATGATAAAACGCCCAGCGTGAAAATACCCATCTCCTCCTGATGACAACTCACAACACCCAGCCTTTCACTAGCGATTACAAGTCAAGTTGTCTCCGCTTTTCTTAGAGGTTCTAAGTGAGGTTCTAAGACCACTTTTACTCTCTCACTCTCACACACACACACACACACACACACACACACCACACAGTCTCATAAGAGGCATAAAGGGGCAGTAACCTCCCGGCCACTGGAGCAGAGCTCTAAGACAGGAGCCCACAGATACATAATGTTTATGAGGCCTCTGTTTCTTAGAGCCTCTGTGGTGATCAGGAGGAGTGAGACGGCCTGGCCAAACAACGACACTGCCTTAACGCAGTACCACTTAATACAGCAGTCTCCACAGAGTCACAACCCAGGGACTTTAAATCTCCTCCCTCTGAAGGCAGCTCAATACAGAGACTTTTAAGTGACCTCTATGTTAGGGCCCTATGCTTATACCTACAGTATAAATGGTTATCATTATTATGAGTATATTGCACTCCCTCTTGCTTACTAACAGCCAAGCCACGGCAGAGGACATGGAATCATCATCTTCATTTGGTCCCTGAGTCTAAGCAGTGTAAGCAGCCCCTATATATCAATGCTCTATCCACAGCACGGATCCAGTCGTCATGATAAGAGAGATCGATCACCAGGCACGAAGATCCAGAGAGGGACATACAGTGCCCACAGGCCTGCCCCTGGAGAGAGGATGCTGCTGGGCTTGGCCCTTGGCAGGACACAGCTGTGCTGGTCCTCTTGTAAGTCGCCCTGGATAAGAGCGTCTGCTAAATTACTAAAATGTAAATATGTAAAAGTGAATGGTTTTTCAAGGGAGAATTCATAGGAGCAATATGGGTTTAATATGGTTTACTTAGTGATATACTTTGATAAATTATTCATCACACGATACTGACACTATTGGTAATGCATAGTCAGAATTGATGTTAGGCTGGAATAGACTAAGTCTGAGCATTTACTGTAGATGATGTCCCAGGTCTTATCGTAGTGTTGGGTGGGGTTATGTTGGCTAATGGAGGATATGTTTGCTACAATTATCTTCTTAAGGGCACTTATGACAACATTCCAATGAACATGCATTTATGTAAAGAGGCTTAAAATGTAAACACCATAAAGCTTTGGAGAACGATCTGAGGCTGGGAGACACTGAGACATGTGAGGGACCTAACCTGACGGCATTCTATTTCAACCTGTTTAACAAAAGGGCAGGTTCTGAATTGACCAGGTCTGAGACTAATCAGAAGAGAAATTGGAGAGAGACAGCGAGAGCGGAGGGGGGAGAACATATCACCACAGATATGCTCCAGTCTGGAAAACGTATTTGGTTGTGAGAGGGGACATTAAAGCAGTCATAATCAGAGTAACCTACTCTGGTCTCCTAGGCTCCCCACCACCCATTCCTCACCCTTCAGCCTCCCACCAAGCCAACCATACCTCACCTCAGGCCATGACTATATGGAAGAAATCAATTCCTCTCTCCCTCTCTTCCCATACCTTCCTCCATGCATTTGTTAGTTGTTGATTTAGGAGAGCCAATAAAAACAGCCACAAAGCTCCGCCCATCTGCTATTCTGTAGGGTTCTGTAGGTTAGAGAGTGGGCTTCCCTTGTAAAGCTGTCTCTGAGCTTTATGCTCTGGGGAAGAGTGAGCCGGAGGTCAGGGGTAGGAAGTGGATCATGGTGATGATAATGATGATGATGGTTATGATAGTGGAGAGGATGATGCTAGCCCAGCTTTGAGGTGGATAATATGTGATTGTCTCCACATCAAGTATGACGTCAGCGAGCCTTCAATCTAAAATAATGGGATAGGGCATGACTTTAAGTCACACCTTGGCTCTCTGCCTGTCTTGTTTTAAGGACTTCTCATACGATTTCAGCCCGAAGTGCAGCCTGTCAAAATTCTCACAAACATACACCTCAAAAAATCATGTCTTTGGTAGGGAAGCTGTTTCCAATATTTGTTTCCAATGTACAGATAACAAAATTGTATTTTACAGGCAAGTTCTGAGATATGGACCTTTTTCTGGACCTTTTTAATAGCTCCCGGTTTGTCCAGGGGATGTTTTTAGGACATTCTTGGGATGTCGTGTCATGGTCCCTGGAGGTTTTGTCTAGTTCCCGGTTTGTCCAGGGGGATGTCCCTAAGAACGTTTTAAGGACATTCTTGGGACGTTGTGTCATGGTCCCCTGAACGTTCTTGGATCGTTGTGTCATGGTCCCCTGGGGGTTTTTGTCACGTGATGGTCCCAGGTGTCCCAAACCATTATAAGTAAAGTAATGAAATAGTATGTGGGTTGTAAGGTAAGTGGTACGCTATTCAGATAAAATAACAATATGATTACATTTAACATGATCACAAGTAACGACTTTTTAATATGACCCCACCTGGGATTTGAACTCACAACCTCTGGATTTGGGGGATGCTGATCTTTCTGCTGAATTTCAGAAGTCCCCGACACATTCATTACCTTTAATACATCTCAGCACTTGGCAAAAAAGTGCCGATTTCAAGTTTTCATAACAAATCGGTAACCGGCCTTTTTGGATGCCAAAAATCTTCACATAATCACTAGTTAACTACACATTATTGATGATATTACTAGGTTAACTAGCTTGTCCTGCGTTGCATATAATCAATGCGGTGCCTGTTAATTTATCATTGAATCACAGCCTACTTCAACTTCGCCAAACGGGTGATGATTTAACAAAAGTGTATTGCCGAAAAAAAGCACAATCTTTGCACAAATGTCCCTAACCATAAACATCAATGCCTTTCTTAAAATCAATACACAGAAGTATATATTTTTTTAAACATGCATATTTCATTAAAAGAAATTCAAGTTAGCAGGCAATATAAACTAGGCAAATTGTGTCACTTCTCTTGCATTCAGTGCAAGCAGAGTCAGGGTATATGCAACAGTTTGGGCGGCCTGGCTCATTGCGAACTAATTTGTCAGAATTTACATAATTATGACATAACATTGAAGGTTGTGCAATTTAACTGCAATATTTAATCTTAAGGTTACCACCCGTTCGATAAAATACAGAACGGTTCCGTATTTCACTGAAAGAATAAACATTTTGTTTTCGAAATGATACTTTCCGAATTTGAACATATTAATGACCAAAGGCTCGTATTTCTGTGTTTATTATATTATAATTAAGTATATGATTTTATATTTGATAGAGCAGTCTGACTGAGCAGTGGTAGGCAGCAGCAGGCTCGTAAGCATTTTATTCAACCAGCACTTTACTGCATTTGCCAGCAGCTCTTAGCAATGCTTGAAGCACAGTGCTGTTTATGACTTCAAGCCTATCAACTCATGAAATTAGGCTGGCAATACTAAATTGCCTATAAGAACATCCAATAGTCAAAAGGTATTTAAATACAAATGGCATAGAGAGAAATAGTCAATGCTTCATAATTCCTATTATAACTATAACCTAAAACTTCTTAACTGGGAACATTGAAGAACTGGGAATATTGAACCACCAGCTTTCATATGTTCTCATGTTCTGAGCAAGGAACTTAAACCTTAGCTTTTTTTACATGGCACATATTGCACTTTTACTTTCTTCTCCAACACTGTGTTTTTGCATTATTTAAACCAAATTGAACATGTTTCATTATTTATTTGAGACTAAATAGATTTTATTTATGTATTATATTAAGTTAAAATAAAAGTGTTCATTGTTCATTCAGTATTGTTGTAATTGTCATTATTACAAATATATACTGCTCAAAAAAATAAAGGGAACACTTAAACAACACAATGTAACTCCAAGTCAATCACACTTCTGTGAAATCAAACTGTCCACTTAGGAAGCAACACTGATTGACAATAAATTTCACATGCTGTTGTGCAAATGAAATAGACAACAGGTGGAAATTATAGGCAATTAGCAAGACACCCCCAATAAAGGAGTGGTTCTGCAGGTGGTGACACAGACCACTTCTCAATTCCTATGCATCCTGGCTGATGTTTTGGTCACTTTTGAATGCTGGCGGTGCTTTCACTCTAGTGGTAGCATGAGACGGAGTCTACAACCCACACAAGTGGCTCAGGTAGTGCAGCTCATCCAGGATGGCACATCAATGCGAGCTATGGCAAGAAGGTTTGCTGTGTCTGTCAGCGTAGTGTCCAGAGCATGGAGGCGCTACCAGGAGACAGGCCAGTACATCAGGAGACATGGAGGAGGCCAACAACCCAGCAGCAGGACCGCTACCTCCGCCTTTGTGCAACGAGGAACAGGAGAAGCACTGCCAGAGCCCTGCAAAATGACCTCCAGCAGGCCACAAATGTGCATGTGTCTGCTCAAACGGTCAGAAACAGACTCCATGAGGGTGGTATGAGGGCCCGACGTCCACAGGTGGGGGTTGTGCTTACAGCCCAACACCGTGCAGGACGTTTGGCATTTGCCAGAGAACACCAAGATTGGCAAATTCGCCACTGGCGCCCTGTGCTCTTCACAGATGAAAGCAGGTTCACAATGAGCACGTGACAGACGTGACAGAGTCTGGAGACGCCGTGGAGAACGTTCTGCTGCCTGCAACATCCTCCAGCATGACCGGTTTGGCGGTGGGTCAGTCATGGTGTGGGGTGGCATTTCTTTGGGGGGCCGCACAGCCCTCCATGTGCTCGCCAGAGGTAGCCTGACTGCCATTAGGTACCAAGATGAGATCCTCAGACCCCTTGTGAGATCATATGCTGGTGCGGTTGGCCCTGGGTTCCTCCTAATGCAAGACAATGCTAGACCTCATGTGGCTGGAGTGTGTCAGAAGTTCCTGCAAGAGGAAGGCATTGATGCTATGGACCGGCCCGCTCGTTCCCCAGACCTGAATCCAATTGAGCACATCTGGGACATCATGTCTCGCTCCATCCACCAACGCCACGTTGCACCACAGACTGTCCAGGAGTTGGCGGATGCTTTAGTCCAGGTCTGGGAGGAGATCCCTCAGGAGACCATCCGCCACCTCATCAGGAGCATGCCCAGGCGTTGTAGGGAGGTCATACAGGCACGTGGAGATCACACACACTACTGAGCCTAATTTTGACTTGTTTTAAGGACATTACACCAAAGTTGGATCAGCCTGTAGTGTGGTTTTCCACTTTAATTTTGAGTGTGACTCCAAATCCAGACCTCCATGGGTTAATAAATTGGATTTCCATTGATTATTTTTGTGTGATTTTGTTGTCAGCACATTCAACTATGTAAAGAAAAAAGTATTTAATAAGATTATTTCTTTCATTCAGATCTAGGATGTGTTATTTTAGTGTTCCCTTTATTTTTTTGAGCAGTATATATAAAAATACATGTTAAAAAAATTGTCCGATTAATCAGTATCTGCTTTTTTGGACCTCAAATAATTGGTATCGCCGTTGAAAAATCATAATCGGTCGACCTCTAATCTGCACTTTAATCATCAGTTAATCTGACTATTCTCTCATTGATTTCATTGGGTTTTCAGTGTTGTAGTCTAATGTTGGTGGGGCATATTATTCTGTTTTAAATGGTACTCCTGAATCATTATGATAAATATAATAGTTTTTCAGTGTATTTTTAACAGAGCTGAGATTTACTTTGAAGTGCAAAGTGTAGGAATAGGCCTACAGGTGAAATCAGTCATTGATACAGAAAATGGTGGTGCAGCAGGACGATCGGAATTCCGTGAACCAAGTGGTGGTGAGTTCAAATCCCAGGTGTGGACATGTTAAATAATAATTACTGTATGAATAAACATACACAATGTAATCATGTATGTCAAATATGTTAGTTTAAAACACTATGTTAAAGCACCGTTTGTGTGTGGTTCAATCCCTAGCATTTGACAAAGAGCTGTGACTGGATCAGTGGTTCACCAATCAGGTCCTTGATAGGCTTGGCAACTGTAACAAGGGGTGATGTGCAATGAAACGAGGGTGCGTGTTCCCTGGGTAAAACATTTTTTGGAGGGGAGTACGTTTCTTTGCGACCATCAGGTGACGTCCCCGGGACAGAACCATCAGGTGACGTCCCAGGGACAAAACCTCCAGGGGATCATGACACAACGTCCCAAGAACATCCTAAAAAGTCCTCGGGGGACGTCCCCGAGATCAACCGGGACGTCCTAATGACTCATTATTGTTTGCAGGGTTGTTTGTTGTGAGTTTAAAGAAAAGCCCAGTTTGAGAGACATTTGTAGTAAGCTGCATCAACACAATAGAAGTATTCCAGACACACCAGGCCATTGAGAGAGACATGACGGCCTAGGCTTCTTCAACCATTGTTAGGTACAAGTGGAAGACCACTAGGCTTCAGAGCACAAGCACTCTAGAGAGAGAGGGAATGCGAGTTAGGGACATGGAGAGAGAGAGAGAATAAGAAGGGGGAGGCAGGTTGGGGTTGTGCCCCTTGCCTGAGGGCTTGTGGGTCGTTGTGTTGGGTTATTGCCTGTCAACAAGGATCTTTATTAAACTCTGGGGACGAATGAAGTCAGATGCTGTGGCCTTATTATGGAAAGGAGACCGGCATGCAATGGAAAAGATGTGCCTGTGGAATGGACTGTAGGTCTATATAGACTACAGACACACAAGTTTGTCTGTCTGTCAGTTGTTCACACAAACAACGAGGAGAAACAGCAGACGGGCAGCAGGAGAGGTCGGAGAAAAACTTTCTGGGTGGTGAGTGTCATCAGAAAGCCTTTGCCCAGGGGCTGATGGAAAGAAGCTTAGCTGTAACTGTGTCCATATGGAGAGAGAGAGAGAGAGAGAGAGAGAGAGAGAGAGAGAGAGAGAGAGAGAGAGAGAGAGAGAGAGAGAGAGAGAGGAAAAGATGTGCATGATTTCTCTCTGCCTGGGTCCTCTGGGTACCTCAATGCAAATGGAGCCAGGCAAAGTTACACGGGGTATGATTTGGGAAATCGTCTCAATTTACCCCGCCTCACTGTCTCTCTTCCTGCACCCACATGAAAACCACAGACGGAGCAAGCAGGGTGGGAAGCCTACGTTTACCGTTTGATGAAATTCAGCCACGGATCGGCCAACCGGATACAGAAAGCCGACCCGTGACTTACTTAAATCAGGAAGATGCATGAAGATCCTCGCCAGACTAAAGACTTTCAGACCCCTCGCCAGACTAAAGACTTTTAAGCACGCTCCATTAAAAGTAAGACACTCTGGGAAACAGTACTTTCTATTTCATCGAGATGAGGAGTGCCTGTTAGATGGGGAGCAGTGAACTTCACCACAGAGCAGCTCACTGTGTTTCTGTGGTCATTCACTTAAAAGAAACAAGAGGCAGAACAGCCACAGCACACCCACAAGATTTCATAAGATTCAATCGTGCAGTCTCCCATTTCTTCTTCCAGTTTGCTCTTGTACTATTTTACAGGGAAACTTTCCCCCGATGACTCAGTAGGTCAAAACTGTGCTGTCTCTCTCACACTAGAGCCCATACCCAACAGCATTATCGCTGTTAACAGTAACACAAGCAATACAATACTTCAGAGTTTTTCATACTTCCTATAACAGTGTATAAAACCAACAAGACCACACAACAACACAGCTGCCGCATCTGGCACCTTTTAAAAACTGGAAATCCTCCACTCTCCCTTCTCTAATTTCTCCATAAGGACAGCTTAAGACAGTCGGAGCCCTCTCTGTTTACTTGGCCTCTGACACCTTTGGCCCCATCAGTAGTGCTGTCCCAGTGTGTTTCAATGGGACTAGGCCCTAATAAACCACAGGGGCCTACGGACAGGTCCCACAGTGAGGACGAGAGCTGCCAACAGGGCTACTCTCCCACAGGTAGCCTGGGCTCTCCCTGACAGCCAGGCCAGAGAAACAAGCACAGCTGCAGGCCTGCCCCTGGATGACCACAGGCCATTAAAACAGATTACATTCCCAGGATAAAAGAACCACATCTAGTGGTAATCCCTCCCAACCTCACCCCTCAACTCTCTCCCCCCTCAGCCGTCCCCGGGAGCAGCACTGGGCTGGACAACCTCAGCTATGGCCTCAGCAGACCCATACATCTCATTTGACTTCAGGAGCATTTAATGCTGAACCACCAGTAGTAGCAGTGGGCCACAGACCACTAAATTTAACCACTCCTGTCGAGTCCTGTGTCGCTAGAGAAGACAATGAGTCAGGATCTCACACTAGCATGCTGTTTACCTCTGTGGGAACGTCTCCTGTGGCACACAAACTGGGATGTGTCATCAAACAAACATCAAACAGATGCCACCCGCCCCTGTAGCAGGAGAACATTCCTGCAATGCAGGAAATTACAAACTTCATAAGCCTTTTTAAACCTCAAATACACTACAAGTTAAACATTTCCTGAATTGCAGGAATGTTCTCCTGCAACAGGTTGATCAAATTACGATCCTACATCTGTAGCAACAGCACTGGGTTGTAGTTATTTGTCTGCATGATAAAATAAGAACATAATTCCAGAGATGGAATATCCACCTTATTTTCAGCATGATTCATGATGTTGTATATCTGGACCCCATTGTAATAGAAAATAAAACATTCAAATAGTACATTACGGCATATTCCCCAAGTATAGCCCTTGCGAAATCCTCCTTATGCCGCATCAAAATGAACCCCTATTGATCAATATTGAACAAATGCTTTCATGTGTAAGTACGTTATTAGGCGATAACTCTACTCGCGGAAATACTATAGTTGCCAATGATTTTACTATATTTTTTTCAAGTATAACTAATGTATGCAGAACTACCTTAAATCACTTTCCAACCAAAAAAAAACAGTAAATTGCATTATTATTTAACATAAACGCTATCAGGAAATTAATTTACCTGTACTTTTCAGATGACAGAGCGAGGAGTTGATTAATCCTTTATCCGCTTTGATGTTGTGAACACGAGAAGACTGCTGCAAACGCTTGCGCTGAACTTTCACAAGGCGCTTCTGAGTAGGAGGAGTAGCCTGGGTTCGCGTACAACCTGATTGACTGGAGTGTTTCGGGAACCTGATACACGCGAGCCCACTTAGTCAATGGTAAAGCCTATACGATCAAGTCTACCTGGAATCGGTTCATATCTCAAAGAAGCATATTTTAGCAGGACGGTCCTAGATGAAAAATGTATGGCTGTTTTGACATTTTTCAAACATCTCATCATTTAAAGCTGCAATATGTAACTTTTTGGTCAACGACCAAATTCACATAGAAATGTGTGTTATAAATCGTTATTCTCATTGAAAGCAAGTCTCAGAAGCGGTAGATAAGTTCAATGTGTGCTATTTAAATGCTTCCCGTTCGTTTTTTTGCTTCTTTTAATTTCGGTTTTGTACACCAGCTTCAAACATCTGAAAATACAATATTTTTGGTTCTGGAAAATATATTTTAACAGCGGTTTAGATGGTACAACGATTCTCTACCATATACTTGCTTGTTTTGTCTCATAAACTGAAATTAGGCAAACTATTCGAATTTTAGCAACCAGGAAATGGCGGAGCGTTTTCTGCATAGTACATCTTTAATGCATTAGAGCCTAAACATCAAGACAAATGGAAGCACTGGGCATAAGTGAGAGTTGATCAAATAAATAAAATATGTCAAGCTACTTCCTGCCTGTTGTGTAGTGGATATGTGTGTGCAGTATTCAAATGATTGTTATGTACAGTATTTAGCTATAGATAATGCTACAGGATGTGTATAAGGTGCTATGTATCACATTACATATGATAGCACTGTATGGTTACAGTGCCACTCCTTTTCTATTATTTATACAACAAGCAGATGCCACTGTCTATCAAACAATCAGCCATAGATAGACACTATGGATCAAGTAGAATGCATGATTTAATGGAGCTCTGTCAAGCAAGCTTCCTGCAATCAAATTACCTCACATAATGACATGTCAGGCTGGCCCATTTGTTCTTGTCACTCATGTTACCCAAGAGAGAACGCAATAGGATTCTAGCTACCTTTCATACTATAACTTTGTCATGTCAGCGATTACAAGAATGTGCAGTGCCTTATATGAATCACTGCTATCAAGGTGGGAGGAATAGGTGAAAAGGAGAGTGACTGACTGAACCTTATTGCTCCCCATTTTTGTGTGTGTGTGTGTGTGTGTGCGTGTGTGCCCCTTGTGTGTCCATCTGTCTGTTTACACCACATCCATCCATCACTCCAACCTTTCCTCACTTGGCCAGTTAATTACCTTTTCCTGTTCACTCACGCACACAAAGAAAACAAGCTCCTCTCAGACTGTTTGGACAAACTTCATCCCTCCCTTGCTCCTTTCAACGTCTCTCTCCCGCATGGATCCAAGGCAGCCGTCGGCACACTGTTTTTCCTCCAGATCAGTCAAGCTGTCATCGTCTGGGCTAGGCTACAGGCTACGGATAAGCTAGACTCCCCTGTGAGAGAGTGAATGACTTCACCAACTGACATCTACATCAATGACATCATGGCAGTGGACACTACTGTAATTACTACTCAGGCTTCCATAGAGCAAAATTCTGTTTCAGTGGGGAGCAGGGGATTCAAACATATCGGACCACGTTGGCGAAGAGAAAAGAAACGTCGCTGAAAATTGTCACACTGCAACCACTCTACAACACAGACAGGGATACATCTATGTGTCAGTGTATCTCCATCTCCATTCTCCACCAGTGTAGCATTACACCTATGATGAAATACACTGAACAAAAATATAAACGCAACATGCACAATTTCAAAGATTTTACTGAATACAGTTCATAGAAGGAAATCAGTCAATTTAAATAAATGTATAGGCCCTAATTTATGGATTTCACATGACTGGGCAGGGGCGCAGCCTGGCCCAGCCAATCAGAATGAGTTTTTCCTAAGAAAAGGGCTATATTACAAACAGAAATACTCCTCAGTTTTATCATCTGTCTGGGTGGCTGGTCTCAGACAATCCTGCAGGTGAAGAAGCCAGATGTGGAGGTCCTGGACTGGCGTGGTTACACTTAGTCTGCAGTTGTGAAGCCGGTTGGGTGTACTGCCACATTCTCTAAAACGACGTTGGAGGTGGCTTATGGTAGGGAAAATAACATTCAATTCTCTGGCATTCCTGCAGTCAAAATTTGAGACATCTGTGGCATTGTGATGTGACAAAACTGCACATTTTAGAGTGGCCTTTTATTTTCCCCAGCACAAGGTGCACCTGTGTAATGATCATGCTGTTTAATCAGCTTCTTGATCTGCCACACCTGTCAGGTGGATGGATTATCTTGGCAAAGGAGATATGCTCACTAACGGGGAAGTAAAACATTTATGCACAACATTTGAGAGAAATACCCTTGTTGTGCATATGAAACATTTCTGGGATCTTTTGTTTCAGCTCATGAAACATGGGACCAACACTTTACATGTTGTGTTTATATTTTCAGGATATATGTTTTTCTCTTACACCAGAGATCTTAACTCTGTTGCCTGTGGCCAATCTGGAGGAGGCCAAGCAGAAGCAGCACTCACGCTCATCTCTCCCACCAGGGAGACACTTGTGAGTGTATTTATGCATGCTGCTCACCAGCTACTCTGCACTTCTAATTAGAATACCTGATATACCGCTCCTGGAAACTCTTTACTAGATTTACTGAAACAAACAAAAATAAATATATCATGAAAAATTCAGCAGGCAACTGGAGAGTCAGGAGCCAGGTGTTGTTTTAAGCTCTGCAGGTATGGAGGAGAAGGAGAAGGAAGAGGTGAGGGTAGGGGGAAGGAGGAAGATGCTAGAGCTCCCATCTCAGCTCAGGAGCACCCGACTAATGAGAGCTGTCCTGGTTGGAGTTCTACACACTGGAAGACCCTTGTCAAAGAACCAGTCCAACTCCATCTTGCCCTCCTTGTTGGTGCTTGCTGCTAATGAAATAAAAAAGTAACTTTTTCAAATAAATCTCTTGAAAGTGTCAAAAGGAAGAAAAAGAACATCTCTCTCATCTATTGCTCTCCCTCTCCCTGTCCAGTTTTGAGTTTTTCAGATCCTGCTGCTCCTAGACTCACTGTGCCCCAGGGAGCAGCAGGGGGTTAGAACAGAGACAGAGGATCACGTCTGCTCCCAGAATAAAATGTCTGTCAGATCGGTCTGATAGCTTTTGAGGCGAGACTCAACAGAAATGTAGTTTGGTATGGATAGTTTGGCTACAGCTGGGAGGCGGTAGGCCTTGTTCCCTGTGGTACAGGCTTAGTCTCAAGAAGAACCATCTGGATTAACACAGTGAGATAGAGATGTTTTATGCTGTAGTAGGTGGGCTCCAAAAGCTGTGCATTCACGTTATACACTGAATACACTGCCCTTACATGACATACACTGACCAGGTGAATCCAGGTGAAAGCTATGATTCTTTATTGATGTCACCTGTTAAATCCACTTCAATCAGTGTAGATAAAGTGGAGGAGACATGTTAAAGAAGGATTTTTAAGCCTTGAGACAACTGAGGCATGGACTGTGTATGTGTGCCATTCAGACGGTAAATGGGCAAGACAAAACATTTAAGTGCCTTTGAATGGGTTATGGCAGTACGTGCCAGGCGCACTGGTTTGAGTGTGTCAAGAACTGCAACGCTGCTGGGTTTTTAACGCTCAACAGATTCCCGTGTGTATCAAGAATGGTCCGTCATCCAAAAGATATCAAGCCGACTTGACACAACTGTGGGAAGCATTGGAGTCAACATGGCCAGCATCCCTGTAGAATGCTTTCGCCACCTTGTAGAGTCCATGCCCAAAAAATTCAGGCTGTTCTGAGGGCAAAAGGGGGTGCAACTCAATGTTAGGAAGGTGTTCCTAATGTTTTGTACACTAAGTGTATATTGGTATTCGAAGCCATACACTGGGGCTTGTAAAGAGACCTATTTCTGTACATGAGGAGAACCCACTCCAGACATTCAGTGCAGAGGAGGATGCTAATACAACAGCTGTAGCTAAAGTGGCTTCAGCATAGTGTTTCACTTCCTACCTGATATTTACAGAGTAAAAACAGCCAGCTGCCTCTCCTCGCCTGTGTGAATTATCCCACCCTTCAAGTCCCATTCCATTAGTCCCATTCCATTCGTGTCACTGAGAGTTTGGATGTTTGTGAATCTGTTAATCGTTCGTTCCCTCCATGTAAGATTCTGCTAGACAAACTAACTGAGAAGACAAAATGATGATGATGAGCAAACCTGCAATCACAAAACTAACTGGTAAAGGTTGAAGAAGCAGCACAGGTCTTTACGGCTGGTAATCCACAGAACAGCTCTCTTAAAGCCCCAGAGATGGCAAACTTTAGCTGCAGCCAGTAGCAGACTGACTGAGAGGAAAACCTTAATTATTGAATAAAAATGCAAACACAGAGAGGAAAATATGAAAACAGAATTCATTTAATTGTCACGACTTCTGCCGAAGTTGATGCCCCTCCTTGTTCGAGTGGTGCTCGGCGGTCGACGTCACCGGTCTTCTAGCCATCAATGATCCATTTTTCATTTTCCATTGGTTTTGTCTTGTCTTCCTGCACACCTGGTTCCAATCCCATTCATTACATGTTGTGTGTTTCCCCTCATGTCCTTGTCAGAGATTGTTTGTTGTTATGTGCTCGTGTTGTTGGATTGGTGTGCGACGGGTTAATGTACCCATGTTTATTTTATTATGTACTTTGGTTTTGGAGTTTGTTTTTACTTTATTAAACTACTCCAGTTACACCAAGTTTGTTTCTCCTGCGCCTGACTTCCCTACCACCTACACACACAACGTGACATTAATGCGATTTCTCCATAGCATTTGTCTCAAATTAATCAACACATCAGCATGATCAGAATTCAGCTGGAGACTCTTACCTCCCTCACTAGCTTTAAGCACCAGCTGTCAGAGCAGCTCACAGATCACTGCACCTGTACATAGCTCATCTGTAAATAGCCCATCCAATCTACCTCATCCCCATACTGTATTTATTTATTTATCTTGCTCCTTTGCACCCCAGTATCTCAACTTGCACATTCATCCTCTGCACATCCTACCATTCCAGTGTTTAATTGCTATATTGTAATTACTTTGCCACCATGGCCTATTTATTGCCTCACCTCTCTTATCCTACCTCATTTGCACATACTGTATATAGACTTTCCTACTGTATTATTGATTGTATGTTTGTTTATTCCATGTGTAACTCTGTGTTGTTGTTTGTGTTGAACTGCTTTGCTTTATCTTGGCCAGGTCGCAGTTGTAATTGAGAACTTGTTCTCAACTAGCCTACCTGGTTATTAAATCAAGGTGAAAAAAATAATAATAATAATAATTTACTGATGAGTTTTGCATTTGAGCAAAAAAAAAAGACAAAAGAAAAGCAGATTGCTAAACCTCCTCTGTCTTTGTAAAACAACATTAATTATTTTTATTGAACTAATTTTGACTGTCAGAAGAAGAAAAAAAACGACCAAATGCTTATTTCTATGTACTTGTCAGAATAAAGCTGTATGCAACTGACGACAAGGTGAAATGTTGAGTACATTCACACAATTATTCTATCCACTCCCCTGGTGGAATGGATGGTACAGTAATTATGCTGGCAAACTGCCAGGTCTCTGTACTGTATTCTGCTCCACTGTACTATGAAGCACTGCACTATCTGCTTGAGCTCAGGTGTGCTGTGCTGAGCCTCCCTGCTCCATCCCAGGCTTCTATGGGGTTGTTATCTCTGTGACTGGCATCCTTTGTGTATCCACAAAGATGCAGTGTCAGCAGAACAATAGAACAGAGAGTGGCAAGTGACAGTATGGCAACTGCAGCACATGTTAGCATACAGGAACACAGAGGACTGGTATAGAAGGAAATACCAATTTAACCATGAAAGAACATTATATCACCATGCTAATAATGGCCTGTAAGATAATGCAATTTTCACTAATAAGTTGAGCATTCAGCATCAATTTAGACTTCGCAGTTAGGGAATGACATGCTAATTGAAAATTGCAGCCGTGGTGTAGACATGTTGATGGTGAGAGAGTATTGATAGGAAAACATCTCTAGGAAAAGTGTGCTGTGGCTTACCAGGACTGGCTGTTTTCTCCTGCCTAATTGAGATGTCTAGACATATACAATTGAATCTCCATAAAATAAGGGAAAGGCAGAACCCCCTCTATCTGGTGAGGGAAACGGGACTACTAATCCACTTAATGATTGTAAAGACTTTTCTTGCTTTTTCCCAGTGAATACTACGCTTATCAAGACTGGTTACAATGGCCATTTCACCCCTTTGTCTACTAGGAACAATGGAATACTGTGTAGCCCACAATAAAAACCAGGGAGCTACTTCCACCATTTCACTTTACATTCAAATGAGTTGGGGGTGGTCTGGTGGGTTGACGGGAGAACAAATTGAACCTGAAGAGAGACGGTGATTTTTGCTAAATGTGCATTATACATTTTACAGGCTCACTCATGGGCCATTAATTCAGTGACAGAATATCCTTCCTCTCTACAGTGAGGATTAGGTATCTAATACACCTTTTATAATCAACCTCTTGTACTGTATAATCCCACACATACTGTAGACAGATATACTGTGTGTTCACATGCAAACACACTTGCACGCGCGCGCACACACACCCACAATAGTGTCAATTTGCTGAGGCTTTACGGAATATCCACCTGTCTGAGCGAGCCGGTACATGTTCTGAAAGGCACTGACAAATCACTGCCACATTAGAGCCACAGTAAACGACAGCACAAGACTGACCTTCAGTCTGCACAACCAATTACACAAGAAAAGAGTTACAATCCAACTGCTATTGTCATGGCACAAAAGCTACTATTAGCAGATAAAAGCAGGCGCAACAGTAATTTCTCATCTGCATATGAATTAATGGGGTTTGGAGAGAGGTGGGAGTTTTAATCAGGTTTTTGTTGACTAGATTCTGCTGTTCCCTTCCCTCCAGATCTATCTGTACACATGTCCTGTCAGAACAGAGCCTGTAGGAGTCAGGGAGTGCAGGGAGTCAGGGAGTGCAGGGAGTCAGGGAGTCAGGGAGTGCAGGGAGTCAGGGAGTCAGGGAGTGCAGGGAGTCAGGGAGTGCAGGGAGTCAGGGAGTGCAGGGAGTGCAGGGAGTCAGGGAGTCAGGGAGTGCAGGGAGTCAGGGAGTGCAGGGAGTCAGGGAGTCAGGGAGTGCAGGGAGTCAGGGAGTGCAGGGAGTCAGGGAGTGCAGGGAGTGCAGGGAGTCAGGGAGTCAGGGAGTGCAGGGAGTCAGGGAGTGCAGGGAGTCAGGGAGTACAGGGAGTCAGGGAGTGCAGGGAGTGCAGGGAGTCAGGGAGTGCAGGGAGTCAGGGAGTGCAGGGAGTCAGGGAGTGCAGGGAGTCAGGGAGTGCAGGGAGTCAGGGAGTGCAGGGAGTCAGGGAGTCAGGGAGTCAGGGAGTGCAGGGAGTCAGGGAGTGCAGGGAGTGCAGGGAGTCAGGGAGTGCAGGGAGTCAGGGAGTGCAGGGAGTGCAGGGAGTCAGGGAGTGCAGGGAGTCAGGGAGTGCAGGGAGTGCAGGGAGTCAGGGAGTCAGGGAGTCAGGGAGTGCAGGGAGTCAGGGAGTGCAGGGAGTCAGGGAGTGCAGGGAGTCAGGGAGTGCAGGCAGGCACTGACACAGAGAGGGCGATGAGAGAAACAGACTGGGTGCATTCTGCTCAGACCTGCAGGCTCATAGCTGCTTTGTGTGTGCATGGTCTTGCCTCCACAGGAGGAACATGGAACACGGCAGACAACGTAAAAATAGAAAGCCGGGGAAAAAATGCTTTCCAGCAGCGAGATGTTTACTTTTGCTCAAGGGTCCAGTGGTATTTGTCTAAGCCTCTGTCTACACGACCCCCGGGCTCGATACTGATGTAAGGATTTTACTCCACTAAAGAGCCTGAGTAACAGAGCAGATAAATAACAATCTTCACAACAAGAGGAGAGGAGAGCATCACAGTCATCTGCTGTGCAATATGTCTATGATATATTTATGATACCAGGAGGGTGGAGAACAACTGAATTCAGCATAATGTCTGGGGTGCCTGGGCTTATGCATGTCAAAGCTGCCCGTTTTGTTCCTCTCATTTTAAGTGGGAAACGTGAGTTCGGTGCTATTACCATCATGTCACGCCCAAAACACATACTACATCAATGTCTCCTGCACTAAGAACATCAAAATGAGCCTGGAAATTACCTGATGGTAACACACACACACACACACACACACGCACACGCACATACACACACGCACACAGAGTGTTCAGAGATGCAGGAGCATGCTCTGTCCGTGCTGTGGGTTTGATTGTGGGGCTGTGGGGTCAAAGGGCACCTAATTGTGCGCTTCGTGGAGGTCAGAATCAGTGTGGCCTTCTGACAGAGCCGTGGAACACCACCTGAAGCTCTGTCAGGAAGACAAATGAACTACGACCTCTCTGCTGATGACATCGACCCCAGTCAGCAAACACGGGCCACATCTTAATCTGGGTCATGCTGCTACATGCACGTTTACACAGGGCTGTGGGGCCCTCTGGGATGGATACTTCTCTGGCGATCATATTCTCAGTTAGTTCTAAAATATTAAGGCTGAAACACAGACACCTTATGATGAGAGATTCTCATCTCATCTCTCAGCCAGTCTCATCAGTGGCCCCTCTATGGCTAGCCCATGACCAGCGACTCCTCTCCAGACTCACTCAGGGCTGCAGCGCAGAGACAGTGATCTATCTCTAAATTTGCTGAAATTGCTCCCTTCTATCTCTCTGTAACAGCCAATCATATCGGTCAACCTGTCACCTAAATGAGCAGGTACACAGGCTGCTGGGACAATGCAGGACCGGACGACAGGGCCCTTGGTTCAATCTGTTTAATCTAACAATGACATTCTTGAGTAAGCAGCCTTTTTAAAGGCCCATAAAACAACCTAACTAAATCTTGCCACAAACTCCTGGTATTCCACAGGAATACTTTGCAGCTATTCCAGCTGGCTTCTAAACAATAAAGTAAAACAGGCAGAGCAGGAGATGGTTATCATTTTTTTCACCAGTCAATAATTAGCCAGCTTTCTAATCCGCTGTTTGAGCAGCATACCTGTCCATTTACCCATGTGAGTGCAGACGCTATGCCCTGACCCTCCACAGCATCAGCTCTGACTCTGCTGCCTGCACCACACTGCTAGTTTAGCTCACGCTGGAATGCACACACACTTAAAAGCACATCTCCCACTGGACACTAGGTGTGAGGAGTTGTCTTCCTGTTCTAACTATTAACAAATAGGTGTGATGGATGGATGGAATACAATAAAATAACAAGACCATTCCCTACACTGTGGAAAACGTATTGTGTTTTGAGGTCAGGGGATCATCCAGAAAAGGAGGGTCCAGTTTTAAAAATGATTAACGAAATGCCGGCAGTGACTTCCTTTCCTAAACAGAGGCTGAAATCACATGAGGCTGGCCTGGCCACCCGCTCTGGCTAGGTGGAGCCTGCTCAATCTCCACTGCCCGTGTCTGCTTCTCTGAAGGGACGAATCGCTCAATAACGCAGCGGAGTATCCCGCTGTGGGTCACGCCCTTTACAGGCTTGTTTTCCCAGCTAGGATGGTCACTGTCAGGGAGACCTGTTGGACTTCAAGCCAACAGAACATCAAGGCAGCACTTTCCTATCCTCCCTCTAGCCGCTGTCCTGTTTGTCAGGAAGCAGTGGATGATAGCACATCGACACAAACAAGCAGAGATTACCTCCGTGCCACGGCAGCGGCTGTCCTCAGGTGGCAGTGCCTGGGTAAGAAATCTCACTCCATAGGAGAGCTCACTCACACACTAACACACACGTCTACACAGTCATCCCTGGATGACCAGTCTAGTGTCCTGGTTTCCTGAGCACAACACCAATAGTCATCACATAAAACACATCCCTCCAGCCTCTCAGTGGTGTGTCAGAGGAACAGGGCACAGACAAAGGAGGGTAATAAAACAGACCTCCAATGTCATGGTGGTCTGTCGCTACGGGACCCCTAGGACAACATTGAGTGGGTCAGCGACAGGGCAATGTCAATATCACGCTGGGGCTGAGAGGAGAGCTTTGAAGGCCAAGGGAGGTGTGGACAAGGGGAGTGGAGATGGGACTTTTTGTTGGAATGTGTGCCTTTCATGTTCTCAGGAAGCCCCTCGCAGTGAGACACAACAAGAGTGTCGGGGGCGTTCTGGGGCCTTTGTTGACGGAGCGTGAGCCAAAGAAGGAGCGGAACACTTGACTGCCCTCTCTCATCTCCACTCCCCTTGTTTATGAGCTAATTAAGCGTTGTTCAGTTCTATTTCCACAACAACCCCATTCCTCTTGCTACTCATACAGTACCATCATAACCGTGACTTTCAATTGGCTAACTCGTTCCTTTACGGCCCCCTCTATAACATAACCTTTAGAACAGCTTTCTGTGTGATTCTCTACCCTCTAACTACAGTTTACTATGGCCACCCCTTCCCATACTGGGGCTAATACACATTTATCTAACTCATGACTGCAATATCATGTAGATTACACTGCAAAGGCACGTTTAGGGCATATTGTAATGTGGATGTAAAAATATAATGTAGCCTTTAGATATACTTTAGATAGAGTGAGAGAGAAAACATGACAAAAAGATAGAGACAGAAACAGAGGGCTCATATCCACACGTAACCGGTTCAAATCCAGTTCATATGTGCTCTCATGTCTTAAGTGACCTACAGTCTTTTATTGGGAGTTCAAGTGTGCCCCTGTCTGACCCCACCATACGACGCTGGGGCCCCACCAGCCTTGCAGGAACAAAGACATGAGGGCATGACGGCCCCGTGTTAGACACGGGGGGTCACTGGGCAGTCAGCGAAGCGGACAACATCTCAACGGCAGGATTTCCTGATGTAATGTGTAGTATCTCTGATGTTGGAGACTGCTCCATGGCCTGTATGTCATGTTGGTGCAATATACTACTCAGAGACAAAGTAGGAACTGGATGTTGTGGCCCTGTAAAGACAAACAGGAGCTTAATAGCTGAGGACTGGGGTGTTCTAAAATAGGAACAAGGACAAACAGAGTGAAGGAAATGTCGACCGGTTTAGGAGAGGTCAGTTCCAGGAACCCAGAAAGGAATAGGAAAGACAAGTTAGTGATGAACAATACAACGGTTTCATAATCAATTGAAGTTCTAACCCTGTATGAGGACTCACAGGTATCCTCTTTACATCCATTCAGAGCAAATCAACTGAAACAGAATTGAAATTGACCATGATCATTGATAACACAATAATGTGTCCTGAAAGGCTTCTGAGGTCCAGTCAAAGAACAGCATTGCTAAGTATGACTAAGGCCTCCCTTGGTAACCAGAGCACTGCTTGGATGCTAAACTGAAGCTGACGCAACCATTAAAACACTGTGCGTAAATAAAACAATGCCGTTAAGCTTGACCACATAATAGTTTTACTGCCCATTTGTTGTCTGGACTTGCGGTGGACGTTACAAGATGACCCTGGTTTTGTAAAGGAGCTGTTTCCCACCACAGACTCCAGGGCTCCAGGCCCAGAGGACTCAGAGAGGGGAGGTGGGTGGGAGGTTGCCCAGGGTCAGGGTCTATGGCCAGGCCATCATCCACCACCTGCACCCCCACCTCTACCGCTCCATCCCCCCTCCCAGCAGTAAAGTTGTGCAGGAATACATCAAGGTCACACACATAGGTGTACTCCCCAAGAGCTTCCCTCCCTGTCAAGGGGGCTTCTGAAGAAGGGAAGGATTCACGTTCAAAGGCATTCCAGCTATGTTTGCTGGATGCATACATTTAGAGTGGTATAAAAGGAGTCCAAACTAATTCTCTGAAGTACACAAAACCCCCTGGCCTGGGAAGTTCCTTAGTGACCATATGTCTAGTGATCATGACACACAGAAAAACTGGGTTGGATTTCAGCTAGCCTTGCTTGCCAGGGTTCTAGCTTCAATGTGAGAATACAGTGTTTGGCCACGCTATCAGAAGCACTCTAACCACCAACTAAACGCCCACTGATACCAACTCCAGTATAACATCAGAGTAATATCTGCAGGCCAATTAATGACATCCCATTAGAAACAGAGGCTGTAATCAGGGCTTATTGTAGCAACAGACTGGAGATAAGCAGGGAGAGGAACCAGAACCAGGGAGAGGAGTGATGGTGATGAGGAATCAGCTCAACACCTAGCAGGGCGTCAGGTCCTCTCACAGCCAACGCCATGGCAACTCAGGAGAGAGCAACTTATACACTTGGCTGTTATAGAGAGCTAAAAATAAGGTAAGGAAGGCTCACACAAACACACAGCTTGGGAGTGAGGAGTAGTACTTGGCTGGAGGCCTGGATTGTGTGTCCTGAGTGTAAGTTCCCAGGCTACAGGGAGAGGAGAATGAGGAGTAACTGGATGGCTTTTATTGTTTGTGGTGAATTGATAGTGAGCATTGAGGAGGGGAGCAGATTGGGACTCGTAAAGAGACAGAGGTGTGAGTTTAAGTGCCCAGCACAGTGAGGGGATAAAACTAGGGCTCTTCTGGCGAACCATGTGAAGACAGAGTGACATCATAAACTGGCGCCACAGTAACAGAGGGGAGGAATAAAGAATCATCCTCATTTATGTGTTAGTTACGGAGAGTGTCACAGTGAAGTGTGTGGGTGTGTGTGCATGAGTGTGTGAATGCGTTTGTGTGTGTGTGTGTTTGGGCTGTGCTCACAGCTTCCTAGTCACCTTGGTATTTCAGTGAGTGAGTGTCTGCCTGTCCTCTGATGTTATCTGTCCACTCCCCCCCCCCCCCCCCCCCAACACACACACACGCTGGAAGACAGTCCTGCTATCCATTCCATGGGCTAATGACAGTCTCTGATTATCTCAAGTACATCCATTCCCTTCCCTCTTAGACTCTGCCATGCTTTAATGTTACCCCACCCAGCCAGTACCTCCCAGTACTCCCCAGTACTTCCAAGTACCCCAGTGCCTCCCAGTACTCCCCAGTACTTCCAAGTACCCCAGTACGTCCCAGTACTTCCCAGTACCTCCCAGTACCCCCCCAGTACCCCTCAGTACCCCTCAGTACCCCCCAGTACCCCGCAGTACCCCCCAGGACCTCCCAGTACCCCCCAGTACCCCCCAGTACCCCTCAGTACCCCCCAGTACCCCTCAGTACCCCCAGTACCTCCCAGTACCCCTCAGTATCCCCCAGTACCCCTCAGTACCCCCAGTACCTCCCAGTACCCCCCAGTACCCCTCAGTACCCCCCAGTACCCCTCAGTACCTCTCAGTACCCCTCAGTACCCCTCAGTACCCCCCAGTACCTCCCAGTACCCCCCAGTACCCCCCAGTACCCCTCAGTACCCCCCAGTACCCCCCAGTACCCCTCAGTACCCCCAGTACCTCCCAGTACCCCCCAGTACCCCCAGTATCCCTCAGTACCCCCCTGTACCCCTCAGTACCCCTCAGTACCTCCCAGTATCCCTCAGTACCTCCCAGTACCCCTCAGTACCCCCCAGTATCCCTCAGTACCCCCTGTACCCCTCAGTACCCCCCAGTACCCCTCAGTACCCCCAGTACCTCCCAGTACCCCTCAGTACCCCCCAGTATCCCTCAGTACCCCCCTGTACCCCTCAGTACCCCTCAGTACCCCCCTGTACCCCTCAGTATCCCTCAGTACCCCCCTGTACCCCTCAGTATCCCTCAGTATCTCCCAGTACTCCTCAGTACCCCTCATAACAACGTTGTAAAAAATAACGACTTTCATAACAGCATGGTCGCCAAGGAGGGAGGGAGACTTATCAGCTCTTTATGATACAGTTAATCTACTGTTTGTGTAAGCAAAGAAACACACACTCTCTCTGAATATCCCAGTCAGTCAAACAATGATAAGGCAGTCTAGTCTTGGCAGCTCTGGAAATGATCCAGAGACTACAGAGACTCCATAGCTACAGTTGCCAGGGCAGCAGTAGTCAAGCCTGCCACTTGGGAAAATACATTCACGTAACAACTGTGCAGATAGTATCTGATGAAAATCCATTGAACGGTGCTGCAGCCAGAGTTGGCCTCCTCACAGTTCTCTCTTTCCAATAATTCAGCTTCTGTTTCTCAATGTAATGGTGACATTCCTTTCATTGTGAGGAGGAGTGCAATGTCGTTCTCTTCAATGAAGGCTTTCCACTGGTATATTGCTCAGTCATTTTACAAGTAATTGAATAGACATATTCACACAAGGGGCCAGATTCAGAAAATGCTAAATATCCTTAAAGCCTATTTGAGTCAACTTAATCAGGGTTGCCATAGAGATAACGACACAATCAGACACCTCATCAGAGCTGAATTGATTTCTAATAGAACAGCATTGACCTCTGACCTGCTGTTATGGAACAGAGAAGTACAGAGAGACAGGGTCCTGAGCCTGGTGAGGCATTTTGGGATTCCGAAAACCGTTCTAACCTCCCTCAGCCTGTCTAGTCTATTGTGAGTAATGAATAGTTCCACATCAGCAGTGTTTGTCTCTTGTCTATTAGAAGCAGTCAGTCTGCAGTCAGTGTAAGTGTTGCCTGGCCCTGTGAGGAGCTGTGAGGAGCTGTGAGGAGCTGCAAGCCCAGAAAAAGCCATCACCCTCCCAGAATCCTTGTCACACTGCAAGGGCAAAGTGCTGAGGCAGCAGCCAGACACCCAAGCAGATAGAGCCTGTTGGTATTCCCATCACAAACACACACACACACACGCGCGCATGCACACACGCACGCACACACGCATGCACGCACGCACACACGCATGCACACACACACACACACAGACAGTGGTGTAAAGTACTTAAGTAAAAATACTTGAAAGTACTACTTAAGTCGTTTTTTTTACTATTTATATTTTTGACAACTTTTACTTCACTTCGTTCCGAAATAAAATTATATACTTTTAACTCCATATATTTTCCCTGACACCCAAAAGTATTTGTTACATTTTGAATGCTTAGCAGGACAGGAAAATGGTTCAATTCACACACTCAAGAGAACATCCCTAGTCATCCCTACTGCCTCTTATCTGGCAGACTCACTAAACACAAATGCTTCATTTGTAAATGATGTGTTGGAGTGTGCCCCTAGCTACCCGTAAATAAAAAACAATTGTGCCATCTGGTTTGCTTAATATAAGGATTTTTATATGATTTATACTTGTACTTTTACTTTGATACTTAAGTACATTTTAGCAATTACATTTCCTTTTTATACTTAAATATGTTTAAAACTTTTAGACTTTTACTCAAGTAGTATTTTACTGGGTGACTTTTACTTTTACTTGAGTCATTTTCTATTAAGGCATCTTTACTTTTACTCAAGTATGACAATTGGGTACTCTTTCCACCACTACACACATACACTCTCGGTATTGGTACCCCCCGTATATAGCCTCGTGTTACTTTTTTAGTATTCTTTTTTTACTTTAGTTTATTTAGAAAATATTTTCTTAAAAGTGCATTGTTAGTTAAGGGCTTGTATGTAAGCATTTCACTGTAAGGTCTTCACCTGTTGTATTCGGCGCATGTGACAACTACAATTTGATTTGATTTGACATATACACACATTCGGACACACACATAGGTCCAGCAGGCAGAGTCGTATGGAACTGGCCTATCACCTTCCCCAAGTCTGCATTTACAGTCACAGAGTAACCAATCACCTTCCCCAAGTCTGCATTTACAGTCACAGAGTAACCAATCACCTTCCCCAAGTCTGCATTTACAGTCACAGAGTAACCAATCACCTTCCCCAAGTCTGCATTTACAGTCACAGAGTAACCAATCACCTTCCCCATGTCTGCATTTACAGTCACAGAGTAACCAAGGACATTGCAACTGTATAGGGGCATTGCCAAGAAATGTGTCACTATGCTACAATATCATGGACACCATTGACTATGATACAAGCATAGATTGATAGCAGTTGGTTTTCTATGTTCAACCAGCCAAATGGCCTAGAGACTGTATTTCAATGAGAGAAGTATTGACGACTAAAACAATTAGGATTGTCCTTGTTGCTCTTGATTTAAGAATATTCTCAGCACAAATTCATCCAATGTGTGTCTCTCTCTCTCTCTCTCTCTCTCTCTCTCTCTCTCTCTCTCTCTCTCTATCTTTTTCTTTCTTGTACACACACATCCACACTCATCTCTGCTCAAAGAGCGGGACGCTCAACCATGAAATGAGCAGTAACGTGAACTTTGACTGGGATTTTCACACAGAGTAGAGATTTACGAAGCACTGTATATCAGGGTAAAGTCCCAACAATACAGAATATGCCAGCGTATACCAAAGGGGCAGTTGGAGACAAACTAACACTGCTGCTCAACCCCCATCACACAAACACACACACACAGGCACACACACAGACACACACACAGTCACGTGCACTCACAATTGGTAAACATTGTCAAACAGGGCTGTCAGTATTGGCAGGTGAGCCAGAGACAAAGCAGCTTTCCATAAACAGATGTCCAGTTGAGACTGAGGGGGGAAAACAAACACGACAATGTCAAGTCTAGATTACCCACAATGCCCATAGTGATCCAATCTGTTTGTTCTGAGGAGGGGAGGCTCACCTGCCACGCCCCGAGAGGCTAGACTTAGAGTTTGCCGAATGCAGATCCATCTTGGCAAGGATACACAGCGCTGGTGTTCTCTTTCTGCACATTGCTATAAGGCTGGTGATTTGTCTTCTGCCAATGTATTGCGCTTTATGGAGCCAGGGGAAGAATACCTCAAACTCAGCCCACTTCTCTGATAATCACACTGGAAATTTATCTGAACAATTATGTTTTCTCCGATACTCTGAATCAATTCTAGAGATGTGCTCCTGACAGCCAGGCTATGGTACATCTCAGTTCATTATGATGCATCAGGGCAGCCTGACAGCACACAACAATCTATGTCCACACACAAACACAAACACACTGGCTGTCAGGAGCACACACACACACACACACACACTTCTCTTCCTCGTGAGCTAGTCATGCTGATTTGTGACTTGTTTCAGGAGACTAGGCATATGTCGAGTGTCACTACTTCACAGAAGAGGCATTTGAACGTAAACATTTTTTTTTTTTAATCAAAAAAATTCTGGAACATATGAACTTTTATGTGACTCAATAACAAATTTGCATGCCATCTGTAATTATGAATAAAAATGTTAATGCCGACATGCCGAGAGATGAGTTCGGATTGTCTGCCATGTAGTATGCTTCTGTTTATAACATAAACTGCTCAGTATGTGTAGGTAATCCTTTCTAACACAGCTTTTTATAAAGATATCAGGAAGAACTGTGATAATGTTGCTTATGCTCTCCACTTTCTGGAGGACCAAGTTTTTAAATCAGTGGAATTCCCGGTGGAAGCAAAGTATGATCGCTAAGGAGATGGAGGAAATTCAGGCGTTTGTTTATGCGGAGGGCGTCAAAAAGAGAATACACAAAGGCTGTTATATAGATCACCTGTCTCTGGATTACATCTTCAAACTAAGGGAAACCATGGCATCCGTGAAAGAGGGAAAAGCGTTCATCCATGTATACGGGTAAGAGAGTCTAGCTAGCTACATTTTCAGATATGATACATTTCTAATTCTGTCAGAAAGTAATTTTCATTGTAAGTTAAGGCGTACTGTTGGCTAGCTAGCTAACGTTAGCTGGCTGGCTGGCTCGCTAGCTAAAGTTACGTGTATGATCTGTGCAGTAATATTATTCGTATGTCAGAGCCATTTGCATTGCTATTCATAGCCTAATGTTAGCTAGCTAGCTAATACTGAACCTAGTTGGTTAGATTTAGCTACGTATATATTCATGCAGGGTAGTAATGTTATGAGTTCATTGTTCAGCTAGCTAGCTACATGTCTAAACAAAAGACTTCACTATGCAACTAACCATTTCACTGTACCGTTTACACATTCTGTATCCTGTGCATGTGACAAATAAACTTAGATTTTATTTGATAGATTGTGTGTTTACCAAAGACGGTAATGTGAACAGCATGACCTGAACCAAAGTAAAATCAGGATATAAAGTTAGGTCAACGAGACAGTGTCCAAGTTCTAAAATTCCCCTGTAGAATGCTTTGCTTTTAATTCGTCACACTCACAACAGTAAGCCGTTTCCTGTAATTAGCTTGCCATTAACTTGTAAATAATGATCTTGTTGTGAGTTTATTTTCCTGTAATAATGAATACAAATTGCTTTAAGTTAAGATGTTGCCAGCTATATGATATGGGTATTATTTGAACTGGCTAGCCAGCTAACAAAACAAGCTAGAAACAAACCAAAACATTAGTTAGAAAGTTGCTTTAAGTTGCCTGGTTTGCTTGATTGCCGTATACTAAATACATTTTTAAAAGAATGGTTCATTGGTGTTAAAATACACCAGTTATGCTATTTTTGTCACAGGATCCAACGAAAGTGGCGCCCCTCCTCGGTCGGGCGGCGCTCGGCGGTCGTCGTCGCCGGCCTATTAGCTGCCACCGATCGTTGTTTCTGTGTCTTTTAGTTTTGTCTGTCTGTTCCGCACCTGTTTTGTGTATGTCATTAGTGGGGGCTTATTTAAGGTGTGTTATCCGACTGTATTTTTTTAAATATAGAATTTACAAAAATATATGTCCCCCCCAGTTGCGCCCCTGACTAAAACATTCAAGGGTCATTTTTTCAAATGTGGGGTTACAAGTTTATCAACTTTCAAAGCAGAATTACTTTCCCATTGTTCCTCAACTGTAGTGTATGATATACCACTTTCTAGCTCTGAGTCGCTACTTTTATCCAATGTAAAAAACACAATTTCAAATTTTTCTACATAAGACCGAATAGAGGCGGTCCCAGTCACACCTCTTTGTTCAGTCAGTTGTTGACTCATTGATATTTCTTCTCATGTCTCATGTCACATTGTTTTCATGATCTGGGACAGACCACTGGACTGCCATCATTTAACATATTGCCCAATAAAGCAGGACTACACATCAATTGTTTTACTTTGGTCAATTTCCAAGTAGAGTATTTGGGTATTTCCCCAAACAATCTTTAACCCAACAGGAGCCATCTCATTGAATTACATACAGGGGCATACTGTTACGTATGATGTTGACCATTCAATCAAACTGACCTTGAGCAACACAAAAGCGAGATGTTTCTTCCAATACTGATCCTTCCTTTTATTCCTCACTTCAATGAATTCTGTAAAATCATCTCTCAACCCTCTAGATAATTACAGAGGAGTAATGGGGCTACTTCATATACTGAACATTCTCTCTTCTCAAATAGACAACAACAGGGGGAATGTTTGTCATTGCTGGTCTCCTTCATGTTAGTTTTTTTTTAACTCTTATTACAAAACTCCAAACCGGTCACACTTGTAACGCAGTCAGTTTTTCATTCAAAACCTGTCATTGTGCATTCATTTGGATTGTCTCTCACAACACAACTATTGATTCAAAATATATGTTTATTGTTAAATGTAATGAGATGTCATGACTTCCGCCTAAGTTGGTCCCTCTCCTTGTTCGGGCGGCTTTCGGCGGTCGACGTCACCGACCTTCTAGCCATCGCCGATCCACTTTTCATTTTCCATTGGTTTTGTCTTGCCTTCCATCACACCTGGTTCCAATTCCATCAATTACATGTTGTGTATTTAACCCTCTGTTCTCCCCATGTCCTTGTCCGTAATTGTTTCTTGCAGTGCTTGTGCACAGTATGCTGGTTATTACCGGATTTTGTTTGACCCATTTCATGTATTGTTCTGTTGACGGTGGTTTCTTTATTAAACGACACCGTTGTAAATCAGTTTTCGCTCTCCTGCGCCTGACTTCTCTGCCGCCAGTACGCACCGCATTACATGAGAACATTGGTTTAATCCCCAAAACACAACATAATGATCTCGTTTCAATTTAGTCATTTTAACTACCAGTTAATCCAATAGCAAATAATGCAAGATACGGTCCTTTAGAAGTGCTGAAAGTAATATGCTACAGTACTGTAAATTACAGTAGATTACACGGTTTTCACATTAGGCAATACACTTACATTACTCATCAAAATTGACAGAAAAGCTATATGGTGACAAACCAATTTAAAATCTATAGGTTTACCAAACGCCAAGTAATTAACCATTAAGCGCAGTTGGATTAAGTGATGGTAAATGTATTTAAATAAATTAAAAGAGAATCATATGAAAAGTATTTTGAGCATTGCATTGTGAAAGGCAATGAATTACCTTATATGAAAAGTATTTCTAGATAAAACACTGATTAGGTTGGTGAAAAAGTTACTGTGTGATTTTGTGTGTTGTACTTAGTCAATTGAAAATGTGCCTAAAGTTTAGAAAAAACATCCTTTTTGATGATCTGTTTTCAGTTTTGTACTAAGAATTGTACAATTTTACCATATACTTTCAAAGGCTTGAGCGCTCTGAATCGATTGAAGGTCATCATGTTGAATGATTATGGGAGAGCACAGGTGGAGCTTGCTTGTGTCATGACGTTGGCCTCTTTGGGTACAGGAAGGACAGTTGACCCCCTCCCCTTTGTACCATCACCCAACCTACCTTCCCCCCAACCCAGGGTTGTAAAAATTCCAAGAGGAGAATCTACTACCACATGTTTCATAGAGAGACAAAGGAAATTCTTCCAACTCATAGAATTGGAGAACCGAGCGACGTGTGTTCTGGAGAAGATATGGAAGATTGGTGAAGACTCCAGCTACGAACTGGTCCGCTTGGTACAATTTTGTGATACTCAGAAGAGACAATATAGCCATATTACCATAAAACTGTTTATATAATAGCCTCAGCGATGAGACTGGCATCATAATGGTTGTATAAAATGTATTAATAAGGATAAAGCTATTTGTAATACATTGAGATGCTATGTACTGATGTTAATGTGATAGAATTGTATTTCTGTAACCAAGTCTAACTCAGTCATAGGCACGCCCCCAGGGACACATACAGGACCAGGCGTCATTTGACAAGCCTGTTCTATGGGCACTATAAAACACCCCCTGATTTACATTTCTAGAGACCAGGCCTACACTCCATTGCAAGTTGGCCCATAGGTTTGACCATCCAAGCACTACTGAAAGTGAACTATACCACGTGGTTAACTTTTAGACTATCGAGACCGACAGAATAAGAACAAGTCTTTGATATTAATTATTAGTCTGCAGCTAACCGAGAGAGAGAGAGAGAGAGAGAACGCGGACAAAACTCTCCATCAGAACATAACTCTTCAAAAGGGATCCCGACGACACATGAGCGTAAATATATATTGATTGCAATTGTTCCCGAATGAGTGAGCCTTCAATTGTCAATTGTTAATATTAATGAACTCTGTGTAACTTCTCAGCTGACCGTTTATGACCCATTGTCTAACAGACCAGCCATGCTTGTTAGCCATTAGGGCACATTACTATACCAATCCTTTGTGACGATAATTACTGTTTGTATGTTTTCTGTTAATTACTTAGTGTAGTAAATAAATGATTTTAAGACAATTGATGTATGGATGATTTTAGTAAAGACTGGGTTCGTGCAGATACAACAATTTACGACGTTTGGAATGAGACTGGACGCAAGGTAAAATACGCCATTGAAACCAGAAGATAATCGGCCTATATTATAATATAGGAAAGTTATATTAGGAAAATTATAACTTTGTAATCTGAATATTTTTCTTGGTGCCCCGATCTCCTAGTTAATTACAATTAAGCGATTAATCAGTTTAATCGCGTGATAATAATTACAGGGAGTTAATTGATAAACCTATCTTCAGTTTAATGGTACCCAAAGACACGACACTTGTTTCACTGTAGGTATGACAACAATTCTAAGCTTTCACTAACATTAAAGACTAGAACTATTAAGCTAAACCCCCGGCACTAAGCTGCTCTCCCCTTCACCAGGTAAATGGGAGAACATCTGGACTGGCCCTTTTGCATCCAGTGCCAGCCAGCAGCAGTAGAACCAGATGGTCTGAGCGGGGCACGTCTGTGTTTGTGGCCTGTCTAATCTTGTCCAGAGTCCGTCTGCTGTAGACTATCTCAGCACAGTGAGGAGTGCTGCCGAGAGGGGAGGAATGGCAGCTATTCCAGTACCTAAACAGATTCCTCTACCCTGATGACCAGTGATGAGCATCAGCCTCCATGCTGTATGTATAAGCCTAGGTATGCCACACAGGCCAACCAACCAAAGTCCCCTCTCGAAGGCTGTTTCCTGTGGCCCCGCCCTGAAGTGGATGGCCGTTTCCTCTTGTTGTTGCCAGACTGGAATAGAATCCGGAGGGGCACGGGGTGTAGGTGGGGGGGGAGGGGGAGACCAACACATTATTGCTTTCTCTCAGACACACACTGTCCTGTTTACAGACACTTGTCTCTTAGACACCACAAATGTGGTCATATGTGCAGACAATCATCCAGCAGAAGAAACAATCAAATGGCACAGTACAGGAATGATGTATTAATGAGGTGACCAGGTAATGAAAATAGCAAATCAAAAGGAGAACAGAAGAGTCACTGAGTGCAGAAGCAGAGCGTGATGAGATTGTCCTCTGCTCCAACTCTGTACTGTTGACTGAGCCACGCAGATACCGCAGGGCTTGGCTGTGATTGATGCCTGTGTTATCTCTGCTGGTTGACATCAGATTATTGCTCTGCAGTTTAATACTGTGCACATGCCATAAAGCACAGCAGCACAGCCTAGCTGGCCTCACCAGAAAGGACATGGAGGAGGAGGCAGCCCATCTCACAGTGCACTCCTCTCCCCAGGCAAGGCTCTCTCTCAGCAGCTTCTGCAGGGTGGGACCTCACCCCTACACCTCTACCCCCATTGCCGCCCAACCAGTTATGACCAAACCATCCATAGCTCATATGATACTAGTGAACAAAATAATCTATGATCCTACTTTTTTTTCTTCAATGTGGTCATACTCTGTATCTACCTTAGGTTTTATGACTTCCCACAATCCTCCCACAACCCCTTCCTTCCCCTGTCCTCATCAGTCTTGTCCACAACCCCCTGCAGTGGACCTGGCAGCGTACACCTGTTCCAGCCCAGCCCGGCTACCTGAAACCCTATCCCACCTTATCCCACAGCAGAGGCTGGGAGAGCTGACAGACGGGTCAGAGGTCAATCAACAACGGTAGAGGTAACCCCCCAGGCAAGCCTGAGAAACAGCAGCCAGCCAGGTGGACAGGCTCACTCAGTCTGATCCCTCCATCTCTCTTTCACTCTCTCTCTCTCGCTCTCTCTCTCTCCCTATCTCTCTCTCCCTCACATGTACCCACACATACATAAACACATACATTTATGCAAAGTCCAGTAGAAATATGTTCCCTAAAGTTTTGACACTAATGATACCTCTTCAGAAACTTAAATCTCTTGATTTGGATGCCTGGTGATCCCTGGCACTTACCCTGTCAACTGAACTCTGAATAGGCAGATGAGAAATGAACATGGTGATTGTGTAAGCTCTGAAACGTCACCCAGGGCTACAAAGGTGGTGATGCATACATACTGAAATGGTCCAGATGGGTTGTTGTCCATGGCAACCAAAAACTTTATTGAAATATCCTCTACAGAACACTTACATAAGCCCATAGTGGGATTTAGGAAAGTGTTCCTAGCCTGGACAGACAGGCACACGCACACACACACACACACACACACACACACACACACACACACACACACACACACACACACACACACACACACACACACACACACACACACACACACACACACACAATAAATACACAGACAAGTAAACAGATGGATAAACAAAAACAAAGACATCTCTAAATACATAGTCAACTAACTAGGAGTACCTGTTCATCGTCCACTCTAACACATCAATAGAATTATTCATTATCAGCTTGTGAGCAAATAGCAGGCCTGTTCAGTCAGACTGCAAACACCAATAAAACCCTTCATTCACCACGCCACAATGCCAGCTCTCCATTGACCTCTACGTCCAACTGCTCTGATTAATCCAAGTCTGCAAGCCCATAAACCCCTGCAAGGCTTTCTCTGCTAGTCATTCTGTGTATCATGAAGTCCACTTAATTGCAGTTGATGAAGTCCACACTGTATTCATATTCCTAGGTGTTCGTATATAAGTAGCTATGTGGGGGTGTTGGCTATGGTGCTTGTTTCACTGACCTGTACCCCTTGGTGTAGTACTAACACAAGATCTACTTATCTCTTCCAGCCATCAGAACAACTCTTTATAAACTCACACTGGCCCTGGAACTGGCTCTGACTGTACTATGAACAAAGACATACACACAAAGACTAATTCATTGACATACACAATGTAAATGACTGGAATCAAAAAAAAACATTCCAACCTATGAATATATTGGTTAACTTACAATGCTCTTACATCAAATGCAATGAGAATACAAACTCAAAACATGAAGGAAAGTTTGTAAGATACATTTTTTCTTTGCACAGTGCATTTCATCAACTATAAACTTTGCTTCACAAGGAGCTTCAGAGATACATGCTTTGAAAGCAGAGTGACGATATACCAGTTTGTATACAGTACCTAACAAACAATAGCCTGGCAGCTTGTCTTTCGCTGAGCCCTTTCTTTTCTTTTAAGGTTTGGGTGATAGTCAGAGATAGGGAGGGAGGATACTTATTTCAACCACCATATCAAGTAACTGTCAGCCTGCCTAGAATAGGACCAGTGGCTTTAGAAGCTGCTGCCTGGCCGTGGCTGAGGAATTAAAGCCCTTGTGGGTCACAATACCGCCAGGCTTTAGGGGCTGTAGAAACCCAACAGACCATTGTTGTCACTGACAGCCCCCTTACCTTTTCATGAGACGGCTGACAGTGCAGACAAAAGAAAACCTCCTCCTCCCAATCCATCACACGGCACGGCCAAAATATTGAGTAACCCTTTCAGGGCAGAAATCATCTGAAGGGGTGGATGAAGGGGGTATCGTTCATTAAATGCAGGTGGATCTGAGCCAGGTGTACAGGTCTGGTCTTTCTATAGGCATGTTGAATGTTGACAGATCCTCTGATTACGGTTGAGGGGTAATTAGTGCTTTGAACCTGAGGTTACCCTTCAAGTGATCATCTTTCCCCCGATTATACCTCACCTTGCCATCATGTTCAGCCACCTGAAATACAGTGTGTAATTTCTGCTGCAGCCATCCAGACTGTCTGACATTTACTACTAAAATTGTTTGTTCGTTTTTAGTTATATAAATCAAATACTGTACATTAACCGGGTGAATGCCTTTGATTAAGGGAGAAAATCAAGTCTGCAGAACCTGTGTCTCCATTTAATCTGCCTCTTCAGTATCTGTCCTTTAAGCAAAGCCCATTCTACCAGGGCTTCTTTCAATGCGCTGCTGTCTGACAATGTCTGGTTAATGTGTGTCCAAGTCACTGTATTTTACTTTAGAGCATTAAGTGAGGTGAAGTGGTATGGGTGATGTCAGACAAAGCACATGCCAGCTATAAATATGAAAACAAAAGATGTGGGGGACATAGGAGCTGCTCCTCTGTGAACGAGACAGGCACTTAATGGCAGAGAGCGTGGAAAAAGACTAATTGCTGCCACTGGCTGTGCAGGCTGCAGCAGACCATAAAGAAAATCATGTGTCACCTTCATTGTTCTAATGCTGACCCTGCGTTTCCCTCGACAACACCTCACAGCAATGCAGCAACCGTCTCCCTCCCAGCCCAGCTGTAGTGTATGCTGTCTGCTGCTACTCTGAGCTCCTTCAGATTGACACTGAGCCAGTGGCCCAGAGCATAGAGACACTAGGAAGAACAGGAGCTCTTCAAGTTCCTAACAACATTAGAGTGACCTGAGAGGGTTCTTTGAAGGACAAACAGGATAACACGAAAGCCACCTCTGAGGCAGTTCACTGTCTGTGCATTTCCCAGTAAACCCAGGCTTCAGCATAGTACACTCATTCAACCCAAATTGTCTTCCTTGAATGTATCTGCTGGCTGCTACTGATACTGTACTCAAACAATACGTCTACTGGAACTGGAGGACGGGTTGTTTGGGGAGGCAGGCTGACTTCCTAATCACAAAAAAATGGGATGGCAGGAGGATAGAGGAGGGAAACCCTCAAATAAACAGCTCCCTCTCTCACTTTCCCAGGGTAAACTCAGATGGCCCCTATCCACCATGACAGGTACAGCAGAACTCTGTAGCTCTGATGCCAGGAGCTCAAACATCCCACAACAGTCATCTTTCCACCACACATCACATGGCCCTCTTCCACCAAAGAAAATCTGTGAAAGCCATCCATCTACGACCACATCCAGCTAGACCTTCCAGGTGGGCAGCACAGGCCCAATGCGACAATGGAGCCCTTTCTCCTGCAGCTGGAGAAATGGATACTATGAGGGGAGAACTATAAGAGCACCCTGCCTTGGCTGTTTACCACCTTAGAATTAGGGCCCAATTTAGCCATCAACATGTGCATAATGGGAGAAGGAAGGAGCAGCCCCCATCCCACCCTTCAACCGCTCCACACCTGGAGAGGACCACACAGGTAACCGAGAGGGGAGGACTCAGTTCCCATGGAGAAGGACAGGCAGGTGGGATAGTGTACATCTGTTGGGGGGGGGCTTACCGGATCTGATATGATTTAGACCACCCCACAGAGAAACTCGACCACACATACAGAAGAACACTTGAGTGATGAAGTTCAATTCCTCTCAAAAGTTTTCCCCAATCGTTTATCTCATCTCCCTTTTCCCATAAGAAACAAGGTGCTGAGGTGGTTCCGACGAGGCTGGAGGGCTTGTAATCCAAGCTAAGCATGAGACAGTCCCTCCAACACAACAACAAAGGAGAACAAACCCTGGGGCAAACTCACGCAGCAGTGACATCAACAAAAAGGGCCTAAATTTAACAGCGGTGGGAATTGTGGGGCGAGCCATACAGGAACACTTTCAATGCATTGCGAAGGTCAACTGGGATTTGACTTCCTCCTCAGACTCCGCCACTAGCAGCTCCTCCCCCCTACTCTCCCCGACAGCAAAATAAAGACATAAGCATTGTTTAGCAAGACAATAGGCCACTTCCAGAGACCTTTCAGTCTCAGACGCTGAGTTTTCACATCCATAAACAGCGTGTGGCTGTGAGCAGCGAAATAAAATACTTCACAGGAAGACTGGGACATTATAATCAGTGTCATTACCCTACAGCTTCTCATGACTCCAGTACGATATGTATTACCTCTGCACCCAGCCAGAGGACAACCGCAGCTCTATAATAAGGTGTGTTTGTATGGGGAGTTATAGCCACAGCTACTACATGCTGGGAATACAGAGCTCACAAGGAGTTTCACAGCCATGTCTCACCTGCCTTTATGTACCCATCATAATAGAGTCTAGACTATGGCATAAGCACGTGGGCAGTGGGCTCAAACCTATTATCAACTAGCCTGTGCCCCTGCACACTGACTCGGTACCGGTGCCTCCCGTATATAACCTCGTTATTCTTATTGTGTTACTTTTTATTATTACTTTTTATTTTAGCCTACTTGGTAAATATTTTCTTCTTCTTGAACTGCACTGTTGGTAAAGTGCTTGTAAGTAAGTGTTTCACGGTAAAGTCTACACTTGTTGTATTCGGCGCATGTGGCAAATAAAGTTTGATTTGATTTGATTAGAGGTGCCCGTCAGTGATGAGGGCCACAGAGAAAAGCTGGGGAACAGGTCATGATCCTGACTTAGACAGAATCACACTGTATGCCTTCACTGCTAGCTACACTGGGAGGAGGATGGCAAAAAGAATTATTCTTAGCATGCCATCTGTGTGCCCCTATATGACCTGCTGTATGGAACCAAGGCAGCCTGTCCCTGTTACGCCAGCAGAGCATGAGGGCAACAAACACACATTCATCTCCCATTACTACCTGCCTCATAATAAATGAAAGAGCCACCTCACTGGACTCATTTCAAATGAGTGGGGGAAGGAGGTTATTACCATGCCATTGCAATATTATCCAAAAATCAACCAACAACATTATCAACTATGTAACCTTGGTGTAAAGTTTATGAAAATTATTATTTTGCCTTATTGGTACTTAAAAGGCAATCAGCACTTGAGACTCATATTAATGTAAAAAATTGCTTCACAAACCTTTAGTGAACTTGGGTCTGTCAAGGCCAGCGCTTGCCTCTTCAGCTCTGTCACATTCATTTGACATTGTTGGCAAAAGCTTCCTTTTCCATCCCTTCTCTCCGACTCTGAGACGGTCACGGACCCTGCGCCCTCCGGGGGTGGCCGGCTGCTGCACCGCGCGTCCTTCGCCAAGTGAAGTACTTTCCTGGGACTCAGATCAACAGGGAACGGCGACTCTCCGCTAGGACAACCTTCCACCTTCGACATTAGAGAAAAGCAACTCGGTTAAAATAAATTCACAGGTAGGACAATACGCTGGCGAGACGCACAAGCACAGGTGTGGAAGTCTACTTGTCTGGAGTTGTTGGTTGACTGACAACCTGCATGAATGTCATAGGTAGACATGAGTACTACCAATTTGAAAAGGCAGGCTAAATGGGTTCCAAGACAAAAGGGTGTGCTGCGACAGCGACAGGTTCTATTGAAAATCGGAACTGATCATTTTAACTTTATGCATAAAACACTTACAGTAAACATGCGGTTGTCAGGGTCCAGTCCATGAGTTGCATTTCCCCAAAATGAGTTCATTCTCCCGGGTCTGGGTATCCCTAGTAGACGTGGTTCTCACATACACTCAATCATTTAAAATAATGTGTACATTGAAGAGTAGTCGTAGTTGTAAATTGAAGTGTCACTTCTAAATCTGTCAGCGACTAAACATATTGTGTCCTGCACTTGATCCGTCCTATGACGGGACAATCCGAGAGAAGTTTTGGCACACACTCTTTTAAATGGGTGGGGAAAACTTTTGAGAAACTTTTTGGCGCGTGATTGGACACTGCAATAGTAAATCACTTAAAATCACAACCGTAGGTGCATGGATCAGACAGGATAATTCAACGTGTGAGCTGTATTAGGTTTATAGGTTATTCGGCTAGCTATTTATAAAGCTGAAATTGCCCATTTTATTGGCCGCTATTATCAATGCATTACACTAGTCAGATGACTGAGTTATTCATATAGCCCGATTTCGTAATGTTATTTGAAATATAGTGATTTTGATTTTAGATTATTGTAATCAATGGTTTTATCCATCCTGTTGTCACTCACGCGAGCAGACACAGTTGCAGACATTGCTTCACTGACAAGATAATGGGTACAGTACAGAGCCGATTGAGCCTTAAAGCCAATGCGTCCCGTTCTTGCTACTTTGGCGCCATCCTCTGGTAAATAGAAAGATTGCAGGATGGTTTTCGCAAAATAAGGGGTACAGGTTATTAAATATTTAATTAACCCACTTTAAATATTTGATGTTGATGATGTAAGCGACGGCGGCCTCGTACTTCGTTTTGAGAATCCTTTCTACCCTCACATGACCCAATTGCAGCCTTTTGTCTGTCTGTCTGTCTGTCTGTCTGTCTGTCTGTCTGTGTCTGTCTGTCTGTCGAATAGGTTGAGTGGCTTTACGCTTGGCAGCGCAACTGGTTGCAAATTATAGGCGTCCTTATGGGGTTAACAGAATGAGGCCAATTTAATACTGCCAAACGTTTATTTTGTAATTACACATGCAGCATAACATAAGCTATTCACCACAAAAGGCAAATACAAAATTCTCTGAATAATTTATCATAGATATGAAAATGATGTTTTTATCTGAAGCTATGGCCATGGTTATCAGACCACAGACACAATAGACAGATGAGCCGGAGTCACAATTTAAAAAATAGGTATCCTAATATCATTTAGTTACACAGTCTTTAGGAGATCAGGAACCAGGAGAGGCTATTCCATATCTTCCCAACTTCAGTTTTGTGTGACTCTCATTGCATTTAGAAATGAATCATTCAATCATATCATCAAATTAAACTTTGGACAGTGATAGGGAAATCAAGTCTGTCATTGTGGTCTTTACTGACCCTTGCGTGCGCTTGTACTGATTACGAGTGTTCATTTTTGGTTATAACTACTCGGCGCCTTTAACAGCGAATGAGCGCAGAGATTACAGTAGCCTTATTGTATATTAAAGCATTGAATGTTCGGGACCACAAAGCCCCATCCACCCTACTACTCTCTACTTGGTTCAAACTTTTTAAAATGATTTGAAAGAAGAGAAATCCAAGTCAGTGATCACGCTATGAAGTTGGCAACGTAGATAAGGCGTAACTGACAGTCAAGGGAGCTGTTCATGGTCCTGAAATGTACCGGAAATCCAGGTCTGTGCCTTTACTGATCACTTTGTGTATCAACTTACTTATTTATTAACGTTATATTTTTCAATGTAGTTGGGCCAGTGGATTGTGCTACATTTTATGTTTGAGCAGCCTATGTTTCAGCTATTTAGTGTAGCGTGCACTTACTCACCTTTGCTTTTCTCCTTAGAAGATGACTGGTAAATCCAAATATGATATCGGAGTCCACGAAGAATGTACCCAGATCTATGAGACTGGGGTTGGGCTTGTCAGCTCCAGAGGAGCCCGAGGAGTTTGGTAAAGCCATGAGAGAAATATGCGTAATATTCCACGCCGTGGGTTACCGAATTGACATCTATATTTGTATATTAGTTTCCATTTCAGGAGATATTTTTATAGACCCCAAACCATTGTATGGTTTCAATCCAAAAGGTATTCCGGACATCCAACAATGACTCGGAGAGAGCTCACTGTCTCTCCATGACCGCTCCACTCAATGCCCAACAATTGCGGCATGTGCGCAAAAAAGATATCTCCCGTGCATGGCCAGCAGTCCAGCAAGACAATAAACCGATACAATCCATCCGTAATCCAAACCTTTATATCCACAGGTAGACTATTTGTTTTTTAACTCCTCACGCCTGGTCTTTCAGCTCGCAGGTCTCTGAACGCAATAACATGCGCCTAAGGACCACCTTTTGCAGCCCCCCCCCCCCCCCCTCTCTCTCCTACTCGCTCGCTCACTCACTCACCCAGTTGTGTAATTCAGCCTTGCTGCGCTTCCTGCCGACTTGCTGGAGGCTCCAGCATGTATTTATCAAAGCAAACACGCACTAGAGAACAGCGGAATCCAACAGCTTCCCAATGACCCGGTTTGCGATCTTTGGTGGAACTTGTGCCATGACCCATTTAACTTAGTTGGATCGTCTTGTTTTTTTTGGAATTAAACTATTTTGTAGAGAAAACCCTGCATTTGTCAGTGCACTGTACGGAGTCGGCTCTTGCGCTTACGTCTGTGTGTGGCTTAGTGGAGTTTGGGCTATTAATTATGAGGCTAATAGATGGCTTAGCTGCCTTCCAGTTCCAGATAAAATTGGGACTTTTAAAGACATATTAATGTCTTATTTGCAAAGCATTTTCAAATACAGAGCTGTTTGAGTTGCAATTTTAATAAAGTAGATAATATCTATTTTGTGTGCTTTGAAAGCTGAACAGGGATGATCTTTTAATAAAAATATTATCTGCTGTACACAGACCGAGGACTTTGTTTATAAGCAGCCAGTCATAACCGCCATAATGAACTCATTGGTACCTGGCACCCTTTGAATATGTCATCTCTTTAAAGCATTTATATAGTTTGTTGGGTGTGAATGTTTTCAAGTCTGATTTTAGATTATATTTCATTTCATCATTATGCGAGAGCAGAATACAATTCGATACACAATGCTGTGTGCTCATGGGTTTAATCAAAATGTAGGAATTCCGTAGGCTATATTATTCAACCTTTATTTATTCAGATTTGGGCAATTTAAATAAAAACATCTTTAGAAGCTAGATTAACCTGAGGGATATCAAGGTGTCTTTCTAAGGCCCAGTTATGCACCTTGCCCACCCACAACAAACAGACGCTCACTCAAACACACACTATTACGCACGGACACAACCACAGCTTATACTTTTTTTTAAAGGATTCACTGGATTTTCAGGAGACCGATAATTGGTCTATTCTCCGTAGTAAAGATGATTTACCATGTCCGACCACCACCCAATTCCCAACTGGAGGAGGTTCGGGTCACCCCGACCGCTGATGAAATTCCGGATCGCATCCCGTGGGACTACTACCCCTACATCTGCTGCCTTTGCGCATGTAGGGAAATCGCTATGGGCATCTAATTATACTGCGCAATATCTTACCCAACTTGCAAACCTTCGCAGTGCACAGGGCTTCATGAGAACCGTTTAGCAAATATTCGTAATGTTGTTGGCACACTGCTGAGATCAGAGGAAATAAAGCGGCGTCTGGGATGGAGACTGGAGAGAATAATCTGTGGATGGCTCTTTAATAAATTATTCATACGTCAATACAACAAAGCAAATATTATTCCCTTAGAACTATCTTGATCATCATCATTATTCCTAGCGGTGTAAGATTTTATTCTCTTATATTTGTCCATCAATAAATGAAAAACAGTTATTGAAAACAAAACAACAACAAAAAATATTTTTTTGTATTCATTGTACTCTCCTTCTGAAACAAAAAACATATTTATCCACCGGAAAAAAAAGTAAAATTGTCTGGAATCCAATTGGCCCTTTCCTTCAGCACCTCGGACAGCGACCATGCCCAATGCGCTGTTTGGACTTCAGGAGCAGTCGGACACCACGAGGCTATATTGACATTATAACACAAGGTGGCACACAAGAGAGAGATAGAGAGAGAAGGAGACAGAGAGAGCAGGGGTGGGGGAGAGAGATAGAGAGAGAGAAGGAGACAGAGAGAGAGCAGGGGTGGGGGAGAGAGATAGAGAGAGGAGACAGAGAGAGAGCAGGGGTGGGGGAGAGATATAGAGAGAGTGAGAAATGCTCACAAATCAAACAAGGTTAGGGTGAACATTAGCGTAAACATGTAGGTCAATCTTGTAAAAATAAAACAATGAATGTAACCAACTGCTTTCAGATTTAAAAAATTGTCTGACATCTTATATTAGGCTATGCTAAAGACATGACGTGAAATTAGTCTAATCCACACAATTTAATTAAGAATCTCATCACTTTACTATAGCATATCAGCCTAAACTACTCAATGATTCAAGATCCTCAAAGATCAATCTTGTAAAAATAAAACAATGAATGTAACCGACTGCTTTCAGATTTCAAAAATTGTCTGACATCTTATATTAGACTATGCTAAAGACATGACGTGAAATTAGTCTAATCCACACAATTTAATTAAGAATCTCATCACTTTACTATAGCATATCAGCCTAAACTACTCAATGATTCAAGATCCTCAAAGAAGTGCAGGCTACTCCATGTATTGCCTTGGAAGTATTTGTCCGCCTGATCAAGTGGTCCTAAACATTTCACAATTTTGGCAAAGAACTGTTGAACTGTTAAGAACCACTCCACCAGAGAGACCAAACTACGAGTCATCACTTCTTCATCACTTCTTCTTTGACCACGGGCAGTCCAAATCGGGCATAAAGAGCAGTGTCTGCAACCATCACTGCATGCCTACGCCACACCAGCAGAAACAGTAGCCTACTTCATATTTTACAGCAGTTTGAAAATACTTTTCTTGTCACCTGAACTGACAAAGTTAATTCATAGGCCTACTATAGTAAGCTAAATACTAGGCATACGTTTTCAAAGGTCATCTCACCGTGAGTTGAGGTTTCATTTGAGCAGTCCTTGCCTATGCTGTGTGTGTGTGTGGCTTTGGTGAGCCGCGGCTCATTATATATAGTGTTTTGGGGTAGGTTCATACAAGCCTTTCATTCAGCGAGGAATGAAGGTCAGGCAGGTCCGACCGGCTGAGCTGGGTTCCACCAGCAACTTGTGTTGCCTGAGAGACAGCCGCCTTCATGACGAAGCCAAGTGTAGTCACTAATACTCTCTTCACATTGCTGAAAGGTTTTTATCTAAAGTATCAAATCTGTACCAAACAATGAATTATAGTCCTTGCTAAATATTGATCAGATTTATACCACACAAGTGTAGCCTACAGTAGGCTACATAGGCTAATGACTTAAAAATACAGTTATAGATTGAGAAATACTGCATGGATTCCATTTAACATTGTTCTATAGCCAAACACTAGGCAGCATACTTTTGGGTGTCCTGGGTTGCTTAACTTTGAGGTACCATGGAACAGTGGAGGAGTCTTGAGTTATGATTCTTTATCCATTCATAGAATATATTATTGTCACCCACGCAGACACACACAGTATTCTCCCCCATGCTGTTCCACCAGGGGGATTGGTTTTATAGTCTAATTGGCAGGGTATGGCTCTCTAATTTACGTGAGTACTGAGCAGCCCTAACCCCTTATTATTTACGTTGATCTCATTGGGAGAATGCAGGGAGGGATTTCAAGTAGCTAATGAAAATGATCCCCAATAACAGAATTCAAATACTTCAATTCATATGGAAAGCATTACCACAGGAAAATAAACTTGAGGAAGCAGACCACCGGCCCTGAAAACTTGTCTACTGGCATATTTCAGAAAGGCAAGTATTGAAAGATGTTTGTGTCAGGCTTGTGTATGAGACTTCCCCTGCGAATGCATTGTGTGAGAGCCTGACTTCCCCCATGATTCTTTCACAGTGACAATACAGATTCCAATGCTGGCTACAATAGTATTTAATTGAAGTGTATGTGCTATAACAGAACTGCATTATATTCAACATCTCTCCTGGCAACTTCTCAACCTCTCCTCTCTTACAGCAGTAAACCAGTGGTCACAGAAACTAGAAACCGCTGGTGACTAAGACTAAAAAGAACAATAAATAGTAATTTATATCAGTAACACATTGAATATATATTTGAATATATATTGTAAATGGACCAATGCATTTAATTAATCTTAACAACAGCATGCGGGATTTCCAGCAATTCTCTCTGAATTACTGAAGGCAGCTGACAATCCTGAGCTTATTAACATGTGACAGTGGGGAAAAACAGCACATAGAAACATCCTGTTGTCCAAAAACCTGCATGCTTCAGTCACATCATACATGTATTCCTTTTATCACAGAACAGTATAAAGTTATATGATACCTCTTCTACTAGTTACACAATAGTACAGATATGTGCATGACAACAACCATGGACGTGGACTGACACATACACATTTTAATGTTATTCACATTTAGTTAACCCTTGTGTGGTCTTCATGTTTTTGTTATTCACCCAATGTTGGCGGGTCTGATGGGCCCACAACATTATTGGGTTTTTAAAACAATATGACCATAACAATTTACGTAAAAATACTTAATACTTAGATGTTGACTTATGTCAATTACAAGAAATATAGACAGCATACATGGTTAATATTTGCCATTTACCCCTGCTAGATCACATTTATCAATTAAAGCGCTATTCGTTTTTGTAAAATAAAATCTATTTAAAAAATCAATTATAATTAAGATATGTGTCATGACTTCCGCCAAAGTCGACTCCTCTCCTTGTTCGGGCGGCGTTCGGCAGTCGACGTCACCGGCTTTCTAGCCGTCGCCGCTCCATTTTTCATGTATCCATTTGTTTTGTCTTGTTCCCTGCACACCTGGTTTTCATTCCCCAATCACACTACATGTATTTACTCCTCTGTTCCTCCTCATGTCTTTGTGTAAGATTGTTTGTGTGGTACGTGTTTTTGTACGCACTAGGCTTGCATGCGTTTTCTCTCGTGTTATTTTCACGAAGCCTGTTTGTATACATTTTATGGTTGTGACTGTTTTGCACGTTTTACACTTTGCCTTGTTGGTTGGAGGTTTTTTGGACGCAGCTGCGTCCGTCTGTATATTCTCTTCTGCCGAAACAAAGTGTCGCCTGTTCACAATTCTCTGCTCTTCTGCACCTGACTTCAGCACAAGTACGCACACGCCTGACAATATGGGTAGAATAAATAATGTTTATCTTGAACAAATGTATATTAAACAAGGTTTTCATTACATTTACATTTTAGTCATTTAGCTGACGCTCTTATCCAGAGCGACTTACAGAAGTGAATGCATACATTTCATACATGGCCCCCCGTGGGAATCGAACCCACAACCCTGGCATTGCAAACACCATGCGTTGCAAACACCATGCTCTACCAACTGAGCTACAGGGAAGGCTTTCATCACTATTGATGTTTATTGCTTTGAACTGAACAAATTGGAAGGACACATTTTACGTACAGTATTTTATGGAAATGATAAATGAGCCCCAGTGAACACAAATGAAGGTCGGTCTACACACCATGAGGGACAGAGTTTTACTGTGTGTGTGTTGCAAATATATTTGTTGCACTTGATGCATGTGTACTGTGTCTTCCTGTCCTTCTTGGATCCACAAACATCGCAGAGCTTCTTCTTGTTGCTACCGGCTTCAATCTAGAATGATGAAAACTCTTAGTTCAGGAATTATACTAACATCTCACTCACTCACATATATAGTTACAGCAGGCCAAGGTAGGAGAGGCAGACACACACACATGCAACAACATCACTCACACTTACTTCCGGTATTGGAGTTGTTGGTTCTGTGGGTCGGGCGGATGGGGCACAAGTATCCTCCTCCTGAATCCTCCTCACGATGGCTCCAGCAGCTGGGGTTCTTGGAATTTGTTGCCTCCTCTGGATTTGAGGTCTTACCGATACCATGCCCAGCTCCTCGAGAAAGAGCCGTCTCCTCTGGAGATTCCCTCTGTTCCAATCTGGGTTCAACACCATCCAGATGACAAACGCGTTGTACGCTGAGGTTTCCAAGATGTTGAAGAATATCCCAAGTGGCCAGCGTAGGGTTCTTCTTTTGCAGCTGTAGCCAGTCACCAGCTTGTCTAAATTGTCCACCCCTCCTTTTGTGGCATTGTAATCCATTATGATTTCTGGTTTTTAATGTTCCTGGCCACAGATTCTCCCATCCCTATGCAGCGTACTCATGAGTACCACATTTCTGTCTTTCTTTGTTACGTAGGATACTAGGGACGTGTCGGCGGTGAACACAAACTTAGAGGAATTGATAGGCCTGTTCCGTGTATTCAACAGCTGAGGTGGGAGCTCTGGCTTATTTTTTCGTACTGTTCCTACTATCGTCAGCTTCATCTTGAGGAGCTCCTGTCCCAGCTTGTACGAAGTAAAAAAGTTATTGCATGTGATGTTGTGGCCATGGAGGCCAAGTCACGTCCAGGACAACCCGCATCCCTTGGTCCTTCTCAGGGGCTCCTCCATCTGGCTTCCCCATATACACTTGCAAGTTCCATGCATATGATGAAGCAGCATCACAGGCAGCCCAGATCCTGATTCCATATTGTGCAAGTTTAGACGGTATATACGGCCTGAAGGGGCAGTGGCCCCTAAATGGCATTAGCTGCTCATCAACAGTAACATTGGGCCCAGGGTTGTAAAACAGGGGAAGGCTGTCCACCCACTGACCTGATTGCAGCTAGCTTGTCTCTCTGCCGCCGAGCTGGTCTGGTGTCTCGGTTATCGAAGCGGATAATCCTGGAAATAATGTGGAAGTTTTCCAGAGACATCGTTATATAGAAAAGTTCTCTGCCAGTTTCTGCATCCCACAGGGATTCTGTGGATTCCCCATTGGATCTGAAAACACCAGTAAGGATAAGAACCCCAGTATGCATGTAAATGAGTTTGGGCCATCTCCTTCCGTCTCTCTCCAAAAACACGGATTCCCTCCAAATTAGTGCAGTCCAGAATGATTTTCTGGATGGCGCCTGGGATGAACAGTTCAAAAGAAGACTTTATGTCCTGCACATGATTAACCGCCATCCACATTGGCAGCCAGATGGGGTGGCCAATTCCTTGGGCAAGAAGACCATTCAATTTCACAATTTTTACATCCCTATTTCTTCTCCTGCAGGCTGCAGCAAGCAGGTCGGGCTGGTCCTGGGGCTGGCTGCTGATGAGCTGGTTGCTGACGGGCTGGTCCTGGGGCTGGCTGCTGATAAGCTGGTTGCTGATAAGCTGGTTGCTGACGGGCTGGTCCTGGGGCTGGCTGCTGATGAGCTGGTTGCTGACGGGCTGGTCCTGGGGCTGGCTGCTGGTGAGCTGGTTGCTGACGGGCTGGTCCTGGGGCTGGCTGCTGATAAGCTGGTTGCTGACGGGCTGGTCCTGGGGCTGGCTGCTGATGAGCTGGTTGCTGACGGGAGGGTGTGGTGTTTAACTTATTTACTATCAAATGAGGAGAGACAAACGTATCACACAAGTCAGAGTTGTACTTAAACTACATCTTTATTCACTTATTAATAAGGGAGAAGGTGTAAGGCGTCTAGGTGTAAGGTGTAAGGCGTCTAGGTGTAAGGCGCCACCGCCTCACTGCGGTGGCGGTCGGCGCTCGCCTTCTGCCGCCTTATGGCCCGTTGCAGGTGCACATGGGTGGCATCCCAGGTCTCCTCCGAGTGCCTAAACTATTCATCCCCAGATGATTCGTTGAGAGCCCCGAGACAAAAGTACAAAGGTATTTTATAGCCAAGATACACCCCCTTCAACCTACATGACGAACAACAGATGTATAGAATGGGTCACAAGGTTAAGATTTGTATGAAAGATACTTATAATTAACAGCAGACAGTATCTCATTATGTAGAGACCAGGGTCTGGCTCTGGAGTCGTCTCTCCCTGGAACCTTCTAGCCCCATCCTCAGTAGAACACACACAGATGAGCGTTCTAACAACCCCTTATTCTGTTGCATAAAACAACCATTTGTTGCAATAAAAGTATTATAATATACTGCTCAAAAAATAAAGGGAACACTTAAACAACACATCCTAGATCTGAATGAATGAAAAAATCTTATTAAATACTTTTTTCTTTACATAGTTGAATGTGCTGAAAACAAAATCACACAAAAATAATCAATGGAAATCCAATTTATCAACCCATGGAGGTCTGGATTTGGAGTCACACTCAAAATTAAAGTGGAAAACCACACTACAGGCTGATCCAACTTTGATGTAATGTCCTTAAAACAAGTCAAAATGAGGCTCAGTAGTGTGTGTGGCCTCCACGTGCCTGTATGACCTCCCTACAATGCCTGGGCATGCTCCTGATGAGGTGGCGGATGGTCTCCTGAGGGATCTCCTCCCAGACCTGGACTAAAGCATCCACCAACTCCTGGACAGTCTATGGTGCAACGTGGCGTTGGTGGATGGAGCGAGACATGATGTCCCAGATGTGCTCAATTGGATTCAGGTCTGGGGAACGGGCGGGCCAGTCCATAGCATCAATGCCTTCCTCTTGCAGGAACTGCTGACACACTCCAGCCACATGAGGTCTAGCATTGTCTTGCATTAGGAGGAACCCAGGGCCAACCGCACCAGCATATGGTCTCACAAGGGGTCTGAGGATCTCATCTCGGTACCTAATGGCAGTCAGGCTACCTCTGGCGAGCACATGGAGGGCTGTGCGGCCCCCCAAAGAAATGTCACCCCACACCATGACTGACCCACCGCCAAACCGGTCATGCTGGAGGATGTTGCAGGCAGCAGAACGTTCTCCACGGCGTCTCCAGACTCTGTCACGTCTGTCACATGTGCTCAGTGTGATCCTGCTTTCATCTGTGAGGAGCACAGGGCGCCAGTGGCGAATTTGCCAATCTTGGTGTTCTCTGGCAAATGCCAAACGTCCTGCACGGTGTTGGGCTGTAAGCACAACCCCCACCTGTGGACGTCGGGCCCTCATACCACCCTCATGGAGTCTGTTTCTGACCATTTGAGCAGACACATGCACATTTGTGGCCTGCTGGAGGTGATTTTGCAGGGCTCTGGCAGTGCTCCTCCTGCTCCTCCTTGCACAAAGGTGGAGGTAGCGGTCCTGCTGCTGGGTTGTTGCCCTCCTACGACCTCCTCCACGTCTCCTGATGTACTGGCCTGTCTCCTGGTAGGGCCTCCATGCTCTGGACACTACGCTGACAGACACAGCAAACCTTCTTGCCACAGCTCGCATTGATGTGCCATCCTGGATGAGCTGCACTACCTGAGCCACTTGTGTGGGTTGTAGACTCCGTCTCATGCTACCACTAGAGTGAAAGCACCGCCAGCAATCAAAAGTGACCAAAACATCAGCCAGGAAGCATAGGAACTGAGAAGTGGTCTGTGGTCCCCACCTGCAGAACCACTCCTTTATTGGGGGTGTCTTGCTAATTGCCTATAATTTCCACCTGTTGTCTATTCCATTTGCACAACAGCATGTGAAATGTATTGTCAATCAGTGTTGCTTCCTAAGTGGACAGTTTGATTTCACAGAAGTGTGATTGACTTGGAGTTACATTGTGTTGTTTAAGTGTTCCCTTTATTTTTTTGAGCAGTGTATAATCTTGTAATTTCCACCATACTGGTCCTGGGGCTGGCTGAGTGTTAATCTCATCCTCTTCTTCCAACTCACTGTCAGACTCCGAATTGACAGAGACATGATCCTCATATTTGGAAAATTCTTCATCTTCCAAAGTGGAAGACACTCCCTCCACACTAGCTTCTCTCTCTGCAAAAATTATTTCTAAAGCCCTCTGAGCAGAGATTCTTTTTGCCATATTAATTGATTGTGGTAAGGACCCACACATGCAAAGCTATTTATTTGTTTGTGTCCCTCCCCCAATTTGCACCTGGCTGGGGTAGAGTGTGGGAAAATACAGTTTTTTTTTTACAATGTATCGAAATAACATTGTGCAGGTTTCCGCAAGACATTGTGTAGTTTCACACACTACAAAGGGTAAAGAGTGCGAGAAAAGCGGGAGACAGGCAGGCAGACAGACAGGTTCTTGATGCTATGTTGAAACAACAGGCGGAGGAGGAAGACAGAGTGAAGGCACACAGCAAACCTTTTTGTTTCATTTTTACTTGTTTTCACCTACACACACAATTTTCCACACTTTTATTGTGGAAAAGTGGACCTGAACACCACATATGTAATCTAAATGTGTAGGGGGGTGCACAGTGTGCACTCAATGAAAATGTGTTATTTTATATGTTCTTCACAGAAAATGAGCCAAGGACAATAAGTCTCAGGTTGAAAAAAATCATTCATTTTATTATTTTTATTTTAGTAAACATGTAAAATGGTTCCCACAGACCCGAACACCACACAAGGGTTAACATAATAAAATAGTTAGTTGACCATGAACATAGAGAGTAGAGGAGATTAACGCTGAGTAACAGTTAATGATAAAAAACACTTTTGGGGGGACAACAGCTGGTTTGATATCCAGCTATAACTTTCCTCTCAGCCTGGGCTGTCAGAGAGAAGAAACAAGTAAGCAGGAGGAAACAAAAACAGAAGAGGAAGTACAAAACTATGGAAGACAATATGGGTTGGAATTTCACATTGATGTAATTTTGAGTAACTGTATGTCTCTGCAAGTTGCTTTAGATAAAAGCATCTGCTAAATGACATTTTTATTGACTACAGAGGGAGCTGGGTTTATATGCTAGGAGAGCTGTGTGTTAGCAGGATAGAGGAACGAATTGCACTGTTTTACAAACAGGAAACACCTCAGTTATCTTTACTTTCAGAAGGAGGTAGAGCTAAAATATGGACTGCATGAATGATACATAATTGGGACAATAAACATCTAGGCAAATTTCACAATGATTTCAGCTTAGAATAAATGGCCCTTTCGATGTGCTTTATGAAGTGCTTAGTATAAGGTACAGCATTGTACTCTGTGCTTCCAATGAACACTGATTATACTCTAATAATACAGAGTGAATTGCTTCCACATACAACATAGTATACTGTGGTACATACAAAACATACACATAGATATAGTGCTGCCCGTTCTAGGCACAGTGTATCAATATTACTTGACATGTTGTTGTTCTACCAGTAGTTTTACAGCGTACCGTTCTCTAACTGTACTTGGGATGGACGCAAATATATAAACTGTAAATGGCTTGGATGAATCTCTATATAAAATTGTCCATTGTAAGAGTGAAATGGAAAGTCAGAGAGAGAGTGATGGGGATGGATGTAGAGATAAAAGAGAAAGGCAAAAGTGTTGAGGGTCTTTGTCTTCAGGGTCCTTTTGGACAGGCTGAGAACTCGATGTACTCTTCATTCTGAAACACAGAAGGAGAAAGAGTTCAAAGTTGAGTCTAGAGCAGTGCTGTTCAATACAAAGACCAGCGGCGATAACGTCAAAGGAATGCTGGTTTTGCAATCTCTGCTACTAATCCACATACTGCATCTCACAGGAAATGTTTGCAGGCACCAGGCTGTCATCCCACCAGACATCACAGAGAGACATTCACAAAAGCCAGGCAGACTACCACACAGCAAGGTTTTGTGTCACAGTCTAATCGAACTCACCCAGGCAGCCATTTTGTAAAAACACCTGTTCAAGCCAGGCTACAACGAGTGATACTCATGTAGATCACACAGCGATGCAACACATCACCATACATTGAAATGACAGACACAGGTGAGTCACAGCACAGAGTGAGGCATGACCACCAAGCAGAGGAGAACCCAAAGCACTAGCTGTGGCTATTCCAGTGTTACCTCAGCATTAGCTCATAATCAACATGGGGAAAACACAAAATCACAATATTTACCTCATCATTTCCATCAAACAGAGGCTGTAAGTAAGCAAAAAAACATATCATTGGAACACATGGTGAAGTTTAATGAAACGACGTCCCTATTCTGTAGCCTACATGGTTTTACTTTAAATATAGCCCATATTAAATCAAATATACAGAGCCATCGGAAAGTGCTCAGACCCCTTGAAGTTTTCCACATTTTGTTAGGTTACAGCCTTATTCCTCATCAATCTATACACAATACCCCATAACAACAAAGCAAAAACAGTTTGAAATGCTTGCTAATTTATAAAAAAATTATAAACTGAAATATCCCATTTACATAAGTAATCAGACCCTTTACTCAGTACTTTGTTGAAGTATCTTTGGCAGCAATTACAGCCTTGAGTACTTACATTTTACATTTTAGTCATTTAGCAGACACTCTTATCCAGAGTGACTTACAGTAGTGAATACATACATTTCATACATTTCTTTTCATGCATTTCTTTTTGTACTGGCCCCCCGTGGGAATCGAACCCACGACCCTGGCGTTGTACACACCATGCTGGCGTTGCAAACACCATGCTCTACCAACTGAGCCACAGGGAGGCCCAAGTATTCTTGGGTATGACACTACAAGCTTGGCACACCTGTATTTGGGGAGTTTCTCTCATTCTTCTCTGCAGATCCTCTCAAGCTCTGTCAGGTTGGATGGGGAGCATAGCTGCAAAGCTATTTTCAGGACTCTCCAGAGATGTTTGATCGTGTTCAAGTCCGGCCTTTGGCTCAAGAACATTCAGAAACTTGTCCCGATGCCACTCCTGCGTTGTCTTGGCTGTGTGCTTAGGGTCGTTGTCCTGTTGGAAGGTGAACCTTCACCCCAGTCTGAGGTCCTGAGAGTTCTGAAGCAGGTATTCATCAAGGATCTCTCTGTACTTTGCTCTGTTCAGCTTTGCCTTGATCCTGAATAGTCTCCCAGTCCCTGAAAAACATGCTGCCACCACCATGCTTCACTGTATGGATGGTGTCAGATTTCAACCTGACAGAGCCTGAGAGGATCTGCAGAGAAGAATGGGAAACTCCCGAAATACAGGTGTGCCAAGCTTGAAGCATCATACCAAAGACTCGAGGCTGTAATCGCTTCCAAAGGTGCTTCAACAAAGTACTTAGTAAAGGGTCTGAATACTTATGTAAATGTAATATTTCCGTTTTTAAAAACTGTTTTTGCTTTGTCATGTTAGGGTCATGTCATTTTAAGGTATTGTGTGTAAAAAATATATATTTTTAATCCATTTTAGAATAAGGTTGTAACGTAACAAAATGTGGGAAACGTCAAGAGGTCTGAATACTTTCCGAATGCACTGGAGGAGCATAGAGGAGAACAGTAAAGCTAGATAAAAGTCCAACTCTTACCTAAGCTTGGTACCCTATGACCATGAAGAACTCCATCACAACTTCATTCTCTATAGCCTGAGCCTAAGAGAGAGAGGGAAAAGAAAAACCTAATGATCAGTAGTCTGGGTTACATAGTCTGGGTTACCTTCACTGTACACATCCTTTACTATCCACATTAGTCCCGTGTGTCCCGTGTGGCTCAGTTGGTAGAGCATTGTGTTTGCAACGCCAGGGTTGTGGGTTAGATTCCCACGGGGGACCAGTACGGAGAAAACATTTATGAAATGTATGCATTCACTACTGTAAGTCGCTCTGGATAAGAGTGTCTGCTAAATGACTAAAATGGAAATGTAGAAATGTTACATAACTGTTCTGGCTTAACCCCCTGAAAAAATACTATAGTATAAACACTATAGTATTCAGTCAGCAAAAACACTAGTATTTACAGTTCAATATAGCATAAATACTGTAGTAAAAAACGGTATTATATACTATAGTAATTACTGTAGGATTTTTGCAGACTGTAGTATTTGCTGTAGTGTTTTTGCAGACTATAATATTTACTGTGGTGTTCTGCCGACTATAATATTTACTGTAGTGTTCTACAGACTATAATATTTACTGTAGTGTTCTACAGACTATAATATTTACTGTAGTGTTCTACAGACTATGATATTTACTGTAGTGTTCTACAGACTATGATATTTACTGTAATGTTCTACAGACTATGATATTTACTGTAATGTTCTACAGACTATATTATTGACTGTAGTGTTCTACAGACTATATTATTTACTGTAGTGTTCTACAGACTATAATATTTACTGTAGTGTTCTACAGAATGTAATATTTACTGTAGTGTTCTACAGACTATAATATTTACTGTAGTGTTCTACAGACTATGATATTTACTGTAATGTTCTACAGACTATATTATTTACTGTAGTGTTCTACAGACTATATTATTTACTGTAATGTTTTGCAGACTATAATATTTACTGTAATGTTTTGCAGACTATAATATTTACTGTAGTGTTCTACAGACTATGATATTTACTGTAATGTTCTACAGACTATATTATTTACTGTAGTGTTCTACAGACTATATTATTTACTGTAGTGTTCTACAGACTATAATATTTACTGTAGTGTTCTACAGACTATAATATTTACTGTAGTGTTCTACAGACTATAATATTTACTGTAGTGTTCTACAGACTATGATATTTACTGTAATGTTCTACAGACTATATTATTGACTGTAGTGTTCTACAGACTATATTATTTACTGTAGTGTTCTACAGACTATAATATTTACTGTAGTGTTCTACAGACTATAATATTTACTGTAGTGTTCTACAGACTATAATATTTACTGTAGTGTTCTACAGACTATGATATTTACTGTAATGTTCTACAGACTATATTATTTACTGTAGTGTTCTACAGACTATATTATTTACTGTAGTGTTCTGCAGACTATAATATTTACTGTAGTGTTCTACAGACTATAATATTTACTGTAATGTTTTGCAGACTATAATATTTACTGTAGTGTTCTACAGACTATATTATTTACTGTAGTGTTCTGCAGACTATAATATTTACTGTAGTGTTCTACAGACTATAGTATTTACTGTGGTGTTCTACAGACTATAACATTTACTGTAGTGTTTTGCAGACTATAATATTTACTGTAGTGTTCTACAGACTATAATATTTACTGTAATGTTTTGCAGACTATAATATTTACTGTAGTGTTCTGCAGACTATAATATTTACTGTAGTGTTTTGCAGACTATAATATTTACTGTAATGTTTTGCAGACTATAATATTTACTGTAGTGTTCTACAGACTATAATATTTACTGTAATGTTTTGCAGACTATATTATTTACTGTAGTGTTCTACAGACTATAATATTTACTGTAATGTTTTGCAGACTATATTATTTACTGTAGTGTTCTACAGACTAATATTTACTGTAATGTTTTGCAGACTATAATATTTACTGTAGTGTACTGCAGACTATAATATTTACTGTAATGTTTTGCAGACTATAATATTTACTGTAGTGTTCTACAGACTATAATATTTACTGTAGTGTTCTGCAGACTATAATATTTACTGTAGTGTTCTACAGACTATAATATTTACTGTAGTGTTCTACAGACTATAATATTTACTGTAGTGTTCTGCAGACTATAATATTTACTGTAGTGTTCTGCAGACTATAATATTTACTGTAATGTTTTGCAGACTATATTATTTACTGTAGTGTTCTACAGACTATATTATTTACTGTAGTGTTCTACAGACTATAGTATTTACTGTAGTGTTCTGCAGACTATAATATTTACTGTAATGTTTTGCAGACTATAATATTTACTGTAGTGTTCTACAGACTATAATATTTACTGTAGTGTTCTGCAGACTATAATATTTACTGTAGTGTTCTACAGACTATAATATTTACTGTAGTGTTTTGCAGACTATAATATTTACTGTAGTGTTCTACAGACTATAATATTTACTGTAGTGTTCTACAGACTATAATATTTACTGTAGTGTTCTACAGACTAATATTTACTGTAGTATTCTACAGACTATATTATTTACTGTAGTGTTCTACAGACTATATTATTTACTGTAGTGTTCTACAGACTATAGTATTTACCGTCGTGTTACTATTATAGTGTTTTTATGTTATTATCTTAGACATTGAAGTGTGGGCTTTCTCCTTGAGAAAACCTACTAGAGAAATACTAAAAGAGAACATTTTCCATAACCTGTAAGTAAGTAGAACTGGGATCTGAACAGATAGAAAAGAGCAGAATTTCTGAACCTATAAACATAAACCCACTCCAATTCGCATACCCCCTGACAGATGACACAATCTCAATTGCACTTCACACTACCCTCTCCCACCTGGACAAGAGGGGAAATAACTATGTGAGAATGCTGTTCATAGACTACATCTCAGTGTTAAACCCCATAGTCCCCTCCAAGTTCATCACAAAGCTAGGGACCTTGCTGTATCCGCCTGGCCGGTTCCCTCTCTCCACTGGGATTCTCTGCCTTTGACCCTATTACAGGGGCTGAGTCACTGGCTTACTGGTGCTCTTCCATGCCGTCCCTAGGAGGGGTGCGTCACTTGAGTGGGTTGAGTCACTGACGTGATCTTCCTGTCCTGGTTGGCGTCCCTTCAGGTTTGTGCCGTGGGGAGATCTTCGTGGGCTATACTCAGCCTTGTCTCAGGATAGTAAGTCGGTGGTTTGCGGATATCCCTCTAGTGGTGTGGGGGCTGTGCTTTGGCAAAGTGGGTGGGGTTATATACTGCCTGGTTGGCCCTGGGGGCATCGTCGGACGGGGCCACAGTGTCTCCCGACCTCTCCTGTCTCAGCCTCCAGTATCTATGCTGCAATAGTTTGTGTCGGGGGGCTAGTGTCAGTCTTTTATCTGGTGTAATTCTCCTGTCTTAGCCGGTGTCTTGTGTGAAATTAAGTATGCTCCCTCTAATTCTCTCTCTCCCTCCCCTCTCGGAGGACCTGAGCCCTGGAACATTGCCTCAGGACTACCTGGCCTGATGACTCCTTGCTGTCCCCAGTCCACCTGGTCGTACTGCTGCTCCAGTTTCAACTGTTCTGCCTGCGGCTATGGAACCCTGACCTGTTCACAAGACATGCTACTTTGTCCCAGACCTGCTGTTTTCGACTCTCTCTCTCTACCGCACCTGCGTCTCGAACCCTAAATGCTCAGTTATGAAAGCCAACTGACATTTACTCCTGAGGTGCTGACCTGTTGCACCCTCTACAACCACTGTGATTATTATTATTATCATTATCTATGAACGTTTGAACATCTTGGCCATGTACTGTTATAATCTCCACCCGGCACAGCCAGAACAGGACTGGCCACCCCTCAGAGCCTGGTTCCTCTCTAGGTTTCTTCCTAGGTTCCTTCCTTTCTAGGGAGTTTTTCCTAGCCACAGTGTTTCTACACCTGCATTGCTTGCTGTTTGGGGTTTTAGGCTGGGTTTCTGTACAGCACTTTGTGACATCTGCTGATGTAAAAAGGGTTTTATAAATACATTTGATTGATTTGATTGACTGAACCCCTCCCTCTGTAACTGGATCCTGGACTTCCTGACGGGCCTGCCCCAGGTGGTGAGGGTAGGCAAATACACCTCCACCACACTGACCCTCAATACGGGGGCCCCTCAGGGGTGTGTGATTAGTGCGTGGCTACGCATGACTCCAACACCATCATCAAGTTTGCTGACAACATGACGGTGGTAGGCCTGATCACCGACGACGATGAGACAGCCTACAGGGAGGAGGTCAGAGACTTGGTAATGTGGTGCCAGGACAACAACCTCTCCTTCAACGTCAGTAAGACCAATGAGTTGGTCGTGGACTATAAGAGAAAGAGGGGAGAGCACGTCACCATCCACATCGACTGGGCTGTTGTGGAGAGGGTTGAGAGCTTCAAGTTCCTTGGCTTCCACATCACCAAGGACTTAACATGGTCCACACACATCCACATAGTCGTGCAGAGGGCATGGCAGCGCCTTTTCTCCCTCAAGAGGCTGAAAAGATTAGGCATGGGTCCTCCATACAGATGCACCATCGAGAGCATCTTGACTGGCTGCATCACAGCTTGGATTGGCAAATGGACCACCCTTCACCGCAAAGTGCTACAGAGGGTGGTGCGGACAGCCCAGTACATCACTTGGGCCAAGCTCCCTGCCATCCAGGACCTCTATATCAGGCAGTGTCAGAGAACAGTGAGAGACCCGAAAAAAATGCTAAAGCCATAGACTGTTCAATCTGCTACTGTCCAACACCCCAAGCCCGAACTATCTGTACTGTCTATCTTGCACTGACCCTACACACACACTCATTGTTTTGTACTGAGTGTACAAAACATAAGGATCACTCTTTCAATGACAGACTGACCAGGTGAATCCAGGTGAAAGCTATGATCCCTTATTGATCCCTTAACATCACCTGTTAAATCCACTTCAATCAGTGTAGAACGGGAGGAGACAGGTTAAAGAAGGATTTTTAAGCCTTGAAACATGGATTGTGTATGTGTGCCATTCAGAGAGTGAATAGGCAAAACATAAGAATTAAGTGTTTTTGAACAGGGTATGGTGTTAGGTGTCTGGCGCACCGGTTTGAGTGTGTCAAGAACTGCAACGCTGCTGGCTTTTTCACACTCAGTAGTTTCCTGTGTGTATCAAGAATGGTCCACCACCCAAAGGACATCCAGCCAACTTGACAACTGTGCAAATGTATTGGAGTCAACATGTACTCTGTTCTTTATTTTACTCTTATTATTATCTATCCTGATGCCTAATCACTTTACCTTGCATTCATGTACATATCTACCTGAAATACCTCGTACCCCTGCACATTGATCTCGTACACCCTGCATATAGCGCCATTCTTGTATATTTTATTTTATTCCTTGTGTTAAGACTTTATTTTTTAACTCTGCATCATTGGGAAGGGCTTGTAAACAAACATTTCACAGTAAAGTCTACACCAGTTGTATTCAGCGCATGTGACAAAAAATATTTGCAGGGAACACAATATATGGTCTAAACTTGGCATGTAAGTTTCTCACTTATGGGTGGCACAAATTGGAATATGGGGGAGGGGAATGGGTAGGGTATATGCAAATGAAATACTGTAGTATTTTATGTGGAACCTTAACCGTACCCATCCTTTACTACCCATGTTTGTAAATGGGAGAGAGGCTCCCAGTCCCGAACACTTACCACATCCATGGGCGTCTTCCCATCGTAGCCTCGTATGTTCAGGTCTCCCCCGGCCAGGTGCCACATTTCCAGGCCCTCGATGTCAGCATTGGATGCCAGACTTTAACACATCAAACACCACCAGTGAATTCACTTGGAGGGTTCATATTCAAGTGGTTTCATGATAAAGGGACTAAAACAACCAGATATTTCCAGTAATAACATCAGGGTTTATTGTATAATCACACTACTTGATTACTAAAAGGACTATGAGTCTGCTTGTTGGCTTCCAGTAAAAGACCAAATCTCTCCCACTCTCTTTTCTAAAAGTGAGGACACCAGCCAGGCAGAGCAGTTCATGGTTCTGTGGTGGTGACGTTTGGATGCTGCAGTGGTCCAAAGCTATGCTGTCAGGGAGCATTTCAGGTTTTACGTAAGACAACTGGTCGTACCTGCACAAACTATGTAGGATGGGTCTTCGGGCAATGCATGTGTGAGAAGGTGCTGTATGTGTGTGTGTCTCACCGGCACAGCTCTGCGCCTGCATCCTTCAGCTCATCGCTGGAGAAACGGGCTCCTGTCTCTCTCAGCAACTTCACCACCTCTTTGCGTCTGGACGGACAGAGAGACGGACAGACAGACACAGAGATATGAGAAACAGTTTTCAAATACAGATGCTATATACAGTGTACTACAATCAAGGAAAAGATGACGCGTGCAAAGCAGAATCAAGCTCACAGTGCGAGTCAGAGATCAATTAAACAACACTAGTGACCCATCATTGTTTGAGCTATGCTTTATTATGACTGCAATGTGCATTAGTCATATTTCTAGCAAGTTTTCATAGTCTCTGTTGACAGTGACAAGTTGTGGCACTGTGACTGGGTGCTAAACGAGTAGGGACAAGTTCCGGACGCCCCCACAGTTAACCACCCACACATGGAGCCTGAGCAGAACGTCTCAGCAGCTCCAAGAATGCACTACACAATGGTGGAGACAAAAGGCACAGCTCCATGGGACTTTCATAGAATTTAAACTTAGAACATCCATCAAATGTTTAAGACGTTAAATGCACACACTACGGTATGTGTTGGTCATGCACGTTTAGCTCTACTTTGAGATAGGTTTTGGCCATAGAGACAGTGGCAAGCCAAGGCTAATGTATTTCAGTCCTTTTGCTAGAGACAAGGGACCGTTTCTGTCATCCATGAAACTGTGGACAGGCAGGTAAGACTGGTTCAAGACACTTCCCTTCGCTGTACTGTGTTTCAATCCTTATATGGTCATCGGGAAGGAACAATAGTTGGCTTTTGAAACTTAGGAGGAAATGGCATAAAGCCTAAAAACAAAAAAAATCCTTGTTTGAAATAAAAATTTATATTTATTTCAAGTAACTCTTACAAAATGGAACATATTGCATTATCACAAAGACCTGTAACAAAACAGAGATTTTGACAGTGTAAGAGAGCCAGAATGGGATATGGCTATTTCCCCAACCAAGCAAGTGTCGGAGGTTAATTATGCTACCAGGTTGAAGATTCCACTCTGCAACCCTCAGCCCTTCAGTACCAAGACAACATGGGCTTGTCTGTGCCTGCCCTGCCAACGGTTTACATGCACCGCTCTCAATGCTCGTTCACACACACACACACACACACACACATTTCTCCTTGAGGCACCCACAGCGTGATACTAAACACTGCAGCCTTGAATGTCTTACATTCCCCAAAGCAATGTTATGAGCACACAGCAATGTCAATGAATGATTAAAAAAACATGAAAATAATAACAATTTGGGGTAAAAATGAATACTGGAGGTATTAGAAGATTACAATTAGCCCAATTGGCAGCTAATTATTGTGGTGGCCTTTAAACTCCATTAGAACTCCTCTGGTTTCAACCCCCATCTGAGAGCCCCAGTAGCAGTCATTTCCTCCTGGACATGACAGTCATTTAGCAGGCCCAGACTCCCTGCCTCAGACACTGTAATGAGCTGCCGTCTAACTGCCTGCTGTTTGTACACCATTCGCTCTAAAGACTGCCATGGAAATATAAGGAGGTTGTTAATGGCCAACCGGGGATTTCAAATGTCCCACTTAATTCTGTGTGAATGATATCATTACTGTATGATGCACACACCACTCCCTGGGCATATAGAAGAAGTCAGTTAGAATTGGCTACTGGGGGCTTGAATCATAAGGGATGGGTGAACATCTATTGTAGAGGCAAAGCTTTTAAGGGCATATCATACTCCATTCCCCAACCTGCCAATGCCATCACTCTATTCCTCAATGCCCCCCCCCCCCCTCCCCCCACACACACACACAAAGAAATGTAAAGCTATTGTCTTGGCCCACATGTTAGCTCATTCCTACCTGAAATGCACAGCGTTGCGCAGGGGTGTGTCCCCATTGCGATCTTTGGCATGGACGGTGGCTCCCTGGTCCAGTAGATACTGCACCACTTTGAGGTGGCCCTCACTGGCAGCGATGTGCAGAGGGGTGCGTCCATCATAGTCCCCCAGACTCAGGTTACTGCCCTGATGACAAGAAACGCATCACATACTGTAGATTACGTTGTCATGGTACCACGGTGTATATAAAAGTGTATTGAGGTATCAAACCCATGTAGTGTATGTTGTTCTACACATGTACCTGGAGCATACCTTTCTGAATGGTGACAGTGTCTGAATACCTGGAATTGTGTTCTAAATAGTAGGCCTTTTGGGTATGCAAAAATAGAAAGTTTGATAGTATGTGAAATTTCACATGCTTAAATGCCAGGTCATACTAATTTTGGCATTTCGTCTAGTAGAATTTGCTGCACACTACTGAGGAAGATAATGGTCTTTCCAGACCCACGTGTGTTGACAGCAAGCAGCTGATAATCATATAAGTGGATGCGCTGTTCCAAAAGGAACAAATGGCGGGAATCAACGTAACTGCGCATTAGATGATGCATTCTAAGTATGAATGACCCTAGTGTGTTGATATTTGTTGCTTACTGCATTCGCTTTCACTAAACAGTACTGCTAAATAGTATGCAGTACGATTAGTACACAGCATGTCGTTTTAGTAAGTAGTAGGGAAGACAGATTTTGGACACGGCCAGTTTCATCTTGAATTGATAGATATTTTTAAAAGAGTAGCCAACCCATTCCTCTATTCATACTGAAATATAACCCCAATAAAATAAGCTCCCAAAGACCAAAATAAGTGGGTTATTTCAACTGAAATTGACTGGAAACACTAGGCAATCATCCTCATGTCAAAAGTTAAATGCAAAGGAGACCATATCAAAATCAATCTTTACATCTAACACAGTATGACTACTGAGGTTCCAGTCGGCTATCTCATGAAACTCAGCAGGAATCTTTGGTACGCACTGCACTGACCGGTTCAACCAGATGTACCGGGGGTCTAAGGGAGTAATAAAATCACACACATTTGACAGTGCATTGTCTGTGTTATCAGTCTGGGAACATGGGTGTCCTAGAACACTAACAACATACAGTGAGGGAAAAAAGTATTTGATCCCCTGCTGATTTTGTACATTTGCCCACTGACAAAGAAATTATCAGTCTATAATTTTAATGGTAGGTTTATTTGAACAGTGAGAGACAGAATAACAACAAAATAATCCAGAAAAATGCATGTCAAAAATGTTATAAATTCATTTGCATTTTAATGAAGGAAATAAGTATTTGACCCCTCTGCAAAACATGACTTAGTACTTGGTGGCAAAACCCTTGTTGGCAATCACAGAGGTCAGACGTTTCTTGTAGTTGAACACCAGGTTTGCACACATGTCAGGAGGGATTTTGTCCCACTCCTCTTTGCAGATCTTCTCCAAGACATTAAGGTTTCGAGGCTGACGTTTGGCAACTCGAACCTTCAGCTCCCTCCACAGATTTTCTGTGGGATTAAGGTCTGGAGACTGGCTAGGCAGCTCCAGGACCTTAATGTGCTTCTTCTTGAGCCACTCCTTTGTTGCCTTGGCCGTGTGTTTTGGGTCATTGTCATGCTGGAATACACATTGTCAATGCCCTGGCTGAGGGAAGGAGGTTCTCACCCAAGATTTGACGGTACATGGCCCCGTCCATCGTCCCTTTGATGCGGTGAAGTTGTCCTGTCCCCTTAGCAGAAAAACACCCCCAAAGCATAATGTTTCCACCTCCATGTTTGACGGTGGGGATGGTGTTCTTGGGGTCATAGGCAGCATTCCTCCTCCTCCAAACATGGCGAGTTGAGTTGATGCCAAAGAGCTCCATTTTGGTCTCATCTGACCACAACACTTTCACCCAGTTGTCCTCTGAATCATTCAGATGTTCATTGGCAAACTTCAGACGGGCATGTATATGTGCTTTCTTGAGCAGGGGGACCTTGCGGGTGCTGCAGAATTTCAGTCCTTCACAGCGAGTGTGTTACCAATTGTTTTCTTGGTGACTATGGTCCCAGCTGCCTTGAGATCATTGACAAGATCCTCCCATGTAGTTCTGGGCTGATTCCTCACCGTTCTCATGATCATTGCAACTCCACGAGGTGAGATCTTGCATGGAGCCCCAGGCCGAGGGAGATTGACAGTTCTTTTGTGTTTCTTCCATTTGCGAATAATCGCACCAACTGTTGTCACCTTCTCACCAAGCTGCTTGGCAATGGTCTTGTAGCCCATTCCAGCCTTGTGTAGGTCTACAATCTTGTCCCTGACATCCTTGGAGAGCTCTTTGGTCTTGGCCATGGTGGAGAGTTTGGAATCTGATTGATTGATTGCTTCTGTGGACAGGTGTCTTTTATACAGGTAACAAGCTGAGATTAGGAGCACTCCCTTTAAGAGTGTGCTCCTAATCTCAGCTTGTTACCTGTATAAAAAGACACCTGGGAGCCAGAAATCTTTCCCTCATTAAAATGCAAATCAATTTATAACATTTTTGACATGAGTTTTTCTGGATTTTTTGTTGTTATTCTGTCTCTCACTGTTCAAATAAACCTACCATTAAAATTATAGACTGATCATTTCTTTGTCAGTGGGCAAATGTACAAAATCAGCAGGGGATCAAATACTTTTTTCCCTCACTGAACTCTGTTCTACTGAGAGTAAACATGTAGTTAATTAGAACATGCATGTTTTCTACTCTCCCCTCCTTATAAAATATGAGGTTGTTGCGGTGATTATTTTTACTAACAGACATTGTGACAGGTTGTATTTAAATAACTGTTCCTCACCATTTCCTTTAAGGCATCTAAGGTCCCCACGTCTCCAATCTTAGAAGCAGCACAAGCTAAGGTGGGGGTCAGGGCATCCCTTATGGCTTCTAGCTCCTAGAAACATCAGTAGAGAAACATCATGCCAATACAAAGGCTGACAATCAGTAAATGAATGTTTTATGTAATGTGTTATGAGTGATGTAAAAAATACACTATAAAATTGGATTCAACACATTTTTTTCAAATCTACTTTAGACTACTTGTGACATTGTTCCCCTAGCGCTGGGCATTGCAACGACTGTAGAACATAGTATTTTGTACTTCAATTGGAGCTCTGTCCTCTCAGATAAGCCAGAACCTGATAAAAACCTGTTAGGTGAAGGTAACCCTGCAGTCTCAGTGGTGGTGACAGTGTGATGTAGCCTCACCTTCTTACTATTGATGCTCAGGGACTTGGCGATGACCTGAATGAAGCAACTGTCGCTCAGAGTGAGCTTGGCCCCCTGCAGGTCACCAATCATCTCCCCCCGCAGGTTCTGACTCAGCATCTGTACACATAACACACAGACAGCACAACACAGACACAGTCAGGGCAACACAGACAGCACAACACACAGACAGGGCAACACAGACAGCACAACACACAGACACAGTCAGGGCAACACAGATAGCACAACATACAGACAGGGCAACACAGACAGCACAACACACAGAAACAGTCAGGGCAACACAGACAGCACAACACACAGACAGGGCCACACAGACAGCACAACACACAGGCAGAGTCAAGCGTGATCAAAGATGTCATCAGCGTGTCACTTCTATGATCCTTTTATCTCCATGTGAATCAACTCTGATATCAACTTCTCTTTACACTCTAATGTGATATTTGCTTCATACATAGGACTCACAGAGATGTCGCTAGGGATGGGCTTCAGAATTCTCTCTACAAGGGGCCAACATTGTGTAGGGATTGAAGGACTGTGCGTTTAGACTGTGAATCCTACCCTCCTCTTGGCCTCTATGTTTAGCTCCTTCCTGGCCAGCACGTAGGACAGCTTGCAGAATGCAGCCTCAGAAGTCATGTCACTGCCTGCCACCAGCCCTGCGTCACTCAGGACCTGAGGGGACCAGGAAGAAACGTTAAGAACATACATCCATCCACATCATACTCTCCCATTAAACATTCATGGTCTTCTGGTCTACCATTCCGGTGGCGTATGATGTGGTGACAGAACCCCTCAGACACTGGGTGCAGTTGACAATGATCACGCCCCTCTCTATGGCATTCCGGAACTCCTTCAGCAGGTCAGCTTGGTTGTCAGGGGCGTTACCACTACCGTACGTCTCCAGGACGACGCCCTCCATGGGCGCCTTCAGGAAGGACTTCACCTGTAGAGACAGAGAGAGTGAGAAGATAGGCCATTTTAGTCTGGCTGGTAGGAAAAGAGAGGGAGAGAAGTATACAGAGTGAGCTAGGATAGGGGTTAACAATAGGACCAGACTTTACCCCCCCCCCCCCCCCCCCCAGCCAATCTAGTGCCCATGCCACCCAGGCTGTCTCTCAGTCTCAGTGTGATTCACTTGCTCTAGGAAAGCTCATTACCACACCAGCCCTGGCATCTGGAGAGGAGACGGCTCAAATGGCCAGGCATGGGGAACCATTAACTTCAAGGTGTTAAGAGACAGCGTCATTTCACCTGGCAACCCTTGGACCTAACTTGTGCAGGCAGGGAAATATAGCAAGAGCTGGGCATGGCCCAAAATCTTCCATTGGATTTCGGATCAAGCCTCCAGATAGCCAAAAGTGTGTGCAACACAGATTCCTAAATAACCCCCATGATGGCAGAGAAGAGCCTGATGCATAATCAAAAAAGAAGCAAGTGATTAAAACAGATAAAAAAGCAACATGGCCAGCGTTGGCAGAGGGACCAGCTTGAGACAGTAAAGTCATCCGCCCCTCAGTCTGTAGACAGGGAGGTGTATCTAAGTGTTTAAATGTCGGTGCCAAGACCCTCGTCTTTAGTGGGTAATTGGACATGCCCCATAACACTGTCTCATTTTTCACTGGGCTAAGTGCTGCTGGCAACCCCAGAGCAGATCCTGGCTGTATGCAGACCACTTGGAACACCCACATGATGGTGGCTTGTCAGAAAACACAGTAGATCCCAGACATTTTCCATACGCACAAAAAGCTTATTTCTCTCAATTTTTCGGAACAAAATTTGTTTACATCCCTGTTCTCCTTTGTTAAGATAATCCATCCACCTTGTGCTGGGGTCATTAAAAGGCCACTCTAAAATGTGCAGTTTTGTCACACAACACAATGTCACAGATGTCTCAAGTTGAGGGAGAGTGCAATTGTCATGCTGACTGCAGGAATGTCCACCAGAGCTGTTGCCAGAGAATTTAATATTCCTTTCTCTACCATAAGCCACCACCAACTTCATTTTAGAGAATTTGGCAGTACGTCCAACCATCCTCACAACCACAGACCATGTGTAACCACGCCAGCCCAGGACCTCCACATTCAGCTTCTTCACCTGCGGGATCATTTGAGACCAGTCACACGGACAGCTAATGAAACTGTGGAGTATTTCTGTCTGTAATAATGCCCTTTTGTGGGGAAAACACATTTGATTGGCTGGGTCTCCCGAGTGGGTGGGCCTATGCCCTCCCAGGCCCACCCACGGCTGTGCCCCTGCTCAGTCATGTGAAATCCATAGATTAGGGCCAGTGAATTTATTTAAACTGACTGATTTCCTTATACGAACTGTAACTCAGTAAAATCTTTGAAATTGTTGCATTTATATTTCTGTTCAGCATATATTACTTTCAGTATTACAGTATATCAGAAGTAGGAAAGACAGTTGTGGTTTAATGACGTGGATAAATGGGAAACAGGCAAAGGGCAGAGCCACTATCTACCCCTTTTCATCTCCACCCCATCCCCACCCTGGGAAGTCTCTTACGGTCACTGCAGTGATGCCTGGGAAGAGCCGCAGCAGACCCACGTTACGGTTCATCTGAGTGCTCACTCTGAACCGTGTGGTCGTGTTCGCCCTCAATACTGTGTCCCAGTTAACTGCAAGGGAGAGGGAGAGAGTTCAGTGAAAACATCCATCTATTGGCCACGTCAAAGATTTGACTTGATATAGATACAGTATGAGTACATAACAGGACAGAGCCAGTATGATACCCCTTGATTACTTTTAAAATCCACTTCAGATTTGACCAGAGGAGGCAGGTTAGGAGACTTGAAGGCATTGAAACTCCCAGAGTCCACCTTGGTCACACGGTTGCCTCGGTACAGCTTGTGATTGAAATACACACACACCTAGAGAGAAACAGATGGGGAACGAATGAAACCTCAGAAGAGATAATACTATGGATGTAGTATATATACAGTGGCAAGAAAAAGTATGTGAACCCTTTGGAATTACCTGAATGTATGCATAAATTAGTCATAAAATTTGATCTGATCTTAGTCACAGCAATAGACAAACACAGTGTGCTTAAACTAATAACACACAAATTATTGTATTTTTCTTGTCTATATTGAATACATCATTTAAACATTCACAGTGTAGCTTGGAAAAAAGTATGTAAACCCCTAGGCTAATGACTTCTCCAAAAGCTAATTGGAGTCAGTAGTCAGCTAACCTGGAGTCCAATCAATGAGATGAGATTGGAGATGTTGGTTAGAGCTGCCTTGCCCTATAAAAAAAAACTCACAAAATTTGAGCATTGCCTGATGTGAACCATGCCTCGAACAAAAGAGATCTCAGAAGACCTACGATTAAGAATTGTTTACTTGCATAAAGCTGGAAAGGGTTGCAAATGTATCTCTAAAAGCATTGATGTTCATTAGTCCACGGTAAGACAAATTGTCTATAAATGTAGAAAGTTGAGCATTATTGCTATTCCAACTGGGAGTGGCCATCCTGCAAAGATGACTGTAAGAGCACAGTGCAGAATGCTCAATGAGGTTAAGAAGAATCCTAGAGTGTCAGCTAAAGACTTACAGAAATCTCTGGAACATGCTAACATCTCTGTTGACGAGTCTACGATATGTAAAACCCCAAACAAGAATTATGTTCATTTGAAGACACCACGGAAGAAGCCACTGCTGTCCAAAAAAAAAACATTACTGCACGTCTGAAGTTCGCAAAAGAGCACCTGGTTATTCCACAGCGCTTCTGGCAAAATATTCTGTGGACAGATGAAACTAAAGTTGAGTTGTTTGGAAGGAACACACAACACTATGTGTGGAGAAAAAAAGGCACAGCACACCAACATCAAAACCTCATCTCAACTGTAAAGTATTGCGGAGGGAGCATCATGGTTTGGGGCTGCTTTGCTGCCTCAGGGCCTGGACAGCTTGCTGTCATCGACAGAAAAATGTATTCCCAAGTTATCAAGACATTTTCAGGAGAATGTAAGGCTATCTGTCTGCCAATTGAAGCTCAACAGAAGTTGGGTGATGCAACAGGACAACGACCCAAAACACAGGAGTAAATCAACAACGGAATGGCTTCAACAGAAGAAAATACGCCTTCTGGAGGGGCCCAGTCAGAGTCCTGACCTCAACCCGATTTAAAATGCTGTGGCATGACCTAGAGAGCAGTTCACACCAGGCATCCTAAGAATATTGCTGAACTGAAACAGTTTTGTAAAAATGAATGGTCCAAAATTCCTCCTGACCGTTGTGCAGGTCTGATCCGCAACAACAGAAAACATTTTGTTGAGTTTATTGCTGCCAAAGGAGAGTCAATCAGTTATTAAATCCAAGGGTTCACATACTTTTCCCACCCTGCACTGTGAATGTTTACACGGTGTGTTCAATAAAGACATGAAAACGTATAGTTGTTTGTGTGTTATTAGTTTAAGCAGACTGTGTTTGTCTATTGTTGTGACTTAGATGAAGATCAGATCAAATTTTATGACCAATTTATGCAGAAATCCAGGTAATTCCAAAGGGTTCACATACTTTTTCTTGCCACTGTATATATTCCCTTCAACAGACACAATGCTAAGGTAAATTAGCGCTTGGCTATTTTGTGCTATAGATTTAACAGAGCATATGACAGAGCCATTGATAAAACACAATTACAACTACATTTTCCTCATATCTTAATTAAAAATGTATCAATCCATCTTTATTGATAGCAGCACATTCTCTAGATACAGCATTAGTTAAAGGCCCCAGAGAGTGTGTACGTTTGTTATTCCGCGACTCTTAAAGACAAACACCCTTTCATAACTCTGAAGTCTCATCTGGCAGTTTCAGGTCAGGTCCTGCATTGCGACACTCGCACATGCTCATGCTTTACTGAACAGTCTTGTTAGACAAGCGGTTGAAGGCTTTTGGTGCCTATTGTCTGACAACATAGTTCATCCTTACACCTTTAACCATCAGGTACAACATAGCTTCTACTATCTCAGCGGATTTGATTTATGTTGAAATTCACATTAAGTTATATCACAAAAGCTCCTATCCACAGCAGCTTAAAAAGCTAGACAGACGAAAAACTATTTCAGTACAAAAGACATGCAATGGGGAATTAGTTTGATATAAATAATAGCAGCTGGGAATTGAAGATTTCATTCATCAACACTTGATTATTGTGTGGAGCAGCGGTCTAAGGCACTTTGTTCTTAACTGACTTGCCTCGTTAAATAAAAGGTTAAAATAAAATAAATTATTCAACGTAAATTCACATTCAAAAACAGGTACAGGTGACTTGTAGGCAACTGAGCTACCAAGAAGCCTCCTTCCACTACTCACCTCAGGAATCGAAAACTGACCGGCGATCAGCAGTGACTCCAAGAGGTTGTTTCTTCCATCATTCCTCAACTCAAAGATCGGCACCTGCAAGAGGTCATATAAACAACATATCACGCTTCTGTTATCTTATCTTCATCAGGCAGTTCAGCCATAAGGATGGCAGGTGTACCTGGGAGCCGGTGAGGATGACAGGCTTCCCCAGGTGCTCACACATGAAGGACAGAGCAGATGCTGTGTAGGCCATGGTGTCCGTGCCGTGGAGGATGACAAAACCGTCATACTTCTCATAGCGTTTCTGGAACCAAGAGACAATAAAGAGAACAGGATCAGACTTGAAGTTCCCAGGTCAAAATGTGTAGTCTACATCTTGCCACAGGCTTTTTGAAATGACTACTGTATTTATTACAAAAGCACCAGAACAGTACCACAAACAGCATGGTTACATAAAAAATGATGTGATAACTGACTTTTACTTCAGGGAATGATTTGAGACTGTTGTATTATTGTAATACATTATGTTGTATCATAATGCATCTGCTTATGCATATGGTTAAAGTCTGGGTTATGGTTAGTGTTAGAGTGAGAAATGACAACACCAAGTACCTCAATGTCCTTCCCAATTGTAGCCCAGTCATCTATGGTCATATTGCAAGAGTCCAGCAAAGGGCTGTACTCTACAAAAGTGTACACTATCCTCTTATTCTGTTTTGACAGCCTGTGAAAAGACACATGTTTACTTTGCGTCACAATCATCCAATAATAAACAAATCACAGAAAACACTCCGAAAGAAACGCAGTGCATTTACAACCAAGCAGACAGTTTACACGGAGACACATAAACAATCAAGGTTAAGCAAATGAGGCGATCACATTTTTAGAAAAGGAAATCACTTTAGGGGGTCTTTGTCTTGGATGTTTTGTTTACTTTACAAATGCAGTGAGACTTGGTTCTGTTTACATGAGAGAGGAACAGGCCGAGGTTAATAAAGAAAGGAAAAGAGTGAGACAAGCCTAGTCTACTTTATGAAGCGAGACAAAGTCTATTTGGTTGAGCCTTCTGTTTCAGCAGCAGGGTGCCCAAACCAGTTCCAAAGCGTGAGGTGTGAATTATGGACGTGTGATGGAGGGGGCATGGATTAGCTCATTTTAGAGGGGAAGGGGGAGACGCCCTGGGAAGTTTAGCTGTTTCTTCTGCTCAGTATGACACTGTATGGGGAGTTACTAATTTGAGGATGTTCTGAGGGGTGGTTGTTAGATGTGTGGAGGGGGATGACTAGTGAGATCTCTGCGTCGCTTTAAAAAAGGAATGGGTTCATGTCTTAGCGAGACCCCATGTTCTAATTATAGGGTCAGTTGCTCCTGGCCTCCCATGCATATTAATGACTCCTCTAACCATGTTGTCCTAGCACCCTAATAAGATAGTGTGCCTCTGCTAAGCTGCTGTGAAAGGATTTTCAATTTAATCTCCCTTTTTAAGACACGGGACAGGACACGGCCACCCCCCACATTACCATAAGACAGCTAGAAAACACGGATGGGGGGTGCACATCATCCCCTAGTTGGGGGTTCAATAGAACAGCAGGGGAATAGCAAGCTCACCCCTCAGCACCTAACCAGGGGCCTAAAGACACCACCCTAATTAGCCCTGGCTCCACACACAATCCTCAAACATATGTTGTTGATAATCTTAAAGCGATAGTGCTGCTGGAAATAATATTAAAATCACTAATTATTCATTTATCTCCTGGTGTAGCCAACGGTGTGGCAGGGAAACAGGTATTAGCATACCGAGGGTAGGTTGCTGCCCCATGGCCTAGCCTGCTGATGAGGAGCAGAGTATTGGGAAGGGAGGGGGGCAAACAGTAATTTGGGGTAAAGGCTTCCCACAGAGAATTTCACTACCACTTTTCACTCGCAACTTTTCAATAAATCAATAAACCAATTTCTTACTGCACGCACTTCAAAATTCAAGCAATGTTAGGATATAATGATATCAACTTTGCCAATTTTATTTCAAGTCCACTGCACATGCTCACTGCAAAGTGCAAACTAAATAATTCAGGCATTAGGGACGTTTATTAGCAATGTTTAGTGACAGCTAGTTTGTGTTAATCAAACTGTGCTGCCACACAAAGGAACATAATGATGGTAATAATGAAAAAGAACCTCACAGAAGCGAGGAGGAAAGAAGATGATTGAATCAACTACTGAACTTAATGAGACTGATAGAATTCGTTTGGGGGGCGGAAGGTGATGTCCTATGAATCCCCTGTGAGACTGTTGAAGTGATCAGGGGGTGAGGAACAGAGGGCTAGGGAGGTAACACATGGCAGGTCTCCAAACAGACACTACCATGATCCAAGCAGGCACAGTGCCAGCAGCCCCTCCTCACACATGCACATGCGCACACACAAACAGTCTCGCTCAGACTAGCTTGAAAAACACTGTGCTTTTGTAGTCCTCTTATCAGTCCCCTATAACCCAGCCCCACCCTGCCAGCCTTTAATCTGTGGTCCAGAGCTGCTCTGAGTGGGTTTGAGGGGCTGAGCCCTGCATGTGTATCTGTATGGATTAGCATGCAGGCAGGATGCAGGCAGGCAGGGGCGCCCCCAATGGCCCCAACACTGCAGGCCAAGAGAGGAGAGGAGGCTGCTGGGAGGGATTTGACCCAAGGTTCCTTGGCTGGGCTCAGCTTCCATCTGGAGGGGCGATAGTGGGCACCCCTTGGACCCGACCTGCCAGGACCCCATTCAGCAGAGGGCCCTCTCGCTGCTCCTGAACACACAGACCTAGACTACAAGGATGAAACACGCTTAACACAGATTAGCCTCACTCCCTGCAAGCGTGACACCAGCAACCCCTCGCAGGCCTATTCGCTCCCCAACAGCAGAAAGCTCCTGGGGATGCTTGGAGTATTACAGAAACATTGTGATAACTCGACTGTGCTGCACTGTTTTTAGCTAGACATGAACCAATGAGATTACCTCTCTCTAGCGGGAGCGAAATAAATTATCTGAAGAGATGGAATAAGGGCATAAGATCAGGCAGCCATGAAAACCACTACAGATATGCTGCTTCACAACTCCCTGCAGGTGTGTGCTCGTAGGATCACTCCCTGATAGATTCAAACACAGACACGACTGAGCAGCAAACTGTTCCTGCCAGGCACGTTTTGACACCAGGTGGAACAAATACAGAGGAATCAAACCACTCTCAGACACACAGCATAGTGTAGCGCAGGCATACAGTATGCTACCAGTACTACATTTTACATTTACATTTTAGTCATTTAGCAGACGCTCTTATCCAGAGCGACTTACAGTAGTGAATGCATACATTTCATACAATTATTTTCCTGTGCTGGCCCCCCGTGGGAATCGAACCCACAACCCCTGGCGTTGGAAACACCATGCTCTACCAACTGATCTACAGGACCCTTTTGATAGTTTATCAGCGTGGTGTGTCAGCATCCTGTCAAAACAACACAGAGTTTTAGAGTGACATGTTCCCAGGCATGCAGGGAATAGACACGTGTGATATTATAGCCTGTAGGTCTACTGCTATGGAGGAGCCATACTGAACTGATTTTGGGGGAGGATCTCAACCTTTATCCTGACATGATATGCTGTACACTACAATGTGTTTTTTCAAGGAACCTTTTAAAAAGCCTTGTAGATTGAAAAACCCTTGAAATCCGTCAATGTCTTGTCTTTGAATTTGACAGTCAAATTAAGCAGCTCAAATTAAGCAACAGTTCATACCCTGTTGTAAATCATGGATTATAACTTCCAGCTATCTCCCTCTCCAAATTCACACAGGAATGTACCTTTGTTTAACAGACATTTCCCACCAAAACTCTAACACATTTTAAAAGGTTATAAAGGAAATACTGTAGCTAGAAAAGTATATACACTACATGTACAAAGTCTCCACCCTTGATGTTGTGTTTGAAATATGAAAAATTATGAAGGCGTTTTTGTTAAGAGAGGGATGTGATCTTAGAAACTATAAGAGGAAATTGTTTCTATAACTTTGTACAACTGAGTAGTCACCGCACCTTGAGTGAAGTCAGAGAGCGTGTCAGCCTCACGAACTGCCCCTTTTGAATGAACTGCATAAAATGGTGGGTTAAGAATTAACATATCAGACCAGAGAGGCGTGTAGCTGCAGCTCACGTCCAAAGTGGTTTGAACTCTGAAATCTCAACACGAGGTAGAGACAATAACATCACCTCCCGGAAAATCATTGGTACGGCTGATTAGCTGTCCTAAGTAAAATATCTAGAAAAGTGAATTTAAGTGGGACCATTCTACTACTCTTCTCAAATCACCTTAGTACACTACTCTCATCACCCAATGGGAACCATCGACACGGCTGGCTAGCCTATCTTCAAAGAGGCAGCTTCAGGAGTGAATTGAAAGCAGAATAAACTCTGTAGTTCTGTTCAGGACTACACGACGGGTCACTGGATACAGGACGACGGCAGAGAACAACAGTAGAAGAGACGGGTGGGGACCCCCTTTGGACAATCAGAGCCTTACAAGCGTGCTGCGGAAAGGCCTAACACCCTTTCTAAGAAGGCCTGGTTCCGACAGCGATACACAGCGAACCAAGGCATTTACACGCAAATACATTCATGATTTCTTACTCCAAATGGGCGGCGGTTCATGTGCAAAGTATATGATTTCTGTGAGAGTAGTTTCTAAAATGTACCAACGATAAGTGTCTCTTTCTTTCTCTCTCTCCCTCCCACTCCATCTCTATTGTGTCAGTCCGCTAGGGACCTGTTTCTAATGTATTAAGTCTGTATGTTTATCCTTTGTTATCATTTAGTTAGCTAGTAAATAAATAATTAAACCAATTTGTGTAGTACTGAATAATAAGTAAGGCTGGGTTTTTTTCAGATGCAGAGGTTACGACTGATCAGAATGATGATATGATACAAGGTTATGATTAATACGTTGACTGTTTTATTGATGTGATAGGTAAAGACCTTTAGAGTTTAATTCGGGAGATGGTAACTCTTTTAAACAACCGCTCTCGTGGTGCCCCAAATCCTAATGAGTTAATTGTTACATGAATCATTTAATCAGGTAAGAATTAAATATATTTAGTTGATTAGATAATTATCAGTCATCAGATGAATGAAAATAAAGTCACAACAATACAATAGACTCCTCTGTAAAGAAATGGTAAGGGCGTAAACATTTATGTATCGGTAGTAGCGGTAGGTAGAGGTTCATATATTTCTATAAGACCAGATATAACTACTATTAGCCTAGTCTGTTAGCCTGTTGGGGCTAGGGGGCAGTATTTTCACGGCCAGATAAAAAAACGTACCTGATTTAAACTGGTTACTACTCTTGCCCAGAAACGAGAATATGCATATAATTAGTAGATTTGGATAGAAAACACTCTAAAGTTTCTAAAACTGTTTGAATGGTGTCTGTGAGTATAACAGAATTCATATGGCAGGCCAAAACCTGAGAAGATTCTATGCAGGAAGTGCCCTGTCTGACAATTTGTTGTCCTTCTGTTGCATCTCTATCAACATTACAGCATCTGTGCTGTTACGTGACACTTTCTAAGGCTTCCATTGGCTCTTTAAAGCATTCAGAAAGCGGAATGACGTGTCTCCTGTCTCTGGGCAAAGTACAGCAGCAGAGTTTGTAAGTGGCCTGCCTGGGGACAGTGAGACTGAGATGCGAGTTCACGAGACTTCTCAATTTTTTTCTTTGTCCGGTTGGAATATTATCGCTATTTACAAGAAAAATAGCATAAAAATGGATTTTAAACAGCGTTTGACATGCTTCTAAGTACGGTAATGGAATATTTTGAAACTTTTTGTCACGAAATGCGCTCGCGCGTTACCCTTCGGATAGTGACCTGAATGCACGAACAAAACGGAGGTATTTGGATATAACTATGGATTATTTGGAACCAAAACAACATTTGTTGTTGAAGTAGAAGTCCTGGGAGTGCATTCTGATGAAGAACAACAAAGGTAATCCAATTTTTCTTATAGTAATTCTGAGTTTAGTGAGCCCCAAACTTGGTTGGTGTCAAATTAGCTAGCCTGTGATGGCCGAGCTATGTACTCAGAATATTGCAAAATGTGCTTTCGCCGAAAAGCTATTTTACAATCTGACATAGCGTTTGCATAAAGGAGTTCTGTATCTATAATTCTTAAAATAATTGTTATGTATTTTGTCAACGTTTATCATGAGTAATTTAGTAAATTCACCGGAAGTTTTCGGTGGGTATGCTAGTTCTGAACATCACATGCTAATGTAAAAAGCTGGTTTTTGATATAAATATGAACTTGATTGAACAAAACATGCATGTATTGTATAACATAATGTCCTAGGAGTGTCATCTGATGAAGATCATCAAAGGTTAGTGCTGCATTTAGCTGTGGTTTTGTTTTTTGTGACATATGCTTGCTTTGAAAATGGCTGTGTGATTATTTTTGGCAGGGTACTCTCCTGACATAATCTAATGTTTTGCTTTCGCTGTAAAGCCTTTTTGAAATCGGACAATGTGGTTGGATTAACGAGAGTCTTATCTTTCAAATGGTGTAAAATAGTCATATGTTTGAGAAATTGAAGTTATAGCATTTTTGAGGTATTTGTATTTTGCGCCACGCGATTCCACTGGCTGTTGACTAGGGTGGGACGCTAACGTCCCACTGGCCCAGAGAGGTTAGTCTTTTATTATTTGTATCAAACTCCAAGCTCTCCATCTGAAGTGTGTCAGTCAAATAGCACAAGGCTACATTAGTCTAAATCTACAGTGATGAGCTGTTACATGGAGGTTAAACAGTACTCTTTTCACAGTTTGAATGATTGTACACTGTACGAAGATTGTAAAATAAAGTAAAACATCTCAACATTTAACTAGCCAATATATTAATAACAGCAAAGGCAAAGTAAAAATAATAAATAAAAATAGGGATAGAAGGCTGCAAGAGGAGCCCTGGAGAGGTGGGGTGAGGGGAGAGGTGGAGCCAGGAGAGAGGTGGAGTACATGGGTGACTTACGGCAGGACCAGGGTGTTCTCCTGTGGTCCACTCGTGCTGTAGTATTCGTACATACGGGACTGGAGAGCATACTCCTCATCATGGAGGATGGGAAGCTTTCGCAGGGCCTTCACAAACGCATTAGGCTCTGGGGACAGCACTGTGTATGAGAGACAGAGAGAGACAGAGTTGAGAAGGTGATGTTACCATTAGAGTACAGAGCAACAAATCAGTCAGAGTTCAGGTAGGGTGAGCTCAACAACAGCCTATATAGATCTGAGTCTGATGTTTATTTTGTAAAGAGAGGGCTCTGACATAGCCTAGGGACCTTGGGTTGGAAAGTGCAGCAATATGGTAGAGTCTAGGGCCGGGAAGATACCAGTATCGCGATATTCATTAGTATCGTGGCAAGGAAACAAAAAACGAAGTAGATTTAACTTCTTTAGGAAAACAGCCTTAATGTTGGAAACAAACATCATGTCATCCAGAGTCACATGTATTTATTTTCCAAGCTATAGCACACAATATTTTACATAGAGCAGGTTTTTAAAAGGACCAAAGCATGAAGACTACTTTGCGTTTTCATTTTTGCCATAGGAAAAAAATATGGTAATACTGGTATCGTCCCGTTCTATTGTTGTCCAGGCCCTACTTTCTTGTTAATTAGGCAAGTCAAACAGAAAGACTACCTCAAGAGCATTTTTGCAATAACGCAAATAAATAAATAAAAGGTGTAAATAATCATAAAGTCTTTTCAGGGGGCATTATCAGATTTACCATTCTCAGTTTATCATGCCTTGTGTTATACTCAACCCTAGTGGCAAACTGGAGAATCACCTCGATGTGAAAAGTAGGCTGTGTTTGAAAATGACTAATCATTCATGTAATGTGAAATAACTCATCATAGGACAACAGTCCACCAGAATATGTTAATGTAATAAACCAGGGACAGACCCCGGGTCTTCAATGGTGAATTAGTTACCGATGAGTGCCTTTCCCAATAAATTACTTCCTAAAGTGGGAGAAGAATGCAGGCTGCGTGGCATGCTGGCACGTGACTGCTAATGCATTTCAATGGGAGAGATGAGGCAGGGCAGCTGAGAGGCGTGAAACCTGAGTCAAGCCACTGGAATGAGACGGCTGACGAAAAGTGGACCGCCAGCCACTGTGGACCACCAGCCACTGGCTAGATGGAAAGATTGCATAAAGACAAAACTTTAGACTTCCAAACTGAGCCTTTGGAATGGTGTAATTATACAGTAAGCCCTAAACCTAGAAACTATGGTCACATGAATTATGGTGTAGTGTTTACTGTTTACTCCAAGTACCTTGGCTTCTTGCGGTCAATTTGCGGTCAACAAATTCTTTGTAATTATTTATTATTGTTGACCTGGCCAAGGCTTTCAACTCTGTCAATCACCACATCCTCATCAGCAGACTCAACAGCCTCGGTTTCTCAAATGATTGCCTCGCCTGGTTCACCAACTACTTTTCCGATAGAGTTCAGTGTGTCAAATCGGAGGGCCTGTTGTCTGGGCCTCTGGCAGTCTCTATGGGGGTGCCACAGGGTTCAATTATTTTCTCTGTATACATCAATGACGTCGCTATTGCTGCTGGTGAGTCTCTGATCCACCTCTACGCAGACTTCACCATTCTGTATACTTCTGGCCCTTCTTTTGACACTGTGTTAACTACCCTCCAGACGAGCTTCAATGCCGTACAGCTCTCCTTCCGTAGCCTCCAACTGCTCTTAAATACAAGTAAAACTAAATGCATGCTCTTCAACCGATCGCTGCCTACACCTGCCCGCCCGCCCAGCATCACTACTGTGGACGGTTCTGACTTAGAATATGTGGACAACTACAAATACCTAGGTGTCTGGTTAGACTGTAAACTCTCCTTCCAGACTCACATCAAACATCTCCAATCCAAAGGTAAATCTAGAATTGGCTTCCTATTTCGCAACAAAGCATCCTTCACTCATGCTGCCAAACATACCCTCGTAAAACTTACCATCCTACCAATCCTCGACTTCGGTGATGTCATTTACAAAATAGCCTCCAACACCCTACTCAACAAATTGGATGCAGTCTATCACAGCGCCATCTGTTTTGTCACCAAAGCCCCATACACTACCCACCACTGCGACCTGTACGCTTTCGTTGGCTGGCCCTCGCTTCATACTCGTCGCCAAACCCACTGGTTCCAGGTCATCTACAAGACCCTGCTAGGTAAAGTCCCGCCTTATCTCAGCTCGCTGGTCACCATAGCAGCACCCACCCGTAGCACACGCTCCAGCAGGTGTATTTCACTGGTCACCCCCAGGGCCAATTCTTCCTTTGGCTGCCTCTCCTTCCAGTTCTCTGCTGCCAATGACTGGAACAAACTACAAAAAATCTCTGAAACTGGAAACACTTATCTCCCTCACCAGCTTTAAGCACCAGCTGTCAGAGCAGCTCACAGATCACTGCACCTGTACATAGCCCTTCTATAAATTGCCCAAACAATTACCTCATCCCCTACTGTATTTATTTATTTATTTTGCTCCCTTGCACCCCAGTATTTCTACTTTGCACATTCACCTACTGCAAATCTACAATTCCAGTGTTTTTAATTGCTATATTGTATTTACTTCACCACCGTGGCCTTTTTATTGCCTTTACCTCCCTTATCTCACCTCATTTGCTCACATTGTATATAGACTTGTTTTTGTACTGTATGTTTGTTTTACTCCATGTGTAACTCTGTGTTGTATGTGTTGAACTGCTTTGCTTTATCTTGGTGTAACGATTGGCGTCGGGTGATGAGGAAGCGGACCAAAACGCAGCTGGGAGCGAACACATGTTTATTCTTACACTGAATTAAACACGTTCACAAAACCAAGAAAATGCCTGATCATTAACTGCTCAAACAAAAGAGACAACCCACCAACATCGTGGGGGGAAAGGAACTTAAATGTGATTCCCAATCAGACATAACTAGCGACAGCTGTCTGATTGGAAATCACCCCGAGCCCAACATAGAAATAAACCACAAAGAAAGGCTATAACAAAACATAGAAAATAAACCATAGAAATACCACACCCTGACCAAAATAGCAGAGTTCCCCTGGTCAGGGCGTGACAGTACCCCCCCTCCAACGGTGCGTACTCCCGGCGCACCAACCTAAAGTCTATTAGGGGGGGGACCCGGGTGGGCGCCTCACCCTCGGTGGAGGCTCTGGCCCCGGGGCGTGTTTCTCCCCCTGCCTCCACCCTAACCCTACCCCTCTGGCCCGGACTGGACCACGGTGGAGCGGCATGCTCAGGCTCCGGAGCGGAGCCGCCGACCGGAAGAGGACTGGTCACCGGTGGACCGGACACAGGCCGTGCCGGACTGTGGACACGCGCCGTGGGCCTGGTGCGGGGAACAGGGACGGGCCGGACAGGACCGGGGAGACGCACCACCAACCTGGTGCGGGGAGCAGGGACGGGCCGGACTGGCCTGGGGACACGCACCACCAACCTGGTGCGGGGAGCAGGGACGGGCCGGACTGGACTGGGGACACGCACCACCGGCTTGGTGCGGGGAGCCGGGATGGGCCGGACAGGACTGTGGACACGCACCACTAACCTGGTGCGGGGAGCAGGAATGGGCCGGACAGGATTGGGGACACGCACCACTAACCTGGTGCGGGGAGCAGGGACGGGCCGGACTGGGGACACGCACCACTAGCTTGGTGCGGGGAGCAGGGACGGGCCGGACTGGACTGGGGACACGCACCACTGGCTTGGTGTGGGGAGTAGGAATGGGCCGGACAGGACTGGGGACACGCACCACTAACCTGGTGCGGGGAGCAGGGACGGGCCGGACTGGAGACGTCTGGCAGCTCGGGACAGTCTGGGCAGTCTGGCCACTCCGGCAGTTCAGCGCAGTCTGGCCACTCCGGCAGTTCAGCGCAGTCTGGCCACTCCGGCAGTTCAGCGCAGTCTGGCCACTCCGGCAGTTCAGCGCAGTCTGGCCACTCCGGCAGTTCAGCGCAGTCTGGCCACTCCGGCGACTGTTGACTGGCGGGCAGCTCCGACGACTGTTGACTGGCGGGCAGCTCCGACGACTGTCGACAGGCGGACAGCTCTGACGACTGTTGACTGGCGAGGCTGGGTTCACGCACTTGAAGCCTGGTGCGTGGTGCTGGTACCGGATATATAGGACCATGGAGGCTTACTGGCGGTCTCGAGCTTAACCCTGGCATCGCCCTTTCTGGCTGAATGCCTACTACCCCCTGGTAACTGCGCGGCGCTGGTATAGCGCGTACTGGCCTAAAAACACTTGGCCTCTCCATAACACCCATTACCCCGAAGCGTAAGCCCTGTCCATTAATTGGCCTCCCAGAAACACTGCGTGGATTTGGCCTGGGGCTCCAAACTTGCCCCGCAAAACTCCCCTTGTGCCCCCCCCCAAAAAAATTATTGGGGAGGCCTCTCGAGTTTCCTCAACTCCTCGTTCCTCTGCTGCTTGGTCCTGGTTTGGTGGGTTGTTCTGTAACGATTGGCGTCGGGTGATGAGGAAGCGGACCAAAACGCAGCTGGGAGCGAACACATGTTTATTCTTACACTGAATTAAACACGTACACAAAACCAAGAAAATGCCTGATCATTAACTGCTCAAACAAAAGAGACAACAACCCACCAACATCGTGGGGAGAAAGGAACTTAAATGTGATTCCCAATCAGACATAACTAGCGACAGCTGTCTGATTGGAAATCACCCCCAGCCCAACATAGAAATAAACCACAAAGAAAGGCTATAACAAAACATAGAAAATAAACCATAGAAATACCACACCCTGACCAAAATAGCAGAGTTCCCCTGGTCAGGGCGTGACACTTGGCCAGGTCGCAGTTGTAAATGAGAACTTGTTCTCAACTTGCCTACCTGGTACAAAGGTAAAATAAATAAAGAAAATAAATAAATGTTTCGCCCCCCCTCACCATCCGCTCAAGAAAAAAAATCATCCTGCAGCTGAATCTAGTTGATGATCCCTGGCGTAGACATACCCTTCAGACATTTTATCCAAAGTGCTTAATGTGTCCTTGCCCCAAAAACAATGCTTAATTCTTTCCCATTTCAGGAAATTAATTATACAGAAATCAAAAGAAGAAAAACTGGAATTGAAAAGATAAGCAGATATGTTTCAGTGGTGTGTCACATTAGAAAAATACCTGGACAGTTTGGGTTGTTTAAGTCAACAAAAATCTTGATTAATCTTTGTAAAGATGTGTGGATGAAACATCCTAATTCAGCTGATCTTGCACTCTGCAATTAATATGCAAGACTGACAAATGGCGGTGGTGAACACCTTCATTTAGGTCAACTGTAACTGATTGGACAGTTAACCAGTACTGAAGCATGCTTTGGTCGTTTTGTACCCTCAACAAACATAATATTATGTTGTTTTATCCTGTTACCCTGTTCTGTACGTCATAGCTAGTTATTCATTAGTTTAACGTTAGGGCAGTAGACATCCATCCACATGTGTTCTCAAATTAATTTTACAATGGGGAAGGAAGTGAGTTGAAACTAAGCATACGTGGACAAACATGATCTTCATGATTTAGATTTTCAAGGTGCAATGTATGTTGCAAGAAGTTCACAGAACATTAAGCATTTTGTTACAATGTAACCCGAGAACACAAGGCATTAAAACCTCTACCGGATCGGTGGGTCCCCTGTGGGACGGTTGAGCTAATATAGGCTAATGTGATTAGCATGAGGTTGAAATTAACAAGAAAATTTCCCAGGACATAGACATATCTGATATTGGCAGAAAGCTTAAATTCTTGTTAATCTAACTGCACTGTCAAAGTTACAGTAGCTATTACAGTGAAAGAATACCATGCTATTGTTTGAGGAGAGTGAACAGTTATAAACTTGAAAATGTATTAATAAAGCAATTGGGCACATTTGGGCAGTCATCATACAATCTTTTAAACTGAAATACAATGGTTCATTGGATCAGCCTAAAACTTTGCACATACACTGCTACCAACTAGTGGACAAAATCGAAGTTGCGCCTGGGCTGGTATAATACATTATCGCCTTTCTCTTGTATTTCAAAGATGGTACAAAAAAATATTTATATATGTTTTTTTCTTTGTATTATCTTTTACCAGATCTAATATGTTATATTCTCCTACGTTAATTTAACATTTCCACAATCTTCAAAGTGTTTTCTTTAAAATGGAATCAAGAATATGCATATCCTTGCTTCAGGTCCTGAGTTACTGGCAGTTAGATTTGGGTATGTCATTTTATGAGAAAATCTTTAAAAAGGGGCGGATCCTTAATTTACAAGGCATTCTGCCTTAACCCAAGGTTTCGCAGTTGTAAGCACCGCTTACCGGTGGGACCATGTGAAAGACAATCCCGACGCTCTGTTTTAACATTTAGAAATGTCAAAAATCATCACGTGAGATACGGTTTTCAAAACATATGGAACTTATCATTCGTAACAGCAACAAATAATAAATTAAAAATATATGCGGGTACCAGTCAAAAGTTTGGACACACCTACTTATTCAAGGGTTTTTCTTTATTTTTTACTATTTTCTACATTGTAGGATAATAGTGAAGAACGACATCAAAACTATGAAATAACACATATGGAAACATGTAGTAACCAAAAAAGTGTTAAACAAATCATACATTTTATATTTGAGATTCTTCAAAATAGCCACCCTTTGCCTCAATGATAGCTTTGCACACTCTTGGCATTTTCTCAACCAGCTCACCTGGAATGCCTTTCCAACAATCTTGAAGGAGTTCCCACATATGCTGAGCACTTGTTGGCTGCTTTTCATTCCCTCTGCAGTCCAACTCATCCCAAATCATCTAAATTGGGTTGAGGTCGGGTGATTGTGGAGGCCAGGTCATCTGATGCAGCACTCCAGCACTCTCCTTCTTGGTCAAATAGCCTTTACACAGCCTGGATGTGTGTTGGGTCATTGTCCTGTTGAAAAACAAATGATAGTCCCACAAAGCACAAACCAGATGGGATGGCGTATCGCTGCAGAATGCTGTGGTTGCCATGCTGGTTAAATAGATCACAGACAGTGTCACCAGCAAAGCACCCCCACACATCACACCTCCTCCTCCATGCTTCACTGTGGGAACCACACACGCGGAGATCATCTGATCACCTACTCTGCATCTCACAAAGACAGAGCAGTTGCAACCAAAAATCTAACATTTGGACACATCAGCCCAAAGGACAGATTTCCATGGTCTAATGTCCATTGCTCGTGTTTTTTGACCCAAGCAAGACTCTTATTATTATTGGTGTCCTTTAGTAGTGGTTTCTTTGCAGCAATTCAACCATGAAGGCCTGATTCACACAGTCTCCTCCGAACAGTTGATGTTGAGATGTGTCTATTACTTGAAGCATTTATTTGGGCTGCAATTTCTGAGGTTGGTTACACTAATGAACTTGTTCTCTGCAGCAGAAGTAACTCTGGGTCTTCCTTTCCTATGGCGGTCCTCATGGGAGCCAGTTTCATCATAGCGCTTGTGTGACTGCAATTGAATAAACTTTCAAAGTTCTTGAAATCTTCCCCATTGACTGGCCTTCATGTCTTAAAGTAATGATGGACTGTCGTTTCTCTTTGCTTATTTGAGCTGTTCTTGCCATAATATGGACTTGGTCTTTTACCAAATAGGGCTATCTTCTGTATACCACCCCTACCTTGTCACAACACAACTGATTGGCTCAAACGCATTAAGAAGGAAAGAAATTCCACAAATTAACTTTTAACAAGGCACACCTGTTAATTGAAATGCATTCATCAAGGCAAAGGCTGGCTACTTTGAAGAATCTCACAAATAAAATATATTTTGATTTCTTTAACACTTTTTTGGTTACTACATGATTCCATATGTGTTATTTCATAGTTTTGATGTCTTCACTGTTATTCTACAATGTAGAAAATAGTAAAAATAAAGAAAAACCCTGGAATGAGTAGGTGTGTGCCAACTTTTGACTGGTACTGTATATACTTACTGTAGCAGGTTTGCACAGATCCATACGGCTATGTGCCTCCAGCTGACGAACTACACTTCCGCTACACTTCCTCCTTAGTTACACTTACACACAGGTGTTCGGGCACGCTAGATAGCCAATTAGCACTTAGCACAGGAGTTGTTCCATGCCATTTCAGCAAGCCATAACAGCCTCCATCTCAGATTGTTCTGAAATTGTTTCCTGTAGATAGAAACCGATAAGATTAGCATTCCTGCAACATTATTTTGTTGAAATTAAGCTAATTGATTGCTCCGAAATTGGCCATTTTCATTTATAGGATTCATTTAATATTCAAAAAATATAGTACCCTACATCTGATTTGGAACAAACTTTATCTAACAATGAGTAAGACATGAGGAATCCAAATAAATGGTCAAAAGCCCTCAAGGACCCCCCGCATTCATCCAACCGCAACAACAAGTACAAAGTATGAGTTCTTTATGTCTGACAAGTAGTATGGAGCTGCGTCTCAAAGTATTGTTTCTTCATCCTATGCAATCTACTATGAGTGAAATTGGTGATGTTTTTTCCCCGTTTTTTCCCCGAAATTAGTAACTGAAGTTGTTGGGTTTATGTCCCATCCTACATTCTGATATTACTAGGTTCTGACCACTAGATGGTGCTGTTCCTGCTATTTGTTTAATTTACTTTTTTTTTAACTGATATTGGCCAATTGAGTGACATATAACAAGAGGAAAACTGTTGATGCACAACCATGTTTTGAAATGGCACCTTGTGTATTGTACCATTCTAGCTCACAACAGTAAGTTGAGACATTTTAGCATTTGTGGCACATTTTTTTATACTTTAGGATGATTTAGAAATGAATCATGACAATGCTAATATAGGTACCATTGTCTTGCATGTGCCTCAAATGCAAAAAAGTGTCAACTTACTGTCAGGAGCTAGAATGGTACAATACACAATATGCAATTTCAAAACTTGGTTGCGCATCAACAGTTTTCCTCTTGTTATATGTCACACAATTAGCCCATATCAGTTTGATTGGTCAATTAGTCTAGCCAGCTTTCTAAATAACTGACCAGGCATGCAAGACACGTGCCCAGGGGCCCTCACGTCCAAAAATCTGTCAAATACTCAGAGCCGCAGCTCTATACTACTTGTCAGACACAGAAAACTGATACTATACACTGAGTGTACAAAACATTAGGAACACCTGCTCTTTCCATGACAGTATGACAAGGTGAATCCAGGTGAAAGCTATGATCCCTTATTGATGTCACCTGTTAAATCCACTTCAATCAGTGTAGATGAAGGGGAGGATGCAGGTTAAAGACACATTTTTAAGCCTTGAGACAATTGAGACGTGTGTATGTGTGGCATTCAGAGGGTGAATGACACACAGGCAAGGAAGAAGGCAACACAAATGGCAGGGGACTCAATTCACATCAAAACTCAAGAAAGAATCTTTGACCTCTTTCTCCCCTCTCTCTCCAAATGAAATCCTGCGACTTGAGGTCCAGCCGCCCGACAACATGCCCACTCGACCCCATCCCCTCCTCCCTTCTCCAGACCATCTCTGGAGACCTTCTCCCATTGCTAACTTTGCCCAATTAATCCCTGGCTACTGTCTGCATTCCCTCTGACTCCAAAATGGCCAGAGTCACTCCCCTCCTCAAGAAACCAACACCCGACTCCCCTGACGTCAAACTACGTCCTACCGTGTAGTCTTCTCCTACCAGGTGATGTGGAGAGGATCTGTGTCTGCACCACGTACTCTCACTACTGATGTCCCCCAGGGCTCGGTTCTAGGCCCTCTCCTATTCCCTCTATACATCAAGTCACTCAGCTCCATCATATCCTCACATGGTCTCTCCTATCATTGCTATGATGACACAACTACCTTTCTCCTTCCCCCCTTCTGACACCCAGGTGGCGACACACATCTCTGCGTGCCTGGCAGATATCTCAGCTTGGATGTCAGCCCACCACCTCAAGCTCAGCGGAGCTGAGTGAGAGAAGAGGACCTAGAAATTAGCCCTGGGGGACACCAGTCATGAGAGTACGTGGTGCAGACATAGACGGAGCTGCTCTTCCTCCCGGGTAAGGCCTAACAGTTTCAAGACCTCTCCATCATGGTTGAGAACTCCACGGTGTTCCCCTCCCAGAGTCAAAAGAACCTTGGAGTTACCCTGGACAACACCCTGTCGTTCTCTGCAAATATCAAAGCAGTGACTCGCTCCTTCAGGTTCATGCTCTACAACATCCGTAAAGTACGACCCTACCTCATTCAGGAAGCGCCGCAGGTCCTAATCCAGGAACTTGACAACTCCCGTACTGACTACTGAAACTCGGTGTTGGCTGGGCTCCCCGCTTGTCCCATCAAACACCTCCAACTTATCCAGAACGCTGCAGCCCGCCTGGTGTTCGACCTTCACAAGTTCTCCCATGTCACCCCGCTCCTCCGCACACTCCACTGGCATCCAGTCGAAGCTCGCATCCACTACAAGAGCATGGTAAGCTTTCTACTGAGCAGCAAGAAGAACTGCCCCTCCTACATTCAGGCTATGCTCAAACCCTACACCCCAACCCGAGTACTCCATTCTGCCACCTCTGTTCTCTTTGCCCTTCCACCCCTACAGGAGGGCAGCTCTCTCTCAGCCCAGCCAAAGCTCTTCTCTCTCCTCGCACCTAAAGGGTGGAACCAGCTTCCCCCTGATGTCACGGTTGTCGTCTTCGTCTTCCGACGATATAATGAAATCGTCGTCTGAAAATGTAGACCAATACGCAGCAGGTACGTGTATGCTCATATTTAGATTTATTCACTTACAAAAACCACTGAATACAAAATAACAAAACCACTAGAACAAACGAACAACTAACAGTCTGGCAAAGCCTAGGGCTGAACACAGAACAATCACCCACAAAACACAAACACAAACACACCCTCATTTATGAGACTCTCAATCAAAGGCAGATAGAAAACACCTGCCTTCAACTGAGAGTCCCAACACCAATTCACCAGACATAGAAACAGACATACTAGACTCCACATAGAACTACCTAGACATAAACCAAAACCCGGACATACTAAATCAAACACCCTTTACACAAACACACCACCCCGAACCACATAAAACAAATACCCTCTGTCACGCCCTGACCAAACTACAAACAATTAACCTTATATACTGGCCAGGACGTGACAGTACCCCCCCCTTAAAGGTGCTACCCCAGAAGCACCTTAACACAAAAAAAATATAAATACCCCCAAACAATACCCAAAAGAAAGATTTCCCCCTTTCTAAAGGGAGGGAAGGGAGGGTGGCTGCCGTCAACGACGGCACTGTGCTACACCCCCCCTCCCCAACCCACCTATATTGGAGGCGGCTCAGGTTCTGGCCGTTCCAGGCAGTCTGGCAGTTCGGGGCAGTCTGGCGGCTCGGGGCAGTCTGGCGGCTCGGGGCGGTCTGGGCAGTCTGTCAGCTCGGGGCGGTCTGGGCAGTCTGTCAGCTCGGGGCGGTCTGGGCAGTCTGTCAGCTCGGGGCGGTCTGGGCAGTCTGTCAGCTCGGGGCGGTCTGGGCAGTCTGTCAGCTCGGGGCGGTCAGGGCAGTCTGTCAGCTCGGGGCGGTCAGGGCAGTCTGGCCACTCCGGCAGGTCAGGGCAGTCTGGCCACTCCGGCAGGTCAGGGCAGTCTGGCCACTCCGGCAGGTCAGGGCAGTCTGGCCACTCCGGCAGGTCAGCGCAGTCTGGCCACTCCGGCAGTTCAGCGCAGTCTGGCCACTCCGGCAGTTCAGCGCAGTCTGGCCACTCCGGCAGTTCAGCGCAGTCTGGCCACTCCGGCAGTTCAGCGCAGTCTGGCCACTCCGGCAGTTCAGCGCAGTCTGGCCACTCCGGCAGTTCAGCGCAGTCTGGCCACTCCGGCAGTTCAGCGCAGTCTGGCCACTCCGGCAGTTCAGCGCAGTCTGGCCACTCCGGCAGTTCAGCGCAGTCTGGCCACTCCGGCAGTTCAGCGCAGTCTGGCCACTCCGGCAGTTCAGCGCAGTCTGGCCACTCCGGCAGTTCAGCGCAGTCTGGCCACTCCGGCAGTTCAGCGCAGTCTGACCACTCCGGCGACTGTTGACTGGCGGGCAGCTCCGACGACTGTTGACTGACGGGCAGCTCCGACGACTGTTGACTGACGGGCAGCTCCGACGACTGTTGACTGACGGGCAGCTCCGACGACTGTTGACTGACGGGCAGCTCCGACGACTGTTGACTGACGGGCAGCTCCGACGACTGTTGACTGACGGGCAGCTCCGACGACTGTTGACTGACGGGCAGCTCCGACGACTGTTGACTGACGGGCAGCTCCGACGACTGTTGACTGACGGGCAGCTCCGACGACTGTTGACTGACGGGGCTGGGGACACGCACCTTGGGCTTGGTGCGGGGTGCTGGTACTGGGCGTACCAGATTGGAGACACGTACCTCAGGGCTAGTGCGGGGAGCTGGCCTGGGGCTCCATCCTTGCCCCTCTTCACAGCCCTTGTGCCCCCCCCCAAAAATTTCTTGGGGCTGCCTCTCGGGTTCCCTTAACTCTTCCATAGCCCTGGACACGAACCTCCTTAAATCCACCCATGTCCATCCATCCATGCTGTTCTCCTGCTGCTTGGTCCTTTGGTGGTGGGTGATTCTGTCACGGTTGTCGTCTTCGTCTTCCGACGATATAATGAAATCGTCGTCTGAAAATGTAGACCAATACGCAGCAGGTACGTGTATGCTCATATTTAGATTTATTCACTTACAAAAACCACTGAATACAAAATAACAAAACCACTAGAACAAACGAACAACTAACAGTCTGGCAAAGCCTAGGGCTGAACACAGAACAATCACCCACAAAACACAAACACAAACACACCCTCATTTATGAGACTCTCAATCAAAGGCAGATAGAAAACACCTGCCTTCAACTGAGAGTCCCAACACCAATTCACCAGACATAGAAACAGACATACTAGACTCCACATAGAACTACCTAGACATAAACCAAAACCCGGACATACTAAATCAAACACCCTTTACACAAACACACCACCCCGAACCACATAAAACAAATACCCTCTGTCACGCCCTGACCAAACTACAAACAATTAACCTTATATACTGGCCAGGACGTGACACCTGAGACTGTTGCCCTGTCAAAAATGACTCCCAGTCTGGGCCAATCATGCAGGATACACGCCACCCACCTTGCCAAAGAACAGCCCCCAGACCACTCAAGGGAAATCAACAGACCACTAACTTACTACCATGAGACAAGGCCGAGTATAGCCCAAGAAGATCTCACCCACCGCACTAGCCCTAGGGGGGTGCACAAAATCGGACAGGAAGATCATGCCAGTGACTCAACCCACTCAAGGAAGTCGAGTGCAGCGAACAAAGCCTGCTGTGACGTGATGCGCTCTCATAGAGACGGCATGGGAGAGCGCGAACAAGCCAGTGACTCGGCCTCTGTAATAGGGTCAGAGGCACGGAATCCCAAGAAAGATTGGGGAGCTGGGAAGGCAGAGACAGCAAGGGTGGTTCCTCTAGCCAGTACCTTGCCGTTCACCTTCGCACCGCTGAGCCAGACTACACTCAATCATAGGACCTGCTGAAGAGATGGGTCTTCAGTAAAGACTTAAAAGGTTGAGACTGAGTCTGATTCTCTCACATGGAGCGGTAGACCATCCCATAAAAGAGGAGCTCTATAGGAGAAAGCCCTGTCTCCAGCTGTTTGCTTAGAAATAATAGGGACTTGTGTCTTGTGACTGTTGTGCACGTGTAGGTATGTATGGCAGGACCAAATCAGAGCAATAAGTAGGAGCAAATCCATGCAATGCTTCATAGGTTAACAGTAAAACCTTGAAAACCCTATCCTTAACAGGAAGCCAGAGGCTAGCACTGGAGTAAAATGATTCCAGTCAAAACATCTAACAAGACATGGGAGACTTGGAGGGTAACATAGGTGTCTGAGGAGATGGTTTGTGAGTCTGGTTTTAAATATGCAAATGTAGTGATGGATATTCCAGGAGTTTCAGAGGAGTGCAGCTGAGCTGAAGGCACTGAAGACAAGGTCCCCAGTGTTCAGGAGTATGGTGTTGGGAGTAATAAGGAAGCCAGAGTCAGATGAGTAAAGTGAGTGACAGGGGATTTAGGTGTGCAGCATGTCAGAGAAGTAAAAAAAAGAACCAGGACATGGAAAGATTTGTGGATGAGCAGTGGAGTGTGGATGTGATGTTTCCCAGGTTTTGGTGCAGCTGTAGGGAATTTTCTGTTTCCTGTGGTGTGAAATAAATGATCCAAGGATAGAGCGAACAACGATGGTCTTTTAAAGGTTTAACAGCATTCAATGTGCACAATGGTAAGAATGACAGAATACAGCCTGCATGTAAAGTTCTCCAATGGTCCGCAGCCTTACTTTATACCATATCAGATAAGGACCCAGAGAAGGTAGAACACTTTCTTTTGCCCTCTTCCTACCAGCCCATCAGAATGACTGCAAACAGATTGAAAATGGTGTACCCTTCAGGATGAGCACTGAAGCAACAGAATTCTGAACATATTGAAGAAGGGTGACACAGAGGCTATAGGGATGAGCGTTGCAGTAGTCCAGGTAAGCGGTGACAATCTGACAAACTGTTCAACACAATACAATTCAGAATGCCCAAAACCTGGCGGCCCAACTTTTCAGAGCAGAAAGTCAAACTGAGGGAGTCAGAAAGTTGGGGCTTTAATGTTGTGCTTTATAGGAAAACCAAAGGGTGTGCAATATGTCTCCATCCCTATACTGTAAACAATACAAAGTTGGTGTAAGGTGCCTAGGTCATGTGATCAAGGCGCTATTGACATTAAGTAAAAAATAATGGACAGTTGAAATTAGGTTGCTAAGTCACGTGGTTGAAGAGCTATTGACATTTGTACGTTGAAAATATTGATATAAAATTGTGTAAGTGCTTTATGGGAAAAGGGTGTGCAAATCTGTGTCCCTACACTTTGAACAATACAACATTGGTTTGAGGTGCCTAGGTCATATGATCAAGGAGCTATTGAAATTCTAAGTCAAACATTTTAATTAATGAAGGTAAAAGAAAAAAAACAAAGGGCGTGCATGTTATCCCCCTACCCTAGGAACATTCCAAAGTTAGTTTGAGGTGTCTAGGTCACATGGTCAAGCTACTGAATTTTAAATGATTTTGCATAAATATATTTTTAAAATTTGGAATCCTTTTATGAGAAAACCAAAGGATGTGCATCATACCTCCATGTAAGGAATAATGGACCGTTGAAATTAGATTGCTAAGTCATGTGGTGTAAGAGCTATTGAAATGTGAATTTCTTGATCATACACTTTGTTGACGGTGCCTAACTTGTTACATTGACGGTATGCCAGGCAGCCTACACTGTTGCCCTGTGATGATGAAACTCAGGTCGGAATCGGGATAATAAGACCTGTGCAATATTTTTAAACATTTTTTCCTTCATAAAGAACCTGAGGTATGTAGCTCAAATCATTTGCGAGCTATTTTAGTTTGAATGTCTGGCGAATATCGAATCTCAAACCACGGTCATTCACCGACTGTCACCTCAGTTAAATGTACTTTGTCTGGGCAACAACAAATACAATGTAAAAATCCCTGTCCAAACTTTTTACCGTTATTATGGTACGTCATCCCGATAGTCCCTCCGGTGTTAATGACCAAGACACACGCTTCATCACAGGGGCTCACATCCAGAGACTGATCACTGCTCGACAACCTCCTTCGTCGGCCTGCCTGTGCCACATTGCTCTGGTGAACTTCAGAATTCTGCGATGGGAACACATCAGACTGATCAAGTTGGCTCAACCTTAAATAGGACAAAGCTCTAGAGAGAGAGGTAATTTCTGAAGCTGGAGAGGGACATGAGGTAGACGTAGACCTTTTACATTCCATCCTTGATTACTAGATAGCTGGTTGTGGAAGATACATTTACATTTTAGCATACGCTCTTATCCAGAGCGACTTATTTTTTTTATTTTTTACTGGCTCCCCGTGGGAATCGAACCCACAACCCTGGCGTTGCACACACCATGCTGGCGTTGCAAACACCATGCTCTACCAACTGAGCCACAGGGAAGGCTACATTATCAAAACAAGGGATGTTTTTAAAGCAATAGACCACAATCAATGACAGAGGATGCTGTGAAGTGCCAAATGCACTAATCAGTACACAGAGTAACCTATATTAAAACTGTAATGTTAAATGCTTGATTGTATTATCTATTTTGGCAAAAATAATGAATCGCAATGATAATATTGGACAAAATGTATTTCCAAGATAAAAGCATGCACATACAATGCAATGATGAAAGTGAGACCAACCTGAAGGGAGTCCATGCTGGGTTGTAGAGAGATGGTGTAGAGGACGTGGAGTAGAATTAATTGTTTATCTATTGAGTTGTTCTTCAACAACCTTCAAGGACAGAATGTTGTGGAAATTCTAACCAATAAGGAGAGACTTTGTTATTTCTTCAAACAATCAATCTTTTTATTTAAGAATTGCAATGATGAAGCTAGTCAACCACGCACTCTGAAGTGATGCTGAGAGCTCGATGACACAAGGAGTAGAGAAGCCTTTTATTGTCAAACTATTTTATGCAAGCATGTAAGTACATAACATGTGATCTTGGTGTAGAACATGACTAAACTTGGGTAAAAGGTACAGACTAACTGTAAATTGGTCATCTAGTTCTATTGCAACAGCTGGTTATTCTAGTCTTCTAGTGAGGAATCGAAACAACAGAAAATTACTCTAGACACAGTTTCCCTGACGTAGATCAATGATTTGCCGAATTGGCACAAGCAAGCATCTTTTTCTGTCTGCCCAGATGGTGAGTGGCTGCACACCCACACAAACATACACGACCATTAACTTTATGCAATGCAAGAAGCTATACAGTCCTAATGTCACATCTACTCCCACTCCCCCTCTCTGGCGCTCATTGTCGCCAGTTTACTCATTATTACGCACACCTGCCACCATCGTTACGCGCACCTGCGCCTCATGAGACTCACCTGGACTCCATCACTTCTATGATTATCTCCCCTATATCTGTCATTCCCTTAGTTTTTTTCTCCCCCAGGCAGTATTAGTTATGTTTCTCATGTCCAGACGTTACTCTTGTTTCGTATTGTTCCATTTATTATTAAATTCACCCCCTGAATTTGCTTCCTGACTCCCAGCGTCTGCGTTACAGAATACTGCCCCAACAAAAGCAACAGGGATTTTTTTTATTGTATCATTTTTTGCTGGTGATGTCGGGTCCAAGGGCCACTGTCAACGCAACCAGGGATGCCTCCGCTGGCTTGTCAGGTTCTCAATCCTCGGTTGGCTCATCAGGTTTCCATTGTCGAAGCTACCGGGGATGCCTCAACCAGTCCGTCAGGCTTCCAAGCCTCGGCTGGCTCATCAGGCTCCCGCACATCAGCCGGCTCGTCATGGTCCCGCGCCTCAGCCGGCTCGTCATGGTCCCGTGCATCAGCCGGCTCGTCATGGTCCCGCGCCTCAGCCGGCTCGTCATGGTCCCGCGCCTCAGCCAGGTCGTCATGGTCCCGCACCTCAGCCGGCTCGTCAGGCTCCCGCGCCTCAGCAGGTTCGTCAGGCTCCCGCGCCTCAGCAGGTTCCCCCAGCCCCCGCCGGCTCTACAGGTTCCCCCCAGCCCCCGCCGGCTCTACAGGTTCCCCCCAGCCCCCGCCGGCTCTACAGGTTCCCCCCAGCCCCCGCCGGCTCTACAGGTTCCCCCCAGCCCCCGCCTGCTCTACAGGTTCCCCCGCTCTACACATTTCCCCCCGTCTCACCCGTCTCGACAGGTTCCTGGCGCCTCATCAGAAGCGACCAGCCCACTCCTGGTCCTCCGGACCGTTCCTCTGGTCGGCGTCCTGCAGCTGGAGCCACGTGTCAGGGAGGTGGGTACTGTCACGTCAACGCCCGCTCCCCGTCTCTGGCGCTCATTGTCGCCAGTTTGCTTATTATTATGCACACCTGCCACCATTGTTACGTGCACCTGCGCCTCATGACTCACCTGGACGCCATCATGTCTATGATTACCTCCCCTATATCTGTCATTCCCTTCGGTTCTTTCCCCAGGCAGTATTAGTTGTGTTTCTAATGTCCAGACGCTACCCTATGTACGGTACTTGCATTAGAAGTTTCACAGAAATTTCCCTAACACTCTTAAGAGAATCAGTCTCTTTATATTCTTTCAGTTACATTTTTAACGCTGTAAAGTTGTAACATATTCTTAAGAAAAACTTCCCAGTCCTTGTCTATTCCCTCATGGTAAATAACCTTCCTTTGGGTTACTGAGTTTAAAACCTTGTTACAGCACATCCTTCTGCGATACAAACTACAAGATTCATTACAATTTAAAATAGAATAAAAATAAGCATAACCTTCCAGATGCAACCTCGCAAATAATCTTCCTTTGGACTTTTGAGTTTCAGACCATCACAGCATAATCTTTAAAAACATAGAAATAAAAAAAATAAGCAACTTGCTACAACACAACAAATAGGACAATCATCACGCTGGCACCTAGCACAATGGTAAGACTCGGTGATAATGGTGATAATGGCCATCAGTGATTTGCCAATTTTGAACACCACTTGCAAAATCTTCTCTTGGGGCATTTCTTGCAAACTGAATGGACCATTCATTCAATATCCCTAGTCCTATGACTAGGGTTAGGGTCATCATCAGATATGTAAATCGGGAATGATGATGCCTCATCTTCTGTGGTAAGTAATGGCATAGTGAGGACGTTTTGCTACAAAGTTTCTTAACACAAGTAATGATAAGTAGTACAGCAAGAAGGATTACTAGGCCATAGATGAGCCAATGGAAAACTGTTGTTCCCCAGGCCCCAAACAGGGAAGTCAGCCATGCAAAAGGCCAGGTACCTTCATCAGCCTCTCCTTCCATTAACGCGCCCCTTAGCTTGTCTAATTGTTCTATGGCAGTGGAGATATTTCCAGTATGAAAGAGTCTGGAAGGAAAGTACAACATGAAGTTCCCACGAGAGCACATTTGCCCCCCTGTGCATCCAACAGATAATCCAAGGCTGCTCTACTTTTCAAAGTCATTAACATATCAGTTTTATTTACTGTTACCCATAGCATGAAGTTAATTCAATGAAATCCATCATTGTGTACCAAACTCACTAAAAGTGGCAGTAATAAAGCCTCTCTTGAAAAAGCCGAATCTTGACCCAGAAAATATAAAAACTATCGGCCTATATCTAATCTCCCATTCCTCTCAAATTTTAGAAAAACCTGTTGCACAGCAACTCACTGCCTTCCTGAAGACAAACAATGTATACAAAACGCTTCAGTCTGGTTTTAGACCCCATCATAGCACTGAAACGGCACACTTGAAGGTGATAAATTGCCTTTTAATGGCGTCAGACCGAGGCTCTGCATCTGTCCTCGTGCATCTCGACCTTAGTGCTGCATTTGATGCCATTGATCACCACATTCTTTTGGAGAGATTGGAAACCCAAATTTGTCTACACGGACAAGTTCTGGCCTGGTTTAGATCTTATCTGTAGAAAATATATCTGTTTGTCTCTGTGGATGGTTTGTCCTCTGACAAATAAACTGTACATTGGTGTTCCTCAAGGCTTCGTTTTAGTACCACTATTGTTTTCACTATATTTTACCGTTTGGTGATGTCATTCGGAAACATAATGTTAACTTTCACTGCTATGCGGATGACACAGCTGTACATTTCGATGAAACATGGTGAAGCCCCACAATTGCCCTCCCTGGAAGCCTGTGTTTCAGACATAAGGAAGTGGATGGCGGCAAATGTTCTCCTTTCAAACTCGGACAAAACAGATGCTTGTTCTAGGTCCCAAGAAACAAAGATCTTCTGTTAAATCTGACAATTAATCTTGATGGTTGTACAGTCACCTCAAATAAAACTGAATGACCTCGGCGTTACTCTGGACCCTGATATCTCTGACAACCATATCAAGACTGTTTCAAGGACAGCTTTTTCCATCTACGCAACACTGAAAGAATCTGAAACTTTCTCTCCATAAATGATGCAGAAAAATTATTCCATGCATTTTGTCACTTTTTGGTTAGACTACTGCAATTCTCTACTTTTCGGCTACCCGGATAAAGCCCAAAATAAACTTCAGTTAGTGCTAAACACGGCTGCTAGAATCTTGACTAGAACCAACATTTTTTTTATCAAATTACTCTAGTGCTAGCCTCTCTACACTGGCTTCCTGTTAAGGCAAGGGCTGATTTCAAGGTTTTACTGCTAACCTACAAAGCATTACATGGGCTGGCTCCTACCTATCTTTCCGATTTGATCCTGCCGTACATACCTACACGTATGCTACGGTCGCAAGACGCAGGCCTCCTAACTGTCCCTAGAATTTCTAAGCAAACAGCTGTAGCCAGGGCTTTCTCCTATAGAGCTCCATTTTTATGGAATGGTCTGCCTACCCATGTGAGACTCAGTCTCAACCTTTAAATCTTTATTGAAGACTCATCTCTTCAGTAGGTCCTATGATTGAGTGTAGTCTGGCCCAGGAGTGTGAAGGTGAACGGAAAGGCGCTGGAGCAACGAACCGCCCTTGCTGTCTCTGCCTGGTCGGTTCCCCTCTCTCCACTGGGATTCTCTGCCTCTAACCCTATTACAAGGGCTGAGTCACTGGCTTACTGGTGCTCTTCCATGCCATCCCTAGGAGGGGTGCGTCACTTGAGTGGGATGAGTCACTGACGTGATCTTCCTGTCTGGGTTGGCGCTCCCCCTTGGGTTGTGTCGTGGGGGAGATCTTCGTGGGCTATACTCGGCCTTGTCTCAGGATGGTAAGTTGGTGGTTGAAGATATCCCTCTAGTGGTGTGGGGGCTGTGCTTTGGCAAAGTGGGTGGGGTTATATCCTGCCTGTTTGGCCCTGTCCGGGGGTATCGTCGGACAGGGCCACAGTGTCTCCCGACTCCTCCTGTCTCAGCCTCCAGTATTTATGCTGCAGTAGTTTGTTGGGGGCTAGGGTCAGTCTGTTATATCTGGGGTGTTTCCCCTGTGTCCTGTGTGAATTTAAGTATGCTCTCTCTAATTTTCTCTTTCTTTCTCTCTCTCTCTCTCGGAGGACCTGAGCCCTAGGACCATGCCTCAGGACTACCTGGCCTGATGACTCCTTGCTGTCCCCAGTCCACCTGGCCGTGCTGCTGCTCCAGTTTCAACTGTTCTGCCTGCGGCTATGGAACCCTGACCTGTTCACCGGACGTGCTACCTGTCCCAGACCTGCTGTTTTCAACTCTCTAGAGACAGCAGGAACCGTAGAGATACTCTGAATGATCGGCTATTAAAAGCCAACTGACATTTACTCCTGAGGTGCTGACCTGTTGCACCCACGACAACCACTGTGATTATTATTATTTGACCCAGCTGGTCATCTATGAACATTTGAACATCTTGGCCATATTCTGTTATAATCTCCACCCGGCACAGTCAGAAGAGGACTGGCCACCCCTCATAGCCTGGTTCCTCTCTAGGTTTCTTCCTAGGTTCTGGCCTTTCTAGGGAGTTTTTCCTAGTCGCCGTGCTTCTACACCTGCATTGCTTGCTGTTGGGGTTTCAGGCTGGGTTTCTGTACAGCACTTTGTGACATCAGCTGATGTAAGAAGAGCTTTATAAATACATCAGAAGCTTCTAAAGCCATTACCTAATTTTCAGGAATTTTCCAAGCTGTTTAAAGGCACTGTCAACTTGGTGTATGTAAACTTCTGACCCACTAGAATTGTGATACAGTTTAATAATCTGTCTGTAAACAATTGTTTTGGAAAAATTACTTGTGTCATGCACAAAGTAGATGTCCTAACCGACTTGCCAAAACTATAGTTTGTTAACAAGAAATTTGTGGAGTGGTTGAAAAACGAATTTTAATGACTCCAACCTAAGTGTATGTAAACTGCCATTAAGTCTATATAGCCTCGCTATTGTTATTTTACTGATGCTTTTTAATTGTTTGTTACTGTTATTTTTTACACTATTTTTTAATTACCCCGTATTTTTCTTAACTGCATTGTTGGTTTTTAAGTAAGCATTTCACTCTAAGGTCTACACCTGTCACGGTTGTCGTAAGGAGGAGCGTACCAAAGTGCAGCGTGTGTGTCGTTGCACATTTTATTTACACTGTAAAACTATGCAATACATATAAATAACTGAATAGCAAAAACAACAGACCGTGACGCAAAGGTGAAACATACACTGACTCAAAGATAATCTCCCACAAACCCAGGTGGAAAAAAAACCCTACTTAAGTATGATCTCCAATTAGAGACAACGAGGACCAGCTGCTTCTAATTGGAGATCATCCCAAACAAAACCCCAACATAGAAATACAAAACCAGAACCTGACAACATAGAAATAGAAAACATTGGGAAAAAACCTGTCACGCCCTGACCTACTCTACCATAGAAAATAACATCTTTCTATGGTCAGGACGTGACAACACCTGTTGTATTCGGCGCAAGTGACAAATACGATTTGATTTGAAAGCTACAAATGGTTCCCCTTTATCTGATTGCTGGGCGGTGTGAGGGAAATGTTTTGTTAAACCTTGCTGATGCTTGTGTACTAGAATATCTTTCCTTAAGCTTAGTTGTGTAGGCATTAAGATTGAGATTGTTAAATAAATAATTGTGTGTGTGGGTGTACAGTGGGGGGAAAAAGTATTTGATCACCTGCTGATTTTTGTAGGTTTGCCCACTGACAAAGAAGGATCAGTCTATAATTTTAATGGTAGGTTTATTTGAACAGTGAGAGACAGGATAACAACAAAAATATCCAGAAAAATGCATGTCAGAAATGTTATAAAATGATAAATTGATAAGTATTTGACCCCCTCTCAATCAGAAAGATTTCTGGCTCCCAGGTGTCTTTTATACAGGTAACGAGCTGAGATTAGGAGCACACTCTTAAAGGGAGTGCTCCTAACCGCAGCTTGTTACCTGTAAAAAAGACACCTGTCCACAGAAGCAATCAATCAATCAGATTCCAAACTCTCCACCATGGCCAAGACCAAAGAGCTCTCCAAGGATGTCAGGGACAAGATTGTAGACCTACACAAGGCTGGAATGGGCTACAAGACCATCGCCAAGCAGCTTGGTGAGAAGGTGACAACAATTGGTGCGATTATTCGCAAATGGAAGAAACACAAAAGAACTGTCAATCTCCCTCGGCCTGGGGCTCCATGCAACATCTCACCTCGTGGAGTTGCATTGATCATGAGAACGGTGAAGAATCAGCCCAGAACTACACGGGAGGATCTTGTCAATGATCTCAAGGCAGCTGGAACCATAGTCACCAAGAAAACAATTGGTAACACACTCGCCGTGAAGGACTGAAATCCTGCACAGCCCGCAAGGTCCCCCTGCTCAAGAATACATATAATCTGCTCAAAAAATAAAGGGAACACTTAAACAACACAATGTAACTCCAAGTCAATCACACTTCTGTGAAATCAAACTGTCCACTTAGGAAGCAACACTGATTTACAATAAATTTCACATGCTGTTGTGCAAATGGAATAGACAACAGGTGGAAATTATAGGCAATTAGCAAGACACCCCCAATAAAGGAGTGGTTCTGCAGGTGGGGACCACAGACCACTTCTCAGTTCCTATGCTTCCTGGCTGATGTTTTGGTCACTTTTGAATGCTGGCGGTGCTTTCACTCTAGTGGTAGCATGAGACGGAGTCTACAACCCACACAAGTGGCTCAGGTAGTGCAGCTCATCCAGGATGGCACATCAATGCGAGCTGTGGCAAGAAGGTTTGCTGTGTCTGTCAGCGTAGTGTCCAGAGCATGGAGGCGCTACCAGGAGACAGGACAGTACATCAGGAGATGTGGAGGAGGTCGTAGGAGGGCAACAACCCAGCAGCAGGACCGCTACCTCCGCCTTTGTGCAAGGAGGAGCAGGAGGAGCACTGCCAGAGCCCTGCAAAATGACCTCCAGCAGGCCACAAATGTGCATGTGTCTGCTCAAACGGTCAGAAACAGACTCCATGAGGGTGGCATGAGGGCCCGACGTCCACAGGTGGGGGTTACAGCCCAACACCGCGCAGGACATTTGGCATTTGCCAGAGAACACCAAGATTGGCAAATTCGCCACTGGCGCCCTGTGCTCTTCACAGATGAAAGCAGGTTCACACTGAGCACATGTGACAGACTTGACAGAGTCTGGAGACGCCATGGAGAACGTTCTGCTGCCTGCAACATCCTCTAGCATGACCGGTTTGGCGGTGGGTCAGTCATGGTGTGGGGTGGCATTTCTTTGGGGGGCCGCACAGCCCTCCATGTGCTCGCCAGATGTAGCCTGACTGCCATTTGGTACCGAGAGGAGATCCTCAGACCCCGCTGGTGCGGTTGGCCCTGGGTTCCTCCTAATGCAAGACAATGCTAGACCTCATGTGGCTGGAGTGTGTCAGCAGTTCCTGCAAGAGGAAGGCATTGATACTATGGACTGGCCCGCCCGTTCCCCAGACCTGAATCCAATTGAGCACATCTGGGACATCATGTCTTGCTCCATCCACCAACGCCATGTTGCACCACAGACTGTCCAGGAGTTGGCGGATGCTTTAGTCCAGGTCTGGGAGGAGATCCCTCAGGAGACCATCCGCCACCTCATCAGGAGCATGCCCAGGTGTTCTAGGGAGGTCATACAGGCACGTGGAGGCCACACACACTACTGAGCCTCATTTTGACTTGTTTTAAGGACATTACATCAAAGTTGGATCAGCCTGTAGTGTGGCTTTCCACTTTAATTTTGAGTGTGACTCCAAATCCAGACCTCCATGGGTTGATACATTGGATTTCCATTGATCATTTTTATGTGATTTTGTTGTCAACACATTCAACTGTGTAAAGAAAACATTATTTCATAAGATTATTTCTTTCATTCAGATCTAGGATGTGTTGTTTAAGTGTTTATTTTTTTGAGCAGTATACATGACCATCTGAAGTTTGCCAATGAACATCTGACTCAGAGGACAACTGGTGAAAGTGTTGTGGTCAGATGAGACCAAAATGGAGCTCTTTGGCATCAACTCAACTCACCGTGTTTGGAGGAGGAGGAATGCTGCCTATGACCCCAAGAACACCATCTCCACCGTCAAACATAGAGGTGGAAACATTATGCTTTAGGGGTGTTTTTCTGCTAAGGGGACAGGACAACTTCACCGCATCAAAGGGACGATGGACGGGGCCATGTACCGTCAAATCTTGGGTGAGAACCTCCTTCCTTCAGCCAGGGCATTGAAAGTGGGTCGTGGATGGGTATTCCAGCATGACAATGACCCAAAACACACGGCCAAGGCAACAAAGGAGTGGCTCAAGAAGAAGCACATTAAGGTCCTGGAGTGGCCTAGCCAGTCTCCAGACCTTAATCCCATAGAAAATCTGTGGAGGGAGCTGAAGGTTCGAGTTGCCAAATGTCATCCTCGAAACCTTAATGACTTGGAGAAGATCTGCAAAGAGGAGTGGGACAAAATCCCTCCTGAGATGTGTGCAAACCTGGTGGCCAACTACAAGAAACATCTGACCTCTGTGATTGCCAACAAGGGTTTTGCCACCAAGTACTAAGTCGTGTTTTGCAGAGGGGTCAAATACTTTTTTCCCTCATTAAAATGCAAATAATTTTATAACATTTTTGACATGTGTTTTTCTGGATTTTTGTTGTTGTTATTCTGTCTCTCACTGTTCAAATAAACCTACCATTAAAATTTTGACTGATCATTTCTTTGTAAGTGGGCAAACGTACAAAATCAGCAGGGTATCAAATATTTTTTTCCCCCACTGTAGGTTCCTAGAGTAACTAAGGAAGTAAGTCCCCGTTGTTGTTCTGGGCGCACAGCCAAGAGCTGACCGGCACAGCTTGGTCAGGATTCCTGTTAGTTAGAAGGGAAATAACCGTTTTTTCTTAATTTACTGAAAACAGAGCTAAGTGTTCTATCCTGCGCACCATTGATAAAGCTGTTGTCCTGGTGAGAGCCTGTTGCTAGGCAAAAGGTTCATGCTTGTGTGTGGTTGTGAAACCATCTTTCGTCTGGGCAGACAGCTTGCTGGCTACTTTGGAACTATGTCGAGAGTGATTTCCTGTTGCTTTGACACCTATTGTCCTTTGTCCTCACTAGAAGATTAGAATAACCAGCAGTTGCTACAGAACGAGAGGACCAAATTCGCAGTTAGTCTGTACGTTTTACCCCAGTTTCGTTCTGGTCTCCACACACGTACACATACCATTAGACAGTCTGACTTTATAAGGCTCCTGTACTCCTTGTGTCATTCAAACTCTCAACCTCCCACCTCAGTGTGGGGTCAACAGCTACATTATTGCAATTCTTATCAAATAAACGTTGACTGTCATTTCTTCAAACAAAGTCTCTCCTTATTGGTTAGAATTTCCACAACTTTTTTGGCAACTCAGATGGGACCCTTATTGCTGTCTGCTGTCAACTCCTGAGGACCAGTGTCAACCGTGCACAGGGATCACCTTGGAGCCCGCACTCCGCTAAGAGAGCAGAAGAGATCTGCCCAGAGTCCGCCAGAGAGTGCCAGCGGACGGATACATGGCCACTGAGGCTGCCTTCAGGGGGACATCAGCTGGTAAATCTTTGTCTGGATTGTGGGGTACTTTCCTGCAGTGGCTGGCGTGAACCCACGTAGACCTCTCTGAAACCTTCACTGTCTGGATCATCATAAGCACCTGCAATGGTCCAGTCCAGCGCTGTTGGTGCCAAGTCTTCATACGGAGGTCCTTGATGACCACTCAATCACCTGGTTGTGACTTGTGGAGCTGTCCTCCCTTTGGTTCAGGCAAAGCCCTTTTTCCCTGGGAAAGATAGACTTCAGAACATTTAAATGCAGCGCAATAACCCACCATTTGGTCCTCGCGACCCATCAATGTCAACCAATTTTTTGGAAAAAGAATGTAAAGTATCTCATGAGGTGCTAAACCAGTGGTACGATACGCGCGTCCACGCATGTACAGTACCAGTCAAAAGTTTGGACACACCCTGATCTGTTTCAACTGTCTTCTTGCTTGTCTCCACCCCCCTCCAGGTGCCGCCCATCTTCCCCCATTATCTTCCCCCAGTGCATTTTTACCTGTGTTGCGAGTTCGCCTTGTCTCGTCAAGCCTACCAGAGTGGTTTTTTCCGTGCTTCTGTTTTTCCAAGCCTCTGTTTTCTAGCCCTCCCGGTTTCGACCTTTTCTGCCTGCCTTGACACTTAGCCCGCCTGCCTGAACGTTCAGCCTGCCCTGACCTCGAGCCTGCCTGCCACCCTGTACCTTTCGAACTCTGACCTGGTTAATGAACTTCTGCCTGTCCTCGACCTGCCTATTGCCTGCCCCTTGTATTTTAATAAATATCAGAGCCTCAAACCATTTGCATCCTGTGTCTGGGTCTCGCCCTGTGTTATAAATTCACAACTATGAAATAACACATATCATGTAGTAAACAAAAAAAGTGTTAAACAAATCAAAACATATGAGATTCTTCAAAGTAGCCACCCTTTGCCTTGACAGCTTTGCACACTCTTGGTATTCTCTCAACCAGCTTCACCTGGAATTATTTTCCAACTGTGACGACCCTCCCACTCTGTCTGCCGTATTCTCTTTGTTCTTGTTTCCTTATTAGGATGCCGGTGGGCGGAGTTGGGAGGGTCGTCAGCTAGATGGGAAACACCTGGGCCCGGGTGTGTCCCAGGATAAAGAGACCTCTTCCACAGTCATTGAAAGAGACTCTCTCTCCATGCAGACACCTTGTTGTTTTTGGTTGTGGTAGTTGTGGCTTTTTGGTTGTTTGCTTTGGCACCTTTCAACACTCGGCGTTATTACATTCAGGTATGCAAAACACTCACTTACACTACTGATTACACACACCGTTGTTAATTGTTCATTTTTGTTTAGTTACTTTATTTAACCTGTTGGGGATAGGGGGCAGTATTTGCACGGCCGGATAAAAAACGTACCCGAATTAATCTGGTTACTACTCCTGCCCAGTAACTAGAATATGCATATAATTATTGGCTTTGGATAGAAAACAGTCTAAAGTTTCTAAAACTGTTTGAATGGTGTCTGTGAGTATAACAGAACTCATATGGCAGGACAAAACCTGAGAAGATTCCAAACAGGAAGCGCCCTCTCTGACCATTTCTTGGCCTTCTTTGTCGTCTCTTTCCAAAACAGAGGATCTCTGCTGTAACGTGACACTTTCTAAGGCTCCCATAGGCTCTCAGAAGGCGCCAGAACGTTGAATGATGACTCTGAAGTTACTGGCTGAAAAACAGTAGCGCATTTGGTAAGTGGTCGATCTGAGAACAATGAGACGGGTGTGCACGTGAAGAGTCCATGTTACTTTTTCAGTCTTTGAACGAAAACAACGACTCCCGGTCGGAATATTATCGCTATTTTACGAGAAAAATTGCATAAAAATTTATTTTAAATAGCGTTTGACATGCTTCGAAGTACGGTAAAAGAATATTTTTACATTTTTTGTCACGATATGCGCCGGCCCGTCACCCTTCGGATAGTGTCTTGAACGCACGTACAAAACGCCGCTATTTGGATATAACTATGGATTATTTGGAACCAAACCAACATTTGTTGTTGAAGTAGAAGTCCTGGGAGTGCATTCTGACGAAGAACAGCAAAGGTAATCCAATTTTTCTTATAGTAAATCTGAGTTTGGTGAGTACCAAACTTGGTGGGTGTCAAAATAGCTAGCCTGTGATGGCCGGGCTATCTACTCAGAATATTGCAAAATGTGCTTTCACCGAAAAGCTATTTTAAAATCGGGCACCGCGATTGCATAAAGGAGTTCTGTATCTATAATTCTTAAAATAATTGTTATGTTTTTTGTGAACGTTTATCGTGAGTAATTTAGTAAATTCCCCGGAAGTGTTCGGTGGGAATGCTAGTTCTGAACGTCACATGCTAATGTAAAAAGCTGGTTTTTGATATAAATAGATGACACATCTATTCACATCAGTTGAGAACTTTGTCAGTAGGGTCATTATCCTGTGCGTCCTATGCATAGTACCAATCACATGTTGAGACCATGTTAGACAACATCATGAAATAACATGTCTCCTGAGGTTGTACAACAGTGAGGCCTTTTCCTTTACAAAGAATATTAATTCCAAATTTACAGAGAAGATCTCTTCCTGACAAATTTCCAGGACAACATGCAGAAAAAATGAATTGATGGTTTATGCATGTGTTATCAACTTTAACAGGTAGGGGCATCGTGAGCAACTCTGTCATAGTCACTCCCGAGGCTCCTACAGTGGTAACTGATTCATTTGACATGAAAGATTTGGACATAAATTCTAAATCTATGACAGACATTGCAGCAAACGTCTGTCATATTTTGACTCACCATTGATGACGAGACGAACCATTGGTTCCTCATAGGGGTTTTAAAAAAATCTTTAAATGCTGTCTAAGGGTGTCAACTGTCTCTACCTCGTGTCAGTCCATTTGTGGGTTGTAAAGGGTTGTTTTCAGTGGAGGTCCAGTTTTTCAACCTCCCCCCACTGCACCCTGTTCGGTAGGTTTGTTTCAACATGTTCTGGCAAAATGTCCCTCCTTTCCGCAGTTGTAACAAGCAAAGTTCCTGTCCTGTTGTTGCTGTTATCTGGCCCACCCGTCCGCACTGGTTCCCCCTCCTCATCCTCTACCCCTTCCTCTTACATTACATTTTAGTCATTTTAGCAGATGCTCTTATCCAGAGCGACTTACAGTAGTGAGTGCACACGTTTCTTTTTCTTCCGTAATATTAGGAAAATTATAACTTTGTAATCTGAAGATTTTCCTTGGTGCCCCGACTTCCTAGTTAATTACATTTATAAGATTAGTTTAATCACGTAATAATAATTACAGAGAATTGATTTGATAAAATAACAGTCTTCACTTTAATGATGCCAAAGACAGGCCACATGTGCATAGAATGTAACGGATGGACGGTTCTTTCCCCAGGTTCTTTCCCCAGTCCCAGTCGCATCAAGGGTGGTGTGAAATTATTAAACATGTATTTTCTCTCTTCCCTGTTCAAGTCAATATGTTTTTAGGTGTCGTGGAACATAAGAGTGACCATTGTTCCAGAGGAGGGACTGGTGTATATTGACCAATTTATTTGAGAATGTTTTAGTATTTTCATAACTATAGAAGTGCATTAGGAGTAGTGACTATTGTGTTATGGGTTAGATGGAATGATTTATGTGCAAATGTATTTGTAGCAGGAGGCGAGGTACTGTGTTTGAGACAGAATGTTTACATAAGGCTCATAAATTAAGGTTGGGGTGATAGTCTCGGGATGAGAACACTCTATGTATATTGTTAGAAGAGATAGCTGTCTCCTTCTCCTACGAGCTATCTGTGCACAACATAGAGACTATTATGACGATAAATTGAACGTTACACATACCCAAATCACGGTGAGAGTAGCAGAGATAGTGTTGTCATTTCAGACACTATTGTCAACTTTCAAGAAACCTGTGACTCAGAGTTTTGTTAGGTTGGATAATCTTCCAACGTCACTAATCTCTTCACCATTTGTAACACTTGACATATCTTCCAGAACAGGTATACGCCAAATAAAATAAATAAAAAAACATTTTATTTGTTTTCATTTTTTTCTTCTTCACATTTTCAAACAGTCCATTTATATTTTCCAACAGGGTTATATACACTGCTCAAAAAATAAAGGGAACACTTAAACAACACAATGTAACTCCAAGTCAATCACACTTCTGTGAAATCAAACTGTCCACATAGGAAGCAACACTGACTGACAATAAATTTCACATGCTGTTGTGCAAATGGAATAGACAACAGGTGGAAATTATAGGCAATTAGCAAGACACCCCCAATAAAGAAATGGTTCTGTAGGTGGTGACCACAGACCACTTCTCAGTTCCTATGCTTCCTGGCTGATGTTTTGGTCACTTTTGAATGCTGGCGGTGCTTTCACTCTAGTGGTAGCATGAGACGGAGTCTACAACCCACACAAGTGGCTCAGGTAGTGCAGCTCATCCAGGATGGCACATCAATGCGAGCTGTGGCAAGAAGGTTTGCTGTGTCTGTCAGCGTAATGTCCAGAGCATGGAGGCGCTACCAGGAGACAGGCCAGTACATCAGGAGATGTGGAGGAGGCCGTAGGAGGGCAACAACCCAGCAGCAGGACCGCTACCTCTGCCTTTGTGCAAGGAGGAGCAGGAGGAGCACTGCCAGAGCCCTGCAAAATGACCTCCAGCAGGCCACAAATGTGCATGTGTCTGCTCAAACGGTCAGAAACAGACTCCATGAGGGTGGTATGAGGGCCCGACGTCCACAGGTGGGGGTTGTGCTTACAGCCCAACACCGTGCAGGACGTTTGGCATTTGCCAGAGAACACCAAGATTGGCAAATTCGCTACTGGTGCCCTGTGCTCTTCACAGATGAAAGCAGGTTCACACTGAGCACATGTGACAGACGTGACAGAGTCTGGAGACGCTGTGGAGAACGTTCTGCTGCCTGCAACATCCTCCAGCATGACCGGTTTGGCGGTGGGTCAGTCATGGTGTGGGGTGGCATTTCTTTGGGGGGCCGCACAGCCCTCCATGTGCTCGCCAGATGTAGCCTGACTGCCATTTGGTACCGAGAGGAGATCCTCAGACCCCGCTGGTGCGGTTGGCCCTGGGTTCCTCCTAATGCAAGACAATGCTAGACCTCATGTGGCTGGAGTGTGTCAGCAGTTCCTGCAAGAGGAAGGCATTGATACTATGGACTGGCCCGCCCGTTCCCCAGACCTGAATCCAATTGAGCACATCTGGGACATCATGTCTTGCTCCATCCACCAACGCCATGTTGCACCACAGACTGTCCAGGAGTTGGCGGATGCTTTAGTCCAGGTCTGGGAGGAGATCCCTCAGGAGACCATCCGCCACCTCATCAGGAGCATGCCCAGGTGTTCTAGGGAGGTCATACAGGCACGTGGAGGCCACACACACTACTGAGCCTCATTTTGACTTGTTTTAAGGACATTACATCAAAGTTGGATCAGCCTGTAGTGTGGTTTTCCACTTTAATTTTGAGTGTGACTCCAAATCCAGACCTCCATGGGTTGATACATTGGATTTCCATTGATCATTTTTATGTGATTTTGTTGTCAACACATTCAACTGTGTAAAGAAAACATTATTTCATAAGATTATTTCTTTCATTCAGATCTAGGATGTGTTGTTTAAGTGTTTATTTTTTTGAGCAGTATACATGACCATCTGAAGTTTGCCAATGAACATCTGACTCAGAGGACAACTGGTGAAAGTGTTGTGGTCAGATGAGACCAAAATGGAGCTCTTTGGCATCAACTCAACTCACCGTGTTTGGAGGAGGAGGAATGCTGCCTATGACCCCAAGAACACCATCTCCACCGTCAAACATAGAGGTGGAAACATTATGCTTTAGGGGTGTTTTTCTGCTAAGGGGACAGGACAACTTCACCGCATCAAAGGGACGATGGACGGGGCCATGTACCGTCAAATCTTGGGTGAGAACCTCCTTCCTTCAGCCAGGGCATTGAAAGTGGGTCGTGGATGGGTATTCCAGCATGACAATGACCCAAAACACACGGCCAAGGCAACAAAGGAGTGGCTCAAGAAGAAGCACATTAAGGTCCTGGAGTGGCCTAGCCAGTCTCCAGACCTTAATCCCATAGAAAATCTGTGGAGGGAGCTGAAGGTTCGAGTTGCCAAATGTCATCCTCGAAACCTTAATGACTTGGAGAAGATCTGCAAAGAGGAGTGGGACAAAATCCCTCCTGAGATGTGTGCAAACCTGGTGGCCAACTACAAGAAACATCTGACCTCTGTGATTGCCAACAAGGGTTTTGCCACCAAGTACTAAGTCGTGTTTTGCAGAGGGGTCAAATACTTTTTTCCCTCATTAAAATGCAAATAATTTTATAACATTTTTGACATGTGTTTTTCTGGATTTTTGTTGTTGTTATTCTGTCTCTCACTGTTCAAATAAACCTACCATTAAAATTTTGACTGATCATTTCTTTGTAAGTGGGCAAACGTACAAAATCAGCAGGGTATCAAATATTTTTTTCCCCCACTGTAGGTTCCTAGAGTAACTAAGGAAGTAAGTCCCCGTTGTTGTTCTGGGCGCACAGCCAAGAGCTGACCGGCACAGCTTGGTCAGGATTCCTGTTAGTTAGAAGGGAAATAACCGTTTTTCTTAATTTACTGAAAACAGAGCTAAGTGTTCTATCCTGCGCACCATTGATAAAGCTGTTGTCCTGGTGAGAGCCTGTTGCTAGGCAAAAGGTTCATGCTTGTGTGTGGTTGTGAAACCATCTTTCGTCTGGGCAGACAGCTTGCTGGCTACTTTGGAACTATGTCGAGAGTGATTTCCTGTTGCTTTGACACCTATTGTCCTTTGTCCTCACTAGAAGATTAGAATAACCAGCAGTTGCTACAGAACGAGAGGACCAAATTCGCAGTTAGTCTGTACGTTTTACCCCAGTTTCGTTCTGGTCTCCACACACGTACACATACCATTAGACAGTCTGACTTTATAAGGCTCCTGTACTCCTTGTGTCATTCAAACTCTCAACCTCCCACCTCAGTGTGGGGTCAACAGCTACATTATTGCAATTCTTATCAAATAAACGTTGACTGTCATTTCTTCAAACAAAGTCTCTCCTTATTGGTTAGAATTTCCACAACTTTTTTGGCAACTCAGATGGGACCCTTATTGCTGTCTGCTGTCAACTCCTGAGGACCAGTGTCAACCGTGCACAGGGATCACCTTGGAGCCCGCACTCCGCTAAGAGAGCAGAAGAGATCTGCCCAGAGTCCGCCAGAGAGTGCCAGCGGACGGATACATGGCCACTGAGGCTGCCTTCAGGGGGACATCAGCTGGTAAATCTTTGTCTGGATTGTGGGGTACTTTCCTGCAGTGGCTGGCGTGAACCCACGTAGACCTCTCTGAAACCTTCACTGTCTGGATCATCATAAGCACCTGCAATGGTCCAGTCCAGCGCTGTTGGTGCCAAGTCTTCATACGGAGGTCCTTGATGACCACTCAATCACCTGGTTGTGACTTGTGGAGCTGTCCTCCCTTTGGTTCAGGCAAAGCCCTTTTTCCCTGGGAAAGATAGACTTCAGAACATTTAAATGCAGCGCAATAACCCACCATTTGGTCCTCGCGACCCATCAATGTCAACCAATTTTTTGGAAAAAGAATGTAAAGTATCTCATGAGGTGCTAAACCAGTGGTACGATACGCGCGTCCACGCATGTACAGTACCAGTCAAAAGTTTGGACACACCCTGATCTGTTTCAACTGTCTTCGTGCTTGTCTCCACCCCCCTCCAGGTGCCGCCCATCTTCCCCCATTATCTTCCCCCAGTGCATTTTTACCTGTGTTGCGAGTTCGCCTTGTCTCGTCAAGCCTACCAGAGTGGTTTTTTTCCGTGCTTCTGTTTTTCCAAGCCTCTGTTTTCTAGCCCTCCCGGTTTCGACCTTTTCTGCCTGCCTTGACACTTAGCCCGCCTGCCTGAACGTTCAGCCTGCCCTGACCTCGAGCCTGCCTGCCACCCTGTACCTTTCGAACTCTGACCTGGTTAATGAACTTCTGCCTGTCCTCGACCTGCCTATTGCCTGCCCCTTGTATTTTAATAAATATCAGAGCCTCAAACCATTTGCATCCTGTGTCTGGGTCTCGCCCTGTGTTATAAATTCACAACTATGAAATAACACATATCATGTAGTAAACAAAAAAAGTGTTAAACAAATCAAAACATATGAGATTCTTCAAAGTAGCCACCCTTTGCCTTGACAGCTTTGCACACTCTTGGTATTCTCTCAACCAGCTTCACCTGGAATTATTTTCCAACTGTGACGACCCTCCCACTCTGTCTGCCGTATTCTCTTTGTTCTTGTTTCCTTATTAGGATGCCGGTGGGCGGAGTTGGGAGGGTCGTCAGCTAGATGGGAAACACCTGGGCCCGGGTGTGTCCCAGGATAAAGAGACCTCTTCCACAGTCATTGAAAGAGACTCTCTCTCCATGCAGACACCTTGTTGTTTTTGGTTGTGGTAGTTGTGGCTTTTTGGTTGTTTGCTTTGGCACCTTTCAACACTCGGCGTTATTACATTCAGGTATGCAAAACACTCACTTACACTACTGATTACACACACCGTTGTTAATTGTTCATTTTTGTTTAGTTACTTTATTTAACCTGTTGGGGATAGGGGGCAGTATTTGCACGGCCGGATAAAAAACGTACCCGAATTAATCTGGTTACTACTCCTGCCCAGTAACTAGAATATGCATATAATTATTGGCTTTGGATAGAAAACAGTCTAAAGTTTCTAAAACTGTTTGAATGGTGTCTGTGAGTATAACAGAACTCATATGGCAGGCCAAAACCTGAGAAGATTCCAAACAGGAAGCGCCCTCTCTGACCATTTCTTGGCCTTCTTTGTCGTCTCTTTCCAAAACAGAGGATCTCTGCTGTAACGTGACACTTTCTAAGGCTCCCATAGGCTCTCAGAAGGCGCCAGAACGTTGAATGATGACTCTGAAGTTACTGGCTGAAAAACAGTAGCGCATTTGGTAAGTGGTCGATCTGAGAACAATGAGACGGGTGTGCACGTGAAGAGTCCATGTTACTTTTTCAGTCTTTGAACGAAAACAACGACTCCCGGTCGGAATATTATCGCTATTTTACGAGAAAAATTGCATAAAAATTTATTTTAAATAGCGTTTGACATGCTTCGAAGTACGGTAAAAGAATATTTTTACATTTTTTGTCACGATATGCGCCGGCCCGTCACCCTTCGGATAGTGTCTTGAACGCACGTACAAAACGCCGCTATTTGGATATAACTATGGATTATTTGGAACCAAACCAACATTTGTTGTTGAAGTAGAAGTCCTGGGAGTGCATTCTGACGAAGAACAGCAAAGGTAATCCAATTTTTCTTATAGTAAATCTGAGTTTGGTGAGTACCAAACTTGGTGGGTGTCAAAATAGCTAGCCTGTGATGGCCGGGCTATCTACTCAGAATATTGCAAAATGTGCTTTCACCGAAAAGCTATTTTAAAATCGGGCACCGCGATTGCATAAAGGAGTTCTGTATCTATAATTCTTAAAATAATTGTTATGTTTTTTGTGAACGTTTATCGTGAGTAATTTAGTAAATTCCCCGGAAGTGTTCGGTGGGAATGCTAGTTCTGAACGTCACATGCTAATGTAAAAAGCTGGTTTTTGATATAAATAGATGACACATCTATTCACATCAGTTGAGAACTTTGTCAGTAGGGTCATTATCCTGTGCGTCCTATGCATAGTACCAATCACATGTTGAGACCATGTTAGACAACATCATGAAATAACATGTCTCCTGAGGTTGTACAACAGTGAGGCCTTTTCCTTTACAAAGAATATTAATTCCAAATTTACAGAGAAGATCTCTTCCTGACAAATTTCCAGGACAACATGCAGAAAAAATGAATTGATGGTTTATGCATGTGTTATCAACTTTAACAGGTAGGGGCATCGTGAGCAACTCTGTCATAGTCACTCCCGAGGCTCCTACAGTGGTAACTGATTCATTTGACATGAAAGATTTGGACATAAATTCTAAATCTATGACAGACATTGCAGCAAACGTCTGTCATATTTTGACTCACCATTGATGACGAGACGAACCATTGGTTCCTCATAGGGGTTTTAAAAAAATCTTTAAATGCTGTCTAAGGGTGTCAACTGTCTCTACCTCGTGTCAGTCCATTTGTGGGTTGTAAAGGGTTGTTTTCAGTGGAGGTCCAGTTTTTCAACCTCCCCCCACTGCACCCTGTTCGGTAGGTTTGTTTCAACATGTTCTGGCAAAATGTCCCTCCTTTCCGCAGTTGTAACAAGCAAAGTTCCTGTCCTGTTGTTGCTGTTATCTGGCCCACCCGTCCGCACTGGTTCCCCCTCCTCATCCTCTACCCCTTCCTCTTACATTACATTTTAGTCATTTTAGCAGATGCTCTTATCCAGAGCGACTTACAGTAGTGAGTGCACACGTTTCTTTTTCTTCCGTAATATTAGGAAAATTATAACTTTGTAATCTGAAGATTTTCCTTGGTGCCCCGACTTCCTAGTTAATTACATTTATAAGATTAGTTTAATCACGTAATAATAATTACAGAGAATTGATTTGATAAAATAACAGTCTTCACTTTAATGATGCCAAAGACAGGCCACATGTGCATAGAATGTAACGGATGGACGGTTCTTTCCCCAGGTTCTTTCCCCAGTCCCAGTCGCATCAAGGGTGGTGTGAAATTATTAAACATGTATTTTCTCTCTTCCCTGTTCAAGTCAATATGTTTTTAGGTGTCGTGGAACATAAGAGTGACCATTGTTCCAGAGGAGGGACTGGTGTATATTGACCAATTTATTTGAGAATGTTTTAGTATTTTCATAACTATAGAAGTGCATTAGGAGTAGTGACTATTGTGTTATGGGTTAGATGGAATGATTTATGTGCAAATGTATTTGTAGCAGGAGGCGAGGTACTGTGTTTGAGACAGAATGTTTACATAAGGCTCATAAATTAAGGTTGGGGTGATAGTCTCGGGATGAGAACACTCTATGTATATTGTTAGAAGAGATAGCTGTCTCCTTCTCCTACGAGCTATCTGTGCACAACATAGAGACTATTATGACGATAAATTGAACGTTACACATACCCAAATCACGGTGAGAGTAGCAGAGATAGTGTTGTCATTTCAGACACTATTGTCAACTTTCAAGAAACCTGTGACTCAGAGTTTTGTTAGGTTGGATAATCTTCCAACGTCACTAATCTCTTCACCATTTGTAACACTTGACATATCTTCCAGAACAGGTATACGCCAAATAAAATAAATAAAAAAACATTTTATTTGTTTTCATTTTTTTCTTCTTCACATTTTCAAACAGTCCATTTATATTTTCCAACAGGGTTATATACACTGCTCAAAAAATAAAGGGAACACTTAAACAACACAATGTAACTCCAAGTCAATCACACTTCTGTGAAATCAAACTGTCCACATAGGAAGCAACACTGACTGACAATAAATTTCACATGCTGTTGTGCAAATGGAATAGACAACAGGTGGAAATTATAGGCAATTAGCAAGACACCCCCAATAAAGAAATGGTTCTGTAGGTGGTGACCACAGACCACTTCTCAGTTCCTATGCTTCCTGGCTGATGTTTTGGTCACTTTTGAATGCTGGCGGTGCTTTCACTCTAGTGGTAGCATGAGACGGAGTCTACAACCCACACAAGTGGCTCAGGTAGTGCAGCTCATCCAGGATGGCACATCAATGCGAGCTGTGGCAAGAAGGTTTGCTGTGTCTGTCAGCGTAATGTCCAGAGCATGGAGGCGCTACCAGGAGACAGGCCAGTACATCAGGAGATGTGGAGGAGGCCGTAGGAGGGCAACAACCCAGCAGCAGGACCGCTACCTCTGCCTTTGTGCAAGGAGGAGCAGGAGGAGCACTGCCAGAGCCCTGCAAAATCACCTCCAGCAGGCCACAAATGTGCATGTGTCTGCTCAAACGGTCAGAAACAGACTCCATGAGGGTGGTATGAGGGCCCGACGTCCACAGGTGGGGGTTGTGCTTACAGCCCAACACCGTGCAGGACGTTTGGCATTTGCCAGAGAACACCAAGATTGGCAAATTCGCTACTGGTGCCCTGTGCTCTTCACAGATGAAAGCAGGTTCACACTGAGCACATGTGACAGACGTGACAGAGTCTGGAGACGCTGTGGAGAACGTTCTGCTGCCTGCAACATCCTCCAGCATGACCGGTTTGGCGGTGGGTCAGTCATGGTGTGGGGTGGCATTTCTTTGGGGGGCCGCACAGCCCTCCATGTGCTCGCCAGAGGTAGCCTGACTGCCATTAGGTACCGAGATGAGATCCTTAGACCCCTTGTGAGACCATATGCTGGTGCGGTTGGCCCTGGGTTGCTCCTAATGCAAGACAATGCTAGACCTCATGTGGCTGGAGTGTGTCAGCAGTTCCTGCAAGAGGAAGGCATTGATGCTATGGACTGGCCCGCCCGTTCCCCAGACCTGAATCCAATTGAGCACATCTGGGACATCATGTCTCGCTCCATCCACCAACGCCACACCACAGACTGTCCAGGAGTTGGCGGATGCTTTAGTCCAGGTCTGGGAGGAGATCCCTCAGGAGACCATCCGCCACCTCATCAGGAGCATGCCCAGGCGTTGTAGGGAGGTCATACAGGCACGTGGAGGCCACACACACTACTGAGCCTCATTTTGACTTATTTTAAGGACATTACATCAAAGTTGGATCAGCCTGTAGTGTGGTTTTCCACTTTAATTTTGAGTGTGACTCCAAATCCAGACCTCCATGGGTTGATAAATTGAATTTCCATTGATTATTTTTGTGTGATTTTGTTGTCAGCACATTGAACTATGTAAAGAAAAAAGTAATTAATAAGATTATTTCATTCATTCAGATCTAGGATGTGTTATTTTAGTGTTCCCTTTATTTTTTTGAGCAGTGTATTTGGGTGAGGTTTATTTCTCACCTGAGTAGCCTCGTTTCACTGCCAAAAATCTAATTAAACCATCTAGTGTTTCAGTGAAATAACAACACAATGTCAAATAATTAACATTAATCAAAATAACCGTTACTCTCTCGCGGGAATTCCACTAACGGTTCATATGTAGCCAAACGTAGCTGCTGCTCATTCCGTTTGCTCGAAAATTGATAAATGGTTAAAAGTAAGTAAGGCCCGCATCCATAGAGACACATACCAGCTCTACTGGTAGTACTGCTACTACCAGCAGTACTACACCTGCACACGACACAAGTTGTTCTGCTTCCATGAGCACATCCAATGCTAGCATCAGTAATTCTACATTTGTTGTTAGCCCAGCTAGCATGGACACTGACAGTTGTGAATCTGATGCAGCCGAAGAGCTACTTCCCCCTTACCCGGGAAAGCACCGAACAACAGACAGGGACGTTGGACCATCGAAAAGGTGCAAATATGATGAGAACTACATTGATTTGGGGTTCACTTATATTGGGAGTTGCACCTTTCCTCAGCCACAGTGTGTTATATGTGCAAAAGTACTCTCACAACTCGATGAAACCTTCACTCTTGAGCAGACATTTAGAAACAAAACATGCCAATTTGAAAAATAAGCCACGGTAGTTTTTTGAGCGAGAAATAAGATCTCTCCAATACAACCCAACATTGCAGAGTTATGTGCATCCTTTCAAGCACACCCTTCTTATCAACCTGTGGTGAGTTATTCACAATTTTCGATGAACAAATAAGGTTTTATATGTAAAATGGTTAAATAAAGAGCAAAATGATAGATTATTATTAAACTATTATTTGGCCCTGGTCTTATAACAGCTCTTTGTCACTTCCCACGAGCCAGGTTGTGACAAACTCACACTCATTCTTATGTTTAATAAATGTATCATATAGTGTGTGTGGCAGGCTTACAACGATGGCAAAAAACAACATTTGAGAGTGCGCTGACCTTGGTGCTAGAGGGGGTACGCAGCTAGAGGTTGAATGTTTGAAGGGGTACGGGACTATAAAAAGTTTGGGAACCACTGTTCCAGAAGATTGGGCCCTTATCTAACCTGAACACAAGAGAGTATTATCCACAGGTACAGACTGTAGCAGAATACAGGTCATTGGAGATGTTTGTGGCTAGGGGACTGGGTATGAGTTGGGACATAGGTAGGGAGTATCTGAAAGGGTCAGTCCTAGATCTATCAGTGAACCACGGACAATAGAAGAGCAGGAGACACACTCTAGGCAGTAGTTATTCTCACAGCAGTCGCTGTATGTGCAGTAACTGAAGGATACTATGGTAACAGTATGGAACTGGACTACAGCGCAAATGAGGGATTTTGAGGTATGCGTCATGGGCAGTGTCAATAGTAGCAGGGGTAACTTTAGTAGCATTGGTGAGATATCGTTTTCTGAGGGCATTGATGTTGAAATGTATATACAGTGCTGAATTACCTCAAGAGGTCAAGTTGATGAAGGACCACTGCACGTATATATCTGGTGGCTATGGAGGAAGAAGAAGGAGAGCAAAGTGAGAATGACATGGCTTGGGAACACCTCTCGGAGCCTGTGGTCTGGAGGAAGTCAACAGCTCCAGCGGACATGTGTTATTATCAGTGTGCTATGAGAAATGGAAATAAGAGTGTGCATGGTGTGACTATAGAACAGAGGCCATAAGTCTGAGTTTGTAAACCTCACTGTGAATGTTAATCATGTTTATTTTTTGTTCATGTTTTATTATCATTGTTTGTCCATTTATATAAGTAATTTCCAAGTTTACGTAAGTTGAACAGTAGGAAGCTAATGTTCAAGAGGAGAGACTGATGGGTTCGGATTTCTAAACTGTAAATATTGTTAATCATCAGTTATACTGGAGACATGAGGAGTGCCATAGTCTGGTTTATACACCAGAAGTTAATGGGTATCTGTAGGAATGTATATGGTGGGGTCAATGAAGGTTGGATAGAAGCCAGGGTGCTTTGGGAGGTGCTGAGTAGAGGAGAGGCAATCACATGATTGCAGTCACTGATAATGGTTGAGAGATGTGGTTTAGTGAGGAAGGGGGCCGAGGTCAGGTCAGGTCAGGCCACGTTAAGGGTGAAGGAACATTTTATTGCCCGCGTCACTTAATTTCCTTCCTAGAAACAAATATGTAATTTTTAGAGAAATTGGGGTATATATGCTACCACTGGTGGAACCATGTTTTTGTCTTATGCAGGTGTATGACCAAATGGGTGAATAAACTTGGTTTAAGCTTTACTAATCGACCGTGAGTTTCACTCGGTTCATTTAGAACCTAACATCTTATAAAATGGGTTAAAGTTATGTATAGTAACCCTAGGTGTAAAATAGTAAATAATGGCTAGTTCTCAGAAAGTATTAAAAGAGGAGTAAAATAAGGTGGTCCACTATTGGCATATCTATTTATTATGGCCATCGAGATTTTAGCTATTGAAATCCCATCCAACAACAATATCAAGGAGCTAGAAATCCAGGGTTTAAAATCAAAGGTGCCATTGTACGCTGATGATTAATGTTTTCTTTTAAATCTACAATTTGGATCCCTGCACAGCCTCATAGAGGATCTGGAGAATTTTTATAACCTCTCTGGGTTACAACCAAATTATGATAAGTGTACTATATTACGTATTGGATCAAAAACAAAGCACTACTTTTACATTACCGTGTAGATTACTAATAAAATGGTCTGAAGGTAAAGTGGACATATTTGGTATTCATATCCCGATAGAAAGAAATGAAGTCACTACAATTATTTTCAGTAGAAAGTATTTGTGGGAAAAACATCACCCTGATTAACTTGAGTCATATCCCAGTTTACCTATTTGCTTATGGCCTTGCCTACAACTAGCGACTTGTTTTTTAAATTTTATGAGCCAAAAATATTCAATTTCATTCTGAAACGCAAGCCAGACAAAATTAAATGGGACTATTTATATGATGAATATGATTTCAAAGGGCAGAAATGATTAAATATTAAAGCATTAGACATCTCACAAAAGGCTTCAATCATACAAAAGCTGTACTGAAATCCAAACTGGTTCTCTAGCAGATTAGTAAGAATGTTTCACCCAATGTTCAAGAATGAACTTTTTCCCTTTATTTAGATTACAACCTCTCACTTTTGGTTATTTGAAAATGAAATAATCTCCAAAATATCATTATTTTTAAAACAAGCCATAAAAATTGATTACAATTTCAGTTTAATCCACCAGAAAAGAGAACATATATTACAAAAAATATTATGGTTAAACTCAATTATACTAATTGATTAAAAAAAATGTAAAAAATTAATTGGGTGAGGATTTTTTTTTAATCATCTTTGTAAATTATATAAAAAAAACGACTGGTGGAGTCATGTCACACATGCAGCTAACACAAATATATGGAAATGTCTGCTCTACTCAAAATGACTGCAAAAATGGAAGAGGCAAGTGGAAGGGGAAGAAAGTAAGGAGCTTGTGTGTAGGCCCTGCATTAAAGACCAAAATTGGTTAAAGAAAATTGTTTTAAATAAAAAAGTATACCAGTTTAATTTAAGGGCCAAAAAAATTGATAGCTGTGCCATATAGATCGCAAAATAGATGGTTTATGAACTAATATACAAAACTGGATTCAAAACGTAAAGATTTTTCATTTAAATGATTATACAAAATTCTTGCAACACAATGTTATATATATGGGGGATACAACCATCCCAGCTCTGTAGATTTTGCTGTGAAGAAACAGAAACATAAGATCACTTGTTTTGGTAAATGTCTACATGTAGCTTGTTTTTGGTTGCAGGTTCAGGAATGGCTGAATAATTGCAATATTTACCTGGAGCTAACTCTACAAATACCACTGCTCAGTGATTTAAAAAGTAATTGTCAATCGATCAATAACATAATAATACTCTTAGCAAAAAATGTTATCTTTAATTTACATTCTGTAGAAACTATGAGAATAGAAAGGTTCAGAACTTTTGTGAAACATCACAGCACAGTTGAAAAATATATGGCAAATAAAAATCAAAACTGGATGGTGTTCAGAGAGAGATGGGAAGGGTTCAGTGGAGCTGAAGGGTGGGAGTAAAAATAACAAGATAACTAATTAAATCTATACTGTGTCCATAAAATGTATATACAGTGCATTCGGAAAGTATTCAAACTATATGAATTTTTCCACATTTTGTTAGGTTACAGCCTTATTCTAAAATTGATTAAATTGTTTCCCCCCTCATCAACCTACACACAATACCCCATAATGACAAAGCAAACACAGGTTTTTAGAAATTTTAGCAAATTTATGAAAAACAAAAAACTGAAATGTCACATTTACGTAAGTATTCAGACCCTTCACTCAGTACTTGGTTAAAGCAACTTAGGCAGTGATTACAGCTTCAAGTCTTCTTGGGTATGACACAACAAGCTTGGCACACCTGTGTCATGACTATCCTGTGAAGATCTGAAGGATCAGGTTACAGTGGGTCCGCTCTACAGCGCACTTCCTCTCGTAGAGCAGGAGAGCGGGAAGTTGGCTGTTTTATGACAGTCATAAATACCAAATCTCCTTTCCCCACTCTGCCAAAATGAAAGTTGAGAATCCCTTTGTTACCACAGAGAAAGACTTTGCAGTACGGTAACCTCAAAAGGTTGAATAATGTAACAATATTTCTGTATTCCAACCAGTTGGAATTGTCCGTGGGTATTTAAAGAACAATCCTGTTACGTTTGCAATCGCAACAAATAATCTGCTCAGACCCCAACCAAGGATCATCAAAAGTCATGCTATAAATTCTCAGACAACCCAAAGATTCCTAGATGCCCTTCCAGACTCCCTCCGCCTACCCAAGGACATCAGAGTTCAAAAATCAGTTAACCCACTAACTGAGGAACTCAATTTAACCTTGCCCAATACCCTAGATGCAGACGCACCCCTAAAAACAAAAACATTTGTCATAAGAAACTAGCTCCCTGGTATACAGAAAATACCCGAGCTTTGAAGCAAGCTTCAGAAAATTGGAACGGAAATGGTGCCACAGCAAACTGGAAGTCTTCCGACTAGCTTGGAAAGACAGTACCTTGCAGTATCGAAGAGCCCTCATTGCTGCTCGATCATCCTATTTTTCCAACTTAATTGAGGAAAATAAGAGCAATCCAAAATGTCTGTTTGATACTGTTGCAAAGCTAACTAAAAAGCAGCATTCCCCAAGGCAGGATGGCTTTCACTATAGCAGTGATAAAGTCATGAACTTCTTTGAGGAAAAGATCATGATCATTAGAAAGCAAATTAGGACTCCTCTTTAAATCTGCGTATTCCTCCAAAGCTCAGTTGTCCTGAGTCTGCACAACTCTGCCAGGACCTAGGATCAAGGGAGACACTCAAGTGTTTAGTACTATATCTCTTGACACATTGATGAAAATAATCATGGCCTCTAAACCTTCAAGCTGCATACTGGACCCTATTCCAACTAAACTACTGAAAGAGCTGCTTCCTGTGCTTGGCCCTCCTATATTGAACATAATAAACAGCTCTCTATCCACAGAATGTGTACCAAACTCACTAAAAGTGGCAGTAATAAAGCCTCTCTTGAAAAAGCCAAACTTTGACATAGAAAATATAAAAAACTATCGGCCTATATCGAATCTCCCATTCCTCTCAAAACTTTTAGAGAAAGCTGTTGCGCAACAACTCACTGCCTTCCTGAAGACAAACAATGTATACGAAATGCTGCAGTCTGGTTTTAGACCCCATCATAGCACTGAGACCGCGCTTGTGAAGGTGGTAAATGACCTTTTAATTAATGGCATCAGACCGAGGCTCTGCATCTGTCCTCGTGCTCCTAGACCTTAGTGCTGCTTTGATACCATCAATCACCACATTCTTTTGGAGAGATTGGAAACCCAAATTGGTCTGCACGGACAAGTTCTGGACTGGTTTAGATCTTATCTGGCGGAAAGATATCAGTTTGTCTCTGTGGATGGTTTGTCCTCTGACAAATGAACTGTACATTTTGGTGTTCCTTCTTGGCTCCGTTTTAGGACCACTATTGTTTTCACTATATATTTTACCTTTTGGTGATGTCATTCGGAAACATAATGGTAACTTTCACTGCTATGTGGATGACACAGCTGTACATTTTGATGAAACATGGTGAAGCCCCAAAATTGCCCTCCCTGGAAGCCTGTGTTTCAGACGTAAGGAACTGGATGGCTGCAAATGTTCTACTTTTAAATTCGGACAAAAAAGAGATGCTTGTTCTAGGTCCCAAGAAACAAAGATATCTTCTGTTGAATCTGACAATTAATCTTGATGGTTGTACAGTCGTCTCAAATAAAACTGTGAAGGACCGCGGCGTTACTCAAGACACTAATCTCTCTTTTGATGAACATATCAAGACTGTTTCAGGACAGCTTTTTTCCATCTACGTAACATTGCACAAATCAGAAACTTTCTGTCCAAAAATGATGCAGAAAAATGTATCCATGCTTTTGTTACGTCTAGGTTAGACTACTGCAATGCTCTACTTTCCAGCTACCCGGAAAAAAACACTAAATAAACTTCCGTTAGTGCTAAACACAGCTGCTAGAATCTTGACTAGAACCAAAAAAATTTATCATATTACTCCAGTGCTAGCCTCTTTACACTGGCTTCCTGTTAAGGCAAGGGCTGATTTCAAGGTTTTACTGCTAACCTACAAAGCATTACATGGGCTTGCTCCTATCTCTCCGATTTGGTCCTGCCGTACATACCTACATGTACGCTACGGTCACAAGACGCAGGCCTCCTAACTGTCCCTAGAATTTCTAAGCAAATAGCAGGAGGCAGGGCTTTCTCCTATAGAGCTCCATTTTTATGGAATGGTCTGCCTACCCATGTGAGAGACGCAGACTAGGTCTCAACCTTTAAATCTTTATTGAAGACTCATCTCTTCAGTAGGTCCTATGATTGAGTGTAGTCTGGCCCAGGAGTGTGAAGGTGAACGGAAAGGCACTGGAGCAACGAACCACCCTTGCTGTCTCTGCCTGGCCTGTTACCCTCTCTCCACTGGGATTCTCTGCCTCTAACCCTATTACAGGGGCTGAGTCACTGGCTTACTGGTCCTCTTCCATGCCGTCCCTAGCAGGGGTGAGTCACTTGAGTGGGTTGAGTCACTGACTTGATCTTCCTGTCTGGGTTGGCGCCCCCCTTGGGTTGTGCCGTGGCGGAGATCTTTGTGGGCTATACTCTGCATTGTCTCAGGATGGTAAGTTGGTGGTTGAAGATATCCCTCTAGTGGTGTGGGAGCTGTGCTTTGGCAAAGTGGGTGGGGTTATATCCTGCCTGTTTGGCCCTGTCCGGGGGTATCAGTGGATGGGGCCACAGTGTCTCCTGACCCCTCCTGTCTCGGCCTCCAGTATTTATGCTGCAGTAGTTTATGTGTCGGGGGGCTAGGGTCAGTCTGTTTTATCTGGAGTATTTCTCCTGTCTTATCCGGTGTCCTGTGTGAATTTGAGTATGCTCTCTCTAATTCTCTCTCTCTTTCTTTCTCTCTTTCTTTTCTTCTTTCTTTCTTTCTTTCTTTCTCTCTCTCGGAGGACCTGAGCCCTAGGACCATGCCTCAGGACTACCTGGCCTGATGACTCCTTGCTGTCCCCAGTCCACCTGGGCGTGCTGCTGCTCCAGTTTCAACTGTTCTGCCTACGGCTATGGAATCCTGACCTGTTCACCGGACGTGCTACCTGTCCCAGACCTGCTGCTTTCAACTCTCTAGAGACAACAGGAGCGGTAGAGATACTCTGAATGATTGGTTATGAAAAGCCAACTGGCATTTACTCCTGAGGTGCTGACCTGTTGCACCCTCGACATCAACTGTGATTATTATTATTTGACCCTGCTGGTCATCTATGAACATTTTAACATCTTGGCCGTGTTCTGTTATAATCTCCACCCGGCACAGCCAGAAGAGGACTGGCCACCCCTCAGAGCCTGGTTCCTCTCTAGGTTTCTTCCTAGGTTCTGGCCTTTCTAGGGAGTTTTTCCTAGCCACCGTGCTTCTACACCTGCATTGCTTGCGGTTTGTGGTTTTAGGCTGGGTTTCTGTACAGCACTTTGAGATATCAGCTGATGTAAGAAGGGCTTTATAAATAAATTCGATTTGATATGAATTTGTTAATAATTTGACGGTAGGACAACATAACAGTATCTCTTAATGTATATATCTCCCAGTTGTCAGGGGCACATCCAAATTTGGAGGAATGTATGTGATTAAATATGAAACTACTTTTGAAAAGATGTAATGTGATGTTAGTCTTCTAAATGATAATTTTTTTCATAGTAACTTATGAACAGTGGCCACGCCCCCGTGATCACAGACATTTACATCGGCGTCATGGAACTCCCCCTTTTCTACTCCAGTATAAAAGCCACTTCCAACTAAATTTACATTAGATCAGAAAACATGGAGCTGTCGCTACATGTTGAAATGGTTGACAATTTAAATATAGTCAAGAGAACACAGAGACAAGGTCTCCATGTTGGAATGGCTATCACTCTATAGACCAAGCAGAGTAAGGCATGAGACGGATGTTGCAAAATGGTTTAAACTACAACTCTACAAAAGGATAAGACCAGAGAACGTGGAGATCATCCCCACACTGAAATGGTGAAGAAATCTACAAACTAAAGACCAATTATTCAGGCTGCAGCTGTTTAAATACTTTAGTCTGGTAAATGCATCCGATCTAAGAACATTTCCGAATGGTACTCTGACGTAGCCATTATAACAACCTACAACTACGGAAGACTTTGATCTCTGGTGGACCAACCAGAGACTTTCTTTTGACAATCTATCCAGCTCCAGGGACAGGGTATACCTCCACAGCTGGGTTGATAATGACTGTCTGTACAGTCATCTGTTTTACAGTCGTTTTCTTCTGCTTCCCTCCATAGCTGTTCTTTTACCAGATCCCTGTTAAGGGGAATATGAGAGGGCAGAGAAGTCAATGGCCGGGAAGTTAACCTCTCAATTTCTTGTTGTTTCTCCGTGCCCTTGGTCAGTGCCCCTGTCTGGGGTATCTGCCAGAGTAGGTATGCCATCAGGAGCAATGTGCATGTCACTCCTCCCCATCCCTTGACTCTCTGGCTCTTCGGGAGAAAGTGTCTGTTGGCTTGTGGGAGTTGTGCCTTGGTCCTCTTCTCCTTCTGTTTCTTCCAGGCTTCTGCCTGGTGTATCAGGCTCATCTGCTTCCTCATGGCTCGATGTTCGCTCGCCGATCCTTTCTGGAACTCTAGTGCAGAGGTTTAGATGGTACCACATAGTGCTTCCTTCCACCTGGATGGCTGTTGGTACCGCTAGGACCACCTTGTAGGGACCCACTCGCCTTGGCTCTTCCCACTTCCTCCGGAACATTCGGATGTAGACCTGGTCCCCTGGGATCACCGGACGGGGAACCTCTGGTCCTGGTTCAGGTTTTTGCCTTTTTCCCGTGAGGTTTTCAAACTCAGAGACTTATGGCCTCTGTTCTATGATCACACCATACACAATCTTATTTCCATCTCTCATCACACAACAAAATTACATTCCAGCTGATGCTGGTGACTTCCTTCACTTCAGCTGAGCTGCATTTATTTTCTCCACTTTCTCCTTCTGGTTCCTAAGAGAGTGATAGCATAAGACTTGCAAAGCAACGAGAATCACAAAACCTGACTCTATACCTTCAGGATACTTTTCTGCTGGATTCCACAAAAATGAAAGCCCTAAAAAGCCTCCTCATGCTTTCGCCCAGTCTTCCCCTTTCTGGCCCTAGTTTCCGAGAGGTGTTCCCAAGCCATGTCATTTTCACTTTGTTCCCCATCTCCTCTATTGCCACCTGATAGGCACGTCACCTGATAAGTGCGTATCCCTAATCAACGCTACATTCTCTAGAGGTAACTCAGCACTGTATACGCATTCAAATCAATTCCTTCAAAATGTTGTTTAGAGTACAATTACCCCAACATCTATCCTCTTTCATATGATGCATTCATCAATAAAACAGCTAACCCCACCCAACTATGATGTTTAAAGTAGCTCCCAGACCCAGCCCATCTGCATGTCTACAGTGGAACCTAGTCTCTCTTGCTCTCTTTAGCGCCACTTCCTCTGTTATGGTGTCTTCAAGCTCACCCATTTTGCAGCTGGACCTCACTTCACGTGAGAACTATGCACCCACCGAGGACAGACATGACGATCTTTACCGCTGCAGGTGCTGTAAGGAGTACTGTGTGTGGACCAGACCAATGCTGTCCCAACACCCCCTCCCCCTGCTTCAGATACATTTGCACATATATCATTCCATCTAACCTATAACACACCAGTCACTACTCCTAATGCACTTCTACAGTTATAAACATACTAAAACATTCCCAAAGCAATTAGTCAATATAGATCAGTCCCTCCTCTGGAACAAAGATCACTCTTATTTTCCACGAAACCTAAAAACATATTGACTTAAAAAGGAAAGAGAAAACAAGTACATGTTTAATAAATTCACACCACAAAAATCCAAGATGGCGTAGCAGTCAGGCGTCTTTGTCTTTGTCTTGTCTTATGTATATATCTTTTTATATCTTTTTCGCATTCTTTTTTAATATTTTTCATAAACCTCAACTTAGAAATACTCTCCTGCAACCCGCCTCACCCAATGTGGTGTTGATCTGTTTTTTTCTAAAGTATTTCTATTTACCTCGGAACTGGAATCCCTCAACTGAAGCTAGCTAGCTAATTAGCTAACAGCTAACAGCTATCAGTCAGCTAACCACTGCTAGCGATCATCAGCTAACCTTTAGCTCGGAAAGCTCTCGCCAGTTCGTACAACGTGTTTCAAACCAGAGCATACCGGACCTATTTTTCTCTCCATATCCCCGGATTCCTACCGCAAACTCTGAACCTTTTCATCTGGATCATCACAGCTAGCTAACCGCAACCCGGGTTGACTACTCCTGGCTAATCGTTTCCGTCCAGGAGCAAGCACCAATTAGCCTGGAGCTAGCCCATGCTAGGCCAATCTCCCGGCTAGGGCTCCTGGGCTACTCCTGAAGCCCACTCCTGGGCTACAATATCCGGACCCCTTCTACTGCCGGTACGGGGCACGGAACCCCGCCGATCCTTCACGACTGGAATACCGAAATAATCTGCCCGAGGATTCCAACAGGCCCCTCAGGCGCGACGTCCCCTGAAGGCCCATTCTGCTAACCGCGGCCTGCTAGCTATTTAGAGCATATTGGACTGTTAGCTGATCCATCGGCCAGTTTCTTGGACCACTATACCATTTTGACAATTGGACTTGGACCCCTCTGCTACTTGGAACCATACTAATCCACGACTGGTCTATCGACGTCACCGCATGAGGAGGCAAAAACAGACTTTCTCCCATCGCGACGTCCCTCTAGCTTGCTAGCCTCGGCCTGCTAACTGCTTGCTTGCTAGCCCCGGCCTGCTAACTGTCTGAATCGCTGTGTCCCCAGCCAGCCCAACCACTCACTGGACCCATACGATCACTTGGCTACGCATGCCTCTGCCTTAATATCAATATGCCATGTCCATTACTGTCCTGGTTAGTGATTATTGTCTTATTTCAATGTAGAGCCTCTATCCCTGCTCAATATGCCTTAACCAAGCATGTTGTTCTACCTCCCACATATGCGATGACATCACCTGGTTTAAACGTTTCTAGAGACTATATCGCTCTCATCATTACTCAATGCCTAGGTTTACCTCCAATGTACTCTCTTCCTACCATACCTTTGTCTGTACATTATGCCTTGAATCTATGCTATCGTGCCTAGAAACCGGCTCCTTTTACTCTCTGTTCCGAACGTGCTAGACGGCCAGTTCTTTTAGCCTTTAGCCGTACCCTTATCCTACTTCTCCTCTGTTCCTTTAGTGATGTAGAGGTTAATCCAGGACCTGCAGTGCCTAGCTCCACTCCTACTCCCCAGGTGCTCTCATTTGTTGACTTCTGTAACTGTAAAAGCCTTGGTTTCCTGCATATTAACATGAGAAACCTACTCCCTAAGTTTGCTTTATTCACTGCTTTAGCACATTCTGCCAACCCAGATGTCTTAGCCGTGTCTGAATCCTGGCTTAGGAAAACCACCAAAATCCCTGAAATTTCTATCCCTAACTATAACATTTCCCGCAAAGATAGAACTGCCAAAGGGGGCAGTGTTGCAAACTACTGCAGAGTTCTGTCTTACTATCCAGGTCTGCACCAAAACAATTCAAGCTTCTACTTCTAAAAATCCACCTTTCCAGAAACAAGTCTCTCACCGTTGCCACTTGCTATAGACCACCCTCTGCCCCCAGCTGTGCCCTGGACACCATATGTGAATTGATTGCCCCCATCTATCTTCTGAGCTCGTGCTACTAGGTGACCTAAACTGGGACATTGTAAGGGCTGTCGTCGGAAGAAGACCAAGGTGCAGCGGAGTTAGTGTTCATCATTGAATATTTAATAAAGAAAGAACACTATACAAACAAAACAAGAAAACTGACAGCCAAACAGTCCTGTCAGGTGCAAACACTAACAGAAACAATTACCCACAAAACCCAAAGGAAAAACATGCTCCTTATGTGTGACTCCCAATCAGCAACAACGACCTTCAGCTGTGCCTGATTGGGAGCCACACACGGCCCAAAACAAAGAAATACAAAAACATAGAAAAAGGAACATAGAACGCCCACCCAATGTAACACCCTTGCCTAACGAAAATAAAGAACAAAAACCCCTCTCTATGGCCAGGGCATTACAGTACCCCCCCCCAAGGTGCGGACTCCGGCCGCAAAACCTGACACTGAAGGGGAGGGTCCGGGTGGGCCTTCTTACGGCAGCGGCTCAGGTGCGGGACGTGGCCTCTGTTCCACCCTTGGCGTCGCCCTCTTAGGTGGCGCACCTGGCCGCTGTGAAGGTCTTGTGGGCGACCCTGACTGCGCCCGGCTGGCGGGCGGCGATGGCTGCGCCCGGCTGGCGGGCGTCCCTGGCGGCACTGACCCAGGATTCACCAGGCTGAGGAGACATGTAAGAGGCCTGGCCCTAGGCGTAGGCACAGGACTCACCGGGCTGGCGGGCGGCTCTGACTGCTCTGGACAGGCAGGCGGCTCCGGACAGGCGGGCGGCTCTGGCGGCTCCGGACAGGTGGGCGGCTCTGGCGGCTCCTGACTGGCGGGGGGCTCTGGCGACTCCTGACTGGCGGGCGGCTCTGGCAGCTCCTGACTGGCGGGCGGCTCTGGCAGCTCCTGACTGGCGGGCAGCTCTGGCGGCTCCGGACTGGCGGGCAGCTCTGGCGGCTCCGGACAGGTGGGCGGCTCTGGCGGCTCCTGACTGGCGGGGGGCTCTGGCGACTCCTGACTGGCGGGCGGCTCTGGCAGCTCCTGACTGGCGGGCGGCTCTGGCAGCTCCTGACTGGCGGGCAGCTCTGGCGGCTCCGGACTGGCGGGCAGCTCTGGCAGCTCCGGACTGGCGAGACCCACTGGAGGCCTAGTCCTGGGAGGTGGCACAGGACGGACCAGGATGGGGAGACCCACTGGTGGCCTGGTCCTAGGAGGAGGCACAGGACGGACCAGGATGGGGAGACCCACTGGAGGCCTGGACCTAGGAGGAGGCACAGGACGGACCAGGATGGGGAGACCCACTGGAGGCCTGGACCGAGGAGGAGGCACAGGATAAACTGGGCTGTGGGGGAGCACTGGAGTTCTGGTATGTACGCTCGACATGCTTACTCCAGGCTGAATGCCCACTTTGGCCCGGCACGGGTGGAGAGCAGGCATTGGGCGAACTGGACCCTCCCATTTACATTTTTTACAATTTAGTCATTTAGCAGACGCTCTTATCCAGAGCGACTTACAGTAGTGAATGCATACATTACATACATTTCATACATTTTTTCCCCCGTACTGGCCCCCCGTAGGAATCGAACCCACAACCCTGGCGTTGCAAACACCATTGCAAACACCATGCTCTACCAACTGAGCCACAGTGAGGCCGCTCTGGAGACACAGTACGCAACGCCGGCGCAGGATAACCTGGACCGAGGAGGCGCACTGGAGACCAGACGCGCTGAGCTGGCACCATCTGCCCTGGCTCGATGCCTGCACTCGCATGGCACTTGCAGGGGGCTGGTATGTAGCGCACCGGGCTATGCACGCGCACTGGGGACACCGTGCGCTCCACAGCATAACACGGTGTCTTACCAGTACCACGTTGCTTCCGGTAATCACGGGGAGTTGGCTCAGGTCTACCGCCTGATTCCGCCAATCTCCCCGTGTGCCCCCCCAAAAAAATGTTTTGGGGCTGCCTCCCGTGTCCGTTGCGCTCCCTTTCCTCATACCAGCGCCTCTCAGCTCTCGCCGCCTCGATCTCCCACTGCGGGCTGCGATAATCCCCAGCTTGAGCACATGGTCCTTTCCCGTCCAGGATTTCCTCCCAAGTCCACGACTCCAGATAGCTTTTCTCCTGGTGCCTCTCCTTGTGCTGCTCCTTCCTCCGCTGCTTGGTCCGTTGTTGGTGGGTAATTCTGTAAGGGCTGTCATCGGAAGAAGACCAAGGTGCAGCGGAGTTAGTGTTCATCATTGAATATTTAATAAAGAAAGAACACTATACAAACAAAACAAGAAAACTGACAGCCAAACAGTCCTGTCAGGTGCAAACACTAACAGAAACAATTACCCACAAAACCCAAAGGAAAAACATGCTCCTTATGTGTGACTCCCAATCAGCAACAACGACCTTCAGCTGTGCCTGATTGGGAGCCACACACGGCCCAAAACAAAGAAATACAAAAACATAGAAAAAGGAACATAGAACGCCCACCCAATGTAACACCCTTGCCTAACCAAAATAAAGAACAAAAACCCCTCTCTATGGCCAGGGCGTTAGAGACATGCTTAACCTCTAGGGGCTATGTGGGACGCAAGCGTTCCACCCCTGGTACACCCTATCAACAACAGGTGAAATATCAAGGGCGCCAAATTTGAAAACAATTAAATGTCATAATTCTAATTTCTCAAACATACAACTATCTTACACCCTTTGAAAGATAAACATCTCCTTAATCTAACCACGTTGTCCGATTTCAAAAAAGCTTTACGGCGAAAGCATAAAGTTAGATTATGTTAGGAGAGTATATTGACAATAGCTATGTGTAATGTTTTGTCAATTCAAAGACAGGCGTCACCAAAAGCAGAAAACCAGCTAAAATTATGCACTAACCTTTGACAATCTCCATCAGATGACACTCCTAGGACATTATGTTAGACAATACATGCATTTTTAGTTCTATCAAGTTCATATTTATATCCAAAAACAGCGTTTTACTATGGCGTTGATGTTGAGGAAATCGTTTCCCTCCAATAACCGCCAGTCAATCAGCACAACAAATTAAATAATTACTATTCGAAAACATTGGTAAAATATTATATTGTCATTCAAAGAATTATAGATTTACATCTCTTGAACGCAACCGGATTGCCAGATTTAAAAATAACCTTACTGGGAAATCACACTTTGCAATAATCTGAGCACTGCGCCCAGAAAAATACGCTTTGCGATACAGACTAACCGCCATGTTGGAGAGATCTAAAATCAAAAATACTATGTAAATAATCCATTACCTTTGATTATCTTCATCAGATGTCACTTCCAGGAATCCCAGTTCCATAACAAATGTAGTTTTGTTCGAAAAAGCTCATAATTTATGTCCAAAAAGCTCTGTGTTGTTAGCACATGATCAATGCCCGCCGGACTTCTCTTCATGAACGAGGGGAAAAAAAATATTTACGTTCGTTCAAACATGTCAAACGTTGTATAGCATAAATCATTTGTGCCTTTTTTAACCAGAACATGAATAATATTCAAGGCGGACGATTGCATTCTCTTTTAAAACGTATTGGAACGAGAGTACCCAACATGAACTCGCGCGCCAGAGTCTAATCGGCCACCACCGTTCCAAGGCTCTTGTTCGGTCAGATCTCACAGTATAAGACTCAAAACACTTTGTAAAGACTGGTGACATCTAGTGGAAGCCATAGGAAGTGCTCAACGATTAATAAGCCCCTGTGTGTTTCAATGGCATAGGCTTAAAGGTAATTCAACACATCAGGTATCCACTTCCTGTCAGAATTTGTCTCAGGGTTTTGACTGCCATATGAGTTCTGTTATACTTACAGACACCATTCAAACAGTTTTAGAAAATTCAGAGTGTTTTCCATCCAAACCTGAACAATAAAATGCATATTCTAGCTTCTGAGTTGGTGTAGTGCAATACATCAAAATAAAGCTTACCATGTTGTTAATCCAGCCAAGGTGTCAGATTTCAAAAAGGCTTTACAGCGAAAGCATACCATGTAATTATCTGAGGACAGCGCTCAGCACACAAAACATTACAAACAGTAACCAGCCAAGTAGAGGAGTAACAAAAGTCAGATATAGCGATAAAATGTATCACTTACCTTTGATGATCTTCATCTGGTTGCACTCCCAAGACTCCATGTTGCACAATAAATGTTTGTTTAGTTCGATAAAGTCACTCTTTATGTCCAAAAACCTCCGTTTTGTTAGCGGGTTTTGTTCAGTAATCCATTGGAACAAAGCGCGGTCACAGCAGGCAGACGAAAAATCTAAAAAGTACCATAACAGTTTGTAGAAACATGTCAAACGATGTTTATAATCAATCCTCAGGTTGTTTTTGTCATAAATAATCGATCATATTTCAACCGGACAATAGCTTCGTCAATAGAAAAGGAGAAACAAGAAAGGCACGCTCCCGGTCACGCGCAGGACTCATGTCTGGATATTTCCACTGTCCTCTCATTGAAAGTGGTGTTTCTCCCTCATTTTTCAGAGTAAAAGCCTGAAACAATGCCTAAAGACTGGCCACATGTAGTGGAAGCCATAGGGATTGTGAACTGGGTCATAAGTCTTTGTATGATGGATAGGCTTTCAATGGAAAAACAGCCATTTCAAAATAATAGCATTTCCTGGATGGATTTTCCTCAGGTTCTCGCCTGCCATATCAGTTCTGTTATACTCACAGACATTATTTTAACAGTTTTGGAAACGTTAGAGTGTTTTCTATCCGAATCTACCAATTATATGCATACCCTAGCTTCTGGGCCTGAGTAGCATGCAGTTTACTTTGGGCATGCTTTTCATCCAAAATTCTGAATGCTGCCCCTATCCCAAAAAAGTGAACAACAAGTTTTTTTTATTTTGATGTATTGCACTTGGGATTTCATGAAAGTTTAATATTTATAGTAATTTAATTTGAATTTGGCACTCTGCAATTTCACCGGAAATTGTCGAAATGGGATGGTAGCGTCCCACTAATCCGCAAGAAGTTAAGAGATGACAGTTACTCCAAATGGATTGTGATATATGTATTGCTGATTTCATTTTTTGTTTTTGTTTTGATACAAATTTCACCAGATTGGGATTTATGGATTGTGGAATTCCAGGAGGGGTTAGGGTGCTAACTTCCTGATCTGGTAACTCTTACGAGAGGTCGGCAGTAAAATAAGGGAGTTATCATGGAAGGTGACGTCAGATCGTTTCTTAAGGGGGTGATACGTTTTCGGGAAAAAATAATATTTTCAAAATTTTACTCTTGGGTCTTGACTTGTGTTACATTTGCAATAAGAAAATTCACAGTGGAGCGCGCTCACCATCTATTGGATTTTTGCTGTGTGACACTTGGCATTTGCCATATGACATTTGCAATATGTTTTGAATGAAACGGCGTCCAAATGAGTGGTATTGTACATCGTGTATATGTTTCGTACGGTGCCAATATGTTCCCATTCATGTTGGTCCATTTCATGGGGGTCTTCCCTTACAGTTTGTAGAAACATGTCAAACAATGTATAGAATCAATCTTTAGGATGTTTTTATCATACATATTCAATAATATTCCAACCGGACAATTCCTTTGTCTTTAGAAATGAAAGGGAACGAAGCTCGTGCCCACGGCTGTGCGCGTGATTAAACTAAAGGCTTTCAGCCAGACCACTGGTTCAAACAGCTCTTATTCGCTCCCCTTTCACAATAGAAGCCTGAAAAAAATCTAGTGGAAGCCTTAGGAAGTGCAATCTGACCAAATTTACACTGTATATTGGATAGGCAATCACTTGAAAAACTACAAACTTCAGATTTCCCACTTCCTGGTTGGATTTTTCTCAGGTTTTCGCCTGCCACATGAGTTCTGTTATACTCACAGACATCATTCAAACAGTTTTAGAAACTTCAGAGTGTTCTATCCAAATCTACTAATAATATGCATATTTTAGCTTCTGGGCCTGAGTAGCGGGCAGTTTACTCTGGGCACGCTTTTCATCCGAACGTGAAAATACTGCCCCCCAGCCCAAAGAGGTTAAGCAATGGCTTTTTTCTGGCCACTCTTCTGTAAAGCCCAGCTCTGTGGAGTGTATGGCTTAAAGTGGTCCTATGGACAGATACTCCAATCTCTGCTGTGGAGCTTTGCAGCTCCTTCAGGGTTAACTTTGGTCTCTTTGTTGCCTCTCTGATCAATGCCCTTCTTGCCTGGTCTGTGAGTTTTGGTGGGCGGCCCTCTCTTGGCAGGTTTGTTGTGGTGCCATTTTTGTTCCATTTTTAAATAATGGATTTAATGGTGTTCCGTGGGATGTTCAAAATTTCAGATATTTTTTTATAACCCAACCCTAATCTGTACTTCTCCACAACTTTGTCCCTGACCTGCTTGGTGAGCTCCTTGGTCTTCATGGTGCTGCTTGCTTGGTAGTGTCCTTTGCTTAGTGCTATTGCAGACTCTGGGGCCTTTCAGAACAGGTGTATATATATATATACTGAGATCATGTGACAGATCATGTGACACTTAGATTGCAAACAGGTGGGCTTTATTTAACTAATTATGTGACCAAGGTAATTGGTTGCACTAGATCTTATTTAGGGGCTTCATAGCAAAGGGGTTGAATACATACGCACGCAGTGCTTTTCCATTTTACTTTTTTTTTTAAACAAGTTATTTTTTAAATTTCACTTCACCAATTTGTACTATTTTGTGTATGTGCATTACATGAAATCCATATAAAAATCAATTTAAATGACAGGTTGTAATGCAACAAAATAGGAAAAACGCCAAAAGGGATGAATACTTTTGCAAGGCACTATATGATGCTAGGGTTCGTGCAGATATCCAAGGGTTTGCGACGTTCAGAAATGAGACTGATGAGGTAATAATACATTAATAGAAGACTGTAATCAATAAGATATGAAAATATATGAAGAGTTAATTTGGGAAATAGAGACTCTGTAAACATTTTTCCGTGGTGCCCCGACTTCCTAGTTAATTAAAGTTACATGATTAGTTTAATCATGTAAGGAATAATTACACATAGATAATTATTATCACATTTAATGAAACAGCAAACGAGGAATCTAAGTTAGAATGAGACATTTATTTTGATTCAGCCTATATAAAATTGAAAAGCAGATTGCATTATACACTCAGATTATGTTATACAGCATGGGAGTTGTAGACAGGACTTGTTGATGTGTGGAGACCTGAGCCAACTCCCCGTGCTTACCGTGGGGAGAGTATGAACAGTCAGGCACCGTGTTATGCGGTGATGCGCACCGGATTCATAGCCCGGTGCGTTCTGTGCCTGCGCCCCGCATTTGCCGGGCTAAACTGAGCGTTCAGCCAGAAAGGATTGTGCCAGCTCAGCGCTCCTGGTCTCCAGTACGCCTCATCGGTCCAGGATATCCTGCGCCAGTTCTACGCACTGTGTCGCCAGTGCGCCTGCACAGCCCAGTTCGTCCTGTGCGCGCCCCGCACTTGCTGGGCTAAAGTAAGCATACAGCCAGGACAGGTTGTGCCAGCCCTAAGCTCCAGACCTCCAGTGCGCCTCCACGGCCCAGTATACCCTGTGCCTGCTCTGCGCACCCAGTCTCCAGTGTGTCTCCCCAGTCCGGAGAGACCTGTTCCGGCTCCACGTAAGAAGCCTCCAGTGATGATCCATGGCCCGGAGCCTGTAGGGATGATCCATGGCACGAAGCCTCCAGTGATGATCCATGGCCCGGAGCCTGTAGGGATGATCCATGGCACAAAGCCTCCAGTGATAATCCATGGCCCAGAGCCTCCAGTGATGATCCATGGCACGAAGCCTCCAGTGATGATCCATGGCCCGGAGCCTCCAGTGATGATCCATGGCCCGGAGCCTCCAGTGATGATCCATGGTCCGGAGCCTCCAGTGATGATCCATGGCCCGGAGCCTGTAGCGACGATCCACGGCACAGAGCCTACAGCGACGTCCCCCAGTCCGGAGCCTCCGGCGACGTCCCCCAGTCCGGAGCTTCCGGCGACTGTTCCCAGTCCGGAGCTTCCGGCGACTGTTCCCAGTCCGGAGCTTCCGGCAACAGTTCCCAGTCCGGAGCTTCCGGCGACAGTTCCCAGTCCGGAGCTTCCGGCGACAGTTCCCAGTCCAGAGCTTCCGGCGACAGTTCCCAGTCCAGAGCTTCCGGCGACGTTTTGCAGTCCGGAACCTCCTGAGATGGGCCACAGTCCGGAACATTCTGAGACGGGCCACAGTCCGGAACCTCCAGCGACGGCCTGCAGCCCAGAGTCTTCAGCGATGGCCTGCAGCCCAGAGCCTTCAGCGGCGACCTGCAGCCCAGAGTCTTCAGCGGCGACCTGCAGCCCAGAGTCTTCAGCGGCGACCTGCAGCCCAGAGTCTTCAGCGGCGGTCGGCAGCCCAGAACCTCCAGCGGAGGTCGGCAGCCCAGAACCTCCAGCGGCGGTCGGCAGCCCAGAACCTCCAGCGGTGGTCTGCAGTACAGAGCCTCCGGCGATGATCTACGGTCCGGTTCCTCCTCCGACGATCCACGGTCCGGTGGCACAAAAGCAGAGGGACCAGCGGGCGGAGCGGGGGTTACGTCCCGAACCGGAGCCGCTGCCTCTGTTGGAGGATCCGCGGGATGAGAAGGTTCTGTTTACTGCAGCAGAGCCGCCATAGACATTTGTCACCCTCCCTTGACCTTAGAAAGCTGTTATTTTCTATGGTAGAGTAGGTCAGGGCGTGACAGGGTGGTTTTCTAGTTTAGTTTTGTATGTTGTCAGGTTCTAGTTTTGTATTTCTATGTTGGGTTTTGTTTGGGATGATCTCCAATTAGAGGCAGCTGGTCCTCGTTGTCTCTAATTGGAGATCATACTTAAGTAGGGTTTTTTTCCACCTGGGTTTGTGGGAGATTGTTTTTGAATAGTGTGTTTCAACTCTGCGTCATGGTTTGTTGTTTTTGTTTTTTCAGTTTATTGTGTATGTATTGCATAGTTTCACAGTTTAAATAAAAAATGTGGAACGATAATCACGCTGCACTTTGGTCCGCTCCTTCTTACGACAACCGTGACATTCACGTTCAACTCCCACATTACGGATACAGTATGAAGGGTTCATTAATGTCTATAAATAGATACAAATATTGTTTTTGCAGCTTCCAACGACTCAAAACCCAAACTTTGAAAAAAAATTGAAAAATGTTCCTCTCAAATGTTCTAATAATGTGTAAGCTATCAGAGGGGGTGGTGCCCACTCCCCCGCTAATTAGTGAACCCTCACCCATAAAATAATTGATATCTAACCCTAACTATGCCATTTGCGGAAAAATAGTGGAATTCGCGACAAACGCTCTCCAAAATCAACCATCGGGCACAGGCCTTGTAAACGTTCTCTCCAGTTTAGCTCTGATGTCTTGGCATCCAAGATTGGCATCGGTCCAATACCGCAGTGCTCAGCCGAAGCACGGACAGGACATGGTAGACAAAGGAACAGGTGGAGAAAACCGGGAAACTGATAACAAACACAGAAAAGGGAATATTTCTTCTAGCTATGGAACTGCGTTTGAAAACTGAACAATTAAATGTAATTGCAAAAACTTATGACGAAGAACGAGCACAAACTCTTCAACAAAATTGTCTCTACAGGAACAAAATCGTATTCTACAGGAACAACTCGATTTAGCCAAAACTAAATATGACGATGTCCAAACTAGATAAATCTGACAAGTTATGTACAAACAGGAGCACGCAACTTGATAACATGCATGCAGTTTTGTTGAGCATTACTCAAAGTAACAATGTTCTACTCCAAATGCTGCAGACCAAAAACGATCAGTTAATGAACACAATGACTAAGTTGGATGACAAATCAGCAAAACACATTGAAGTCGTGGACCAAATGAATGATGAGAGAACTCAGGTGATGTCACGACTTCCGCCTAAGTTGGTTCCTCTCCTTGTTCGGGCGACGTTCGGCAGTTGACGCCACCGGTCTTCTAGCCATCGCCGATCCACCTTTCATTTTCCATTTGTTTTGTCTTTGTTTTCTACACACCTGGTTTCATTCCCCAATTACATGTTCATGTTGGTCAAGTGTATTGTTACCTTGTGCATTTATTTTGAGTAAAGTACGTTGCTCACTCATTCTGCTCTCCTGCGCCTGACTTCATGCACCAGCTACACCCACCTTCTGACAGGTGATGAAGAAGGAAATATTGATTTTTAAGCAAGCGGAGGAAATCTCATCACTGAATCTCTTGCTCCGTACTCTAGACCTCTACCTGCGAACCATGACAAATAAGTATGAGAACGAACGGAGCAAGTGCGACACTCATGTGTCCAAAATCAGTACTCTAAGCGCTCAAGTGGACTCTGCAATGTAGAAGAATATCAACCTTAGGTACCATCTGGAGGAATTCCAGAACGGTCACGCACTACAGTGTGACTACCCAACCAAGCGACCGGAGCCCGGTACTCAAAGGAGTGAAGATGATAGAAGGTTTCAGACTTTGCCTCCCTCATGTGTCCCTCAGTCTTCTCCTCTTGGCCATTCAACACTGAGTGATATGGCACCTCTTCGCCAACAAAGCCATAGCTTAGCTTCTCGTCTTGGCCTTTGGGCCCCAATTTCCCCACAGAATGAAGCCAAACCTCTCCACCCGCTTGGTGCGGAACACCTAGAGCAACTCGTCAAAAATGTCCCCACCTTTGAACCCTTTCCAGGTTAGCCAAATTATACTGAGACGTTCCTAGCTGACATAGAGGACGCATTGGATGGCTACCCGAATGCTACGGGTTCTAACAGGGTTTACCTTTTGAAGCGAATGTCAAATAGACACGTGACAAGGTTCATTCGTCCACAACAGCAACACATGCTAAACGACTATGCTAAACTTGCCACAGCTTTGAAATTAGAATTCAGTGGTTCTGCAACTCGCAAACATGATAGCTGGCTAACACTGTCAAACAAGCTCGGAATGAACATCAACAAACACCTTTAGCAAGGACGTTAAAAATCTAAATTCTCACTTGAGACTCTGTCCTTGAGGACTGTTTAACTTGTCATGCGCTAATTGATTCGGGCGCGACAATATCGCTCATCTCTCAACTAAACGTTGGTTAAAAGTGGAAAGATGCGACACTAGACTTCGAGGTTTCACTCAGACTACCTCGCCTCTCACATTGAGAATCATGCTGAAACTACACTTCCAGGACGTGTCGCTTGTTCACCCTGTATATATGTTACCAGCCTCGAATCTGAATCCCTGCTACTCGGTGCAGACTTAATGGATCGGTTACTCCCATTGATTGATTGGAAAACCAACCACATATGGTCACAGGCCACAGTGCCTTCTCCACTGACCACACTGTCTTCCCCCAATGCTAGCTGCAACGCAGTCATCCATGAGGGGTATCTGTCGAAAGCACCCCTTGGGAAAAATACGTTTCAAAACCTCTTGGTGCAGAATCCGATCCAAGAAGATATTACGATATCTCGACACATTCCATCAACAAACCTGATTGACTATTCTTTTCATGATTTCGAGCCAGCAGTCTCTGTGAATGAGTATGTGGCGGATGAATCAGAATTAGTTGGGTAACATAGATAATTAAGATGTTTTATTTGTATAATATGCTTATGTGAGATACTTGTCATTAGAATGTATCCCTTTGGGTAATGAATTTTGGCAGTTGCACTTTTCCCTTTGCTGGGGCTCAGTCACTTGGGGCCCAGAGAGGGGAGAGGTCAGGCTTGTATTTTACATGTCCCTGGTGCTATGCAGAATATCAGAAAGGGAAGAGGACAGAATGGAACATTGTCTTCATATGTGAATGTGTCTTTACCTATTCTTAAACCATGTGAAGGGATGGCGTGATTAATGTGGAACCAATTATTTGTCTCCACAATGTCTGTGCGCAAGTCACTCCCCTCAGTGAGCTTGTCCAGGAGTGGGATCAAGAGGGGGTATGCTTGAGATGGGAGTATCTAGAGCGGACAATTGATTTATGCCATTGGATGAGATGGTGTTTTGTACTATGAAGTACCAGGAACGAGATTAGAACCTCGTCATTAGGGACCAAACTGAACGATAATTTATAGCGAATGTTATCTGGCTAAGGGATACTCCTTTCTCAAGTAAAAGTATTTCTTTGTGAACAGTTCCTAAATATCTGTGGTTTGACATGTCAAAGGGGGGTGTATCTTGGCTATAAAAGATCTTTGTACTTTTGTGTAGTCACTTTTCAATGGTTCATTAGAGATAGCGCATCATTGAAAGTCAAAGTGCTTTTGCAAAATCTCTTATTATTAAAGATGTAGTTTAAGTATAACTGACTGGTGTGTGAAGTTTGTAACTCTCCTCATTTGGTAATGCAGAAATTAGCCACCACAAGTAACTTCCCTCCTGCCTGAAGTCGTGCAATACTGTAGATGAGATTAACTTATCTTGCCCTTCGGACACTTCCGCAAGCACTGCGGCCGTCTCAGCAAGTAAAACATCGACGCTCAGAGTGTACTCTGCTTCCGATGATACATCTTCCGCTTTGTGGGGGACTGTCACCCCTTACAATGACACTAATGGCGTCAGTACCGCAACTGACCTGATGACTCCCACTGGTGAAAAACTTTGCTATATCACAGAGAGATATCCTCGTCTCAGTTCGCAGGTACTGAAGAGGTTGCCACACACGGACGCTGTGGTAACTGACAGGCCTCGACAGCCACTGAGCATTTTGAAGCACAAACACCAGGAGATTTGGTTGAAAGGTTACAGCCATTCTCATAACAATGCGGCTGCTGCCAACTCGTACATAGGGTCCGACCTTTTCGTTTGTGCCTCAGATACCAACACCAACCGCTGGTGGGTGGGTCCCGAGACACAAAGGGGGGAATAGTAGCCCAGACCCATGATAAGCCTCATCAAGGCCAGTGGGGGGGTCGAGACTACGTGCAACACTGTATGAGGCCGCCAGAGCAAAAACCAAATCTAGTTGTAAACTCCCCTATCAGAACAGTGAGAAGCAGACAAGCCCCTAGACGGGGATAACCTTAGAACACATCTAAGATATTACTGTGTACCACACTGGTTGTAAAATAAGTCCAGTGGCTGTTCCACCTCCAAAACAAATGGCAAAAATAATTATGCCTTGCCATGTGTAGTTTCAACTACAATGCAACTTGCTAAATGCTCTAATCATGTGTTCCGGTAGGATAATATTTCAGAATAAATCGGTAGGATAACTGGTCCCCTTGATGCCAGCACAATCAATCCAGCAACAATCAGTAAGAGGATTAGAGACCTCACAAGTGAAATTGCTATTGATAACAGTGATAGAGGAGTTTGAAGTCACTCAGATTGCAACACGTGTAAGGGAATCTCCAGAAAACTCTTCTGATGGTTAACACTCATGCCACTAATAAATAGAACCCTCCATTCAGGAGGAACGTTATTAGAAGTCATGAACCATGATCACACCGCGTATGACTGGTTCAGTGCTTAGAGAGTACTTCCGTCGTGAGGTTAGCTCCTCCGTGGATAACATAGCTATGAAATAGACTCCTTCATACCTATCACCACTACAATGTTGTAAGACACATTGACATGTAGTAAAACTACTACATGTCCCCTTTAAATAGGTTGTGAGGTTGGCATCAATTCTTACTGACCTCCAGGCATGGACCTGATAATTATCTGATGACATCAGATTCATTCTGAACAGGTTGCAGCCTACCAGGATACTTGGTTCTTTCCCTTTGCATGTGCGCTTACGTAAGCATAAGCGCACACATACAACGGAACATTTAATTAGGATTTTTGCTCGGATAACTTCAGGGTCCCAAAAAAATACCAGCCTTAGTGAAGTTCAAAATTTACTCTGGTATCTTTGACTCTACAGCTACAGTACTCACAAGTTTCTCCACAAGAGGACTGCCCGAAACTGGTGCCTTACAGCTGTAAACATATAATGTAGTTATCAACTTAGGATAGTGCCCTAAGCAACACACCACGAATTAGGAATATGACATTTGACAATGCCATGATAGGGTCATTTTGCCAAGACCTTTGATGTATATAGAATACAGTCCAATTAGATGATTAAGGTGTGATAACTATATTTTGTATATCTTTTGTTTATGCTTTCATTCTTTTTCGTTTGATTTCCTTTGACACTTAGAAATTGATAGAGCCATAAACAAGGTCCCCATACAACCATCACTTTTTTTAAATATATATTTCACCTTTATTTAACCAGGTAGGCCAGTTGAGAACAAGTTCTCATTTACAACTGCGACCTGGCCAAAATAAAGCAAAGCAGTGTGACAAAAACAACATCACAGAGTTACACATGGGATAAACAAACGTACAGTCAATAACACAATAGAAAAATCTATATACAGTGTGTGCAAATGTAGTAAGATTAAGGAGGTAAGGCAATAAATAGGCCATAATGCGAAATAATTACAATTTAGCATTAACACTGGAGTGATAGATGTGCAGATGATGATGTGCAAGTAGAGATACTAGCGTGCAAAAGAACAAAAATAAATAACAATATGGGGATGAGGTAGTTGGGTGGGCTATTTACAGATGGGCTGTGTACAGGTGCATTGATCGGTAAGCTGCTCTGACAGCTGATGCTTAAAGTTAGTGAGGGAGATATAAGTCTCCAGTTTCAGTGATTTTTGCCATTTGTTCCAGTCATTGGCAGCAGAGAACTGGAAGGAAAGAAGACAAAGGAGGAGTTGGCTTTGGGGATGACCAGTGAAATATAACTGCTGGAGCACGTGCTATGGGTGGGTGTTGCTATGGTGACCAGTGAGCTGAGATAAGGCGGGGCTTTACCTAGCAAAGACTTATAGATGACCTGGAACCAGTGGGTTTGGCGACAAATATCAAGCGAGGGCCAGCCAACGAGAGCGTACAGGTCGCAGTGGTGGGTAGTATATAGGGCTTTGGTGACAAAACGGATGGCACTGTGATAGACTACATACAATTTGCTAAGTAGAGTGTTGGATGACATCACCGAAGTCAAGGATCAGTAGGATAGCCATTTAATTAATTTTGGGTCAGTCACAGTGGTCAGGTATTCTGCCACTGTGTACTCTGTTTAGAGCATTCTAGTTTGCTCTGTTTTTTTGTTGTTAATTATTTCCAATATTTTAAGTAATTCTTTTTTTGTATTCAAATGATTTGGGTCTAATTGTGTTGCTATCCTGGGGCTCTATGGGGTCTGTTTGTGTTTTTGAACAGAGCCCCAGGACCACCATGCTTTGATTCCCAAAGTAGATTCCCAAGGTTTGGGAAGCACTTCCTTTTAGGTGGTTGTAGAATTTAACACAACCAACTTTCCACTCTGGAGATTCACTGTGAGATTAGAGGACATGACACAGTAGCAGAGATATGTGACTCATCAAATTAATCAAAGGGATGCTGATTTAATTCTCAAGCGAGTGCCATTTATTTGACTTACTGTGAAATAACCTTTGATGAATCAACAGGATAATTTTATGAGGTCTATGTATTGTATCTATCCATAGTATGATTTTACATTCCTTTAAATGAGAAAGATGTATTGATGAAGATCTTTGTTATTACACAACTGTCCTTTTTCAACTTGTGTAATAATATAAAAAAAGAAATGCTCAACTCTATTGCTATGCAAATACAATGCAATTGTCACATGTTAATACAATGGTTCTACCACAGGAAATACACAGTTACTATACTGGTATAGCTAATTATTGAACTTCCATTTTTTTGCTATCCATTCCTCCACAAGGTGATACACAGAAGCCACCGACAACTAAATGCAGAAGCCACTGACTGCCACGAAGCATGGACTACACAGGCACCAAGTCCAGCAGCATAAGGGCCTGCTCCGTAGCCTGGAGTTGGAGCATAGATACTGTATGAGGGGGATCGAGCAGCAGCAGAGACAGTACTACAGGGCATTGGGAAAACAGAGGCCTGGCTGCTGTCCCTCGTCCCAGAGTTCCAGACCAAAGACTCCCTGCAGCTCCATTCTTCCTGCCCTCAATGATGCACAGACAGAGAACAGGGAGCACCAGGGCCCAGATGGCCAGATCTGTGGATGGGAGGAGTAACACTGAGGAACCTCAACTCGACATGAGATTGGCCTTGGACCACTGTGCCGGTACTGAGACTAACATGGTATGCTACTTGGGCAACCTTGACGTTTGCAGATATAAGACACAGACACATGGCCATCATCCAGACGATGGAACCCTTCAGGAAATGGCAATACATGATTTTGTCATCTACAGGTCAGCCAGACACCAACGACCTCAACCAACGGCCTTAAATGCACGGCAAGCGGTACCGGAGTCTAGGACCAAAAGGCTCCTTAACAACTTCCACCCCCAAGTAATAAGACTGCTGAACATTTAATCAAATGGCCACCTGGACTATTTTCATTACCTTGAGTAACCTGTACCCCCGCACATTGACTCGGTACCGGTACCCCATGTATATAGCCTCGTTATTGTTATGATATTTTCTTGTGTTACTTTATAATTTTTTATATTTCTTTCACTTTAGTTAATTTAGTAAATATTTTCTTAACTCTATTTCTTGAACTGCAATGTTGGTTAAGGGCTTGTAAGTAAGCATTTCACTGTAAGGTATTCGGCGCATGTGACAAATACAATTTCATTTTAACCAGCCCACAGGTCATAACTCCAGCAAGCATCAGAACAGAGTATCCCTCTCACATGCGTCCACACAGAGGTTCAAACAGCCGAACAAAACTGATAGATATTAGTCCAGCTACCACCACTATGAACTTGAGTGGGGCATCTGGCTACTGATCTCCTGCATCGTTGGTAAATAATTTCAGTTAAATGAAAGACAACGCTGATGTATGCCACAAGGTGGTGATATTACACTTTGTATCGAGGACAGTATCCATACAGTAACCTAGTCTTCATTAAAAAAAAATTTAAGGAAAGACATAAGAAGCCTACATTTAAATATATGTTTGTTAAGCATACCACATGTACTATTTTAATTTACAAATGCATATTGATACTGATGCAATTTCGTTCTTTAATTAATGGCCATGATTTTTAGTACATTCGCACCATGCATTTACTTTTAATCAATGGACCGCATTTTTGACAATGCTTGTGATGTCAGAGTAATCCGAGGAGCAGAAATGTCACCTCTGAACGCACAGCGTGTGCGCAAACCAACTGAATGAGCCAGAGGAAGTGGCGGATGGTGTAGTCCACACCTTTCCGGTAGATCAGAGTTGTTGCACAGATAGAACAATGAGACAGATATTTCAACAGACTTATAAATGTGAAGCCCGGTTCCACTTACTACCAAATATGGTGATGAACGGAAGTCCAGTGGCCCGAAAGTCAGATAAGATGGAGCGAGATAGATTTTGGCCGACAGGTCATTAAGGTAATTTTCTCATCAATGAAACATTTGATCTTGATACAGTTTCCCAAACTAGAATCTGTAACAAACAGAGTGGACTGCGTTTTATATACTTTACACTTTGCCAAAGTTTTAAAAAATTGCGTCGTTTAAAAGGAGTGCAAGGGCGAATTGAGTTATTGCACAAGCGCACTTCACAATGTAGGCGTTCCTTAACTGAAATATGCAAATAAATGATAGAATGCACCAATAGGATCTAACTAGCTTGTGCTTGGCTCTGCCCACTTCCTTGCTTGTTCTGCCCACTATGATTAATTTGCTCCCATTGGAAACGACAGGCTCTGGTCTATCTTGGGTTTGCTATAATAATCTTTGGTAGTAGCACTTCAACTCGACTGAAAAGGAGAGAAACGAAAGCGGGTTGGAAATTACTGAGAGAGGAGGGGGGAAACAGAAGGTAATATATATTTCTATTTATTTTGAGATTTGTGTAAAATATTATAAAGGGTACATACTAACTAACGTCTGCATTTTCAATTTCGTTGACCTATCCACAATGCAGCGTGAAGTAGCTAGCAAGCTAGAAGTTAGCATTTAGCTGACGTTAGCTAGCAGCCGTCACCTTGCTAAATTGAGCTTTCTGACACTCATCCCAAACCTTTTCTGTTTCAGGGGGACAAGAGGGGGTATTTTTGGATTAAATCAATGACCTTAGTCACCGGGACATTAGGACAACGGGCTCCTACGAACGAGTGGGTAGCCCAGTGCGACGTTTGATGGAATAGTTGCAGAAAATTGCCTTTCCCCTCCGGTGGTGCTGATCGAAACAAGGGCGAGGAGGGGGACGTCGAAACACACTCACCAAGAGGAAGTCAGGAGTAGCGCAGGCTTTTTGGAGGGCCTATTCGATTTCCTTGGTCTATCAACAGCCCCCGCCCCTCTGACCCGGAATTTAATAGAAATCGATAGGAATAAGAAATCGATAATATTAACATTTTGTGACAGCTACAATTAAGAAGTATACGGCTTGTCATACAATTTACTTTCCAAACCTTTGGGTACACATTTGAACTTGGATGCATCAAAGTCTGAGCAATAAGTTATTAGCAGCAATCCTCATAGTTACTGATTTGTCACCAGGAATAAGTTTATTGTTGCCAGTTTATTTGACTCCCGTGTTTGGCTGACACATTTGTTAAGTATTGATTTGATCCTGACAATGCTCAGGGTGAGCATATTTCACATCATGTCCATTGATAGTTAGTTGCAGGGTTACGCCTGGTTAAGCAAATACATCAAATTGAAAGCTGCATGGTTTTGACATTAAGGAAGTAATACAGGACGTACTGAAGAACCCAACCAGTTTTTTTTCATTTGAAAAGGAATATTTATGCACTGTTTTCATGATGGGGAAAATGCTTTCGAAAATCTTTGGCAACAAGGAGATGAGAATATTGATGCTTGGACTTGATGCTGCTGGAAAGACCACCATCCTTTACAAACTGAAACTTGGACAGTCAGTCACCACAATTCCCACTGTTGGTTTCAATGTCGAGACTGTCACATACAAAAACGTAAAATTCAATGTATGGGACGTTGGAGGCCAAGATAAGATCCGTCCCCTGTGGCGACACTACTATACGGGCACTCAAGGGTTAATCTTTGTTGTGGATTGCGCAGACAGAGATCGCATCGATGAGGCGAGGCAGGAACTCCATCGCATCATTAATGACCGTGAAATGAGGGACGCCATCATCTTGATTTTTGCCAATAAGCAGGACCTGCCAGATGCCATGAAGCCGCATGAAATCCAAGAGAAACTAGGATTGACCCGCATCAGAGATAGGAATTGGTATGTTCAGCCCTCCTGTGCGACCACGGGAGACGGACTATACGAGGGCTTGACATGGCTAACTTCAAATTACAAATCTTAATGATTGAGTGATGACTGTTTTTAGAATACATTTTTTTTTACTTTGAAGTTAAATAACTTTACTTCTCAAATGAATACAATAAAGAAGTTTTGATTTATCCATTTATTTGATTACTATGATCCTATAGCTAATTTATCTTTATAAACTGGGTTTGCTGATTTATAGTTTGCCTCTACTCTGTAGCAAGCCTATGTCACATTATTTTTTGTGGCTTGACGAATACACAATTAAATGGGTTCATAACTCAAAACTAGAGTTTACTGCCTTTGCCTATTCTTTATCCCATTTTAATAGATTTTCTAATGGAGCTGGATTTTAATATTTTCATTTGGGCTAAGGCTGGGTTCTGTTATTCTTTTAAGATACACTTGGATTGATTGAGTAACAAGGGTCTGTTTCCTAGTTTTTTTCCTTTCAGAACTAAAGTCTGTTTAGTCTAGCTTGTTTGGGACAACTAGCTTCAACACCTTTATATTAAACATGTTTTAATACAGAAACCCAGTAGCAAATTGAGGTATTCCATGTCTTACATTTCATTTTCAGTATTCTGGACATTGTGACAATTATGTCTGAAAATACATTGTGTAGTGCTTGGACTAACCATCTGGAACCCATGTGCACAAGTGATTCCCTTCAGTGGGCTATATTGTGATTTATCCCAAATTGTGCTCAAGCATAAAACTGAAACAGGCTTCTGGTAACTCAAACATGCTTTTTGGAATGCAGGTTTTGTTAATGGGTAGCCTAACATTGATGGTTATGTAGCCGATTGACTCAATATTCCAAAGGAATGTCATTCAGCTCTGAGCTCTCAACCTACTACCATTAATATGTCTCAGGATACGAGACCTATTACTTGACTAAATCTGCAGCATGAGTACAGAAGTACAGTAACCCTACAGCAGAGTGGACCTGTCATTCAATGGGAGAGAACAGCTCCCTGGTGAAATGATAAGTCATCTTTTGGTTCAGCTTTCTTACTCTTGTTGACTTGGAGAACCATGTACAGAACAATGTCATTGTAATGTCTAATAAAAAATAAAGTAATTTTAAATGCCTAATTTTCTTGTTTTAATCAACCTGAACTTTCCCAAGGGGTTAAAGGAACACAGTTCTCATATTACACATCTTCCTTAGGACTTAAAATCCATCATAAAGAATGCTAGAGACAAGATTGTAATTGGTCTTTGCTAATAGTTGACCACCTTTGCACTGTGAAAATTCTTATCTGATTGATGTGAACACAACCCTCCCCCCTTTGAGGAATGTTTTGCAGAGCTTGCACTTGATGTGCTGCAGAATGCAGGTGTTCAATATCCAACACAAAAAAAACTTTTACAGCATTTCATTCAAATAAGTAGGCCTAATGAGTCATTCTGTTATGTGAAGAACACAATGTCTTGGTGAAGTGTTGCATTGAAACCTTCCAGGGCAGTTTATATAGCTGTCCACCATAATAAAAAAAGCCTGTATTGTCACTCTGTTTGCCACCATTGGGAAATATATGTTTTTCCTTTTACCCCATGTAAAAAAAAAAAAAATTGAAAAAGAAGTCCAACTGGTCTCAGCAGAATAACTACAGAACCACATGACTAGCCTGCATTGGGGTTTGGGTGACTGACTGGCTGCACAAATTGTTGGAGCAATACAGCTGTTTGTGAATTCTGTGCTCACTTGTTTGTGCTTGATATTGAGCCAATGCTGGATTGTCAGCTGTTACTTCCTCTGCTTGTGGTTCAAAACAGGCTACAAATTCTGCCCTCCCCTCAATCTTTGTTTAGAAAACCTACATAATTGATGTATGCCCAGTACAAAACAAAGTAAAAAAAACAACATTTGTACATGTTAAATCTAGTTTATTGGGATACTTTACGGCATCGTTTAGAAAAAAACATACTGTTTTTTATACACTTTTGTCAAGGGTTTTGGGCGGAATCAGATTTACCGAAAGAGGTCAACATCTGTTACCAAGTTCTTGTGTCCTCTCCAGTTAGAATCAGTAAGCGATCCAGCTGCATGCTGGTTTGTATCTTGTCTGGGGTCCTGTGAATATTATAAACTGTCCACCAGATTGGTTCAAATCTGAAAACTTGTTTTTGCTTGTAAAAATTGTCCTGCTAAATGCGCTTTTTTATTGAGCATTTTATCTTTCCCTCAAGGTAAATATACATTAAGGATTCAAATAAAAGGTCACAATGGGACAAGGTCTCTAGTTACTCATTCATCTGTGTATTATCGCACACCAGGCAGTAATGGTGCCTTGGCCTTGTAAGACCCAGAAATACATTTTCTGGTCATTTAATTACCCCTAGGTGTTTTTCAAGTCTTGACTTAATCAGTCTTATTGAGTAGTTGTTAAAACAGTCAAAAGAATAGGACCAGAGACTCAGGCCTTTATAATCACAGACACTGACTCGAACAGCCGAAGAACCAGCTGGCGCTTATCTGGTTGGCACATACTGAACAGGGGTGCCAAGGCCATCATCTGTAGTCAGCCTACTGGTTTAGGAGGAGAGAAGTTCACTGAACCTGGAGTCAAAAGCCCAGAGAGAGACAGGCTTGACTTTTAAACCTGAGAAAGTCATAGAAGGAGATGTAAAAAAGGAGGACCGAGCACGCCCCCATTCTAATCGACGGGCTGTAGTGGAGCAGGTTGAGAGCTTCAAGTTCCTTGGTGTCCACATCAACAACAAATTAGAATGGTCCAAACACACCAAGACAGTCGTGAAGAGGGCACAACAAAGCCTATTCCCCCTCAGGAAACTAAAAGATTTGGCATGGGTCCTGAGATCCTCAAAAGGTTCTACAGCTGCAACATCGAGAGCATCCTGACTGGTTGCATCACTGCCTGGTACGGCAATTGCTCAGCCTCTGACCGCAAGGCACTACAGAGGGTAGTGCGTACGGCCCAGTACATCACTGGGGCTAAGCTGCCTGCCATCCAGGATCTCTACACCAGGCGGTGTCAGAGGAAGGCCCTAAAAATTGTCAAAGACCCCAGCCACCCCAGTCATAGACTGTTCTCTCTACTACCGCATGGCAAGCGGTACCGGAGTGCCAAGTCTAGGACAAAAAGGCTTCTCAACAGTTTTTACCCCCAAGCCATAAGAACAGGTAATCAAATGGCTACCTGGACTATTTGCATTGTGTGCCCCCCCCAAACCCTCTTTTTACGCTACTGCTACTCTCTGTTTATCATATATGCATAGTCACTTTAACTATTCATTCATGTACATACTACCTCAATTGGGCCGACCAACCAGTGCTCCTGCACATTGGCTAACCGGGCTATCTGCATTGTGTCCCACCACCCACCAACCCCTCTTTTACGCTACTGCTACTCTCTGTTCATCATATATGCATAGACTTTAACCATATCCACATGTACATACTACCTCAATCAGCCTGACTAACCGGTGTCTGTATGTAGCCTCGCTACTTTTATAGCCTCGCTACTGTATATAGCCTGTCTTTTTACTGTTGTTTTATTTCTTTATTTACCTATTGTTCACCTAACACCTTTTTTGCACTATTGGTTAGAGCCTGTACAGTGAAATGCTTACTTAAAGTCTACACCTGTTGTATTCGGCGCACGTGACAAATAAACTTTGATTTGATGTACAACCTGAATGACTGAATGACTTATAGCCCATGCAACAGGAGGTTGTCATACAGTATCAGTAAAATATGGCTTTTGTTTGACTGGTGTTCACAAGTAAAGATAGACCAAGACTAGTGGCTACGGGATGTGTCTCCTCTCCCTGGACAGAGGATGGATGGTATGGATAGAACCTCATCAGCCTGGGGTGTGTGACTGGCATCCCTCAACAGTAAGAGGGGAGTCTGATCCCCCTCCAATCGATGTTGAAGGACGGAGGACACATCTTTCAGCGTCCCACAGAGTCAATACCTGGCAGTGCCACAGAGAGAGATATTCAATAGGATATTTATTGATCCCCATTGAAAATTGCAGTGAAGAGGCAAGAATTGTCAGAATCCCACATTAATGCTTGTTATAGGAGAGGACCAGACCGAGACCAAGCCCCTCCAAGTCATATGTTTCCGTGGCCAACTGTCATTTTTCGAACATTGTCAATCATTTTCATATTGTTTTCATGTTGTTAATAATCTGACTGATTGGATTGAATTTGTATTGATGTCATTTATATTCTTTTTTTTTTATTTAACCTTTTTTTTAAACTATTAAAAATACTGATTGAGTCTTTGTATATTAGTAGGGTTGCCTGAAATAGCATTGTGAATGTAAATACAAATGGTGCATGCACCATTATATATATTGTGGCAAACCTCTTCAAAGCTAGGAGCGTTTGTCACAAATTAAGTGAGAAACTGTCACCAAAGTCAGCCCAGAATTAAAGTTCTTTCGAACATGACAGTACCTGTATGTTTGTTTCTCTGTCCTGGTCCACCCAGGCCGCAGGTAAGGTCAAGGATAGCAGGGTTCGGTACACAAATCTGGTTCTCGGTAGGTCCGGGTCTAAACGCCAACAGGTAAGTCCAAAACAGTCCAGCTCGTACACGGTAAATCCAGCCAATGTAGAATGTCTCTCTCTCTATGGTTCATAGATCCTTCCCGCTCTCTCTCTCTCTTCCTGGTTTTTCTTGACCTTTTATCTGTGGGTCGGCTCCACCTTCTGAGGGTTCCCCTTGCTTCTGGGAATTGTAGTTTTGGCAGTCGGCCATTTTGTGATCTGTAGTTCTGATCAGGGTGGCCATTTTAGTCATCGGGCAGAGCCCGTTTATTAGTTCTGCCCTCACATATCTGCCATTTATCACTCGACCCCCTTCTTTGCCACACATCTCCCCCCCTAGATCCGACCCCCTAGGTCGGGCTACCGCAGCAAAATATGCGTGCATGCGGGATAACCCATCCACATTTCCCATTTCCTTTCCTGCTCTGTGTTTCAAGTCAAAGTGAAACGGTTGGAGACTCAAAAACCACCGCATCACCCAAGCGTTCTTCTCTTTAGCCCTATGCATCCAGGTGAGTGGTGCATGGTCACTGATGAGGGTGAAGTGGCGCCCCAGCAGGTAGTATTTCAGGCTTTCCAGAGCCCACTTTACTGCCAGTGCCTCTTTCTCAACAACTGAGTAGTTGGTTTCCCGTGGTTCCAGCTTCCTGCTTAAAAACAGGATGGGGTGTTCCACCCCTTCTACCACTTGGGACAGCACTGCTCCCAAGCCGACCTCTGAAGCATCCGTCTGAACCACAAACTCTCTCTCAAAGTCTGGTACCACCAGCACTGGATTACAGCAGAGGGCCTCCTGTAATGTCCTAAATGCTTTGGTGGCCCTTTCATCCCACTTGACCATGTTTGGCCCTCTGGCTCTAGTCATGTCGGTGAGTGGGGCGGCCACTGTGGCATAACTTGGGATGAACTTCCGGTAGTACCCGGTCAGCCCTAGGAAGGCTCGAACCTGCTTCTTATTTACTGGTTTCGGCCATTTTCTAATTGCCTCCACCTTCTTACGTTGGGGTTTGATTAATCCTCTTCCCACGGTGTATCCCAGATACTTCGTTTCCTCTAACCCCACATAACACTTGGCAGGGTTCGCCGTGAGCCCTGCCTTTCTAAGGGCGTCTAACACCGCCTGTACCCGGGGTAAGTGGGATTCCCAATCTGGGCTGTAGATCCCCACGTCATCTAAATAAGCTGCGGCGTATGCTTGGTGCGGTTTTAGGACCTTGTCCATGAGCCGTTGAAAGGTGGCTGGGGCCCCGTGTAGGCCGAATGGCATGACGGTGTATTGAAACAAACCGTCAGGGGTTGCAAATGCTGTCTTTTCTTTGGCCCTGGGGGTCAGAGGAATTTGCCAGTACCCTTTTGTCAGGTCCAGGGTCGTAATGTACCGAGCTTTACCAATTTTCTCCAGTAGTTCGTCTACTCTGGGCATGGGGTAGGCATCAAACTTGGAGATTTCATTTACCTTCCGAAAGTCGTTACAGAACCGCAAAGACCCATCGGGCTTGGAGACCATCACAATTGGGCTAGACCACTCACTATGTGACTCTTCGATCACTCCAGCTGTCAACATTTTCTCCGTCTCTGCTCTAATCGCTGCCTGTCGAGCCTCGGGTACCCGAGATGGCCTCATGCTCACTTTTCTCCCTGGTAGGGAAACGATATCATGAGCTGTAACCTCAGTTCGGCCGGGTACTTCTGAAAACACATCTCTGTTTTTCTGGATCAGGGTCTTTACTTCCTGTACTTGTGCTGGGGACAAAGTAGGTGAAATATTTACTTCAGCTGTCTCCTGAGTGTGTGTGGGGTACGTGACCATTAGTGTTTCTCTCTCTCTCCATGCTTTTAACAGGTTTATGTGATAGATCTGTTCCTGGGGCCGTCGACCTGGCTGTCGGATCCGATAATTAACTTCTCCTATTCTCTCCAGTACTTCATATGGTCCTTTCCATGTGGCTAGTAGTTTGCACTCTACCGTGGGGATCAGCACTAACACCTTATCTCCCGGTTGAAATTCCCTCAGGGTAGCCTGCCGGTTATAAGTGTGCCGCTGGTGCTCTTGTGCTTGTCTCATGTGCTCTCTGACGATGGGCATGACTGTGGCTATCCTGTTTTGCATTGCCGTGACGTGCTCTATGACACTAGTATACGGGGTGGATTGGTGTTCCCAGGTTTCCCGGGCAATGTCTAAGATTCCCCGGGGGTGCCTCCCATATACCAGCTCGAAGGGAGAAAACCCCAGCGAGGCTTGAGGAACCTCTCTAATGGCAAACATCAGATATGGCAACATGCAATCCCAGTTTTTCCCATCCTTGTCGATTACCTTCCTGAGCATTGACTTCAGGGTCCGGTTGAATCTCTCAACCAGCCCGTCCGTCTGTGGATGGTAAACTGATGTCCTCAACTGTTTCACCTGACACAATTTACAAAGGTCTGCCATACGGCGGGACATAAAGGGGGTCCCCTGGTCAGTAAGGATCTCCTTTGGGACCCCAACCCTGGTGAACAATAGCACTAGTTCCTTGGCGATATTTTTGGAAGCCATTGTCCGAAGGGGAATGGCTTCTGGGTAGCGAGTGGCATAATCTAGAATGACCAGAATGTATTGGTGCCCTCTGGCAGATTTGGGTAGTGGGCCCACTATGTCCATCGCTATCCTCTCAAATGGCGTTTCGATTATGGGGAGTGGCACTAACGGGCTTCTAAACGCTGGTCGGGGAGCTGTTACCTGGCACTCCGGGCACTCTCCACAATGCCGAGCCACTTCAGCCTGAATTCCTGGCCAGTAAAACCTCCTTACAATCCGGTCTCGGGTTTTATCGATACCAAGGTGTCCACCCAGAATGTGCCCATGAGCTAGATCCAGTACTGTCTTTCTGTACCGGGTGGGGACCAACAACTGTTCCACCACATCAACCCCTATTTTTGAGACTCTGTACACCAAACCATTTTTCATGATGAAGTGGGGAAAACTATTAGGCATCATCCTATCATTTATGGGAGTACCATCTATGACCTGCACGTCTGCTCTGGCTTGCTGCAGGGTTGGATCCTGGTGTTGGGCCGTCCCGAAATTAGTCATGGACCCTGCCAGGTCTGCTGGTTCTAGATAGTCGTCCTCTGGATTCAGATCGACCCCAGCCCCACTAGTACTGGGCTGTTCATTATCAACGAGGTTTGCCACTTCATCCTCATCCTCCCCTACTAGTACCTGTGGGCTTGGCCCCTGGGAGACCTCTTTTCTTGGCCTTGGTTGAAGGCCCCATGCTTCTTCCTGCTTGGTCAGGGTTGTTGGCTTCTCAAATATGCCGTTCTTTTGACCTAACTTCGCAAAGTTAGGAAAGTATCTACCCAATATTACATCATATGGCATCTTTGGGACCACGCCGACCTCATAATCCAGCAGACCGTCCTCTGTTTGTATGCTCACTAATGCTGTGGGGTACAGACGGGTATCCCCATGAATGCACGTAACACTGATATCCTGACTTGTATCCAGTTTATGCGTCGGCACTAGGTTTGCAACGACCAGGGTTAGCATACTGCCGGAATCCAGTAGTGCTTCAACCTCCTTCCCTTCAACCTTCACCCTGCACATATGTTTGTTTCTTGATCTTTCAAGTACAGTGGTTACCACGGGACATGCATACCATATCTCATCTTCTTTTTCACCGAGGTTACATTGCATTGGCTCTTCTTTAATAGGGCAGTAGGCTGCAATATGTCCCGGTCGATTACAATTGTAACAGATAATAGGGTTCTGGGGGGGAGACCTCCTCGACCCCCAGTCCCGGTTTCCGGTTTTTCCCTTAGTGTCTCGGCCCGATTCTGATTCTTTCCTCATGGCCCCACGCTGCTCTCCTCCCCCTCCCCCTGTTGGCACAGTCTTAACCTGTCCGCTGGTTCGCCCAGGCCTGGGGAATGGGAATCTTTCCTCCTGCGCCTGCTCAGCTGTTCCTGCCGTACAATACCGTTCAACCAGGCCCACGAGATGGTCGGCGGAAAGTACCTCGTTCTGGCCAACCCATCGTCGCACTTCTTGGGGTAGACCTCGCTGAAACTGGTTGAGTACGATGGTCTCGACAACCTCGGCGGACGAACGGGTCTCCGGTCGCAACCATTTCCGTGCCAGGTGAATCAAGTCGAACATCTGTGTTCGGGGGGGTTGTCCCGGTCTGTAGGACCACTGGTGGAAGCGGTGTGCCCTCACGGTATCGGTCACTCCCAGTCTAGTCAGAATCTCTCCCTTGAGTTTATCGTAATCCTGTGCATCCTTCAACTCCAGGTCAAAATATGCTTTTTGAGCATCCCCTGCCAGGTATGGTGCCAGAAGCCCTGCCCATTCTTCTTTCGGCCACTTCTCCCTCTCTGCCGTCCTTTCGAAGGTGGTAAGATATGCTTCCACATCATCCTGCGCTGTCATTTTTTGAAGAAAATGATTGGCCCACCTTTGGGTATTTGCAGCTGGTAACTGAGTCCCAATTTGGTCCGCTAGCCCCTTTAGGCCTTCTCTTAACTCCCGGGTGTTTCTCTCTTGCTCTTCTCTGAGCAGCTGGTTGGTGTGGTGCTGGACCTGTAACGTGTCCTGATACATTCGCATTGCATCCTGATGAGCTATTTGTTGAGCTCTAGTTGCCTCTTGTTGGGCGGCCACCGCTTGTAACAGGGCCTGTATGGCTCCCTCCATACTCATTTTCCTGAAAAAAACTGTCCTAACCAAACAAAGCCAAAAAAAAAAAAAAAAAAAAAAAACCTGACTCCCCTTTGGAGTGCTAACTAAACTTTTTTTTTTTTTTTTCTACCTAACCAGCGGTATGGTTAATCCAGTGCCCACATTCTCCACCACGTGTGGCAAACCTCTTCAAAGCTAGGAGCGTTTGTCACAAATTAAGTGAGAAACTGTCACCAAAGTCAGCCCAGAATTAAAGTTCTTTCGAACATGACAGTACCTGTATGTTTGTTTCTCTCTCCTGGTCCACCCAGGCCGCAGGTAAGGTCAAGGATAGCAGGGTTCGGTACACAAATCTGGTTCTCGGTAGGTCCGGGTCTAAACGCCAACAGGTAAGTCCAAAACAGTCCAGCTCATACACGGTAAATCCAGCCAATGTAGAATGTCTCTCTCTCTATGGTTCATAGATCCTTCCCGCTCTCTCTCTCTCTTCCTGGTTTTTCTTGACCTTTTATCTGTGGGTCGGCTCCACCTTCTGAGGGTTCCCCTTGCTTCTGGGAATTGTAGTTTTGGCAGTCGGCCATTTTGTGATCTGTAGTTCTGATCGGGGTGGCCATTTTAGTGATCGGGCTGAGCCCGTTTATTAGTTCTGCCCTCACATATCTGCCATTTATCACTCGACCCCCTTCTTTGCCACAATATATATATATATATATACTGCTCAAAAAAATAAAGGGAACACTAAAATAACACATCCTAGATCTGAATGAAATAATCTTATTAAATACTTTTTTCTTTACATAGTTAAATGTGCTGACAACAAAATCACACAAAAATGATCAATGGAAATCCAATTTATCAATCCATGGAGGTCTGGATTTGGAGTCACACTCAAAATTAAAGTGGAAAACCACACTACAGGCTGATCCAACTTTGATGTAATGTCCTTAAAACAAGTCAAAATGAGGCTCAGTGGTGTGTGTGGCCTCCACGTGCCTGTATGACCTCCCTACAACGCCTGGGCATGCTTCTGATGAGGTGGTGGATGGTCTCCTGAGGGATCTCCTCCCAGACCTGGACTAAAGCATCCGCCAACTCCTGGACAGTCTGTGGTGCAACGTGGCGTTGGTGGATGGAGCGAGACATGATGTCCCAGATGTGCTCAATTGGATTCAGGTCTGGGGAACGGGCGGGCCAGTCCATAGCATCAATGCCTTCCTCTTGCAGGAACTGCTGACACACTCCAGCCACATGAGGTCTAGCATTGTCTTGCATTAGGAGGAACCCAGGGCCAACCGCACCAGCATATGGTCTCACAAGGGGTCTGAGGATCTCATCTCGGTACCTAATGGCAGCCAGGCTACCTCTGGCGAGCACATGGAGGGCTGTGCGGCCCCCCAAAGAAATGCCACCCCACACCATGACTGACCCACCGCCAAACCGGTCATGCTGGAGGATGTTGCAGGCAGCAGAACGTTCTCCACGGCGTCTCCAGACTCTGTCACGTCAGTCACATGTGCTCAGTGGGAACCTGCTTTCATCTGTGAAGAGCACAGGGCGCCAGTGGCGAATTTGCCAATCTTGGTGTTCACTGGCAAATGCCAAACGTCCTGCACGGTGTTGGGCTGTAAGCACAACCCCCACCTGTGGATGTCGGGCCCTCATACCACCCTCATGGAGTCTGTTTCTGACCGTTTGAGCAGACACATGCACATTTGTGGCCTGCTGGAGGTCATTTTGCATGGCTCTGGCAGTGCTCCTCCTGCTCCTCCTTGCACAAAGGCGGAGGTAGCGGTCCTGCTGCTGGGTTGTTGCCCTCCTACGGCCTCCGCCATGTCTCCTGATGTACTGGCCTGTCTCCTGGTAGCACCTCCATGCTCTGGACACTACGCTGACAGACACAGCAAACCTTCTTGCCACAGCTCGCATTGATGTGCCATCCTGGATGAGCTGCACTACCTGAGCCACTTGTGTGGGTTGTAGACTCCGTCTCATGCTACCACTAGAGTGAAAGCACCGCCAGCATTCAAAAGTGACCAAAACATCAGCCAGGAAGCATAGGAACTGAGAAGTGGTCTGTGGTCACCAGCTGCAGAACCCCTCCTTTATTGGGGGTGTCTTGCTAATTGCCTATAATTTCCACCTGTTGTCTATTCCATTTGCACAACAGCATGTGAAATGTATTGTCAATCAGTGTTGCTTCCTAAGTGGATAGTTTGATTTCACAGAAGTGTGATTGACTTGGAGTTACATTGTGTTGTTTAAGTGTTCCCTTTATTTTTTGAGCAGTGTATTTTGCTATATTGTGTTGGAGCCTTATTTCTTGAGGTCACAGGCTCTATGAATGTGATTAACTGCTTGGTCTGTGTAGTCCTGTATGCCCCATGTTTAAAGGCCCAGTGCAGTCAAAAACGTGATTTCCCTGTGTTTTATATATATTTCCACACTATGAGGTTGGAATAATACTGTGAAATTATGAAAATGATGACAATGCCCTTAAAGTGTAAGAGCTGTTTCAAAAAACCGGCTGAAATTTCAGCCCATTTTGGTGAGATGGCATTTTGTCCTGCCTGGTGACATCACCAGGTGTTAAATCGGTTAATAGACCAATAAGTTCCAAACCTCTCTAACAATAACAGCTAGTTTTCAGTTTTCCCCTCCCCACTCAGACCACTCCCAGACAGTCTAGCAAAATTATTTATTGTAAAATTGCTCTTTAGCTATTTTCCTTTCTTTTTGAAAATTTTAATTCTAAATCACAGTAAGATACTTAATTGTTACCCAGAAATGATTTGATATTGAGATAAAAATGGCTGCATTGTACCTTTAACAAAATTAGCAACAGGACTCCATTAGAGACAGACAAAGAGAGGCGTGATAGAAGGAATGCTTTAGTTCTCCCCTTAAAGCTGATTAAGAACAATAAAGGGAGTGTTTACAATCCTGACAAAGACGGGATTGATGGTGTTAGATGCGGGTAGGCCCTGGTGTTTTGGGCAACAGAAGATTAGTTTGTTTTATTCAACAGATAGCAACGGATATTTCCTTTCTCAGCAGCACAGAAGGGGACAGTGTCCTTTATAGGTTTGATACAGTCATGTAGTGGTAAGAAATAGGTTGGAAAACTCTGATTGCTGGTCATGTTGAAAACAATAAAGTTTCCTATACTCTCAATGCATTTTCCCATAAAAGGTGGGTAAACTGCATTTACTTGCGTTTACCCTCCACATACCACTGGTTTGATATTAAGCAATAAGTGATACTGTTTACCATGCATTTCATGTATTACATTCAATACAACAGTCACACTTAATATGTCAAGCCATTTTGCTGTACATAAAGAATACTGCCTTAGCATTAAGATTGGTGCATACGCCCTCTAAGTCAAAGGCAATGGGACAAGTGGAGACATGCAGGAGGCGGAGCTAAGGGCAAACAGAGGTAATTATCCATGCAGATGTGTGTGTGTCCATATCCACACACAGTCAGTTGGCCATGGACTGACTGGCCTCATTCAGTGTGTGGAAAAGCTGCTGCAGAGCTAGCCTATTGCAGAGGCTAGGCTGTTTGTTTTAGCACTGGTTTTCGTCAGACAGGTCAGGTGACGTCGACCCACATATGATACAGGCACTGGAGAGATGTATCACACAAACCACATGCCACAAGCAAAAGTGATTTATAGCGCTGGTAAAACACACACATAAAAACATTGAAACATGCTTACTTGCATTTTCTCAGTTAAAGGAGTTAGTGTGCTTGTGTGTTGGTGTCAACACATGCACTCTGTCACCCTCCTCCCAGTAGGAGCTCAGTCAAGGGCCTCCATTAGGACACTAACTTCAGTTTAATTGGCCAGTATTTGGCTACTGTGGTTCTCCATGCTTCATTACTACCACATGTTCTCCACAACCTTTGATAGCCACATGTCCCTGAGGGGGAGGACAGAGACAGTCAGACAGGTTTTATGACTATTCCTCTCTTCTCCCGCTGGGGTTGGCTGGAATCCCAGAGACTTCCTGTAAGGACAAGATGTCGAGGAATGGGTTTTCATGCCAATGTGATGCACTTGATAGATGCACCAATGTCTGATGGATGTGTCAACAGTTGCGATTGGTCTTAGATACTCTGCCAAGGTGGAATGATCATAGATGTGGCCATGGAGCATGTGCAGTGTCAGTGTTCCAGGACCCAAGAAAACCACAGCATATGACAGTGATATGGAAAAGGATCAGGAAGCATGTATTCACTGAACTTCAGTGTTACCAGTGGTGTACAGCCACGTGTTCTTGGAACCCTACCAATGAAGCCTCAATCATAAGTATCTCCCCATTGAATCTGGCAAAGTGTTAAGCACTTGACTTCTGTATGGTAAACTGACATAGCAGGAGGGTGAGGGCGTAACTATATGCAAAGGGCACAGCTCGACGTGCACACCCTTTCACAGGTTTCTCCAAGAATGTGCAAGACAAATTCATCAGCAGGCCAGAATGTGCTGTTTGCTAGGCCGGTGACTATGGTTACTACATAATGGGGCCAGTGGAGTGGTTTTGGTATCACTGAGGTAAGACAGCTTGAACTGTTTCCCGTAGTGGAGTTACTCTACGCTACATAGAAAGGGGAAGTAGGCAAAGAAAACAAAAGAGACAGTAAACGTGAACAATTTCACATTGCACTCTTGGCCAGATTGAAGTCTTTTGGTAGGCAAATATTTAACATGACCTGTGATAAACCTGTTGAGTGGTACAGCATTGTAGAAATGACCTCAGCCTGATCCCTGTCTATGGTGTTTAGGGTTACTAAAGCATCAGGCCTTGTGAGTAACTCACCTCTGTCCCACCCTCCTCTGCTCTTAGTTTGGGCTGTGAGTGTAGTCAACTGATGGTCCAATGCTGTAGCTTATGTTCAGCCACCACACCCAGGGGGATAATCAGTTTGTGGTTCGTGAGTCACGCACACACACAGTGATTCAGGCAGATTATTTTACATCTGCCAAGGGAGCCCCACTCTAAACCACATTCCACAAAACTCTGTTGGGTAACTGCTTATCCTCAAGAACAGTAAAACATCCATTATTCAACCCAGTGAGGGAACCTCTCTCCTCTGGTAATCAAATTCAATTGTATTTGTCACATGTGCCGAATACAACGGGTGTAGACCTTGCCATGAAATGCTTACTTAAAAGCCCTTAACCAACAATGCAGTTCAAGAAATAGAGTTAAGAAAATATTTACTAAATAATAATAATAATAATCCCAACCCACAGCAAGTTAGCTACCTAATGCTACATTGTCAATAATCTACACACACACACAGAGGTGCTCAGTTTAAAGCTGGGACAGGAAGTGGTTTGAAGTTAGCTCTGGGTTTTCTGCTGGGACTCATGAAATCATACGTGCCTCAAGCTCTGAGCAGACCAGGGTGAAAATACATACAGCTGCTGGCTGTGAGCAAAATAGAGACTTTAGGTTGAGGATTGGTTATCACTAATGAATGTATGTTGGTGTAAATACCAGTGATGGAAAAAGTACCCAGTTGTCATACTTGAGTAAAAGTAAAGATAACTTAGTAGAAAATAACTAAAGTAATAGTGAAAGTCACCTATTAAAATACTACTTGGGTAAAAGTCTAAAAGTATTTGGTTTTAAATATACCTAAGTATCAAAAGTAAAAGAAAAAGTATAAATAATTTCAAATTGCTTATATTAAGCAAACCAGACGGCACAGTTTATTATTTATTTACAGATAGCCAGGTACACACTCCAACACAAACAAAGCATTTGTGTTTAGTTGAGTCGGCCAGATCGAAGGCAGTAGGAAAGTATTTAGTCGTAGGGTCCTTAGCTTAGTGATGAGCTTTGAGGGTACTATGGTGTGGAACGCTGAGCTATAGTCAATGAACAGCATTCTCACGTAGGTGTTCCTTTTGTCCAGGTGGGAAATGGCAGGGTGGAGTGCGATTGAGATGTCTGTGGATCTGTTGGGGCAGTATGCGAATTGGAGTGGGTCTAGGGTTTCCGGGATGATGGCGTTGATGTGAGCCATGACCAGCCTTTCAAAGCACTTCATGGCTACCGACGTGAGTGCTACGGGGTGGTAGTCATTTAGGCATGTTACCTTCGCTTTCTTGTCACAGCGACTATGGTGGTCTGCTTGAAACGTGTAGGTATTACAGACTAGGTCAGGGGAATGTATGGAGTAAAAAGTACATTATTTTCTTTAGGAATGTAGTGAAGTAAAAGTAAAAGTTGTCAAAAATATAAATGGTAAAGTAAAGTACACATACCCCAAAAAACGACTTAAGTAGTACTTTAAAGTAGTTTTACTTAAGTACTTTACACCACTGTTAAATACATAGTAAATATTGAAATGTGGTGGTCCAGTTTAGTGAGAATAAGGGCCAGAAAGTCATAGGTGTACACTGGGTATCGCTCCAGAATACATTCCAATCATATCTTAGGCCCAGGGTTACATTATGAGAGAGGGGGGGGGGACAGAGAGGGGGAGAGACAGTGAGAGACAGAGAGGGGGAGAGACAGAGAGAGAAAGAGAGAGGGGGAGAGACAGAGAGGGGTAGAGACCAGGAGAGAAATAGCAAACAGTAGGGAGGCAGGGGTTGAATGGAGTCCTCTTATAAATGAGTAGCGACTGGTGGTCAGTGCTCTTTGGTGGACTGAGGCGGTGATATGAGCCTGTTAACCACCATAGCAATTTAATAAATTAAATTAAAGAAGAGCCCAGTCTAGTTGGCAACTTGTGCATTGACCCATAATCATGATCGTTACTTTTTAACAGCAAAGCATTATGACTCACATAACACTCTTTTGTGAGGAACTCAGTAGGGGGCTTCTATTTATATCATATTATATGAAAGCCTGAAGTTTGTCTGTATAGGCCCTCTGGGGTATTGTAGCATGCCTATCACAGCTGTGTAAGGGTGTGAACACACAGAAAAGCTGATTTACAGTACTGTATATTTGTCCCAGAATGCCTGGCCTCATATGGAGAGAGCACTGTGTTTGATTAGCTGTACAAGATAAGGAGTAGAGAAAAGTGCTGGATCCAATGCTGGTCTCACTCCTTGATATGTGCTGTACAATAGGAAGAACAGCACTTCAGACTACATCTGTTGTTGAGGGGAAATTAAGTAATTTCAAAATCTAGTTTATTACACATGTCTAACTTCCTCATTGGATCTTTTACCCTCCACCTTCTGTGTGTGGGTATGTGTGCTTCTGTGTGAGTACAGTATGTGTGTGTTTTCTCTCTGTATCAGGTATTGTGAGTCAAAGGGCCTATATTTGTTCTGCACATTTGTTCAAGACTTAGAGTGGAGGTGCAGCACTGACCTCTGTTATAATGGAATCACTTAGATTTACATATAGAACACAGACACTTCTCATACTCAGTTGAGGTTAACTTGACACTCGCAGGTGCTTTGAAGGGGGGGGGGGGGTGCTCAGGAGTATTTCTGTCTGTAATAAAGCCCTTTCGTAGGGAAAAACACATTCTGATTGGCTGGGCCAGACCAACCCCTTGCCAGTGGGTTGGCCTGGCTCCCAAGTGGGTGGGCCTATGCCCTCCCAGGCCCACCGATGGCTGTGCCCCTGCCCAGTCATGTGAAATCCATAGATTATGGTCTAATGAATTTATTTAAACTGACTGATTCCTTATATGAACTGTAACTCAGTAAAATCTTTGAAATTGTTGCATTTATATTTTTGTTCATTATATCTCTCATTATCTATATCATATACATATAAGTGGTGTTTGCAGCGACTGGTGGTTGCTGGTGATATTCACTGATTGGCTCTTGCGGCAATGTTCAGGGACTAACCTACTCCACCAGTGACAGGGTGATGGAGATACAGCATTCACCGCTCAGAGACTTCTCATTACACTCCATCGACAAAGGAGCTCACCACCCCAATGTCACACTCAATGACTGACTACATCTGTGTGACTGACAGGATCCCATCTAATTGCAGTAGTGTCAGGGTTCAGAGTGACAGCTTGGCCCGTTATGCAGCAGCCTCTGACTGCCTGAAGGAACTCCAGAGAGCCACAGCCCCTACAACCGGCCCGGCACGGCTTTGCTCACAGCCTCACACTACAGAGACTCAAACTGGTGAGAGGTAATGACTCAGGGAAACACTGGAGCTGCCCCTCCCCCCTCCATCCGCCTGCCTGCAGGGAGGGGTGGAGTCAACACTGTGGCTGCATCAGCTAGTTTTAACGTCGTTGGTCCATCCGTTTATTCTCTAGAACTGGGCTTTGCTCCATTGGCACTGTACACTCATTTTTAAATCAAATCACATTTTATTCGTCACATGCATCATAAACAACAGGTGTAGACTAACAGTGAAATGCTTACTTACGGGCCCTTCCCAACAAAGCAGAGAGAAAAATAGATAAATAATAGAAAGTTAATAACACGAGGAATAAATCCACAATAAGGAACGATAACTAGGCTATATACACAGTGTATCAGTACTGAGTTATTTTCTAGGGCTACGAGGTAATTGCGGTAGATACAGTGCCTTCAGAAAGTATTCACAGAGTTTGAATTTTTCCACATTTTGTTGTTACCTGAATTTAAAATGGATTACATTTAGATGTTGTGTCACTGGCCTATACACAATACCCCATAATGTCAAAGCAATCTTAGGGAGGAGGTCTTTAGGGAGGGATTTTGTCATATCAGAGGACCCCCACTTTAACACTCACGGTCTATTTTTAATAATCTCAATCTGATATCTATTCTTCAATTTCTATCTTAAGTAGAGCCCCACTTTAACCTTCCTGGTCTATTTTTAATAATCTCAATCTGATTTCTATTCAGTTTCTTTCTTAAGTAGGCAAGAAAATAAGTGTTCTTTTGTGACACAGAGACAGCATCTCCTGGCTGGGCTGAGCTGGAGGCAGCAATGTGATGACGATGGCACAAAGGCTCCTCTGTGTCACTGGGATGTGATGCAGCAGTCTCTCTCTCTCTCGCCACTCTCTCTTTCTCACCACTGTTGTAGTTAGGGTGAGGCTGCTTCATGTTATTTTGAGTACCCTTCCATAGGAACCCAGAAGAGGTATGTATGCAGTCCGTGGATTTTATGCAAAGGTTTGGGAATGTGCTCCATAAGGGTGCAATACGTTTCTAATAGACACCAATAGTGTGTTAATAAAAAAATGTTTTCTAGTCTAGCGAGAATGCTAAACACATTTACAGAGCACTTCCTAACCTGCGGATTAGGATCTGCATGCAAGACTGACACAAAGATGGAAACGGTAGTCCCATCACATGGTCATCATCATAATGACTTCATGTTTTCCCTTTTCACAGAACTGTGAACAAGAAGGATGTGGTACTTGGAAATAACAATGTGTAGGCAGGTTTTCAGAAGTATGCTCCACATGTTGAGGTTTTTGTAGTTATAGCGCCATCTGTTGGAAGAATTGCCTCTGAATACAGTATTTCCCAAACATTGGCCACCAGCAGTCCTTCTTGTTTTGCTGATCAGTATATTTCAAAAGGAAGTTATACCATTCACACATACAGCATAACTATAAAACTACAGAATGACATTTCCTGAAGAAATGTGTGTGTGCTTGCTAGTCTTGAAGTATTTATGGTTGTAAAATAAGTAGTGGTAGTGACTGCAGTAGTAATGGTAGTAGTACTAATGGTAGTAATAGGGTTGTCATAGGCCTATCAAGGCACATGGCGAGACCCAGATGCAGACACAGGAGGCAGATGGTTGGAGTCTTACAATGTTTATTAATCCAAAGGGGTAGGCAAGAGAATGGTCGTGGACAGACAAAAAGGTCAAAACCAGATCAGAGTCCAGGAGGTACAGAGAGCAGACAGGCTCGTGGTCAAGGCAGGCAGAAAGGTCAGGCAGGCGGGTGCAGGCGGGTGCAAAGTCCAGAAACAGCCAAGGGTCAAAACCGAGAAGACTCGAAAAAGGAGAATGCGAAAAGCAGGAGAACGGGAAACCACTGGTTGACTTGGAAACACAAGACGAACTGGAACAGAGAGACAGGAAAATAAGGGATAAATACACTGGGGAAAATCAGCAACACCTGGAGGGGGTGGAGACAATCACCAGGACAGGTGAAACAGATCACGGCGTGACAAGGCCATGGTTTAGTTAAAGTGAGACATTTTGGGGTGGTTTATAGGTGTGGAGTTATTATAGTGGGTTATAGCGAGATAGTATAGAAGGCTAGAGTGGTTACTATATTATCCTAAGCCATATGTGTATTTAAACTCTGAAAATGTTTTCGTTTTAACATTCTGAAAGGTCTGTGGCAGTGATTTCAGTTTGGCGAAGCCTGCATTCCGCCATTGAAATGAATGGGGATACAACAAAGCAGTATAGTTTATAAAGAATAAATGATAGATTGCTTCAACACAGCTTTTCTCTATGTTGAGTCAGTCTGCACATGTCAACGTTGGGTTGGTGTTTGTAGCTGAAGCGGATCAAGTGCAGTGGTGAATCCAAATATTTCCCATTCAAGCCTATGGAGCTTTTATGAAGATATAAAATGGTTCTAGTTCAAAAAGTGTAAATGGTATCAAAAAGCTGTATACAAGCACACTGTTACAGACCGGTCTGCACGTTTAAAAGTTTGAATGGCGTTTCTTGTAAAACAAATTGTCTACTAGTTATGACCGGAATTTTTACCATTCAAGTCTAGGCCCATTGAAATGCATTGGGATTTATGGAAATATGCTTGTAGTGTTAAGTATAAGTAGTATCAAAACGTTTTGTTTTTTTCAAGCACACAGAAGACAGTCAGACTGCACGTTTTAAAGTTGTTTTGGTGTTGGTAGCTTTAACCATTTTAGTGCTAAAGGTGGCAGTGGAAAGAGAAGAATGAACTATTTCTAAAGTTGTGCTTGGCTTTCAGCAAGCACACCTTATAATTAGAAAAGGACATTTCCTGAAGTAAATGTGTGTGCTTGCTAGTCTTGAAGTATTTATGGTTGTGGAATAGTAGTAGCAGTGGTAGTGACGGCAGTAGTAATGGTATTAGTACTAATGGTAGTAATAGGGTTGTCATAGGCTATGGGTTAGTTATAGTGACCTATTTTGGGGTGTGTTGTAGGTGTGTAGTTATTATAGTGGGCTATTACAGTAGGCTAGTGAGTACATGAAAGTTCTGTGGTAGTGATTTCAGTCTAGAACGTTGACGCCTGCATTCCGCCATTGAAATCAATGGGGATACAACAACATTTATAGTTTATGAAGTATACTGTAGATGGTAGAGAAAAGCTGTGTTGAAGCAATCCAGTGGCAACCCATCATTCAGGGCAGAGATTATTTGTGCCCCCCCGTTTTGTTTATTTAGCTTTGTGATGCAATTCCCTTCTTCATTATAAGGTTACTGAAGGTTACTGATGAAAATAATTGCACATTATTTTCTGCTATGAGTGTGCCCATAGGAGCAAAGCAGTAAGTTAAAGCATAAAATAAAAGCAGGAAGTGTACCCATCAATCTGTGCTGTAATTTGGTGAATCAACTCAACTGACATTACAAAAAATACATTCCATTGCATGAGGTCATCTGGCTTTCTCATCCAATGTGTTTTGAGAGAGGATGCAATAGTATGTAATTGGGATCTTCCCTGTGTTTTGCATAACCCCACGGTGTAACGGCCGTCGTCGCAATGAGACCAAGGTGCAGCGGAGGATGTGTTCATCATAAAGGATTTTAATAAACGAATGAACACTACAAACAAAACACGAAAAGAAACGACAGCCAAACAGTCCTGTCAGGATTAACACAAACCTAGACAGAAAACAATCACCCACAAACCCCAAAGAAAAAACAGACTGCCTATGTATGACTCTCAATCAGCAACAACGAACTACAGCTGTTCCTGATTGAGAGCCACACACGGCCAAACCAAAGAAACAAACCAACATAGAAAAATAAACATAGAACGCCCACCCATGTAACACCCTGGCCTAACCAAAATAGAGAACAAAAAAACCCTCTATGGCCAGGGCGTTACACACGGTTCTCAAACCTTGTACCCAGAGAGCTACCGTCCTATTGGTTTTCAATCCAACCCAACCCTAATCAAGCTCACCTGTTGGAGTAGAAACCTAGAAGATGGTTGCTCTCCAAAAAACATGTTTGTAAATCCCTGGTCTAACTAATGCTGAATGACAGTGTGAATGGCATAGTAACTGAGTAATTGTTTTATAATAACATTACATTGGTTATTAAATATTTTTTTACTACAATTGTATTTCTTGAAAATGTTATTAGTATAAGAAGTGATGAGCCTCCAACTTCCTGGAATCCATTGTAGCTGCTGTTGGGGTCAGGGTAGTTAGATGGAATTGGTGCCACCACAGAGGCTGGGAGTACCCATTGTTGGCCTTGACCTAGATGTTCTCCCTTCAGCATCCACTCCAGGGTGATCCAATAAGAGACCAGTCTATTGTCTGGAGAGACAATAGGCCTAGGCCCATACAACATAAAATATAACAGGCCCAGGGATAATTGCATATTAATTTATAAGCCATATTGATGATGGCACAACACATTTACATTTAGGTAATTTAGCAGACGAGCAACTAACAGGAGCAGTTAGGATTAAATGCCTTGCTCAAGGGCACATACAGATTTTTCACCTTGTCGGCTCGGGGATTCGACCCAGCAACCTTTCGGTTACTGGCCCAAAACTCTGACCGAAAGGCTACCTACCTCCTGCAATGCTATTGACGGCTCTCCTGATCTTGTATACTTGAAGACTGTATAGCCAACTCATTGTTCAACGGGTGTTTGTAAGTGTGAGGCTGTTTTTCTTCCTTGTGTAAGTGTGTTTATACCATTAATAACCTAATTAGCCTATAAAAGCAAGACTGGCAATTGCAAGCAATATGTTATTCTCTACTAACCCGATTGACTTTATACTTCTTACACTGTTCGGTAATATACATTATTTTATGTCGACCCAGATTGTGGAGTGTACGTCCCATACATTGTATTTCTATGGCATGCATCCACTCGTTCTAGACACTCTTCACCTAGCCAGCATGTCATTATTGTCAGACAAATTTGAAAGGGACTACAGTAGCCAGTTACATTATGGGGTATAGGCAGGACACTCAAACACAGTTGGAAGGGTGTCATTAGGTAGGCTATTTATTTTAATCTTGGAGAGTAATATAAATAACATGTGAGTAATATTAGCCAAAACACTTACGCTTCAGAGAGCTTCCCATTGGCCCGTCGTGTGGTACTTCGTTTCCAGTTGCTCCTGGGCATTCTGAAGAAAGTCTCCAACACATCAGGGTTGATGAGCGACAAGAAATCAGAGTGTTTAGTTACACACACGCCATCTTCTGCTGCATTGTCAGTCTGATGTTCTACCTCCTCCTTTATCGGAATAATCTGGTCCCATTCTCGACAGCCGACCTCTGCCAATGTCTGTTGGTATAGGTAGGCATCTCCCGCAACTGGTAGCACAAACGTCTGGCTCATATCTGGCCTGATTCCCGCATGCCAGATCTAAAACTGCTAGCCCAGGTCTGGCAGCCGGGTTCTGGCCCGAATCGGCCCAGCAATGGCCCAAATCCACAGTATTCTACCCCCCACTAAAACAATATTTATATAGGTAGTACTATTATGTCACGGTTGTCGTAAGGAGAGGACCAAAATGCAGCAGGGAAGTGTATACTCATCTTCTTTATTACGGACAAAGTAGAAAAACCCAAAATAAACACGTAACAAAAACGAACTAGACAGTCTTGTCAGGCACACACAGCAAAACAAGAAACAATCTCCCACAAACACTAAACCAAACACATACCCATATATAGGACTCTGAGGCAACTAGAAAACACCTGCCTCCAATTGAGAGTCCAACCCCAATTAACTTGACATAGATATACAACAAACCAGAAAGAACATAGAAATACTAACACAGAACATAACCCCAAAACAAACTAACCAAACACCCTACTAAATAAACCACCACCCCGAACCACATAAACAAAATACCCTCTGCCACGTCCTGACCAAACTACAATTACAAATAACCCCTAATACTGGTCAGGACGTGACATATTATAATAAAAAGGGATGCAAACTGGTGAGGGTCCAAAAAGGTGACAATATTTTCAGAGAATAACAAGTACAGTGACAAGAAAAAGTATGTGAATTCTTTGGAATTACCTGGATTTCTGCATAAATTGGTCATAAAATTTGATCTGATCTTCATCTAAGTCACAACAGGGTGCTTAAACTAATAACACACAAATTATTGTATTTTTCTTGTCTATATTGAATACATCATTTAAAAATGTACAGTGTAGGTTGGAAAAATATGTGAACCCCTAGGCTAATGACTAATTGGAGTCAGGAGTCAGCTAACCTGGAGTCTAATCAACGAGTTGATGCTCATCAGTCCACGGTAAGACAAATTGTCTATAAATGGAGAAAGTTCAGCACTGTTGCTACTCTCTCTAGGACTGGCCGCCCTGCAAAAATGACTGCAAGAGCACAGCTCAGAATGCTCAATGAGGTTAAGAAGAATCCTAGTGTCAGTTAAAGACTGAAAAGAGCACCTGGATGTTCCACAGCGCTACTGGCAAAATATTCTATGGATAGATTAAACTAAAGTTGAGTTGTTTGGAAGGAACACACAACACTATGTGTGGAGAAAAAATGGCACAGCACACTAACATCAAAACCTCATCCCAACTGTAAAGTATGGTGGAGGGAGCATCATGGTTTGGGGCTGCTTTGCTGCCACAGGGCCTGGACAGCTTGCTATCGTCTACGGAAAAATGAATTCCCAAGTTTATCAATACTTTTTGCAGCGGAATGTTAGGCTATCTGTCCACCAATTGAAGGTCAACGGAAGTTGGGTGATGCAACAGGACAACGACCCAAAACACAGGAGTAAATCAACAACAGAATGGCTTCAACAGAAGAAAATACGCCCAGTCAGAGTCCTGACCTCAACCCGATTGAGATGCAGTGGCATGATCTCAAGAGAGAGGTTCACACCAGACATCCCAAGAATATTGCTGAACTAAAACAGCTTTGTAAAAAGGAATGGTCCAAAATTCCTCCTGACCGTTGTGCAGGTCTGATCCGCAACTTCAGAAAATGTTTGGTTGAGGTTATTGCTGCCAAAGGAGGGTCAACCAGTTATTAAATCCAAGGGTTCACATACTTTACTCACCCTGCACTGTGAATGTTTACACGGTGTGTTCAATAAAGACATGAAAACGTATAATTGTTTGTGTGTTATTAGTTTAAGCAGACTGTGTTTGTCTATTGTTGTGACTTAGATGAAGATCAAATTGTATGACCAATTTAAGCAGAAATCCAGGTAATTCCAAAGGGTTCACATACTTTTTCTTGCCACTGTACATAATACATATAATCTCAATACTCTGGAAACATGTTTGTGGTAGGCTGACATTGCTTAATTGATTACGTGGGTCAAGTTTTATCCGCAGAAGTGTAGTGTGCCATATCACAACGTGTTGCTGTTCTCACGAACGGCATGATTTTCTGAAACCGGCATATTTGTTTGGCAAGAGAGCTGTGCATGCTGCATCTCACTGTAGTAGACTATGTTTTGGTTATTTGGATCTCCATTCACCTTTTGTTTACTGCGTTTGTTTACTGTTAATGTAACTAGCCTAAATATAGATTGTGTCATGCCTTTATCGATCTGATATTTTGTTTCCTGGGCCTACTACCTGGTGCCGCTGTGTGTCGGTATTCTAAGCCAACTGCTATTCAGTATTATTTTTTGCATGCATGAATAACTAGACTACTACTTTCAGCATTTAGTTTGCATTATTTTGTGAAGACAGCTGTGTGTGCGGCTGCATTCACATAGGGTAATTCAATTCAATTCAATCAATTTTGCATCCCTGTATGGAGCTTTTAGGCAAATGTAAAATGGTTATAGTTCAAAATGTATAAACGGTACCAAAGAGCTGTATACAAGTAACCTATTCCAGACCAGTCTGCATGTTTAAAAGTTTGAATGGTGTTTCTAGCTTTAACGGGTCAAGAGGAGTAGCTGCTCCATTTTTTACCTATTGTCTCTATTCAAGTCTATGGCCAATGAAATCCATTGGGATTTATGCAAATATGGTTGTTGTGTGAAAAGTATTATTAGTATAAAAAAATAATCTTTCAAGCAACCTGAAGAGTCAGCCTGGTTTAGGTAGCTTTCCCTGTTTTGATGCTACAGGTGGCAGCGGAATGAAAAGAAGAAGTATGAACAATTTCTAAAGTTATTAGGTGTGCTTGCCGAAAGCCAAGCAAAAGTATGTACAATATCTAAACACTTATGTCCAAAGGGCCAAGTTCACCATCTGAATACACCAATTGCCAGAGCTCCGCTTGTCAAAGCAGCTGTTCTAATTTCAGTGAAAGCCTTCTTGCTGTGTCCCCTTGTAGTGCTATCCTAATTAACTGACTACAAGAACAGCATAACCACATCACTCTGCACTCCCATGCAAATCTATGTTACAGAAAAAAAGATACATTTTAAGAGAGCTTAAGTTTTAACATTGTATAGCAGGAGAAACAGGCAGAAGAATTGAGAGACCATCTGAAATGCTGCTCAATGATACCATGTACTGAACCTCTCCTCCATCCCTCTCATGCCGTGTCCTCACTGCCCAGGGAAGCGGGAGACTCAATACCGGCTCTGTGTCAAAGTAATTAGGCTAAACATATGCTGGCCAATGAGAAGAGGGGACGAATAAGAAGCCCTACAGTCCAGTGGCACTTGGAAAGCATACAGAGGGAGAAGATGGAGAAAAGAGAGCCACTGGGAGTAATTATCTCAAATGATCTGTTGTGGTTATTTATAGCACAAGCAACAAATGGCAATTAATCTCTGAGTGAAATTGCTACATCCCTCCTGCCTTTTCCTGTATTATCCGCCAAGAAGGCCTTGAGGGATTTGAGGGTGGGGGTGGTGGTCTGTGATTCATTCAACTAACACGCACCCTTTTATCTCTGTCTTCTGTGTGTTTTTGTTGTGACTAGGACATTTTAGAATGTACAATATGTGTATTTGTAAAAGGCTTTTTTGTCTCTGACAAGATAGGCAGGTGTGTGTATACTGTGTGCGTGTCTGTACTGTACGTGTGTGTGTGTGTGTGTGTGTGTGTGTGTGTGTGTGTGTGTGTGTGTGTGTGTGTGTGTGTGTGTGTGTGTGTGTGTGTGTGTGTGTGTGTGTGTGTGTGTGTGTGTGAGGGTGGCTGGGGGGATGACAACAAAAGCTGTTTTTTGCTGAGCGTGTGAGAGCCATTTAAGTGGTTAACCCAGTACAGCAATTAAAGAACACATAATAATCCATGCCAAAAGCCTTGATTATCTAACTAAGTCCACTGTTTAATCATCCAAAATTGGATTATGGAGAACTAATTATTCTTTGTCTGACCCTTTTGTCCGACTTCCTTTAGATTAAAACAAATCTGTTTGAATTCACAGATTCCAATGAATTTGAAATTAGAAGTTTGTGTAATAAATGCAAAGGTCAAACTTTAACAAACACTCAGTGAAACACAAGCCCAAACTCAGGGGAGCGAATAGTATACATCACAGATGGATGGTCTTTTAAGCAGGTTTTAGGATAGTAGGTTTTTCTCAATCCTCTTTAGAATCATTGCTAAGTGGACCACTTGATTGGACCCAGACAATGACTGGTAGAGTTTGATTACTACCAGGGTAAACTCCCTAATCAACAATAATTCATCTGCTAAATTGGATTCATGTAAGTAATTTGTCAGCAAGTACTTAACATGGAGTTTGAACCCCGCCCATCTCTATTTGTACATTTCATTGAGTCTCTCCATATAGCTGAAGAGAGGGCATTGGAGGCAAACCTTCCCACTACACTACAGACCCACTATGTAAACAGAGATCAGCATGAAAGGCTGCAAGGGGGCCAATGTATCCCTGCGGGAGTTTGGGGCGTGCTTCATGGTTTATGCTTGAAAAATAAATATAATCTTCCTACTAATCTGTGGCTTGGTGAGGAATTCCTTCTGCATGGAGGTCATTCAGAAAAGCTGGCTATATGCTGGATGTACTTGGTGATGCATGATCATTGAAATATAGTATGGAGTATAGAATAACTAAGACATATAACAGGCTACTTGTATAATTGCTCAAAAGCTACATTAAATGGTAAATTATATGATGGCTCATTTGTATTAATTGTGGTGATTGTCTACTTTAGCCTGTTATATGTTACCTCTGAATCAACATTAACACTACATTTATAATTAGGTAATGATACCACTGCATGTTCATATCTAGCAGCACCTCGTCACCCTTTTCCATTGTGAGCAACTATTGCCCCCTAGTGCTCAGGAATGGAGGTGGCTGTGGTAATTTCTATAAAAATCATCCCGGGTCTCATGTGTTAGTTTAGTGGACCCATCTGTTTGTGACATACGACAGGCAATGGGTGCTAATCATAGAAGCAGGTCACAGGAGAGGACATGGCTAGAACCATTCCTATCCACCGGATCTGTTCCCCAGGTATCTGTTTGCATGGAATCTAGTAATCAGCAAATGTAAATGATTTGTGAATTTATGGGGAAAACGCAAATTGGAACTTTCTTTCTCAACTCCTGTGGCTGGACGCCGTTCAGGCTTGATGGATGTATCCCCGCCTTGTCATCTGGCCTTATCCGAATGGCCTGTGCTCCCTGGAACTTGCCTCCCAAGGAAGTCGTCTCCATCTGCTTCTCCTCCTCCATCCTGTAGTGGAGTAGACGAAGAACAGCAAGAGCATTGTTCCAATCAGCGCTGGTCCCATGTCACAAGTCGTGGAAACCGAAGGCAGCGGCATTCTGCTAAGCAGACTGGAGTGTCTGCGAGAGGTCCAGAGCAGATTGACATGAGGAACAGCTTTGCCGCACTGGTGCCTGATCTACCTGCCCCTTCATCGCTGGGACTGCCTGTGTCTGTGATGACTCCAACTATGCTGACTCCAGCAGCGGCTTCTTAGTCGAGTCTGACTCCTTTCCCTCTCTCTGGATCTGACGGGGCACTGCCTGCTGTGGGAGGTCTGGACCTATCGCCGGGAGCTGCGGGCGTAGGCTATCCTGCTTCTTGTGGGCCCGAGAAAGTTTCCACAAATTGTGTGAAGTAGGAATGGGCCCATTTTTCCATCTCCTTTTCCGGCCGCTGTATTGGGTAGTTTAATGGTGAGAAACTTACAGGACATCAATAAGCTGCTCCAAAACATTTTAAATCTGCATAAGGAAATTGAGCCTATCATAGTTAATGTTGGATTCAATGACATTATGAAGGGTAGCTCAGAAAAGTTGAATATGGATTTTAAAGAACTGATTGGGTCTCTGCTTGATACCAACAAACGCCCCATAATATCTGGCCCTGTACTCTCCCTAAATCGTGGCATTGAACGTTTCAGCAGACTTTTAGACCTCCATAACTGGCTACGTGACTATTGCAGCTCTGTGGGTGTAACATGTATTGACAATTCTGATATATTTTGGAAACAAAGCTTGTTTTATAAGGAGAATGGGATCCACCCAAATCATTTGGGTTCCAGGATACTTCCACAGGATTATAAGGCTGCGTTGAAACAATGACCCAAGCCCAGCTCAGTTAATCCCTACCATTATGTCGCTGAGTTGTAATAATGCTTCAGCAAATGTACATTACTCCAGGGGCGTTGGAAGACACAACTTAAGTAACCTAATTTATGTCCCTCTAACTGTCCTGAATGCCTCTGCTGATCCTACAGCTATTGAATGCAGCAATCATGTGCCTATAAACCAGAGATACTGTTACTACTGAGGCGGTGTGCCCTAGTATCATGTCCACTGTGTGCAGGTCACCCTGCACTAACATAAATAAAATCAGTATGTCTACTTCTGCTAAGCTTCCCAGTAAAGCAATGAAAACAATCAAGCATTGCAGAAAAGTGCTAAAAATAGCCCACATTAACATATGTAGCTTAAGAAACAAGGTCAATAAAATCAACAATTTGCTAGTTAGAGATGACATTCATATTCTGACCATCTCTGAAACTCACTTAGATATTACCTTTGATGATACAGTGGTAGCAATACATGGTTAGAACATCAACAGAAAAAACAGAAATGCCAATGGTGGAGGTGTTGCTGTTTGTATTTAGAACCACATTCCTGTAAAGCTTAGAGAGGATTGTATGTTAAACACTGTTGACGTAATATAGTTAATGTTAATAGGTTCATCTGCCATACTTAAAGGCCATTCTTGTGGAAAGCTGCTAAACACCATTGTGGTTGACCAGATATAATGCTATTTTACTGTAAACAAAAAAAAAAAACAAGCACAGCACTTACACAAAAGACAGATGATTTAAAAAATTGTGGGAGCTGTTTTGTTAGACTTCATTGCAGCTTTTGACATTATCAATCATAGTCTGCTGATGGAAAAACATATGTGTTATGGCTTTACTGTCACGGTTGTCGTTGGTGAAGGAGGACCAAAACGCAGCAGGCATGCGGTTGTTCATTTTGAACATTTATTAAATCAAAACGAACACTCCAAAACAACACGAACTACAGACAGTCTGGCAAGGCACAAGGCTAAACTCAGAACAATCTCCCACAAGTGACAAACACAAACACTCCCTCATATATGGGACTCTCAATCAAAGGCAAAAGGGAAAACACCTGCCTTCAATTGAGAATCCCAATCCCAATTAACCAACCATAGAAACACACTTACTAGACTACACATAGAAATACATAAACATAGACCATAAACCAAAAACCCGGAAATACTAAATCAAACACCCTTTTACCAAAACACCACCCTGAACCACATAAAACAAATACCCTCTGCCACGTCCTGACCAAACTACAATACCAATTAGCCCTTATACTGGCCAGGACGTGACATTTACACACCCTGCTATATTGTGGCTAAAGAGTATCCTGTCTAACAGAACACAGAGGGTGTTCTTTAATGGAAGCCTCTCCAACATAATCCAGGTAGAATCAGGAATTCCCCAAGGCAGCTGTCTAGGCCCCTTACTTTTTTCAATCTTTACTAATGACATGCCACAAGCTATGAGTAAAGCCAGTGTGTCTATGTATGTGGATGACTAAACACTATACATGTCAGCTACTACAGCAAGTGAAATCGCTGCAACACTTAAACAAATAGCTGCAGTTAGTTTCAGAATGGGTGGCAAGGAATAAGTTAGTCCTAAATATTTCAAAACGAAAAGCATTGTATTCATGATAAATCATTCACTAAACCCTAAATCTTGTAATAAATAATGTGGAAATTGAGCAAGTTGAGGTGACTAAACTGCTTGGAATAACCCAGGATTGTAAACTGTCAATGTAAAAACACAGTAGCTAAGATGGAGAAAAGTCTGTCCATAATAAAGTGCTGCTCTTTTTAACAACACTATCAACAAGGCAGGTCTTATAGGCCCTAGTTTTGTCACACTTGGACTATTGTTCAGTCTTGTGGTCAGGTGCCACAAAGAGGGCCCTCGGAAAATGACAAAAGGCTCAGAACAGGGCAGCACGGCTGGCCCTTAAGTGTACACAGAGCTAACATAATTTGTATTATTTAGCTAGACAAGTCAGCTAAGAACAAATTCTTATTTTACAATGTTGGCCTACCCTGGCCAAACCCTCCCCTGACCCGGACGATGCTGGGCCAATTGTGCGCTGTCCTATGGGACTCCCGATCACAGCTGGTTGTGATACAGCCAGGGATCGAACCAGGGACTGTAGTGACACCTCTAACACTGAGATGCAGTGCCTTAGACCACTGCACCACTCAGGAGCCCTTTAATAACATTAATAATATGCATATAAATATCAAATGGTTCAAAGTGGAGGCAAGATTGACTTCATTACTGCTTGTTTTTGTAAGAAGTGTTGACATGCTGAATGCACCGAGGTGTAGGTTTAAACTACTAACACGCAGCTCGGACACCCATGCATACCCCACAAGATAAGCACCAAAGGTCTCTTCACAATCCCCAAGTCCAGAACAGACTATGGTAGGTGCACAATACTACATAGAGCCATGGCTACATGGAACTCTATTCCACATCAGGTAACTGATGCAAGCAGTAGAATCAGATATAATAAAATAAATACACCTTATGGAACAGTGGAGACTGTGAGGAAACACACAGAAAGTGAAGAGACACTGTTTATTCAGTGCTTTAGCAGTACAGATGCTAAACTACAGGACTGTTTTGCTATCACAGACTGGAACATGTTCCGGGATTCTTCCGATGGCATTGAGGAGTACACCACATCAGTCACTGGCTTTATCAATAAGTGCATCGAGGACGTCGTCCCCACAGTGACTGTACGTACATACCCCAACCAGAAGCCATGGATTACAGGCAACATTCGCACTGAGCTAAAAGGTAGAGCTGCCGCTTTCAAGGTGCGGGACTCTAACCCGGAAGCTTATAAGAAATTCTGCTATGTCCTCCGACGAACCATCAAACAAGCAAAGCGTCAATACAGGGCTAAGATTGAATCATACTACACCGGCTCCGACACTCATCTTATGTGGCAGGGCTTGCAAACTATTACAGACCACAAAGGGAAGCACAGCCACGAGCTGCCCAGGGACACGAGCCCACCAGACAAGCTAAATCACTTCTATGCTTGCTTTGAGGTAAGCAACACTGAGGCATGCATGAGACCATCAGCTGTTCCGGATAACTGTGTGATCACACTCTCCGTAGCCGACGTGAGTAAGACCTTTAAACAGGTAAACATACACAAGGGTGCGCGGCCAGATGGATTACCAGGACGTGTGCTCCGGGCATGTGCTGACCAACTGGCAGGTGTCTTCACTGACATTTTCAACATGTCCCTGATTGAGTTTGTAATACCAACATGTTTCAAGCAGACCACCATAGTCCTTGTGCCCAAGAACACGAAGGCAACCTGCCTAAATGACTACAGACCCGTAGCACTCACGTCCGTAGCCATGAAGTGCTTTGAAAGGCTGGTAATGGCTCACATCAACACCATTATCCCAGAAACCCTAGACCCACTCCAATTTGCATACCGCCCAAACAGATCCACAGACGATGCGAACTCTATTGCACTCAACACTGCCCTTTCCCACCTGGACAAAAGGAACACCTACGTGAGAATGCTATTCATTGACTACAGCTCAGCATTCAACACCATAGTACCCTCAAAGCTCATCACTAAGTTAAGGATCCCGGGACTAAACACCTCCCTCAGCAACTGGATCCTGGACTTCCTGATAGGCCGCCTCCAGGTGGTGAGGGTAGGTAGCAACACATCTGCCATGCTGATCCTCAACACTGGAGCCCCTCAGGGGTGCGTGCTCAGTCCCCTCCTGTACTCCCCGTTCACCCACGACTGCATGGCCAGGTACGACTCCAAAACCATCACTAAGTTTGCAGACAACACAACAGTGGTAGGCCTGCTCACCGACAACGACTAGACAGCCTATAGGGAGGAGGTCAGAGACCTGGCCAGGTGGTGCCAGAATAACAACCTATCCCTCAACGTAACCAACACTAAGGAGATGATTGTGGAGTACAGGAAAAGGAGGACCGAGCACGCCCCCATTCTCATCGACGGAGCTGTAGTGGGGCAGGTTGAGAGCTTCAAGTTCCTTGGTGTCCACATCAACAACACACTAGAATGGTCCAAACACACCAAGACAGTCGTGAAGAGGGCACGACAAAGCCTATTCCCCCTCAGGAAACTAAAAAGATTTGACATGGGTCCTCAGATCCTCAAAAGGTTCTACATCTGCAACATCGAGAGCATCCTGACCGGTTGCATCACTGCCTGGTACGGCAATTGCTCGGCCTCGACCGCAAGCTACTACAGAGGGTAGTGCGTACAGCCCAGTACATCACTGGGGCTAAGCTGCCTGCCATCCAGAACCTCTACACCAGGCAGTGTCAGAGGAAGGCCCTAAAATTTGTCAAAGACCCCAGCCACCCTAGTCATAGACTGTTCTCTCTACTATCGCATGGCAAGTGTTACCGGAGTGTCAAGTCTCGGACAAAAAGGCTTCTCAACAGTTTTTACCCCCAATCCATAAGACTCCTGAACAGGTAATCAAATGGCTACATGTGCCCCCCCAACCCCTCTTTTACGCTACTGCTACTCTCTGTTTATCATATGTGCATAGTCACTTTAACCATATCTACATGTACATACTACCTCAATCAGCCCGAGTAACCAGTGCCTGTATATAGCCTCGCTACTGTTATAGCCTCGCTACTGTATATAGCCTCGCTACTGTTATTTTTCACTGTCTTTTTTACTGTTATTTTTATTTCTTTACTTACCTATTGTTCACCTAATACCTTTTTTCCACTGTTGGTTAGAGCCCGTAAGTAAGCATTCGACGCACGTGACAAATAAACTTTGATTTGATTTGTAGCGTCATACCCATGAAGACTCGAGGCTGTAATCGCTGCCAAAGGTGCTTCAACAAAGTTCTGAGTAAGGGGTCTGAATACTTTTGTAAATATGATATCCGTTTATTTTGTATGAATTTTTGACAAAATTCAAAAGGCACTTGCACATCTGAGCAATCTTTTTGCAGGTGCATGGCAACAGTTGAAACAGGATGAAGGTTAAAGGAAACCGCACACTGCTCTTGATATTATCACTGATATTTAATAAGCTTACGTATCGGCCTCACGGCCTTCGTCAGAGCTTTTGTGATTTTTTTTAAATCAGCACCCCTATGTAGACCTAGCCCCACCCACATCCGTTCCACGCATGGAAAGGGGTGAATTTTTTACAAAAAACTGTTTTTGCTTTTTCATTATGGGCTATTGTGTGTAGATTGATGAGAGGGGGGGGAATATTTTAGAATAAGGCTCTAACGTAACAATATGTGGAAAAGGTAAAGGGATCTGAATACTTTCTGAATGTACTGTATATAATAGGAAGGATTTTTAGATGAGGTCTTCCAATATTAGTACTCTACCCTTTAAACACAATCACATAATGTTGGGGTCATCCTTTAAAGCACTGCTTTAAATCTGGTGTTTTTCTCAACATCTCTTACAAAATATGTATATTGTTCTGTTTGTTCCGATATCTTGTTCTCTGGTGTTGTGAACTCTTCGCCATTTAATCCACGCCCACCTAGACGTGTAGCACCACCCACCTGGCGAAATGCTGCCGAAGATGGTGGATAAATGAAGATAGGTAACTCAGGCCATTTACCATTGGGAAAAAATAGTCCATTCCGGTCTATTTAAGGGGGTGGCTCTCAATTCAATTCAAGGGGTTTTATTGGCATGGGAACCATATGTTAACATTGCCAAAGCAAGTGAGGTAGATAATATACAAAAGTGAAATAAACAATAAAAATTAACAGTAAACATTTAACATACAGAAGTTTCAAAAGAATAAAGACATTACAAATGTCATATTGTGTATATATACAGTGTTGTAACGATGTACAAATGGTTAATGTACAAAAGGGAAAATAAATAAGCATAAATATGGGTTGTATTTACAATGGTGTTTGTTCTTCACTGGTTGATCTTTTCTTGTGGCAACAGGTCACAAATCTTGCTGCGGTGATGGCACATTGTGGTATTTCACCCAGTAGATAAGGGAGTTTATCAAAATCGGGTTTGTTTTCAAATTCTTTGTGGATCTGTGTAATCTGAGGGAAATATGTGTCTCTAATATGGTCATACATTGGGCAGGAGGTTAGGAAGTGCAGCTCAGTTTCCACCTCATTTTGTGGGCAGTGTGCACATAGCCTGTCTTCTCTTGAGAGCCATGTCTGCCTACGGCGGCCTTTCTCAATAGCAAGGCTATGCTCACTGAGTCTGTACATAGTCAAAGCTTTCCTTAAGTTTGGGTCAGTCACAGTGGTCAGGTATTCTGCCACTTGGTACTCTCTGTTTAGGGCCAAATACCATTCTAGTTTGCTCTGTTTTTATGTTAATTCTTTCCAATGTGTCAAGTAATTATCTTTCTGTTTTCTCATGATTTGGTTGGGTCTAATTGTGTTGCTGTCCTGGGGCTCTGTGGGGTTTGTTTGTGTTTGTGAACAGAGCCCCAGAGCTTGTTTAGGGGACTCTTCTCCAGGTTCTTCTGTCTGTAGGTGATGGCTTTGTTATGGAAGATTTGGGAATCACTTCCTTTTAGGTGGTTGTAGAATTTAACGGCTCTTTCTGGATTTTGATAATTAGCGGGTATAGGCCTAATTCTGCTCTGCATGCATTATTTGGTGTTCTATATTGTACACGGAGAATATTTTTGCAGAATTCTGCATGCAGAGTCTCAATTTGGTGTTTGTCCCATTTTGTGAATTCTTGGTTGGTGAGCGGACCCCAGACCTCACAACCATAAAGGGCAATGGGTTCTATAACTGATTCAAGTATTTTTAGCCAAATCCTAATTGGTATGTTGTATTTTATGTTCCTTTTGATGGCATAGAATGCCCTTCTTGCCTTGTCTCTCAGATCGTTCACAGCTTTGTGGAAGTTACCTGTGGCGCTGATGTTCAGGCCAAGGTATGTATAGTTTTTGTGTGCTCTAGGGCAACGGTGTCTAGATGGAATTTGTATTTGTGGTCCTGGTGACTGGACCTTTTTTGGAACAACAATATTTTGGTCTTCCTGAGATTTACTGTCAGGGCCAAGGTCTGGCAGAATCTGTGCAGAATATATAGGTGCTGCTGTAGGCGCTCCTTGGTTGGTGACAGAAGCAGCAGATCATCAGCAAACAGTAGACATTTGACTTCAGATTCTAGTAGGGTGAGGCTGGGTGCTGCAGACTTTTCTAGTGCCCGCGCCAATTCGTTGATATATATGTTGAAGAGGGTGGGGCTTAAGCTGCATCCCTGTCTCACCCCACGGCCCTGTGGGAAGAAATGTGTGTGTTTTTTGCCTATTTTAACCGCACACTTGTTGTTTGTGTACATGGATTTTATAATGTCATATGTTTTACCCCCAACACCACTTTCCATCAATTTGTATAGCAGACCCTCATGCCAAATTGAGTCGAAGGCTTTTTTGAAATCAACAAAGCATGAGAAGACATTGCCTTTGTTTTGGTTTGTTTGTTTATCAATTAGGGTGTGCAGGGTGAATACATGGTCTGTTGTACCGTAATTTGGTAAAAAAGCCAATTTGATATGTGCTCAGTACATTGTTTTCACTGAGGAAATGTACGAGTCTGCTGTTAATGATAATGCAGAGGATTTTCACAAGGTTGCTGTTGACGCGTATCCCACGGTAGTTATTGGGGTCAAATTTGTCTCCACTTTTGTGGATTGGGGTGATCAGTCCTTGGTTCCAAATATTGGGGAAGATGCCAGAGCTAAGGATGATGTTAAAGAGTTTTAGTATAGCCAATTGGAATTTGTTGTCTGAATATTTGATCATTTCATTGAGAATACCATCAACACCACATGCCTTTTTGGGTTGGAGGGTTTTTATTTTGTCCTGTAGCTCATTCAAGGTAATTGGAGAATCCCGTGGGTTCTGGTAGTCTTTAATAGTTGATTCTAAGATTTGTATTTGATCATGTATACGTTTTTGCTCTTTGCTCTTTGTTATAGAGCGAAAAAGATTGGAGAAGTGGTTAACCCATACATCTCCATTTTGGATAGATAATTCTTTGAGTTGTTGTTTTTTTTAGTGTTTTCCAATTTTCCCAGAAGTGGTTAGAGTCTATGGATTCTTCAATTACATTGAGCTGATTTCTGACGTGCTGTTCCTTCTTTTTCTGTATTGTTTTAGCGATTCACCATAGTGAAGGCGTAGACTCAGATTTTCCAGGTCTCTATGTTTTTGGTTGGACAGGTTTCTCAATTTCTTTCTTTGATTTTTGCATTCTTCATCAAACCATTTGTCATTGTTAGATTTGATAGAGAAGCTGAGAGGTCAAATATACTGTTAAGATTTTCTACTGCCAAGTTTACACCTTCACTATTACAGTGGAACGTTTTACCCAGGAAATTGTCTAAAAGAGATTGAATTTGTTGTTGCCTAATTGTTTTTTGGTAGGTTTCCAAACTGCATTCCTTCTATATATAGCATTTCTTAATGTTACTTGGTTCCTTTGCCTACCATTGACTATGTACATACCCAGCATGCGACAGAGCTGCAGGAGTTGTGACTCGTTTTTGTTGGTTATGTTGTCATAGTTGTGCCTAGGGGGGCATATGGGGGAGGGAATGCTGTCACCTGCAGGCAGGTGTTTGTCCCCCTGTGTGGTGAGGGTGTCGGGTTCTCGTCCAGTTCTGGCATTTAGGTCGCCACAGACTAGTACATGTCCCTAGGCCTGGAAATGATTGATTTCCCCCTCCAGGATGGAGAAGCTGTCTTCATTAAAGTATGGGGATTCTAGTGGGGGGATATAGTTAGCACACAGGAGGACATTTTTCTCTGTTAAGATAATTTCCTTTTGAATTTCTAGCCAAATGTAAAATGTTCCTGTTTTGATTAATTTAATGGAGTGAGTTAGGTCTGCTCTATACCAAATTAGCATACCCCCTGAGTCCCTTCCCTGTTTCACACCTGGTAGTTTGGTGGATGGGACTACCAGCTCTCTGTAACCTAGAGGGCAACCAGTGGGTCCGTCTCCTCTATATCAGGTTTCTTGCAGGATGACAATGTCTGTATTTCTTTGGTGAAGTCCAGGTTCCTGCTCTTTAGGCCAAAGGCAGATGACCTCAGGCCTTGTATATTCTAGGATGAGATAGTGAAGGCTTTGTGTTCCATAAAGTGTCCAATGTTGTTGGTCGTGTGGTTTGGCCTCAGGCCAGTAAGTGTGAGCAGAGCCTGCTGAGCATCTGGTACATGCCATTGGCTTGGGCTAGTGCAGTGCTTCTCAATTATTTTCTGTTACGCCCCCCCTAGGAAGAAGTAAACATTTCGCGCCCCCCCCAACTCTCCGCCGCGACTGTAAATAGTATCATTTGTCTATAAAATTGTTATAAGTACACCTCTGCATAACATTGTATCCTTATTAACATTAAAGAAAAAGAAAAAAGAAAGAAATATAGATCAACTTACAACAAAGAATAACTTTATTAACATTGTTTTTTTTAGTTTGTAACAGAAAAGACTTCAAGTGCATCAATTTGCCTGAAATTTAAAAAAAATTAAACCCTTATTTAAACTGTAAACATTTTTTGCCCATTTGATACTGAAAAATAAAATTAAATATAATCAATAAATAATAATAAATTCAAATTGATCAGCAACATTAACTCAGGAGCACAATATATGAAACATTTTGACCTATAAAACAAAAATGAATAAAACAATTTGTGCTGATTTTTTTTTTTTATCAAAATGAGGAAGTCAGGATTAATGGCTACAATGAGCACGTTTTGCAGAGCACAGCTTTTCGAAGCGGGGTTTGAAGCATGATACTGCAACTCTCAGCTCCTGCTCAATGTTTAGCTGGGACCTGTACTTGGTCTTCAGTGCAGCAACAGCAGAGAAGCCAGTCTCACAAAGATAAGATGTTGCAAAAGGAAGAAGAATGCCCATGGCCCTCTGCCCTAAGAGTGGATACTGCCTCTCTACACTCAGCCAGAATTCACTCAGTGTCTGTGATGTGAACCTCAGTCTCAATGTGGAGTCAGACGTCATATCAATGAACTGGTCCTCCTCTGCAGAGCTGAAACCAGTTGGAGCTGGTGCATTGAAAGGATCTCTCACCCAGTCATATTGGGAACTGTTTTCAGGGAAGTACTTTTTAAAGAATCCCATCAGTGATTAAATATGCTCCTTAATATATGGAATCACTGAGGTGGCATCATAGTCAGTAGTGTCAACAAATTCATGCAGGTTCTCGAATGAATCAGTATTTCCTTCATCAAGTCGCCTGCCCCACATTGCAAGCTTTCGAGTGAAAGAGCTGATCTTGTCTGTGACCTGAGGGAGGTGTTTATCTTTCCCTTGAAGCTGTAGATTTAGTTCATTTAGCTTTCCAAATATGTCACTCAGGTAGGCCAGTTTTGCCAGGAAGTTCTCATCACTACATTTTTCTGTGATGTCATACTTGTGCTCCTGCTCCAAAAACATTCTTATCTGCTCTCTGAGCTCAAAAACTCGGGACAAGACTTTTCCTCGTGACAGCCACCTTGCTTCACTGTGAAACAGCACAGCTTGATGTTCAGCTCCCATCTCCTCACAGATAGCAGAGAAGACTCTTGTTTTTAGTGGTCTGGTCTTTATAAAATTGACTACACCTACAATGTCAGTCATAACCTCACTTAATTCAGAGGAAAGGTGCCTTGATGCCAGTGCTTCTCTGTGTATAACACAGTGTGTCCACTCAGCATTAGGTGAGGCCTTCTTGATGAGTGCCCGAAGTCCTTTTCTCATCCCTGCCATGGTCTGTGCACCATCACTGCAAACACCAATGCAGTTCTCCCACTTTAGCCAATTCTCAGTCAGGAAGCAGTCCAGCATTTTGAATAGCTCTTCAGCTGTGGCTCTGTCTCTGACATATTTACAAAAAAGTAGATCCTCACACAGGGAGTTTGTCATGTCAAAACGTACATAAGCGATAAACAAACAGTCTTTGTTGCTGTCAGTTGCTTCATCGAACTGTAAGGCAAAACGTTTGTCTTTGAGTTTATCTACCAGCTGTTCTTAATATCGTTAGCAATGTCATTTATACGTCTGGCGACAGTGTCATTGGACAGAGGGATAGTTTTTATTTTTGCAGCACTTGCGTCATCCAGCATGACAGAGACCATGTCTAATGCTGCAGGCAGTATCAGCTCCTCTGCTATGGAGTGGGGTTTTTTGCACTGAGCAATTTGGTACGCCACCTTATATGATGCTAACAGTGCTCGCTGGTTTACTGAAGTAGCATTCACAAAGCGGGACGATTGTTGACAATATTCGGCACGTTTTCGCTGAAAAAAACTCAAGCGGCTTATCAGCGTGATTGGGGTGTAATGTCTTTAAGTGACGCCTTAATTTATTTGGCTTCACGCAGTCCGCTGCCAACATTTTTAGACACAGTAAACATACCGGTCTTTCCTCGTCTCCCACCGTAGTCACAGTGAAGCCAAGCGCGACATACGCGTCGTCATATTTCCTCGTCTTAGCTTTCGGGAGACTTACGTTTGTCTCATTATCTCCGTCTCTCTCCGCCTTTCTTCTCATCCCTGTTAAATATTTTTCCATGGTGTCTCTTAAGGGTTTGTTATCTGCACTTCATATCTCCTGCTGTGTGCTCTTGTTCGGTTAAAAAAAAAACTACTACGCGGCAAAAAAAAGCGTGTTCCCCGGGGTCACGCGCCCCCCCTGGCATCGCTCCGAGCCCCCCCAGGGGGGCGCGCCCCACTATTTGAGAAGGACTGGGCTAGTGTAAGAGTGGGTGTTGGGCCTGTGTGCGCATGTGTGACTTCCATGTTGAGGCCCTCTTTGCGGGGGTGGGGTGCATGGGGTGGGCAGGAGGGGCATAGGTCTGATCTGAGGGGGCCTAAATGGGGTGTGGGCATGGTTGACTTGGGGGGTGTTGATTGGTTGGGGTGGGGGTGTGTATGTGGCTGGTGGTGTTGTGGTCTGGATGTAAGTCCTCTCGGCGTGGGTCCTCTATGTGTAGGTCCAGGGGGGGTCCCGCAGGTCTGGGAGAGTTTCTCGCTGGTCTGGGCGGGGTGTCTATTGATCTGTTGCTCCTATGTGAAGTGTTGGGGCTACGTTTGAGAGCGATGTCCTTTAGAGTCCGGGCGAAGGTGGGCACTGCTGCCTTGTATAGGTGGACCTGGTCATAGAGGCTGTTCAAGTCCAGGGTGGAGTGGTGGGCCAGGAAAACATTTGGTTTTGAGGCACAGTCACGGGAAATATGTGCGTTTACCCGGCTGTATTGTGGCAGGATGGAAGTCTTTTCGTGGTAGCAGGGTCGAGATAACCACTTGTACATTGGGGAAAGTAGAAGAAGCTTTTTCAGTCACTCCTTTCAGTGCCTTTCCTGCTGTGTTCTCAGGTCGTTTGTGCCTGTGTGTATTATTATGTGGCTGGAACCTAGTTGGTCCTCAGACAGAATGTCTAGGGCGTGTTGGGTGTTTGGACACCAGAGTTTAGACACACTGTGTTTGGGAAAACGTTTTTTTTCTTGTATAAATTTCCCATTTGAGTCCATGAGGAGTACAATCTGTGTCTTGTGTATGTCCTCAGTGTGTGTGGGGGGGGTTGTCAGGAGGGCTATCAGGGTGGCTGACAGGGGGGGTGCTCAGAGGCTCTCCCATAGATACCAACGTGATATAGCAGCTGGGTCTGGTCTACTGCTGCGTTCAAATCAACTGGGAACTCGGTCATCTCCGACCTCAGTGCGTTCAGGACAACTGGAAACTCGGAAATGAACTAGTTCCGACTGGGGAAAATATTTTGAACAGTCATCCAACTCGGAATTCCAAGTCGAGAACTCCCGACTTTCTGACCTGAGTATCAATGGCGAGATGATTTGACCTAGGTTTTTTTCCCCCAAGATCCCAGTTGTTGTGAAAGCATCATTAATGTTTGCTTTGCAATTACAGATGCAGCTTAGTGTGTGAACTGTGCCTGGTATTACGCTCGCGCGCTGAACAAGTTAGCTGACTCGCGCCCATTGACCTGACGTGGCGGGAAAGTTACAAACGAGGGCTTCCTTGAGGTTAACAAACTGACGTGTCCTACATTTATTATAATTTCTCTAAATTTGTGTGCCGAATCACCATCAAAACTCTTTAAATGCTTCGAAGTAGCACAGAGGAGTTGACACCTGGCAACACCACGGACTCCGGAAGAAGCTCGGTGCTGTCACCTTTGGATCATCGAGGCAAACAAAGTGGGCCTGTGTCACTCAGCCGTGGATCAACATCTGCAGGGCTGCTCACAAGAGGTAGGCCTACAGAAACTATTTAACGTTAGCTATGTAAACAAGCATGCTAGATAGCAAAACTAACGATTCTGATGAAATGGAAATCATGTTGGCAAAGTTGAGGACTGCTAAATTCTCTAAATAAGGCTTATATACAAGTTCATATGTTTCATTATCTAGGCTACAAAGCACTTAGCCAGGTAGGCTTATTTAGATTGAGTTGTAGTCTACAAGTTGATGGCCTCTTTCTTTGACTCTGGTCAAGTGACTCACAGCTTCAGAGGGGGAAGGACAAGTTCATCTGTCCCACCATCCAGTGGCTCCTCATTCTGTGGGACCCCCAGACTCATGGGGGGGACCCCCAGACTGGGGAGGACCCCAGGCTTAGCTGGGGCTCTAGGCATACATCCTGCATGGACGCCACAGACTGAACCCTCTGGTAAAGCCATACAGACACACGCAACTGAGTTGTTTTTCACTGGGCTGTCTCAGTTTGAGAATTGAATTATTCCGCTCTCTCCATTCCTGCAGTGACCACTAGCTGCTCCTCCGTGATATCGGCCACTGCTGCCTCTGTGATTGTGGCGGTGGTAGAAGGGCGTGGGTTGGCCAGGGGGGAGATTGGCATGGCCAGTATCAACCTGAAATGCCCAGAGCTGGTCCTCTATCAGTTTGCAGACACTGGGACCTATGCCAAGGTAGAACATAATAAACAAACAGGCTGAATTGGTTTACTGTTTTCAGTATCTCAGAACAGGGAGAGACAGGCAAATCCATCTCCATGCAGCTTAGCTAAGTGCATGGTTATCTCAGTGTACTGAAAGCACTAAAGGAGCGTTAAACTTGTCTGATCCACTACCAGGTTATCACCAAGCTTCACATACTGGTGCCACTCGAGATACTAATGCCAGACACTGCCAGTGAGAAAGGCAAAGGGACCAAGCTATACAGCCTAATCACAGAAAACTTTCAGGTACTGAGTCAAGGTGGTCTGTCTATACTGCTGAAGTGAGACTTTTGTCTTATGTGTTATTTGTTGCCTAACCTTCTTTATGTTTCAGTCAGTAGCTTTCACTGCAATCCAGAGAAAGTACTTCAATGAGAGAAAAGGGCTGGAATACATCCAGCAACTGTCTGCACCAGAGTACAGCACTGTTATTATGGAGGTGCAAGCTAAGTATGTCACTGGGCTCAGAGAGCACAACAATAATAGTCTGTCACTTCATAATAATAATCAATCAGGCAGAATAACCTGTCCAGTAAACTGCAGTGTTCATCCCCAGATACTATTGCCTGGCAGCTGCGGCTGCTTTACTGAAATACTTTGAGTTCATTCAGAACTCCATCTATGCACCAAAGTCACTGAAAGTAAGCTTCAAAGGGAGTGAGCATACTGCCATGATCGACTCAACGTCTGCCACTAACCTGGAGCTGGTTGTCAACAACAGGGACCACAGGTATGGTGACGTGGCAGAAGGATGTGAAACTGTCTCACTTATCAGTATTTCAAACATGGTCAATACATCAAGAGAGTATGTGACATCCAGTGTGTGTGTACATTTGTGTGTGTGTGTGCAGGAGTGAACATACCCTGTTAGGGGTGCTGAACTACACCAAAACCCCTGGTGGGGGAAGGAGGCTGCGCTCTAACATTCTAGAGCCCTTGCTGGATGTCGATACCATAAACATACGTCTAGACACCATTCAAGAGCTGTTACAGGACGAGGAGCTCTTCTTTGGCTTAAAGAACGGTTAGTAACAGCTACTAACTGCACTACCTTATATTACAGTGATAGGTTTTCAATATTGATTGACAATTCTGTACAGATTAGTGTGAACTTGTGTATTTCCTTTGCTCATTTCTACTGTGACTGCAGCCATTGGACATTTTCTGGATATAGACCAACTGCTCTCTGTTCTTGTCCAGATCCCCAAGCAGGAAACGGTACATATAGATTTTTTTATATGGTTTCCTGAAGATAAAAGAGTTGTCAGAGCCATAATGATGGAACAGTGAGTAATGTTAGAATCTGTCAATTTTCCTCTCAATGAAGGTTCAAGTTGCAGAGTCAAAGATTACACATGTGATTCAGCTGAAGCATACTCTGGAGTTGGTACCACCACTGAGGGTAAGTGCTCGGTGTCCTTATAATATATTCAAAATCATTACTGTTGTTGTACCATGTGCCTTTTTATTACCAGTATTGTGTAAACAGATGGTGCTGAAGAACTGTAACACTGCTCTGCTGAAGGCTTACAGCAGCTCACTGGAAGACAACAGGTACATAATCACTGAAGGGATTGGGTTTTCCATTAACAAGCCTCTGGATGGAACACTTCTCAGGCACATTGCCTCCATTGATCCTGTTATGTTCTCAGGTTTGACATGATCCTCGAGCAGATCAAGTCAGTGATTAATGATGACACCAGCTACATGAAGGGGAGCCTCAACATGCGCACACAGAAGTGCTACGCTGTGCGCCCCAACATCAACGAGTTCCTGGACATCGCCCGGCGAGCCTACACTGAGATTGTGGATGACATTGCAGGTGTTCACTAGATGGTTATGATGTTTTAAAGGGATATGCAAATGTATAATCTCTTATCGGATTATCCCTAATTGATTTCAAACAGTCTCTGATGTGTTATGTGTAGCCTACAGTCAATCTTTCCTGGTGGGAATTACATAATGAACGATGTTGATGCACAGAGCTGGTTGACCAGGTGGGGGAGAAGTATGCCTTGCCGATACGCACCAGCTTCAGCACAGCTCGAGGCTTCTTCATCCAGATGAAACTGGAGGGGGTAGCTTTACCTGATGGGGAACTCCCAGCTGACTTCATCAAGGTAATAACTTATTTGATGAATACCTCTGTATCTGTCAATGCTGGACTGTGGCAATGGTGAATGGATTATACAGAGCATTAAGTGAGAGAAACCCATTACAAAGTGTCATATAGCTTCATGTTCATTGTTTAAAATGGCTGTACCTGTCAGAATTGCTTTGGCTCTATATTACACTAAAACTTGTTCGGTATTCTCCATGGTAATATATTTTCACATTCTTGCTGTGTTTTATTCACACTTTCCTCAGGTGACGAAGCACAAGAACAACTACAGCTTCACCACAGCAGACCTGATGAAGATGAATGATCGCTGTGATGAGGCCCTGAGGGAAATATTTCACATGTCCTATGTGTGAGTAAAGAACAGCTTCAGTCTCACAATTATCAGGCTACATTTTCAGTGTATAATGTGTACAGAAAAATATATTCTTTGCTTTGATCTGTCAAACCTACCCTTTATTTCTGTTATGATCATGTGTCATAAAATATAACTGAGGGAAGTTGGATTGACTTACTATTGTTTACCCAGTAGATGGGGCTATTGAGTTTGGTTTGACATTGTAAATCATTTTGTCCTGTTTCCACCTTTCTCTTTCCAGGGTGGTGTGTCAGCTGCTGAATACAGTTCATGAGCATATCCACTGTCTTTACAAACTGTCCGATGCTGTGTCCATGCTAGACATGCTGCTGTCACTAGCCAATGCATGCACCATCTCAGACTATGGTAAGTCAAGCAAGAAAGTTAAATGTAATCAATTATTAATTTCCTCCCTACATATCTGCAAAAAGTATGTGTTGCTCAAATTCATAGTTCACGCTAACTATATGATCCAGTCAGATTCAAGCTATCCCTGGAGTGGTTTGACCTCGCTCTGAGTCTAGACAGTATCTGAAGAAACCCACCCACTCATCCATCTCACATAGCAGCCAGTCATAGCAGCATGAGTAAATAGTGTGTCAGCAGCAGCACCCTCTGTTCTCCTCTATAAGTGACAAAGAGGCTGCTGTGATCTGCTCTCTATTTAACATTGGTTGTCCTGCTAGCTTAAGTTGTCTGGGCAGCAGCTCCCATAACCATGTGGGTGGTGACCAATGGCCCACAGCTGTCTGAAACAGGATCTCTGGAGAGACACGTGCTGACTGCCGGCCTTCTCTGTCTCAGTCATCTCACTCTCAGATTACCCTGGTCACGAAACCATTACTGTATTTGACCAGACCAATCTTTCTGCAAGACATGACTACTGTAGATGTATGTTTCGACTGCATGCTAGAAGTGTTTTGAACTTTCTCATAAAATGTGTAATAAAATAACACCCAACTGAATGTCATCCACAGCAATTCAACACCAAGTAAAACATTTATTTACCAACCATGTAATTATGAATTTGAATTGTATTGTGTTCTTCCTAAAGTTGTTTTCCTTCTCTGTGCCTGCAGTGCGTCCTGAGTTCACAGACACACTGGCCATCAAGCAGGGTCGTCACCCCATTCTGGAGCGCATCGTTGGCCAGCAGCCCGTGTCCAACAACAGCTACATCTCTGAGGGCAGCAACTTTGTCATCATCACTGGGCCCAACATGAGCGGCAAGTCCACCTACCTCAAACAGGTGGCGCTGTGCCAGATCATGGCTCAGATAGGTGGGTGGAGAAAACATAAAATTAATTTAAAATGGAATGTAGTTATATAATTAACTTCATTTTCAGTGTTGTAACCATTCAAAAGGCTTATTCACAGGCTACTTATATAATGAATCTGATCTTTCCTAGGTTCCTTTGTCCCTGCTGAGTATGCCTCCTTCCGCATTGCTGACCAGATTTTCACCAGAATCGGGGTGGATGATGACTTTGAGACAAACTCCTCAACCTTTATGGTGGAAATGAAGGAGGTACATTTCCCATACATATTTGCCACTCAGTGGTTTTGTATGTATTTTCGAAATACCGCAAAGTAATTCTGATTAATTTCTTTGTACTCCCAAGGTCTCATATTTAATCCATAATGTGAGTGATAGGTCTCTCATTATTATAGACGAACTTGGGCGTGGTACTAGTGCTGAGGAGGGTGTCGGCATCTGTCACTCTGTCTGCGAATTCCTCCTTAGCCTCAGGGTAGGTACGGTGTGGCCAACTAGCACAGTACCTCTCTCCTGTCTGAAACAATATATGATTAATTGGATTTTGTGTATGAATCATGGAGGCCTTTCTTTTCTTTGACTTCCTGTTACTTGCACTGCTCAGTTCACAATCTATCATAAGATAAATATGTGTGCTCAGCTGTTTACCTGCTGGTCCCAGGCGTTCACGCTGTTCGCCACACACTTCCTGGAACTATGTGAGCTGGAGACATTGTACCCCAATGTGGAAAACCAGCACATGGAGGTTCAGCACACCCGCACTGGTGACACAGGTACAGAGCGTGTCATCTATACCTTCCTGCTGAGCCGTGGAAGCTCTGAGGAAAGAAACTACGGTAAGGAAATACAATCAGACACTTAACATTGTCCAATCTCAATCATTCACCTTAATTGTAAAAGGTTTACTGTAATGTTCAACTTGCAGGTCTGAGGGCTGCAGAGATGACTGCACTGCCTTTAACCATAATCCAAGAAGCAAAGGCGATTAGCTCTAAAGTCAGCCAACAGCTCTTGGTATGCTTTTCCAGTAGGCCATGCTTTTCCAGTATCATTATTTAGATCTAACTTACTATCCATCATCTTATTCTCTGTAGTCCCTGCTTGTCCGTCAACCTGTCGTCTTCCTCCTACCCTAACTCAGGCCAAGCACCACAGTGATTCGGAAACGCAACGGCAGAGAGCAGTGTACCACCTGGCCACTCGGCTCCTGCAGACAGCCAGGAACTCCAGGCTGGACCCTGACAGCCTGCGCATCTATCTGAAGGGCCTGAAGAGACACTATGAAGCAGAGCTGCAGGTCATAGGAGAGCCTGTGTCCATGGAGACAGAGGAAGAATGAGTCAGATGAGGAAAGGGATGTCAAAGGGTGGGAAGGGGGCGATGAGATGGTGAGGAGAGAGGAATTTTAAGGAAGCTTGTGGACTTATGAGTGATGCTGTTTGACTATCTTCTATAATGATATTCAATGACCTTGTTAGATATTTGTAGTATTTGTTTTCAATGTTAATCTGTAATATTTAAATAAAACATTTTTATATTTTCTAAGTGTCTATTATTAACATGGAGCGGCACAAGGGAGGGGCCAACATTTTAAACACCCACGTTGCTTCAAAACCCCTATCAGAGAAGAAGGCCCTGCCTTTTCTATATCCTCATCTCCAGTCCTCTCTTCATTTTATTATACCCGGTGTGCTGAGACATATCGACCCGCCCCCGCGAAACAAGATACACAGGCAGCATTGAGTTGTGCTGCTCTGGGGAACTCTCCATTTAATTTCAACATTTAGGAAACTGCGGCACTAAAACACCTCAGGGTATGTACATTGCATTTTCTCATACATTATTATTTATTTTTAAAACGAGCTAGTCACGCAAGGCTTTGCTTAGATGAAACAGTAATCTGGGCCTTGCACTAGCCCCAACGCACTGCCGGAAAATCGGGACGCAAGAGCGGGTCAGATTTCAGGACAGAGGGCTGGATGACTTTAAAGGCGAGGCCTTTTTGTTGGGATTGGCTTCTCAGGTGCTGTACTCCTGGGTTAGTAGCTGTTTTGGGAACGTTATTTGTAAACTACAAATTATTGTTTCCAGCATTTCACCTGTTTAAAATATAATAACTATGTCCGTGCGTATCGAGACGTCACTCACTGACCAGACAAGTTTTCCCGCAAGTGTCATGATTTGTAGCACGTTGACACAGATGGAACTGCCTAACTAACGTAACGTTAATCACTTCATTTATTGCTGGCTGGCTAGCTAGCTTACCTTGGACAGCAAACTACTTAGCTAGCTAAACGCCCTGACCCAAAAAAGATGGCGTACTTCGTTTGTGGCTAAAGTAAGGTAGGCTTCACTGGAAAAGCCGGAGTGGTTAGTTATCCATTAACTACCCACAAACATGTGGGCCCCTAGTTAAATAATGACAGTACGGCTTTGTAACTAGCCAGTTAGTATCCAAAGCAAGGCCTTACCAAATCCCTCCAGTCAGTATCGTGTCCACCATTCAGATGTACGTTGCTAGCAAGTTACAATGAACAAATATATAAACGCAACATGTAAAGTGTTGGTTCCTTGTTTCATGAGCTGAAACAAAATAACCCAGAAATGTTCCAAACTCACAAAAAGCTTCTCTCAAATGTGCTAAAATTAGTTTGCATTTCTCCTTTGCCAATATGTGATCCACCAGACAGGTGTGGCATATCAAGGTGATTTAAATGGCATTATCACTACACAAGTGCACCTTGTGTTGGGTACAAAAGACCACTAAAATATGCACTTTTGTCACTCAACACAATGCCACATATCTCATGTTTTGAGGGCGTGTGCAACTGGCATTCTGACTGCATGAATGTCCACCAGAGCTGTTACCAGGGAATTTATTGTTAATGTCTCTACCATAAGCTCTCTCCAACGTCGTTTTATTTACTTTGTCACTATTTCCAACCAGCCTCATAACCGCAGACCACATGTATGGCATCGTGTGGGCGAGCGGTTTGCTAATGTGAACCGAGTATCCCATGGTGGGGGTATGGACAGGCAAAAGCTACAGACAACAAACACAGTTGCATTTTATCAATGGCAATTTGAATGCACAGAGAGACTGTGAAGTGATCCTGAGGCCCATTCATGCCATTCATCTCTGCCACCACCTCATGTTTCAGCATGATAATGCACGGCCCCACGTCGCATGGAAGCTGAAAATGTCCCAGTTCTTCCATGACCTGCATATTCACCAGACATGTCACCCATTGAGCTTGTTAGGGATGCTCTGGATCAACGTGTACGACAGCATGTTCCTGCCAATATCCAGCAACTTCGCACAGCTATTGAAGACGAGTGGGACAACACTCCACAGGCCACAATCAACCGCCTGATCAACTTTATGCGAAGATGTTGCGCTGCATGAGGCAAATGGTGGTCACACCAGATACTAACTGGTTTACTGATCCATGCTCCTACCTTTTTTGCATATCTGTATTCCCAGTCAAATGAAATCCATAGATTGGGGCCTAATTAATTTATTTAAATGGACTTATTTCCTTATGCACAGTTGCTCAGTAAAATCTTTAATTGTTGCATTTGTTTTTGTTCAGTATAGATAATACATTCGCATTATGGTTAGTAAGATAATAGCAGAACAATATCTAACCACAAGTGCTGCTTGCAAACTTACGCGCAAGGACATGGAAGGCATTCTAGCAGAGACGGAACATTTCATCACCTTGAAACAGAACTGATTAGCCTAGGGGCTAGGCCTTATGCAATACTAGCTAGGGGAGTTTTGCTTAGAACAGAGCCTGTTCTCATATTAAGCATGGCCCAAAACACCCATTGTAGGCAGTTTTGTGGGTGAAGGAAATTACTACTTTATCTGTAGAATAGTTTCATTAGCAAGCTGGTTACATTCACAGCATTACACTGTTTTAATGGGTGGAGGGATGACTGTTTTGAATTTTTCCAGTCATCTGCACCTAAATGGTTGTTGGGCTTATGTGATCTCTAATTGTCTAATACAATGATTGTTGTGAGCCTCACATCAGTGTGCATTTCTCTCCCACCATCTGTAGCTGTTGTGAAGAATGAGTGATCCTTGACGTTTGTGTTTAACTAGCTAGGCTACTCCAGTATTTAAGATGATCTCTGCTTGTCATGTCTAACATTTTAACTGGATAAAGTCCCCCAAGTGCTCTTATTCATTACCCAGCGACTTGTGTTGACAGGGGCCATCTACAAAATCTGTATTGCATGACATTTGGTAAATGCTCTCCTTATGTTGCAGCCATATGAGGTATTTTTGCAGTAGGCGATATACGTCCAGACCCCTGGTCCATTTCCTTACATTAGGGTTGTAATTATTAGCCCAAAGAAGTTTTGCAACTAAAACAAGAGTTTCTATTGGACAAATTCAGTTAGGTTCTTCCCCCGTTTGCCACCGTTTAAGAAACGTTTTGCAACAGATTCGGCGTAATTAATACAACCCAGTAGTGATTGGTCAGTTAGGTGTGTGTGTGTGTGTGTGTGGGGTGTGAATGGCAGCCTTCTCTTGTGAGTCTTATTCCAGATATGGCTTGAAGGGGTGGTGGTTCTATTTGTTGGCACCCACAGGGCTGACTGCTGAGATACCTTATCAGCCTCTGGCTTCAGAGAGGCGCTGCAGTAAACCTCATGGCTTAACCTGGATACTGAGGAATGTAATGGCTTGTTCTTATCAATGTCTCCCTCTCAGTATCTCTGTCTGTTGGGTTTATTTGCAAGACTTAAATTCTGCATGTTTTGGCCTATGCTAATATTTCAGTAGGATATATTCTTGAAGACTAAAAATAAGTTTACTGCTGTTATTTCGGAAGACGGTATTACTGACACATATTACAGATACAGGTCAGGTGTAGTGTGCCCTTAAAGGCTGGTTTGTCATGTTCTGTTTTCTCTCCTTGAGGACTGATAGTTTATAAAGGGTTCCTGACACAGAGGCCACAATGTCTGTTCCTGCCAAAGCAGGAGCTCCAGCTAGCCAGTGGCTGGATTCCGGAGAGCCAATGGCCCGAGAGGGCTTTGTCTTCTGGGCTCATTTCCATGCTGGGACATGGCTCCTGTTGTACTGGGAAACTTTTTCACCCTCCAGTCTAAAACATAGCTAGGGCTGAAAGCAAGCAGGCAAGCATGATGCGATTTACCCCACCCATCCTGTCCACACTGCCTTAGTGTTCTTTTCTGCTTAAGAGGTGTTTACTTTCACAGCTCCAGTTGTCCCGCCTAGGGTGTTTCCTGGTGAAGTAAATGTTACGGTGGCTGCTCCGGTTTGGTCCTGAAAGGGTTTGTGGCCCAGCCCCTTGCTAATCAGTGTTGGCTTTTGCACGTATATATATTATGGTTTCTTTGTGTGTCTGTGTGACCTTGTATTCAAAATGTGAATTCTTCCATTGAGTACATTGTCCTATGCCCAATCATGCCCTTTTACTCCCAGCTCTTGTTATTGAGCAACTTTGGTTCATATTGTTAGCCTTGAAAGCCTCTAGTTGCTTTTACCGCTGGTATCATGTGCAATATGGATGAAGTACTTTCAAATGAGGTATCCAATAAGCTCATTTTACTCAACAGATAAGCAAATCTTATTCAACAAAGAGATGTGGCAAAAAACCTTGTGCCAATATTTCCTCTTCTTATCAACTAGAAACTGGCACATTAACCATTATGGGGTTTGAATAGGGGCAAATTCATGAAGTTTAGACTGAACATTTTCCAAAAACACGTTTACTTGGAACAATGCAGATGTGAAGTTTGGTACCAGAAGGATGATAAAATCTCAGACTGTTTGTGACCAAGTTTTCCAAAAGCTCTGTTAAATATCTACTCCAAATTAAGATTCAAAGATGTCTGCAGAAAGAATGGGGTGTCGGCTGTGACGTGACACCTTGGGGTAGAAAAACATCTATTTTGGTTATTGAACTACAGTAAGTGAAGTGGATCAACACCCTGTAACAGAATGAAGACATGGGTCCCTGATCTGTACTACACAGAAATGCGTAATTATGGATATGAATGTCGTTCTCTTTATGATGATGTGTCCTGATTAGGTACAATGGTAGAAATATGCAGTATCCTCCTTTGCATATTTGGGTATTATTTGACACCCAGGCAATTTTAACAAGAACACAATTTATTCAATCATATATGCCTGTTTGGACAGCTCAATAGAGTACAGTGCAGTAGAGTATAGTCAACACAGTGTACATTACTTTAGTGTGCTCTACTGCAATGGTTCCCAACCTTTTTCAGTTACTGTTACCACCAACTGAATTGCTCTCTGCCCAGAAAACACACTCGTGCGCATTTTACCAGTAAGCTTATGGTCTCTCGAGTCTTGTCAAGTACCCCTTGTGAAAAGGCCAAGTACCCCCAGGTGTCCTAGAACCACTGCTCTACTGGACACTACAGTACTGTGCTGTCCGAACTTGTGAAACATGAACTGTTATTGGTTCAGACAAAGTCTACGACTGTGGACATTGAAATAAAGGCCAGGGCGGACTTAACTACTTTTCAACATCCATGAATGTCCGGTGTTCAGTGGGTGAGGATGCTGGTTGAAATAAATAATTTTCACACTCTTCAGCTGAACATACCAGTATGCCAGTGGAAGGGAGGACAGTAGCAGGTGACCCAACTGTGGTTTGTGACTACTATGATTTCCCATTGATTTATTCAATTGCAGTCATTCTGCTAGATTTTTCAGTCATTTTTAGGATTGAGAATGGCAGAAAAAAATGCCTTTTTAAATTAGAAGTTTTCTTTTTAGAATATTTGACGTAAATGGTATAGAAGGGTCCTTTTATTTTTTTTGTGGTATCACTTGTTTTGGAGAAACTTGCCCTAAACAGCAAATCACAAAGAGGCCAAAGATAACCCTGAAGGAGCTGCAAAGCTCCACAGCAGAGATTGAAGTGTTTGTCCATAGGACCAGTTTAAGCCGTACACTCCACAGAGCTGGGCTTTACGGAAGAGTGGCCAGAAAAAGCCATTGCTTTAAGAAAAAAATAAGCAAACACGTTTGGTGTTCGCCAAAAGGCATGTGGGAGACTCCCCAACCATATGGATGAAGGTACTCTGGTTAGATGAGACTAAAATGTAGCCTTTTTGGCCATCAAGGGAAACACTATGTCTGGCGCAAACCCAACACCACCTCACCCTGAGAACACCATCCCCACAGTGAAGCGTGGTGGCAGCATCATGCCGTGGGGATGTTTTTCATCGGCAGGGACTGGGAAACGGGTCAGAATTGGAGGGTTGGTGCTAAATACAGGGAAATTATTGAGGGGAAACCTGTTTCAGTCTTCCAGAGATTTGAGACTGGGAAGGAGATTCACCTTCCAGCAGGCCAATGACCCTAAGCATACTGCTAAAGCAACACTCAAGTGGATTAAGGGGAAATGTTTAAATGTCTTGGAATGGCCTAGTCAATGCCCAGACCTCAATCCAATTGAGAATCTGTGGTATGACTTAAAGATTGCTCTACACGAGCGGAACCCATCCAACTTGAATGAGCTGGAGCAGTTTTGCCTTGAAGAATGGGCAAAAATCCCAGCGGCTAGATGTGCCAAGCTTATAGAGACATACCCCAAGAGACTTGCAGCTGTAATTGCTACAGAAGGTGGCTCTACAAAATATTGACTTTGGGAGGGTGAATAGTTAAGCACGCTCAAGTTTTCTGTTTTTTTTGTCTTTTTTTTTGTTTCACAAATATTTCAAAGTGTTAGGAATGTTGTGTAAATCAAATGATACAAACCCCACAAAACATCAATTTTAATTCCAGGTTGTAAGGCAACAGAATAGAAAAAAATGCCAAGGCGATAAATACTTTCGCAAGCCACAATGTGCATCCTTTCAAGCACACCCTTCTCATTAACCTGTGGTGAGTTATTCACAATTTGATGAACAAATTAGGTTTTATATGTATGATGGTTAAATAAAGAGCAGAAGTATTGATTATTTGTGCCTTTGTCTTTTAAGAGCTCTTTGTCACTTCCCATGAGCCGGGTTGTGATGACAACTCGCAGTCATTATGTTTTAATAAATGTGTGTGTGTGTGTGTGTGTGGCAGGCTTACAATGATGGCAAAAAAACATTTGAGTGCTGACCCTGGTGCTAGAGGGGGTACGCAGCTGGAGGTTGAATGTTTTGAAGGAGTACGGGACTATAAAAAGTTTGGGAACCACTGTCCTAGATTTATTTGTGTGCTTGTACATTTCTACTTAGGAGCACATGTTCTCCTTGTAAAAATGTCAGTGTAGGTCCCTGAACTAATAATAAGCCATATCACTCAGACTTTTGTGGCAGGTTAGGCACTTTTTGATTATTGATATTCAGTTGTAGAACTGTTTCTGATTTGACTATAGTATCTAAATTATTTATTTTAACATACATTGATTAAAAGACGCAGGTCACAAAAATGAAATGTATCAATATACCCCATTTCTAGAGGTCGACCGATTTTAATCGGAATGGGCGATTTTAATTAGGGCAGATTTTGAAGTTTTCATAACAATGGGTATTTTTGGCCTCCGAATTATTTTTAAAAAAAACTAAAAACATTTTTTTTTTTTTTACACCTTTATTTAACTAGGCAAGTCAGATTAAGAACACAATGACAGCCTAGGAACAGGGGTTAACTGCCTTGTTCAGGGGGGATTCGTTTTTGCAACCTTCCGGTTACTAGTCCAACGCTATAACCACCTGCCTTACATTGCACTCCACGAGGAGCCTGCATGGGAGGCTGACTACCTGTTACGCGAGGGCAGCAAGAAGCCAAGGTAAGTTGCTAGCTAGCATTAAACTTATTTTATAAAAAAACGATCAATCTTAACATAATCACTAGTTAACTACACATGGTTGATGATAAACTAGTAATATCTAACGTGTCCTGCGTTGCATATAATCGATGCGGTGCCTGTTAATTTCTCATTGAATCACAGCCTACATCGACAAACGGGTGATGATTTAACAAGCGCATTTGTGAAAAAAGCACTGTCGTTGCACCGATGTACCTATCCATAAACATCAATGCCTTTCTTTAAAATCAATACACAAGTATATATTTTTAAACCTGCATATTTAGTTAATATTGCCTGCTAACATGAATCTGTCACTTCTCTAGCGTTCATTGCAAGCAGTCAGGGTATATACAGCAGTTTGGGCCGCCTGGCTCATTGCGGACTGTGTGAAGTCCATTTATTCCTAACAAAGGTCAGAATTAATTTGCCAGAATTGTACATAATTATGACATAACATTGAAGGTTGTGCAATGTAACAGGAATATTTAGACTTAGGGATGCTACCCGTTAGATAAAATACAGAACGGTTCTGTATTTCCACTGAAATAATAAACGTTTAGTTTTCGAAATGATAGTTTCCGGATTCGACCATATTAATGACCAAAGGCTCGTATTTGTGTGTGTTATTATGTTATAATTAAGTCTATGATTTGATAGAGCAGTCTGACTGAGCGATGGTAGGCAGCAGCAGGCTCGTAAGCATTCATTCAAACAGCACCTTTGTGCGTTTTGCCAGCAGCTCTTTGCAATTCTTCAAGCATTGCGCTGTTTATGACTTCAAGCCTATCAACTCCCAAGATTAGGCTGGTGTAACCGATGTGAAATGGCTAGCTAGTTAGCGGGTGCGCGCTAATAGCGTTTCAAACATCACTCGCTCTGAGACTTGGAGTAGTTGTTCCCCTTGCTCTACATGGGTAACGCTGCTTCGAGGGTGGCTGTTGTCGATGTGTTCCTGGTTCGAGCCCAGGTAGGAGCGAGGAGGGGGACGGAAGCTATACTGTTACTGGCAATACTAAAGTGTCTATAAGAACATCCAATAGTCAAAGGTATATGAAATACATCGTATAGAGAGTCCTATAATAACTACAACCTAAAACTTCTTACCTGGGAATATTGAAGATGTTAAAAGGAACCACCAGCTTTCATATGTTCTCATGTTCTGAGCAAGGAACTTAAACCTTAGCTTTTTTACATGGCACACATTGCACTTTTACTTTCTTCTCCAACACTTTGTTTTTGCATTATTTAAACAATTGAACATGTTTCATTATTTATTTGCGGCTAAATTGATAGTATTTGTGTTATATTAAGTTAAAATAAGTGTTCATTCAGTATTGTTGTAATTGTCATTATTATAAATGAATTAAAAAATGGCCGATTTTAATCGGCACCGGCCTTTTTTGGTCCTCCAATAATCGGTATCGGTGTTGAAAAATCATAATCGGTCGACCTCTACCCATTACTACTTACAAGTAATACATTTCTTGTTTTAGAAAAACAGAAATGTCTGTTTTTAGTTGTGTAATTATGGCCCAAAATATATTTTAACTGCAAGAAACAAAATCTAAAGTTAATTTGGTGTTTGTACGTGTGGGAAGGTGCACAGAAGAAGCCAAGGAGATCAAACAGACAAACCTTGAAACTAGCAATACAGGCATTTGAAACATTGCGCTAAGAATTAATTTGAATGTATATCACCCCGCCCTAATGGGATCCCTGAACAAAATAAAGGAAATGTCAACAGTGTCTTAATAGGGCGTTGGGCCAACAGAACAGCTTCTATGCGCCTTGGCATAGATTTTTCCAGTGTCTGGAGCTTCCTGTGTGGAAGCGCCTCATGCTTTCAATATACTTTGTATCCCTCGTTTCCTTTATTTTGGGAGTTGCCTATAAAATTGAGAGTATCGCTCGAGTCGCAACAAAATGGATTATAATGTTGTGGATAAAGTTGGAATGACAATTTCATGTGTACAACATCAAAAGACCTGCATCACTATATTGCCGTCTCTACAAATTTCCAATGCTCCGATGGACTTCAAATGTTGGTACTCATTGGTCTTTTTACATGGAAATGCCCATATGCATTATTGCTCTGAGAGAAATGTCCTTTCTGGTTTTTCTACTTAGAGATGTTAAGTGTCTGACCCCGTGGTATCACGATACCACTTGGTATCTTGATTCTTGGCGTGGTATCACATTGTTAGTAAAATGTTGGTATTGTGACAAGCTCATTCTGAAAATGGGCACATTTTCTTGCAGTTGACACAGATTTTGTGTTTATCCGTGCTAAATTAGTCGCCTTTTTGGGCCCTCACCAGTTAAAATCTCTGATCAGGCCCAGAGCATCACTGCAGCAGAAGGTTATTCTTAAATGTATTATCATGGGTAATCTGATTTATCCAAATTAGGGCCTACCTAAGAGGCCCAGCATGTATCTGCTAGACAGAGCTGAGTCCTGTGCTATTGCTGACACCAATCTGAATTCAGAGCAGGCGGGTATTGCCAGGTCAGCCACTGTCAGCGGCACTGTTTGTAATTTTGACAATAATAGTACACTTCAATCTAGACCATGACCCAGGGCTGAAATGTTTTATTTCCGCTCGGTGGCTTACAAATAAAGTGATGCCTGACTGAGTGAAACAATCTCTGTTCAGATGATCACTGGACAGGCATTTCCTTGTAATGGTTCTTCTTTTTACCACTATCGTCTCTCCACTTGTGGTTTCTTGTAACCAATAGAGCCTACTATGTTTGCATCGATTGTTGGTCTCCTTCGTTCCCTTTCCTACCACAAACTCATATTACTAAATTCCAGGTGTCCAAGGCTGTGATGTCAGACAATATAGGCCTTTTTATTTAACCCTTGGTGATATCTCCATCCAATGTAGGAGCTAGGTGACATGCGTAGGCTTTACGCTGGCTGATGACGACATATTGCTGTGTCCTGGCCTGGCAGGGCAAGAGGAGCCTTTTCTCCTTTAACCTCATAACGGGCTGGTTCAAAACTGCAGTACTGATGTGACATTTACATGTTGGTATTATTTTTGGCCCTTGCAAAGCACTTCTGTATTAAGTTAAGAATGTCATCTTACCCTGCAAGTGCATTGAGGAAGGGGAGTGGATTAACCACGGAGAGGGTCAATCCAGCAGGATGTCAATTTCTGTGTCCCTCATCTAAAGGTTTAGCAGCTAGCTAACAGACTGCTTAAGTCATTGTGTATTGTTTTAAGTACAAACTGTTGTAGCTAGTCTACCCTGTGTCAGTGTTTTCCATTAGCGTCAGCTAAATAGCTGGTTACAGACTAATTTTCAGCGTGCTACTTTTTCCACTTCATATGAACTACTTTTCATTTCCAAGTTTTAATTTGTTATTCCGATGAGCCCACTGTCGAGCCCTCTCCCTCTATAACAGGCCTGGTCAGTTGTATTCCATGGAGGGCCACATTAGAATATATTTTTGCCATCCCAGGCCAGAAAGATGTTACAGGATTATACATTGTGTATGACTGTGTTGACAGATATCTACAGTAAATCACGTCCAGATATGTTACTTATTTTACTTTAACATGCACAGAAATAAACCAGATCCATGTTCTCCTTTTTGTAGGTATTTTTATTATTAAACATGCAATGAACTACACGGAGGGAAAAGTACACTGCATTCAGCACCACAGACCGAACAAGAAAGAGAGCTCAACATTACATTTAAACTACTCAGTCCATGTGAGGAGGGAAGTATCTGATGGGCATTGACTAGAGCAGTAAAGTCAGGTATAGTTTCTGACGTCACTATGCGCAGGATTGCTGAGAGGTGAGTCATTAGAGATGATCTATGCCTTGACTTGTTATATTTCATCACTGAAAATGTCTTAACATGCATAGTTTGACCCAAACAGTGCAAACATCTTCTGAGCATGACTCATCTTTGGAAAGTTTTGTTGATCGAGAGATACATAGAACCTCGTCAATGACATTGTTTTAAATAGTTCTCCAATCACTGCATCAGACTGAAGATCGATAAGCTCAAGTTGCAGGTCAGTGGGAGCGTTATCCACATTGAAGGTGAAAGGAAAGGAAACCAACAGCATGTCATTTTCCAACACTTTGAAATCCTCAAAACGACGAGAGAACTCACCGTTCAAAGCACGCAGCAGCGATGTATACTTCTCCCGCTGGTCATCTGATAGGGAACAGACTAGTAGTGTCAGAAGGTGGGTGAGATTGTTGGCTTCTACTTGGTGGGTAATTTTTGCCCAATTTCTAGCTAGCTACTGTGACTGTGTGTCAGCCTGTCAGTCAGTCTGTCCTCATGCAGTTGTTATTTATACGTGCCTTCAAAATAAATGTCCCACAAGCGGTGGGAGTGAAATCATTACACAAAGGCGAGTATTCATTGGGCTTGAATATCAAATGCGTTTTTCAAAACATTATCGCATTTTCTTTGATCTGAGCATGATTCCGCGGGCAGTATACCGCCCCCAGGCCAGCCTTGCCCAGTTCTTGCTGTGAGATGTTACCCAAGTCTTCCGCCAAGGCACCTGCAAGTTCCCAGACATTTCTGGGGGGGATGGCCCTAGCCCTCACCCTCCGATCCAACACGTCCCAGACGTGCTCAATGGGATTGAGATCCGGGCTCTTCGCTGGCCATGGCTGAACACTGACATTCCTGTCTTGAAGGAAATCACACACAGAACGAGCAGTATGGCTGGTGGCATTGTCATGCTGGAGGGTCCTGTCAGGATGAGCCTGCAGGAAGGGTACCACATGAGGGTGGAGGATGTCTTCCCTGTAACGCACAGAGTTGAGATTGCCTGCAATGACAACAAGCTCAGTCCGATGATGCTGTGACACACCGCCCCAGGCCATGACGAACCCTCCACCTCCAAATCGATCCCGCTCCAGAGTACAGGCCTCGGTGTAACGTTCATTCCTTCGACGATAAACGCGAATCCGACCATCACCCCTGGTGAGACAAAACCGCGACTCGTCAGTGACAAGCATTTTTTGCCAGACCTGTCTGGTCCAGCAACGGTGGGTTTGGGACTATAGGCGACGTTGTTGCCGGTGATGTCTGGTGAGAACCTGCCTTACAACAGGCCTACAAGCCCTCAGTCCAGCCTCTCTCAGCCTATTACGGACAGTCTGAGCACTGATGGAGAGATTGTGCGTTCCTGGTGTAACTTGGGCAGGTGTTGTTGCCATCCTGTACCTGTCCTGCAGGTGTGATGTACCGATCCTGTGCAGGTGTTACACGTGGTCTGCCACTGCGAGTTTGATCAGCTGTCCGTCCTGTCTCCCTGTAGCGCTGTCTTAGGCGTCTCACAGTACGGACATTGCAATTTATTGCCCTGGCCACATCTGCAGTCCTCATGCCTCCTTGCAGCATGCCTAAGGCACTTTCACGCAGATGAGCAGGGACCCTGGGCATCTTTCTTTTGGTGTTTTTCAGAGTCAGTAGAAAGGCCTCTTTAGTGTCCTAAGTTTTCATAACTGTTACCTTACCGTAAATTCCGGGCTATAAGCCGCAACTTTTTTCCCATGCTTTGAACCTCGCGGCTTAAACAATGACGCGGCTAATATATGGATTTTTCCCGCTTTCAAAATTTTTTCCCCCAAAAAAACACATTCTGTGACGTGCTCAGTTTTTTTGGCGGCATGAAGCTTTCATTAGACCAATGAAATTGCCGAACGGGTTAAGGTCAAACAACTTTTTTGTTTACTGTTTAGATTAAATCGAGCGCTCTCAAACTTCCCATCATTCTGATTACGGTAGTCATTTTGTCACCCTCATCATGGCAAAGACACGGAGAAATGCATATGATGCAGCTTTCAAGTTGAAGGCGATCGATCTGGCTGTTGGAAAAGGAAATGGAGCTGCTGCACGGGAGCTTGGTCTTAATGAGTCGATAAGACGTTGGAAACAGCAGCGTGAGGAATTGACTCAGTGCAAAAAGACAAAGCTTACTGCAAATTTTTATTTTATTTTTTTACAAGCCGTGTTTCGTTAAAGCCTGTGTAAAGTTAATTTGTTTCAATGTACCGGTAGGCACCTGCGGCTTATAGACATGTGCGGCTTTATTTATGTTCAAAATAATATATATTTTTTTAAATTCAGTGGGTGCGGCTTATATTCAGGTGCGCTTAATAGTCCGGAAATTACCTGTAAGCTTACAGACAGTAGGCAATTAACGACAGTTCCACAGGTGCATTTTCATTCATTGTTTATGGTTCATTGAACAAGCATGGGAAACAGTGTTTAAACCCTTTTACAATGAAGATCTGTGAATTTATTTGGATTTTTATGAATTATCTTTGAAAGACGGGGTCCTGAAAAAGGGACGTTTCTTTTTTTACTGAGTTTACATTTATAAGTGATTTCAATGGGGTTTTCTCCATTTATACTGTTCAATCTAACTCTAAGCAATTATTTTCTGCATTTCCTGCACTTTTTTTATTATAATTTCCACACTGTACCACGTCGAATACTTAGAGGGATAATATGGGATTTTGGCAATGGGGCCCTTAATCTACTTCCCTAGAGTAAGATGAACTCGTGAATACCATTTTTATGGCTCTGTGTCTAGTGTGAAGGAAGTTGGAGGTAGTTTTGAGAGCCAATGTTAATACTGCCTCCTACCCAAGAGGTTTTCACGTCCGGATGAAAAGCGTGCCCAAAGTAAACTGCCTGTTACTCAGGCCCAGAAGCTAGGATATGCATATAATTGGTAGATTTGGATAGAAAACACAACAGTTTCTAAAACTGTTAAAATGATGTCTGTGAGTATAACAACTGATTGGCAGGCGATACCCCGAGGACAAACCATCCCCCCCCAAAAAAAATTCAGCCTACCACTGTTTTTAAATGGCTGTCACTTTTATTATAAGGCAAAATTCTCCCAGATTGTACTTCCTAGGGCTTCGACTAGATTTCAACAGTCTTTAGACAGTTTCATGCTGGTTTTTGGAAAAATGAGCCAGAAATTGTAGTTTTTCTAGGTGGCTCCCATTTTGTCTGTAGTGTTTCCAAGCGTGTGGAAGAGAGCGCGTTCTTTGGCATTTTTCTCCGGTAAAGACAATAACGATTCTCCGTCTTAAATTTGATCGTTTATTTACGTATTAGGGTACCTAAGGTTTGATTATAAACGTTGTTTGACTTATTTGGAAAAGTTTATTAGTAACCTTTGGGATTCATTTTGTATGCATTTTGATGGAGGGAAACTGGGTGGATTATTGACTGAAGCGCACCAACTAAACTGAGTTTTTATGGATATAAAGAAGGACATTATCGAACAAAGGACCATTTGTGATGCATCTGGGACCTTTTGGACCTGCCTGGTTGAAATGTTTTTCATGCTTTTGTATGCAGGGTGCTGGCCTCAGATAATCGCATGGTGTGCTTTCACCGTAAAGCCTTTTTGAAATCTGATACAGCGGCTGGATTAACAAGAAATTAAGCTTTATTTTGATGTATTACACTTGTGATTTTATGAAAGTTAAATATTTATAATTCTGTAGTTTGAATTTCGCGCTCTGCAATTTCACCGGATGTTGGCCACGTGGGACGCTACCATCCCACCTGCCCATAAGAAGTTAAAGACAACTTGCTTTGACTCTAGTGTTCCATTTGTACATGTGCATTTGCGTGGCAAAACAAACAAGAAGCCAAGCATTTATTTAATTTTTACCTAAATTCCCTTCCTCCTCCGTGTCTCATTCACTCAATTGCGTTCCGACTGCTCCCACATAAATAAATGCCTATAAAAACATATCTAACTTTTTTTTAATCCCTTTATTTTACCAGGTAAGTTGACTAGGAACATATTCTCATTTACAGCAATGTCCTGGGGAATAGTTACAGAAGGGATGAATGAGCCAATTGTAAACTGGGGATGATTAGGTGATGGTATGAGTGCCAGATTGGGAATTTAGCCAGGACACTGGGGTGTTCCTACTCTTACAATAAGTGCCATGGGGTCTTTAGTGACCACAAAGAGTCAGGACACCCATTTAACATCTCACCCTACACAAGGCAATGTCCTGGGGCATTGGGATATATATCTTTAGACCAGAGGAAAGGGTACCTCCTACTGGCCCTCCGTCGCCACTTCCAGCAGCATCTGGTCTCCCATCCAGGGACTGACCAGGACCAACCCTGCTTAGCTTCAGAAGCAAGCCAGCAGTGGGATGCAGGGTGGTATGCTGCTGGCATGACTAATGGGATACACAAGCTACATTCCTTGCAAAATGATATGTTCTATCACAAATTGGTTGATTTTGAAGTAGGAAAATGTGTTCCAACAATGAGCTGCAGTTTTGGAATAAGTGTGTCCTGTCTATTTTCCTCTTGGGCTACTTTGCAAACTACTTGTATCTTTTTCAAATTGATTAGCCTATGCTATAACCCCCCTAAACATACAGGTTCCACACTGAAAATACGTGACAACATTAGTTTGATAAAGACTGCGCATATTTAAGTGTAGGCCTACTTACCAAACGGATGTCGTGGCCGTAATTCATCCCCATGCAGTGTTCAATGTGTAATTGTTAGAAACCTCTAAAAACCAGGTAAACTAAATCTAAAGCCTGTATATCGAAAAGACAGATTTTTGTTGGTACATTTTTTTTAAAATTTCAACTTGCCAAATTGAGCCCGGTTTGAATGATCACTTTTTAAGAACAACTGTTCCAGACACACAACTTCCTTTTGAAAAATATTCAGTTCCATTTTATTATTTTTATATTACACGTTTTTTACTATAAAATATATGTCTTGACTGTGATAAGGGCTCTGGAAATAGCAGCGGCTTTTCTTCTAAATTAACAAAGCAACGCTATGCTGTTGAGGTTACTGCATTTTTGAAGATTGTGTTCCTTAATATAATATAACCATTTGACATTAGGTTTCAATAAATTCATCTTAAATGGCACTTGCTTTTTTTTTTACTCTCTCTCTCTGTGTGTGTGTGTGTGTGTGTGTGTGTGTTTCCACATTTTGTAATGTTTTAGCCTTAATCTAAAATGGCTTAAATAAAAAATCCTCACAATACCTCATAATGACAAAGCAAAAACTGGTTTTTAGAAGTTTGCAAATGTATTAAAAATACAAAACAGATACCTTATTTGCATAAGTATTCAGACCCTTTGCTATGAGACTCGAAATTGAGCTCAGGTGCATCCTGTTTCCATTGATCATCCTTGAGATGTTTCTACAACTTGATTGGAGTCCACCTGTGGTAAATTCAATTGATTAGACATGATTTGGAAACGCACCCACTTGTCGATATAATGTCCCACAGTTGACAATGCATGTCAGAGCAAATATTAAGCCATGAGGTCGAAGAAATTGTCCATAGAGCTCCGAGACAGGATTGTGTCGAGGCACAGATCTGGGGAAGGGTACCGAAACATTTCTGCAGCATTGATGGTCCCCCAAGAACACAGTGGTCTCCATCATTCTTAAATGGAAGAAGTTTGGAACTTCCAAGACACTTCCTAGAGCTGGCCGTCTGGTCAAACTGAGCAATCTGGGGAGAAGGGCCTTGGTCACTCTGACAGAGCTCCTCTGTGGAGATGGGAGAATCTTCCAGAAGGACAACCATCTCTGCAGCTCTCCAACAATCAAGCCTTTATGGTAGGGTGGCCAGATGGAAGACACTCCTCAGTAAAGGGCACATGGCAGCCCGCTTGGAGTTTGCCAAAAGGCACCTAAAAGACTCAGACCATGAGAAACAAGATTCTCTGGTCTGGTGAAACCAAGATTTAACTCTTTGGCCTGAATGCCAAGTGTCATGTCTGTCGGAAACCTGGCACCATCCCTGTGGTGGCAGCATCATACTGTGGGGATGTTTTTCAGCGGCAGGGACTTGGAGACTAGTCAGGATCAAGGCAAAGATGAACGGAGCAAAGTACAGAGATCCTTGATGAAATGCCTGGAGCACTCAGGACCTCAGACTGGGGTGAAGGTTCACCTTCCAACAGGACAACGACCCTAAGCACACAGCCAAGACAACGCAGGAGTGCCTATCGGGACAAGTCTCTGAATGTCCTTGAGTGGCCATGGGAGAAACTCCCAAAATACAGCTGTGCCAAGCTTGTAGCATCATACCCAAGAAGACTTGAGGCTGTAATCGCTGCCAAAGGTGCTTCAACAAAGTACTGAGTAAAAGGGTATGAATACATCTAAATGTAGTATTTAAGTTTTTAAATAACCCTGGCAGACCCCCCAGGGCGCTTGGCTGGCTACTTTTCTATTTGGCTGGCTACTCTATGCACTTGTGGAAAACGTGGTGTGTGTGTGTGTGTGTGTGTAAAGAAGGTAGGCTGTGGGCCGGGACAGTGTAGTCTAATAGGATCATATCACAGAGACGAGTGAGGGAGGACACACACTATCATCACTATCACCCCACACTCGCTGTCACTCACACACATACATTCTCACTGCACAGAGCTGGTTCTCTCATTCAGCAGACAACCTCTAGAAAAAGTAATTGAGTTATATTTATTACAAATCGATTAATGCGGTGTGGGAAAAGGCATTAGCTTTTCTGCTGTAGTATATCAAACCCATAAAGTATTGAGGAAGTGTCACCATCAGGGAGGCACTGGGAGTGAGGTGGAATGCCTTCTGGCATTCATATCAGGCTGGGTGGAAGTACCCAAAGCTGTTTTAATAATAATTTGGGGGCGGGATTATATATGTCCTGTTATACACGTGTGTGCGCAAATGTGTGTTTTTGCCTATCCCAACTCCCACTGAGACACCCACAGGGAGTGGGGTCACATTGTACAGCGCCACTGGAACTAGGTTAAGTGCCTTGCTCAAGGGCAGAGTAACAGATTTTTCACCTCGTCGGGTCCAGTATTCAAACCAGCGACCTTTCGGTTACTGGCCCCAGTGCTCTAACCTAGAGGCTACCATCCGCCCCATTTCACGTTAGCCCATTTCCCTTTCACTGGGCTGCTCTGGCATTGGATGGGGCTGTGCCAGTGTCTGGCTGGCCTTGAAGTTTGGACTTAAACCAACTTTTAAAAAAAATCTAAAATGTGTCAACAAAGAGATATAGGACATTTGGGCATGAACTGATCAGCTATTTTGCTATTCAATATTTGCAGCTATGCAGCATTCGTATTTATTTTATTTCTTGGCTATGTTGAAAGTTGGTTATGTGTTTATGACGTGCATGATACCAAAGACTCATTCTTGCTCTCTCTTCAGAATGGCGCTGGACATCTATGACTCTCAGTACCTGGTGATCCTGGCCCCATCCCTGGTCATCGCCCTCATCTTCCTCTTCTTCTGGCTCTTCATGAAGGAGACCTCCTATGACGAGGTGCTGGCCAGGCAGAAACGAGACCTCAAGCTGCCACCCTCCAAACCAGAAACCCGCAAGAAGAACGATAAGAGAAAGAGCAAGAAGAAAGAGAGCAGTAGTAGAGGGGAAGGAGGAGAGTCTGAGGAAGACCTGCGAGACTTTGACGTGGCTGACGCTGTGAGCAGCTCAACTGCGGAGGAGGAGGAGGAGGAGGAGGCTGTCCTTGTGGCTCCACCCACCCCTGTTTCTGCCCCTGTGGCAGCGCCAGCCGAGGCCCCTACAGGGGTGAGGGAGAGGAAGAAGGAGAAGAAAGCCGCAAAGGCAGCTGCCGCTGCAGCCGCTCCCCCTGCCGAGATACCTTCGGTGAATGGCTCCAAGCAAGCTGGCCACAAAGCAGAGCCCCCTGCCGCAGTGGCTAAACCCAGTCCCCCCATAGCCCAGCCTGACCCTCAGCCCCCAGCCCAGGCTCAGACCCCCCCCCAGTCCTCTGGCAAGAAGAAGAAGGAGAAGAAGCAGAAGACAGAGGCTGGTGAGTAGAAGGCCAGGGTGGCTTTCATAGGATAAGAGGATGTGGTTCACTATGCGCTTGCCTGTGTCTTCAACGGGGGCCACTCGTTAGTGTCTGAGTGCACATCTATCCTCCCGAATCAAATCAGATTATTTAAAGCCCAGTATGAGTAGTGAGCAGGACCTTCTACACAAATGGATCACAAGGCCATCATAATGGCATCCTCTTTTCCTCCATCTCTAAAGCCTAATTGTCCTTGTGTTGGTTCCTGTCTAGTGGAAGAAGAGATTAAGGTGGATAAAGCTCCAGCTCCAGTCAAAAAGGAGGTTCCCGTGCCGGTGGAAACCAAAGCCCAGGATGGAGCGGCCCCCCCAGCCACCACCTCAACCAGTGGCAAGAAGAAGAACTCTGCCAAGAAGCAGAAGACTGAGCATGGTAAGGATGATGTAGACCTACTGATACTGCAGGTTAATCAAAGTCAGAGCAGGTTCAGACATTGTTCAAAGCTGCTAGCAGAAAGCAAAACAAATCTTACTCTGCCTTTTTTTTAAATGTATTTATTTATCAAATCCTTGGGCCCACTCTCAATTTGTGTGCCTTGTCTGGCCCCAAACATGACAATGTGTTTCGGTCTCCCTCAGCCCAAGTAGATGATATCCAGCCTGACTCTGCAGGTCCTGCTAACCACCATGGTGATGCGCCCTCTAAGGGAAGTGTCAAGAAACAGAAGAATGAGATGGATAAAGGTGAGTAACCTACACTCCAATATATAGCTACTATATCATGTTTTAAACCTGACATATGAACAATTATATCTGATAAATCTATTTAAACTGCATCATTCTATTCCACTCCGCTGCCATGCAACACTTGTATAACACATCATAGTTCATCCTCTGCCTGTATGTGTGTGTATTTGTAGAGAACTCTGAGGTGAAGCTGAAAGAGCTGCTGGTGGGCCTGGGAAGTCTGGCCCTGTCACAGGCAGAGGCTGTCAGTGTGGTCACTGTGCTAAAAGAGAAGAACCCGTCTGCCCTGGACGCTTGGCAGAAGTCTGCAGCTAAGGCTGACCCCTCATCCCTGGAGAGAGAGAGGCTCCTCACCACTCTGCAGGAGGAGGCCTCCATCGCCAAGGACAAGGTCCAGCAGCTCAGCAAGGTGCAGCTATACATAATCATAAGATGACCTTAACCCGACCATACCGGTACCATAATATATATTCATTGACTACATCACTGGTTTATTACCTGTGGACTCTGGCCGTGGCTTGGTGCCATTTCATTCCAATGCTGATTCGCTTCCATTTCTGCCCTGTCCGCTGTTAGGAGCTGCAGCAGGAGAAGCAGAAGACTGTGAGGGCGGAGGCTGTTCTGAGGGACCAGCGTGGGGCACTGGAGAAGGAGCTGAATGTCATGCAGGCTAAATCCCAGGGAGAGCTCCAAGGCATACAGATGAAGGTGACCACCATCCACCACTCTGATACCTTTACTTAAACAGGCCAAACCTCAACTACCCTCACTTTTTACTGTCATGCTTTATACTCCAACATCAGTCCTGAGGCAGTATAGACGAGTGTTTCTGTCTGATGCTGTCTGTTTGGTGGTACTGACTCCCAATGTTGTGTAGTTTCAGAAGCTGAGGGAGCAGCTGGAGGGTCAGATCGCCAGGCTGCAGCAGGAGAACGGCATCCTGAGAGATGCAGTCAGCTCTGCCACCAACCAGATGGAGAGCAAGTGAGTGCCACCTCCCAGCCATCTGTTTTCTAGATTATAAAGATGTTAAGTTCTTTGATTGGTATTGTATTGCACTGTAAGAATACTAGTTGCCTTTGAGGCACGGCATGGATGAGTGTGTTGGTTGTAATAGTGGTTGTGGTGTGCATGGCAGGCAGTCGTCAGAGCTGAACCAGCTGCGCTCTGAGTACTCTGGTCTGATGAAAGAGCTGACGGAGAACAACAACAAGCTGCAGCAGGAGGAGCACCAGAGGAAGTCGCTGGAGGTCAACTACAAGCAGAATGTGTCTCAGCTGGAGGTATGCGGTTTGTCAGGGGAGGGGCTATGACTCACATGGGCATCTAATTTAGTTATTTATTCAGCCCATAGTTTACTAGGTTGCCCCACAGAGATTAAACACAAAGGAATCTCTCCTTCGTGGTCAGACCTGGACTGTTTCGGGTTTCTCACTGTAACCATGGGAGGGCCTGTGTCCACCCTTCCTAAGGGAGGGGTCTGGGTGGTGTGTAATAGAACAGGGAAGTGGAGGATTGTGTTAGCTCAGGAAGTGGGTCTGTTTGAGGCTTTGTGCTCAGTATGAACACTGCTTCCCTGCAACAGACACCCAGGTCAGCCTTTCCTGTGTTCATCACCATAACCCCAGTACAGTGAGATGGATTCTGAGGTTGTGTCAGTGTATGTTCACTGTCAAAGTGCCAAGTGTTGTCCCATGATCACCAGGCTCAACTGCAGGAAGCTAAGCGCCGCTGGGACGAGCTCCAGAACTACCTCCACAACGTCAACGCAGAGAGGGAGAAACTTCATGCTGCTAAAGAAGGTGCTCACAAAGATTCTATAAACAGACCTCTGAAACGCAAACTAATGCGCGACTCATTGCCAATATGTAAGAAATGTTACATATGATGAATGTGATATGACTGGGTCTGGTGTCTCTCCTCTCTCAGAGCTGCAGAGCCAGCTGCTGGCGGTGGAGACGGAGATGAGCAACAAGAACAAGGAGATCCAGACGCTGCACAGCAGCCTGACCGACACCATAGTGTCCAAGGACCAGGTGGAGCAGAAGGTGATGCAGCTGCTGGAGGTGTCCCAGCACAGCCTGGCTGACAACTCAGCGCAGGTCCAGGTAGGGGAACACAGCCCTTATTGTTGTAATGACAGATGTGATGTGTATAACAATAACACATTCCCTAGTGTTTACATTCACCAATGGTTGACAGTTAAACTTGGATGTTAAAGTTATTGTGCCACGTATAAACAGGACTTCACACTCAAACCATTTGGAAACGAGGGAGAGAAGTAGTTAAAGGGAAACTGTTTTAGTTGAGAGACTGAAATGGGCCAAATATTTGAATTATTTTTGTATTTGTATTTTTCATATTCTGGTATGCACTGAACATAACATCCTTTTAATCCTGACAGGATCTCCTAAGGGAAAACAGTGGCCTTCAGGCCCAGATTGAGACTCTGCAGAACCAGTTGAGCTCACAGGTATGTTTCAACATGTTTCACCCTTTAGTTCATCAACAAGAGTTCATATGTTTCTATGTACATTACCAGTCAAAAAGGTTTGGACATACCTACTCATTCAAGGGTTTTTCTTTTATTTTTACTATTTTCTACATTGTAGAATAATGGTGAAGACATCAAAACTATGAAATAACACATGGACTCATGTAGTAACCAAAACTTGTTGGCTGCTTTTCCTTCACTCTGCAGTCCAACTCATCCCAAACCATCTTAATTGGGTTGAGGTCGGGTGATTGTGGAGGCCAGGTTATCTGATGCAGCACTCCATCACTCTCCTTCTTGGTCAAATAGCCCTTACACAGCCTGGAGGTGTGTTTTGGGTAATTGTCCTGTTGAAAAACAAATGATAGTCCCACTAAGCTCAAACCAGATGGGATGGCATATCACTGCAGAATACTGTGGTAGCCATGCTGGTTAAGTGTGACTTGAATTCTAAATAAATCCCCAACAGTATCACCAGCAAAGCACCCTACATCACACCTCCTCCATACTTCTCAGTGGGAACCATACATGCTGAGATCACCCGTTCACCTACTCTGCATCTCACAAAGACATGGCGGTTGGAACCAAAAATCTCACATTTGGACATTGCCTGTGTTTCGTGGCCCAAGCAAGTCTCTTTTTCTTATTGGTGTCCTTTTAGTAGTGGGTTTCTTTGCAGAAATTTGACCATGGAGGCCTGACTCACTCAACATCAACTGTTCAGAGGAGACTGTCTGTTACGTGAACTCTCTGAAGAGTTTGTTTGGGCTGCAATCTGAGGTGCAGTTAACTCTAAAGAACTTATCCTCTGCAGCAGAGGTAACTGGGTCTTCCTTTCCTGTGACAGTCCTCATGAGAGCCAGTTTCATCATAGCTCTTGATGGCACTTGAAGAAACGTTCAAAGTTCTTGAAATTTTCCAGTTTGACTGACCTTCATGTCTTAAAGTAATGATGGACTGTCGTTTCTCTTTGCTTATTTGAGCTGTTCTTGCCATAATATGGACTTGGTCTTTTACCAAATAGGGCTATCTTCTGTATACCTCCCCTACCTTGTCACAACACAATTGATTGGCTCAAACGCATTAAGAAGGAAAGAAATTCCACAAATTAACTTTTAACAAGGCACACCTGTTAATTGAAATATATTCCAGGTGACTACCTCATGAAGCTGGTTGAGATAATGCCAAGAGTGTGCAAAGCTGTCATCAAGGCAAAGGGTGGCTACTTTGAAGAATCCCAAATATAAAATATATTTTGATTTATTTAACACTTTTTTTGGTAATTCCATAATTCCATATGTGTTATTTCATAATTTGATGTCTTTACTATTATTCTACAATGTAGAAAATAGTAAAAGATAAAGAAAAACCCTTGAATGAGTAGGTGTCCAACCTTTTTGACTGGTACTGTATATGTGAGTGTGTTGTGACCACTGTCTTCCCTCCTCTTTCAGGTCACTACTGTATCCCACTTTGAGGAGCTACAGAAGCTGTAAGTGTTTCCCCAGCCCACTTGCACATCTGTGTAGCCTGATCCTTGAATGTCTGTCTGTTCCATATAATGTCCTCTCTGACTCTTGTCCCTGTCATATGGGTTGTGTTGCTGACTCTTGCCCTGTGTGGTTGTGTCCAGGCTGGCTGAGAAGGAACTGCAGAGGAAGAGTCTGGAGGACTCCCTGAATGGTGAGAGGAGCAGTGGCGCCAGCAGGGAAACTAACATGCAGGTACCTCCAGTAATACTCTGTAATACTGTCTAAACCCCCATTATTACACCAGCTCTGTAAAATACGGTCTGTTAACCGGATGGAATGTGTTGAGCTGTAGGAATGCTGCTCACAGTACAGTGGATTGATTTGTGGGCTTACTATACATGGAAGTTATTTATTTGTGAAGCATAGTAGCTAGTACAGTTATAAAACAGAACTATGATAAGCCCTCTGGGCCGCCTTTGTTCATTAAAACAAAGTAAATTAGCTGAAAATGGTCATTAGGATAAAGATATTATCAAACTACTGTAGACCTACATGCACACTGTCAAATGAATAGTGATATCTCCTTTGTGTGAGATGAATGTTGTTGAATCTGGGCTTCCTGCCCTCACCCTCCTCTCTCCTCCACAGGCCATGCACAATGAGAACATGTCACTGAAGGTAGAGCTCCAGAATCTGCAGGCTCAGATTTCTGAACAGGTCAGAAGTGAAACACACCTGTTTTCTTAGATGGAACTCCTGCTGTGATCTACCAGTTCCTCAGTATGCATAACTCTCTGACACACCCTCTCTCCCCATCTAGACTGCTTCTCAGCTGGCCTTGGACCAGTTCCAGAGGAGGTATGTGAGAACGGAGAGCATTAAGACCACACCAGAAAACAATGCTATACTTCACATTGACCCTGTCTCACTGTCTCTTTGTGTTGTTGTTATCCCCCCCACCGCCACACACAGTTTCCAAGAGCGGGAGGAGAACATCAAGACTGTGGAGGACCTGCTGAAGATGGGGCTGATTGAGGTGGCCAATAAGGAGGAGGAATTGAAGGTGAGCAGTGTTCAGGGGAATGAGCTTGATCACCCCACCAGATAAACACAGTTTTGATCGTGCATTTTGTAAACAAAAATGATGTTGAAGTGTTTGAAATCAAATTGCTTTCTCGGTCAGACTGTAAGAGAAGAGAAGGAGGTTTTGAAACAAGAGATGGTGGCTTTAAAGCTTCAGACTACTGAACAGGTATGTTACGCACACTTCCCCCCCCCACATGGATCTGCTGTCTCTTTTTATTTTGATAGTCTCAACTCCGTTCCCTCATGGATTCTCCCTCTTTTCCTTTTCCTACTCTCAGAAATTGTCCGATTCGATAGTGGACGCACTACAGAGCAAGTAAGTCAATGAAAATACCTATTTTTCCCTAGCAACTGCTATGAAACAGCTTGCCATATTCATGGACAATTTCTTCTGTGTTCGCCAAGTTTTGTTGTTCTGTGTTTCAAGGATCCAAGAGAAAGATGAGCAGATTAAGTCAATGGAGGAGAGCCTACAGGAAGCACAGGCGAGTGACTCCAGCAATGGGATGACCATTGAGGTGTGTGTTCATAGTCTCTCTCTCTCTCTCTCTCTCTCTCTCTCTTTCAAAATTCAAGTTAAGGGCTTTATTGGCATGTGTTTAGACTTTTCCCAATGTTACTGTTTTGGTTCTAGACTGTGCTGTGTCTCCCTGCTGGGTGTTTGGTGTGACCCTGTGTTTGTTGTCCCTGCAGTCTCTGGAGCAGCAGGTGGTGGGGCTGGAGCAGCTGAGACAGAAGGAGGCTGAGGACACCACCAGTGCCAGAAACCAGCTCCTAGAACTACAGACACAGTAAGCCTACTGTACTATCCTTAAGCCTATTGTACTACTCTTTCCTACTCGATTACGGCATTGTACCCTGAGAAATTAGACTGACACACACTTTGTTGCAGGCTTGTTGCTAAGGACCAGGAGATCCAGACCCTACAGAGTGAGTTGGAGGCGAGGGCCAAGGAGGTGAGCGACAAGGTGCAGGAACTACAGCAGCAACAGGTGAGGGAAGAGGTGGTAGTCATCTGTATTGGCTGAATGGGAGAGGGTGAAGAATAACAAGTTAAGTAAGTAACTTCTTGTTCTAGCTGACCCACACAGAGGCCCCAAGCCCGGAACTGCTGACAGCGTGAGTAACAGCAATACTTCACAGAATTCCCTTCAGTATACAGTAGGTGTCCCTTGGCATGGGGCTATCCAGCAGCGTTATGCTTGGTAATGTATGTGTGGTGGTGTTCTGTCCTCCAGGTTGGCAGAGAAGGAGAAGCAGGTGTCTGATCTCCAGGGAGAGCTGGCTAAGCTGAGGGAGTCCCTGGAGCTTCACAGGAGCAAGAACAACGTAGGTGTCCCGTCCTGTGTTGCAGACAGTCCTGCTGCTTCCCCAGCCCACACCCACACTACCTACCTCTCCAGTCTAGCCCTGACATACATCTGCAGACCTCATCCTGTATATACTCTGCTAAACCAGGGGTTCTCAAACCCTTCCTCAGGGACCCCCCAGCCATTCTATGTATTTCAACTATTCTGGAGCTAACACACCTGATTCAACTTGTCAACTAATTATCAAGACTAGGTGAATCAGATGAGTTAGAAAAGGGCTACAACAAAATGGTGATTTCTGAGGGGTCCCTGAGGAGAGGTTTGAGAACCACTGCCCTAAACCACATCTCTCAGTTATGTCACTCTACCCATGCATCTGCAGTCCTGTGCACCTCTGCTTCAAATGAATAATCTCACTGTACTCATTTTCCCAAGTGGATAAATTGCATTTTGTCAGACTATGAATGAAATTAATAAAGCTACTTGAAATTATTCAAGTCAATGATTTCTCTACCATTACATTTTAGTTCTGTTAATTTGAAATTCCATGCTTAAGGGCTGTCAGTCTACTCTGCTCTGTTCTTGGCCATGTTTACAAGGAGTCCCTATTTCTGTGTCCACATTATAACAACAGCCTTGTTTTACAGAGACCGAGAGCTACCTTGTTGACTAGCTCTATATAATGTGATTTGGCTTTTCCTATTTAGGTACATTTTACTTTTTTGGCAGTGAGCTGCAGCTCTCATCCTTCATATTCTTTCAGTGTCTATCCCAAAGACCTCTACTGAATGACAAACATTTAAGTCATTTAGCAGACGCTCTTATCCAGAGCGACTTACAAATTGTTGTTTGTTTGTTTTTGCCGTTTGTTTGTTTGTTTTTGCCGATACAATTTAGTGGCCGATCCTTTTTAAAGACTCAATCGTTAGATGGGCAGCTCATGTTAAGCTGCGCTTGACCCTTAGACTGGTTTACAGGTAAAGTACAGTGAGGATTTTCTTTTAAACCTACACTCAGAAACAGGATAGGACAGGACAGCTGTACAGAAAAGGAGAGTAGAAAATAGTATTAACTAATGGTTCTCTGTTCGTCCCTATATGAATTGTGTTTGTGGGTCACTGCATACTTTTCCCTGAGGCTGAACTGAAAGTCGTATCTCTTTTGAAACTGACCAGGAGCTTCGGGTGAAAAACTGGAGCGCTATGGAGGCTCTGGCAGCCACCGAGTCCATGCTTCAGGGGAAACTTGGCAAAGCCCTCAAGGTTCGGACGCTGCTTCCAGTCTGCTTTACTCTAGATTGAAAACCTGATTCATCCCCAAACAGCTATTGCCATAATCGACCAGTGAGATTACTCCATTATTCATACATATGCTGCTGCATACTGATTTCTCCCCTCTTTCTGCACTCTGGCCCTGAATAATTGTCTCCATTAGCTATTCCCCTCAGGAATTTCAGAAAGACTAATGAATTTTATGTAGAACTTTACCACTCCTGTTCTTGAGTTCTGCTTGCTATTCTGCGCTAGAATCTGCTTTACTTGTACAGTTATATAACTACCTAAATTCCAGTACAAAGAAAAACTGGGAATTGAAAATGAGTGTGCAGTGACTGACTCCAGATTTCATGTAGCTGGATGGTCATAATGAGTTTGAGATCCATGATCTTCGTGATGCTCCTCTCACTTCCTGCCATGTGCTTCTCTCATTTCCTTTCCCCAATTCTGCATGTGTTCCATTATGCTTTGTGATGTATATATACTGACATCAATACAGCCATCAGCCGCTAGTGAAATTCTTTTCCAAGATTTTCTAAAGAAATTTGATCCTGCAGAATTGCCGTTTTAGAAAATGATGTCCAGAATATGTGCAATCAGTCAACATCATTATTTTGTGTAAAATCATTTTTGAAAACATGATAAAATAACAGTGATACTATTGATCAACATACAGAAATCTTTCAATTTGTGTACGCTACCACCTTACTGCATTGACTAATATACTGAACAAAAATATAAACACAGCATGCCACGATTTTAAATCAGCAGTGGTGGAAAAAGTGCCCAATTGCCATACTTGAGTAAAAGTAAAGATGCCTTAATAGAAAATGACTCAAGTAAAAGTCACCCAGTAAATACTACTTGAGTAAAATATACTTAAGTATCAAAAGTATGAATCATTTGAAGTTCCTTATATTAAGCAAACCAGTAGACACAATTTTATTTTATTTACTGATAGCCAAGGGTACACTCCAACACTCAAACACATTTACAAACAGCATGTGTATTTAGTGACTCCGCCAGATCAGAGGCAGTGGGGCTGACCAGGGGCGCTCTCTTGATAAGTGTGTGAATTGGACCAGGGAAAATGTATGGCGTAAAAATTGCATCCTTTTATTTAGGAATGTAGTTAGGTAAAAGTTGTCAAATATAAATAAAGTACAGATCTACAAAAAAAACGACTTTAGTACTTTAAAGTATTTTTACTTAAGTACTTTACACCAATTGAAATAAATAAATGAGGCTCTAATCTATGGATTTCATATGAGAATGGGAATACAGATGTGCATCTGTTAGTCACATGCTGTACCTTAAAAAAAAAGGTAGGGGTGTGGATCAGAACCAGTTAATATCTGGTGTGACACCATTTGCCTCATGCAGTGTGACACATCTCCTTCGCATAGAGTTGATCAGGCTGTTGATTGTGGAATGTTGTCCCACTGAGCGTAGTTGCTGGATATTGGCGGGAACTGGAACATACTGTCATACAGGTCGATCCAGAGCATCCCAAACCTGCTCAATGGGTGACATGTCTGGTGAGTATGCAGGCCAAGGAAGAACTGGAACATTTTCAGCTTCCAGGAATTTTGTACAGACCCTTGCGATATGCGGCCGTGCATTGTCATGCTGAAGAAACATGAGGTGATGGCGGCGGATGAATGGCATGACAATGGACCTCGGGAACTCGTCACGGTATCTCTGGGCATTCAAATTGCCATTGATACAGTGCAATTCTGTTCGTTGTCCGTAGCTTATGCCTGCCCAAAACCCCACCACCACCATGGGGCACTCTGTTCACAACACTGACATCAGCAAACTGCTCGCCCACATGATGCCATACACGTGGTCTGCGATTGTGAAGCCGGTTGGACGTACTGTCAAATTCTCTCAAATGACATTGGAGGCGGCCTACGGTAGAGAAATGAGCATTCAATTCTCTGGCAACAGCTCTGGTGGACATTCCTGCAGTCAGCTTGCCAATTGCACGCTCCCTCAACTTTTGGCATCTGTAACGTATTGTGTGACAACTGCAGAGATTTGTGCAGATATGCGAGAAATACGCTATTTTGTTCTTGATCTTTTATTTCAGCTCATGAAATATGGGACCAACATTTTACGTGTTGCTTTTTATATTTTAGTTTAGTGTAGAAAGCAGACTGTAATATTGACACAAGGTCTTCTGCTGTAGCTGCTGTTAATATCCACCCAGCTGTTTCCTAGGGGTTTTTCTAGTCTTCTTCATCAGTGAGAATATGATCTGCCATGACCCTTTGCTTAGCCGTGTGTATTTAGGGACCCACTAATAAACCATAGACTAACAGATTGCTCTCCTACTATAAACAGTTGTGGGGGGCTCGGTATATTTTTGCCACAGTTCTAACCCCTAGTGACTCGCTCCTCATGTCCATAAAGCAGACCGGGTACATAGTGAACTGATTTTCCCAGCAGCTGCTCTCGGCCATCTTGGTACAGTAAAAATGGCCTTCATTTAAGCTGAGTGTAGGAGTTCCTGGACACCTGTTGTGTGCTCTCAGGAAAATGCATGCTCATACACAATCCAAAGCATATGTCACAGCGTAGATCCCTTTCCCCTTACAACACAAGGTGTTAATGAGAGTAGAGGTGACTGCACCAGCGGTCCCTTACAGGACTCACTCCATCGGCGGGTAAGATGGGTTATACAAGACATCTCTCTCCTCCTGAGAGTTTCGAGCCCTGTGCAGCTAGTGTGATTAATGGTACCAACGTAGTGTGTTTTGTTTGGTGGTTCTTCATAATGGAAGCACGTGTGGTGCTCCATGGGAAAAATGTTAGCTCCTCCGGGGCATTACTGCAACTGAGTGAACAAGAGTGAGTAACACGTTCCTCCTTGAAAGGAGACCAATGTGAACTTTGTGAACCTGTGGAGAGCAGAGCAGGGTCTAAACTTAATGAACTCGTCTCGTGGTGGTGTGTGGCTGCTGAACACTGGGGTGGATGAATACTTGCTTGAAGCACACTAAATAATTGAGCCGCTGTTTGTTACACTGGAGTGTCGTCGAGAGGGAGTTGCATTTGTCACAGGCCATGCTCCTGTATGCACTCTGAGATGGGAGGGCTGAAACCAAGCGAGCAGAGGTAGCGATTTGAGGTGTTGGATGTTTCCCTGCACAGCTGTGTGTGTGTGTGAGAGAGAGCCCTGAGTGTAGTCCATGTTGAACGTCCCCTTTTCTCTTCCTCCTTCTCCCTCTACCTCTTCAGGAGCACCAGACAGCCCTGGAGACAGCTCAGGTAGAGTGTCGAGATGTTTTGCACAGACTGCTACCCAACGTGCCTCTTCCCACTGAACATGTAAGGTCTCACATAATACAGTATATAATATGCCATTTAGCAAACACTTTCACCCAAAGCGACTCAGTCATGCATGCATACGTTTTACGTATGGGTGTCCCGGGAATTGAACCACTGGCGTTGCAAGAGCCATGCTCTACCAACTGAGCTTCAGAGAACCACATGATGTGATATTCAATTCTAATCTGTTCCACATGGTCTATTGTTGTGTATCTCTCAGAACCACCAGGAGTGGCTGCAGAGGTTTGAGACTGCAGTGAAAGAGGCCCCGGCAGCAGAGGTGACCCTAGCAGCAGAGCCCAGACCTCCAGCTCCAGGGGGCTCAGAGGACACCAAGGTTTCCTATAAAAAAGACTTGTATGTTTTAAAATGTCTGAGAACTGTGGTGGAAAGAAGTGAAACCAGGGCTGTTCTGTTCACCAGATATTGGCTGATAAGCTGAAGGAATCAGAAGAGGCCCAGAAGGTTCTACAGAAAGATTGTGAGACATACAAGAAAGTGTTGGCTGAGACGGTGAGGCGACGCTCTCTATCAGTGTCCTGTAGATTACGTTAAAAATGTGTCATTAGGAGGCTGTGAAACTAACCTGTAATACCATCTACTGTCCACAGGAGGGCATCCTGCAGCGCCTCCAGAGCAGTGTGGAGCAGGAGGAGTCTCGCTGGAAGGTGAAGCTGAATCTGTCACAGACAGAGCTGAAAGAGGTGAACACTGAAGAACATTCAATTAACCTCAAGTTGTGTTTATTGCACTTTTAACAATATCATTGGTATGTGGGGTGCAGTGGAGGCTGGTGGGAAGAGCTATAGGAGGATGGGCTCATTGTAAGGCTGGAATGGAATAAATGGGACAGCATCAAACACATGGAAACCACGTTTGACTCAGTTCCTTCATTCCCGCCATTACAATGACCTCCTATAGCTCCTTCCACCAGCATCCACTGGTGTGGTGCTTATAGTCACTCTCCTGCCCTTTCTTTCCTAGATGAGTGTGAAAGTGGCAACACTGGAGCAGGAGGTGGACAGAATGAGCGACCTCGGGGAGCTGGACAACGTCAGTCCTTCAGTTTAACACTTTACATACCGCTCAGCAATTGTATTATTTAGGCACTTTACATCAGTTGACTCATTCACTTTAATTGATTTTCATATATAGCTAAAAATGCAATATTTTGTTTGTCCATAGTTGAGAAGAGACAAGCAGTACCTTGAGTCTGAGCTGGAGAGAGCAGAGTACGAGAGCGCCACCTATGTGACGGAGGTTAGCGAGGTGAGCTGACTCAACTTCCTGTCATCTACCTGTCATACTCGGTCATGTCGTAGTGGTTATCCATCTATATAGTCATAGGGGCGGCAGGTAGCCTAGTGGTTAAGAGCGTTGGACCAGTAACCAAAATGTTGTTGGTTCGAATCCCCGAGATGACTAGGTGAAAAGTCTGTCTGTGCCCTTAAGCATGGCACTTAACCCTAATTACTCTGGATAAGAGCGTCAGATAAAATGCAAATGTAGTCATTCCCCTCTGCATTGTTTATGGGTGTTCCTGTACTTACTATATGTTTATGGAGCATGTCTCTTTGTTTACTGTTTGTGGTATCCACCATTGTGTTAGTACATGCAACAGTTGGACATTACATTCATACACACAACACACATTTTTCATTGTAGAATGCTCTGTTTTAGAGGGTTTACGAACTTCACACAGTAACTTACAGCACTTCATGTTTTTCTAGTTGTTTCCTGTTAAATCAATGGAGTCCCTTTGCAGGCACACAACAGAAACATTCCAGCTGCATTCATTTATATCATCACAAGTTTCTCCAGAGAGTGAGAGTATTTTATCTAGGTCGCTGTAGATCATTGGTCAGATCTAGAACAATCGAACTCTCCTAAACAGCTTTAGATGCTATTACACTCACACCCTAATTCTAGGACACTCACACCCTAATTCTCTACTAGGACACTCACACCCTAATTCACTACTAGGACACTCACACCCTAATTCACTACTAGGACACTCACACCCTAATTCACTACTAGGACACTCACACCCTAATTCACTACTAGGACACTCACACCCTAATTCACTACTAGGACACTCACACCCTAATTCACTACTAGGACACTCACACCCTAATTCACTACTAGGACACTCACACCCTAATTCACTACTAGGACACTCACACCCTAATTCTCTACTAGGACACTCACACCCTAATTCACTACTAGGACACTCACACCCTAATTCTCTACTAGGACACTCACACCCTAATTCACTACTAGGACACTCACACCCTAATTCTCTACTAGGACACTCACACCCTAATTCACTACTAGGACACTCACACCCTAATTCTCTACTAGGACACTCACACCCTAATTCTCTACTAGGACACTCACACCCTAATTCACTACTAGGACACTCACACCCTAATTCACTACTAGGACACTCACACCCTAATTCTCTACTAGGACACTCACACCCTAATTCACTACTAGGACACTCACACCCTAATTCACTACTAGGACACTTGCAGCTGATCACCCAAGCCGTTCCCTTGCTTCAGCTGTGTAGCGTTGTTTCCCCGGGTCCCACAGCCGCTCGTTAAAAACATCTCACACTTCATTTCAGTTTAAAGATCTGTTGACTGAACTGCAGAGCTAACTTGATGGCGCTTATACAGAAGCAGTCAGGCAGAATGAGGAGTTGGATTTGGTAAGCCTTGCTCACCCATATAGGTAGAGCCTGTCCCTCCTCCCTACTTCACCACCACCACCCAACGTTATCTCTGGGGTCATCACCTGCCTGGAGAATAAAGGTTCTCAATGTCCTTTGGGTGTCATTCCATCTTTCTACAACCTCTGGATACAGTAGTGATATAAGCTTAAATACAACAGGCTAAGCTGTTTTTATATGCATGTGTAACGTGGGTTTTCTTAGCTTTTTAGGAGGCAGTTATATTCTTAGTGTAACGATAGACTGAGCTATTAGTATCATTGGTTATAGATGGACCTTCCTTACTCGTGAGAGGACAGACTTAAAAAACTACTGTTTCCATCCTGCACACTATCCACTATCCCCCCCCAATCTCAACTCTAGACCTTGAAGCCAGTTCCACTGCCCCCCCCCCCCCACCCCCCTGTTCTCCTATTGTCAGGGACTGATTTAGGTGGGTGCAATTATCAGGTAGAACAGAAAACCAGCAGGCTCCGGACCTCATAGAGTAAGAGTTGAATACCCCTGCACTATCCCATCACTACCACTAAAAGGCTTACGGTGGCTTTCTGCTACTCCTGTACAGGCCAATGAGCTTCTCCATGTCGGCCATCTTTGGGGATACATTCTATGCCTTCAACTGCACGCACACACATCATATTGTCCTTTATTTGCCTCCACACGCAGTTGAAACATTTTCAACGTCTGTCTCTGTTTTGACGTCTGTCTCTTGTCTTGCCACCCTTCTGTCTGTGAATGCCTTCAAGGATACCTGAACATTTTATGGTTTTTCATTTGACAATGCATTAAAAAAAAATAATAATAAAATGTCAGTGTCTCGCTAATTATTATTAGTTTAGCAGATATAGCTACATGTCTACCTCGACTGCTCTAAAAGCCAAGTGAAAAAAAGTTTTGGTGTATGCAAAACAGATGTTTACATTTTATTGGTAGAAATATACAAATATATCACCTTGTGTATATGCAAATTCCCCCCTCCAAACAGTTTGAGATCAGATTTTATCAGGAGTGGAACGGTCATTGTCATGTGTTAAGTGTCTCGTCTCTCTGGCGTTTGGTTGCAGCTGAAGACCCAGCTGACTGAGACTCTGTCTAAACTGGAGACCGAGGAGCGTGAGAGGCAGAAGGTGGCTGGGAATCTCTATAAGGTAAGACAGCCCCTCAGGATTGGACTATGTTAAGTTTGTTTGGATGTACATTGTTCTTAGAGAAATAGTTTACCAGTCCCAAGTCTAGAATGAAACACTAGGAGCTAAATACACTCTGAACAGTTGGAATACGTGGATGTGTTGAACACACTTATATTACCTGAAATGTAAGCTTAAATGTTTCTTGTAATTTCCCCCATCCTGCTCTACCACAGGCCCAGCAGTCTCTGGACATGATCCAGGAGGAGATCTGCAAAGAGACTGGCCAGGGTGACCTGATAGAGAACAGCAGCCTCTCATCACACGTAAGAATTACTGGAGGGGAACTTTGTGGCTGGGTGGATTTTTTTTATTTTAAATATTTGTTTTGAAGTCAGTCATATGATGTAGGTAGTGTACATTCATGCTAAAAACACAGGTAGCTATGAGTAGTTGTAGTTTTACATTTACATTTTAGTCATTTAGCAGACGCTCTTATCCAGAGCGACTTACAGTAGTGAATGCATACATTTCATTTCATGCATTTTTGTACTGGCCCCCCCGTGGTATTGTAGTTGTATATTAAATGTAACCAGTCTTTACCTAGGGGTAGTTATATTGACCAGTAGGGGTAGTTTTATTGAAAGTGACCAGAGAGGGGGGTAACTTAACTGTCACTATGTCCCTCAGGAGGAGATTGACAGGAAGGAAAAGAAGACGGCAGGCCTAAACCAAACTGTTAGGGAACTGCAGCAGCTGCTGCTGGCTGTCAACCGGCAACTCACCAAGGGACAAGAGGCGGTAGGACATTGGATAACACAGCAATCAAAAGAAGGCTTTGAAATATAGGAGTCAATTTACAATAAATGGAGGGTATAACTGGCATGTAAGTCTTCGTTGTAACTCTAAAGAGATATTGAACTGTGCTTTCTTGCAGGAATCAGACTCGCCTGAAGTATAGGGAGGGGAGGATGGACCCTCTCTACAGAGACAACCTCTCCACCTCTCCTATCATGCACTCTCATCCTCTCCTGCTACACTCCTCGCTTTCCCTTTCACCTGTACTGTAGGCAGCCTCTTGCTGACCCCATGCCCAGCGCTGACCTATAACCTCTGACCCCCACCTGCTCCTCCTCAGCAGGGTCAGGGAGAGACCTGGCTGGGCCCCAGAGCAGAGGGGCTCCCTCAAACTACAAACACGCCGAACACCAAACCAGACCTTACTACTGCAAAGTCCCACCACATTCCTCATGACCCCAACAGCACAGCCAGAACTAAAGGCATCCTACACATTGACTGTGTGGCACCCCCCCCCCCCCCCCCCCCCCCTGTTTAGTACCCCCTTTTTTTCAATGGAACGCTTTGAATAAATCGTATTTCTCTGTTAGTTTTCTTTGTCAAGAGGGCGATGAAGTGGATTCCAAAATGAACTTTGGGTTGTTTGTCCTTTTAAGTTAAAGGAAAAATGTATTGTTTAAAAAAGTAACTGTTAGGACCTGCTGACTGTACACGACAATTGTTGATCTCTTTGACTCCTGTCCTGACAACTCAAACACGTACTGTACATGTGTTGATTCATGAATACATAGCTACTGTACATGCATACTTTGGCTGGGTATTGGGAGGGAGGGCAAGGGGATAGGGGAGGGTCCCAGCATGTCAGATGGGACACTAAGTAACTGTAACCATGGAGATCCGTAGAGGAAGTCTAAGTGCAGAGCCAGTAGGAGGGAGGCTGTGGCCCTGCCTAGCTGTGGGAGCAGAACGACAGGTCTACTGAGCTGAGGTTTTTAATCCTTCTGTAACTATTAGAGGAATCCCATATCTGTAATCAACGCTCGCTATATTGTTGGTAATTTCATTAACACTGAATATTTCGGGGGTTTTTTGTAACAGGTGATCGTTAGTAAAAGGGATGCTTGAAAAATCTGCTTCGTGTCCTGTCTTCAGTTCCGCTTGTGTTGACTGCTCTTTCTTTGCTATACCACTGTGGGGCACCAATCTCCCAGACCTTATCTCTGCTTTTTAAGAGCAAAGATGGGGCCTTGTTCGTTGCAATTTTGTCCATCCTACGCTTACAAAATCAACCCCTCACCACATCTAGAAACCACCTTGAAATGTAGTGCCTACCTGAGGGTTGAGGGAAGCTTTTGTCGTTGCTTTCATCTATCGGATACTTTCAGACCTATGAAGAGCCATCAGGCAGTCTAGGAGTTCACTTTTGGGCTAGATGCACATGTATCTCCACAATGAGGCATTCAATTTAATTTAGACCCTAACTAAACAAAGGGAAGGCCATTAACTCTGCTCAGTTTTTACGCTGATGCCCAACGTTTTAAGGAGTGCATGACTAATAAATAGAATAATGTAAGGCTGTCCTCCCCTTTCAAGACAAACATGTTGCTGTCATGTGGTGAGTAATTTTAGGACACGGGGGTATTCGTGTGATTGTGGTGTGTTAGCATGACGCCTCAATTATGAAACTTTGTGTGACCCGGAAACGTTACTCAACAGGTTAATTCCGCATTCTTGCAAAACATTGTGCAACACGTTGATTCATCATGCTATAGTTTAGTGGAAGTATGGCTGTGTGGGCTGAAATGGTATAAATAGGTGGGGTTTAGCTAGAATAATGACTTTGTGGCTGTGGTAACTAGTGACGACATAATGGATCGCCAAGAAGGACAACTGCCCCCTACTGTTATCTGGAAACTTTACAACTGGAAATTATATCAGGTTTGTCACTGGCAGCTGTACAAGCAGTGGATCAGTGAATTACATATCCTGCTTTTACCTCCCGTTCCCGGTGGAGTTCAACATGTTAGGGAGGGAGGGAGGACATCGCATCTCTGGCACATACTTCTGACCACATTCAGATGATTCAGAGGGGTTGCGTTAAATGCTGAAGACACTTTTCGGTTGAATGACTAGGTATCCCTTTCCCATATACTGTAGTTCATTTAAGAATTAGCCTTGAGTGTTTGTTTCCGACTTTACTTTAGCTAAGACGGAGAGGAAACACCAGTTCTAAAATGGCATGATCAAAGAGGAATTGACATGTGTGTGTGAGTCAATGTAGTACACTCATTGCTCTGCGCTTGTCACCTGTAAACCTGCATGTGGTCCTTCAAGACTGAAGAATAACAACAGGACTTTTGTTCAGCACTGGGGTCAGGGGAGAAAGAAGGACAGGATCAGCACATTCCTAAAATTCTCCCACTGTCATGCTGCAGTCAGCTGATTAAGGGCCTTAGCCATCATGGAGACCTAGCTAGCGACAAAACAGGCACCACACCATAACCTCAGCATACCCCTCTACCCTGATATGATACAGGACCGTACATCAGTGCCTCTGTCAAACACCTTAATAAACATAGTTGCTTCACTTTCCTATGATGCAGATCTCCAGGAATCCCGTCTCTAGATTTCTCACACACATGCATTGTTCTGTGAAGTATATCTCACTCAGTTTAAATAATGACTAGTCTGTTCTTGGAAGTCTTATGCCCATATATGCCCTTATGCCCACTGTGCAGCCGTATTTATCGACCTGGCCAAGGCTTTCGACTCTGTTAATCACCATATCCTTATCGGGAGACTCAACAGCCTTGGTTTCTCAAATGATTGCCTCCCCTGGTTCACCAACTACTTCTCAGATAGAGTTCAGTGTGTCAAATCGGAGGGCCTGTTGTCCGGACCTCTGGCAGTCTCTATGGGTGTGCCACAGGGTTCAATTCTCAGGCCGACTCTCTTCTCTGAAAACATCAATGATGTCGCTCTTGCTGCTGGTGATTCTCTGATTCCACCTCTACGCAGACGACACCATTCTGTATACCTCTGGCCCTTCTTTGGACACTGTGTTAACTAACCTCCAGACGAGCTTCAATGCCATACAGCTCTCCTTCCGTGGCCTCCAACTGGTCTTAAATGCAAGTAAAACTAAACACGTGCTCTTCAACCGATCGCTGCCCACACCTGCCCGCCCGTCCAGCATCACTACTCTGGACGGTTCTGACTTTGAATATGTGGACAACTACAAATACCTAGGTGTCTGGTTAGACTGTAAACTCTCCTTCCAGACTCACATTAAGCATCTCCAATCCAAAATTAAATCTAGAATCGTCTTCCTATTTCACAACAAAGCCTCCTTCACTAATGCTGCCAAACATACCCTCGTAAAACTGACCCTCCTACTGATCCTCGACTTCGGCGATGTCATTTACAAAATAGCCTCCAACACTCTACTCAACAAAATGATGGCAGTCTATCACAGTGCCATCCGTTTTGTCACCAAAGCCCCATATGCTACCCACCACTGCGACCTGTACGCTTTCGTTGGCTGGTCCTCACTTCATACTCGTCACCAAACCCACTGACTCCAGGTCATCTACAAGTCTCTGCTAGGTAAAGCCCCGCCTTTTCTCAGCTCACTGGTCACCATAGCAGCACCCACCCGTAGCACGCGCTCCAGCAGGTATATCTCACTGGTCACCCCCAAAGCCAATTCTTCCTTTGGCCGCCTTTCCTTCCAGTTCTCTGCTGCCAATGACTGGAATGAACTGCAAAAATCACTGAAGCTGGAGACTCATATCTCCCTCACTAGCTTTAAGCACCAGTTGTCAGAGCAGCTCACAGATTACTGCACCTGTACATAGCCAATCTCTAAATAGCCCATCCAAGTACCTCATCCTCATACTGTATTTATTTATTTTGCTCCTTTGCACCCCAGTATCTCTACCTGCACATTTATATATATATATATATATATAAATATATATATATATGTGTATATGTATATATATATATACACTGCTCAAAAAAATAAAGGGAACACTTAAACAACACAATGTAACTCCAAGTCAATCACACTAATGTGAAATCAAACTGTCCACTTAGGAAGCAACACTGACTGACAATACATTTCACATGCTGTTGTGCAAATGGAATAGACAACAGGTGGAAATTATAGGCAATTAGCAAGACACCCCCAATAAAGGAGTGGTTCTGAAGGTGGGGACCACAGACCACTTCTCAGTTCCTATGCTTCCTGGCTGATGTTTTGGTCACTTTTGAATGCTGGCGGTGCTTTCACTCTAGTGGTAGCATGAGACGGAGTCTACAACCCACACAAGTGGCTCAGGTAGTGCAGCTCATCCAGGATGGCACATCAATGCGAGCTGTGGCAAGAAGGTTTGCTGTGTCTGTCAGCGTAGTGTCCAGAGCATGGAGGCGCTACTAGGAGACAAGCCAGTACATCAGGAGATGTGGAGGAGGTCGTAGGAGGGCAACAACCCAGCAGCAGGACCGCTACCTCCGCCTTTGTGCAAGGAGGAGCAGGAGGAGCACTGCCAGAGCCCTGCAAAATGACCTCCAGCAGGCCACAAATGTGCATGTGTCTGCTCAAACGGTCAGAAACAGACTCCATGAGGGTGGTATGAGGGCCCGACGTCCACAGGTGGGGGTTGTGCTTACAGCCCAACACCGTGCAGGACGTTTGGCATTTGCCAGAGAACACCAAGATTGGCAAATTCGCCACTGGCGCCCTGTGCTCTTCACAGATGAAAGCAGGTTCACACTGAGCACATGTGACAGACGTGACAGAGTCTGGAGACGCCATGGAGAACGTTCTGCGGCCTGCAACATCCTCCAGCATGACCGGTTTGGCGGTGGGTCAGTCATGGTGTGGGGTGGCATTTCTTTGGGTGGCCGCACAGCCCTCCATGTGCTCGCCAGAGGTAGCCTGACTGCCATTAGGTACCGAGATGAGATCCTCAGACCCCTTGTGAGACCATATGCTGGTGCGGTTGGCCCTGGGTACCTCCTAATGCAAGACAATGCTAGACCTCATGTGGCTGGAGTGTGTCAGCAGTTCCTGCAAGAGGAAGGCATTGATGCTATGGACTGGCCCGCCCATTCCCCAGACCTGAATCCAATTGAGCACATCTGGGACATCATGTCTCGCTCCATCCACCAACGCCACGTTGCACCACAGACTGTCCAGGAGTTGGCGGATGCTTTAGTCCAGGTCTGGGAGGAGATCCCTCAGGAGACCATCCGCCACCTCATCAGGAGCATGCCCAGGCGTTGTAGGGAGGTCATACAGGCACGTGGAGGCCACACACACTACTGAGCCTCATTTTGACTTGTTTTAAGGACATTACATCAAAGTTGGATCAGCCTGTAGTGTGGTTTTCCACTTTAATTTTGAGTGTGACTCCAAATCCAGACCTCCATAGGTTGATAAATTGGATTTCCACTGATTATTTTTGTGTGATTTTGTTGTCAGCACATTCAACTATGTAAAGAAAAAAGTATTTAATAAGATTATTTATTTCATTCAGATCTAGGATGTGTTGTTTAAGTGTTCGCTTTATTTTTTTGAGCAGTATATATATTCTGCACATCTACCATTCCAGTGTTTGATTGCTATATTGTAATTACTTCGCCACCATGGCCTATTTATTGCCTTACCTCTCTTATCCTACCTCATTTGCACATACTGTATATAGACTTTTCTACTGTATTATTGACTGTATGTTTGTTTATTGCATGTGTAACTCTGTGTTGTATGTGTCGAACTGCTTTGCTTTATCTTGGCCAGGTCGCAGTTGCAAATGATAACTTGTTCTCAACTAGCCTACCTAGTTAAATAAAGGTGAAATAAATAACAAAAATATATGAGAGGAAAAGTAGTTTAAATGAGTTCCATGTGAAGTTTATGTAGCTGTCACCGAAATAGTACTCTACAATCACATCCCATTCCCACAAGTTCTTAACACATGTACACACTCTCTCTCACAGTCTAAGACGTCCAGGGAACTTGACCACTCCTGATATAGAGGAGGCTGCAGGGGGAGGGCATGGAGGAACTAGGAAGGAAAATAGGAGCTTTGTCTTCAATACGTCATCATGGCTCATACAGTTAGTCACTGTTCCATGCCTATTACCAAGAAACATCTGACTTTGTACACACACACACACACACACTCAAGCAAGACCCACCTCCACAGAGCAGCTCTCTCTGCATCTGCTCCCCATCAGTGTGGTATGTGCTAGAGAGCTTTTGATCTCCCCGCTTTGTGTTTGGGCTTGTGTATGTTTGTTGGTGGGGATGGGGGGGGGGGGGGGTATTGAAAGGGAGTCTCATGGTGCTCTTTTAAACAGACAATACCCTCTCTATGAAATGGGGGGACAAAGACTGTCTCACACAAAAGGGCTGTAGTTATTATACCCCAGGCTGTTAAGACTAGCCTGAGAGGAAGACAGTTGGGGTATATAGCACAAGCAGCTTGATCCTAATATACAGACAGACATAGAGGTTTATCTGTAGTAACAGTAGTATTAATGGACTGATATGGAGAACCATGAACGTAACCAACAAATGCCATGGTTTAAAGGGGGTTGTTGTATTACTTACAGATGAATAGACAGGATTAGTACATCAAAAATAACATCAAGTTGTCACAACTCTTTTTGGTGATGCATTACACCGCCGTGGTTGCCCTCACTACCATTTTGTTTTTGTGTTAACTGTTATTGCACTTTTAAACTGAACACCACTTCAAACAGGTTGTAATAGCAGAGTAGAGCACACCACTGAAGGGGGGCTCAATGCGCTATTTACAATGGAGAGTTAGGAGGAATGGGGCACTTAGCCAAGCAGAGCCTTGTGAAAACAACAGAGACAGCCAAGTATTGATGAGGGTGGTAGACAGAAGTGTAGAAGTGGCACATTCATCAGAAAGGTGTGACAACGACTGGACATAAAGGATAGGGGAAGTGGAGGGATTTCCTAGTTGAAAATGTGAGATTAATTTTACATTGGTTTGGCTGCTGCCACTTTTAGCTCAGTAAGACTGACAGTGAATGGCATTTTATCATTGGGTAACAGCGAATCACATTGAAGTGAGGCTAGATGCTTGCTGGAAGGTGTAAGTCAGAGATATTCACTCCTGGAGGTAACAGGGAACTTTGCCCCAGCTCCCCCCATTATAAATAGCCAACCAATTGCAGCCTTGGACTGGGTGTCTAATGTATATTTTAGTGAGCATGCAGTTTCTGTGTTATTCACTTGAGGCAGAACTGCTGACTTTGTCTTTGACCAGAGAGAGAATGTTCTGATTCGGCCCGTCAGCACTGTGGCCCCCCATAGTTAGTCACAGCAGCCAACAGTATTTACATTTTCATCACTCACTCTCAACACAAAACCGAGAGGATATAATTTGGGTCTGCTCAGTTTCACGCTGCATTAAAAATAATTTGTCATAATATGTTTAGAAAGCCAGTCAGAGGGTTTGCGCTCAGGCTAAAATGAAAAGCGGATGGTGCGTGAGAGAGAAAATATCTGTAGAGTTCAAAAAGTACTAGCACTCAAAACCATGAAAAGGAATAACCAAAGGAGGCTTAATTTAATCCATGCTCAAAATAATACAAAAAGTGAAAGCGCAAGGTGCTAATAAAAAAAATGGAACAGAGCATTTGTTTCGGCCTTACATGCTGACCACACCGCTCGCGTGCGTCTGCCCGCATGTTGCTTTTGTCCACCCACACCAGATGCGATCAGGACACGCGTGTTGAAATATCAAAACAAACTCTGAACCAACTATATTCATTTGGGGACAGGTCGAAAAGCATTAAACATTTATGGCAATTTAGCTAGCTAGCTTGCTGTTGCTAGCTAATTTGTCCTGGGATATAAACATTGGGTTGTTATTTTACCTACTCTGACAATTAATCCACAGATAAAAGGGTAAGCCGAGTTCGTTTATAGTAATCTCTCCTCCTTCAGGCTTCTTCTTCTTCTTTGGACTTTATATGGCGGTTGGCAACCAACTTTAAGGTGCATTACCACCACCAACTGGTCTGGATTGTGGACCTCAGTTCATCTTTCAATCACCCACGTGGGTAAATGCCGCTCAAAAACAATGAGGAGATGGGAGAGGTGGGACTTGCAGCTCGTCAAGCATCACAAATAGAACTAAGTTCTATTTTAGCAGCTGGCTATGCAGACGTTCGTTGACGCGCGCGAGCAGTGTGGGTGCAATGATTGACATGTATGTGTACATTTATTTTGCAACACCCAAGCAAGCCACGCGAGTGGTGTGGTCAGCATGTTACTTGTAGTCACCATGTTACATCTCTTTCCAATTATATGTGTTCAGAATGTTATGCCTTCATCAGTGCTGTACAAACAACAAACAAATTAAGAAGATGCTGTCCGTAACAGGCCCAACAGGTGCAAGCAGATAGTGGATTAGAGACTGGCGAATAGGGAATCAATTAACAAGGAACATATAGAAGAGCATAAAAAATAGACAATTCATATGTCACATATAATTGGGGAGACACCGTATAAGGGGACACTGCTGCTGTGGATGTTTGGCTCAGGGCTCTGTTCCCTACTACCTACCTACATTGTACTGTTGTATGAAATGTAATATCTTTCCATTTTTTTATAGTTAAAAAACCCAATGAGTACATGTCTACTTGTTCATTGTGTAAGGTTGTTAGTTTACAGCTATTTGTATTTTTTATAGTGTAATGAAACTGAATTGAGAACTATCAGTGGGGTGGATGGGTAATAGTAATATGAATTTGCATCAGGACACTTCTGGAGGGATTCTGGCAAAACACCGGCAGTGTCGGCTTAGTTCTGGCTTACTCTGGGCAGTCCGAGCCCGGCACCCGGATTCGGGCCGATTAAATCAGTCCCGGCGCGCGGAAATAGGGTCGCGTCCTCATTGCTAGCTGGGTCCCCTTACAGACACATCCAGGCACGCCTGCCAGCCTAAAAGAATCATACTGCACCCTGAAAGCTATATTAACATAGGAATCCACCTGGACCCCCTGCCCAGATTTGGACAGGTTTCATCTATGTCGGTGAGTTTCGAAAGTTCTGTTCTTTCAAAATGATGTGGAAAGTGGAAGCTATGATCCCTTTATGAATTTCCAGATTGTACTCTTTGTTTACATAATAGAAGGTGCCGCCTCATATCTAGCCATACCCATCATGTGATGTAGACAAACAAGGGAAGTCTGTCATTTGTAGAATTTCTTTAACAAAATAATTATTATAGAAATCAAATGATGAACAAAACAATATCAAATCAAGATATCAGTATACATCGATAAAGTGTTTGATCAATAAATGGGTTTAAAAAAAAGTGTGGAATGTGTCTAAAGTCCCCCCCACCCCCATATAAAGTAAAGGACAACTGAATGGTATGGTCCACCCTCTGCTCCTGGCTGTTTTTGGATCTGCTTTTAAAGCGGATTGAACCACCGAGTTGCGTTAACTAGGACTCACAAAACAACGTTTTTGTTCCATTAATTTTAAAAGAAAGACTGCTCTATATAGTCGTAAATACGTATGCAACGAGATATACAGTGAAATGGCAGTTGCGTACACTCTTTGTAGGGAATCCCTTGTGTTCTTTTCCCTCTGAATTTGAGAGAGTGCATTGAGATCGAGGGGCGCCTGCTGTCCATTGAAGCAAGAAGCCTCATGTTTTCGCCAAGCCAGGAGGAGCAGTGCGCCCCTACAAAAGACCCAATAAAATACGGGGAGTTGGTAGTATTAGGGTAAGTTGAAGAAAAACTTCCGTAACTTACTAAACGTAAGTGTTGGTATTTTAGAAAGTCAACAAGTTAGCTGGCTAACAATTTGTAGGCCAGTTGGAGAAGTCGAGGCTATGTTTGTGACTGATTGAACTTTTTTCCAGCACTGAAAACAGACTGGAGTTAGCGGTCTTCGCCGTGAATAAAATTAACGCTTTAGTTACTTCGATTAAGATATGTAAACAAACTTTTCCTAGGTACACTGCTATCGTTAGAGGCCACAGAGAATTTGACGCGCCCACGTTACTCAACAAATCAGAAATGTGTAACGGTTTAGTAGCGATTTGTTTTCATTTACTTTTTCGGAAACGGTATAAACGTTCTATTTATTTACAACGTAACCCACAATGCAGGTGTAGATTGTGGTGGAAGGGTTTGAGATAATAGTACATATGAGTAAATCACAGAATTCCCAACCTTGCAACAGTGTTCTTTTAGCGCCTGTGTTGTATATTTTTGTTCCAATAAAAGTTGCTCACAAGTAATGACTGGATTCAGGGCGGATGAGGAATTCGGAAGTGGCGATTTCCCCCATCCCCCCCATCCTAACTTTTTTCCTAACATGTTGCTTTGCTTACGTGATAAAGTCATCTCTCATAGCATCAGAGTATGCTAGTGTTTCCACGCGACTTTAATGAAGGCTCAGACTTCGGCTAACGTAGGCCTGCTTCTATGTTCCAAATTTTAACCCTCTTTGTGTTTTTTTTTTACATTTCATGTAAACTGTTTCAGCGATAATATAGTCTTTAATGTTTTAGTGCTCACAACTTTTTTGGGGGGAACTGACAGGAGCACTACCCACAGAAAAAAAGTAATCAACTATGTTCTCAATCGATACAAATGCCATTTAGGGAATGTAAGACTCCTTGATTCATCTCTTACTGACATATTTTCGGAACATCCAGAACACCAGTGGACATGTTTGTTCCGTTTATACATTAAATGTTATACAGTAAGTAGGTCTACCATTCATAGATGCTAAAACTACTTTTAGCACCAATTGATGATAGCAGGGATGCCACTTTGGTTGTAGAAGTGGGGGGGCATAAAGTGGCATGGGTCTGGGGGTCCTCCCCCAGAATGGTTTTGGGCATCTAAAGCTAATTTCCTGCATTTTTACACAATCCAATATGTCGTCTCTATTTAGAACAAAAAGTCAAAATATGCCCACAGTCATTAAGCTAGGTAAGATATAATTATTACATATGTTTGTGATTAATAAGACTGAGCTAAATCAAAGGTAATTCAATAATAAATATTGTGTTGCACCTTTAACCAATTGCCTAACAAATGAACAACTCTTCCTTACATTTTTGTTAGATGTGTTTTGTGTCATCAGGAAAAGCCTCTATCAACCCTTGATACAGTTTGGAAATCAACTTTGGAGGTTTGTTGCTTTAAAATAGCATCTGGCTTGTCCAGTGTTTGCTGCACAGAGAGAACAAGTGTTATATCTGAAAAAAACACCTCACCTCCATCAGACTGGTCTTCCCTGGCTGCCTGACCCTGCTGTGATCCCTGTCACCATCTGAGCCTCTTAAAATGAGGCATGACAAAGAATTACCTTGGTGTACATTTTATTATCCAATAATAGAATCAATGGTTCCATATTGAAATGACCATTATTCCCAGATCCCAGACTGTAGCTTTAAACTGCTGTCCTGTAGCTACTGTAGGTCTACCCATCGCTTCAAGATAGAACTTTGTATCATTTACGGATATTGTTAATATACAGTGCATTCGGAAAGTATTTAGACCCCTTGACTTTTTCCACATTTTGTTACATTACAGCCTTATTCTAAAATTGATTAAATACATGTTTTCACTCAATCTACACACAATAGCCCGTAATGACAAAGCAAAAAAAAAATGTGCACATGTAATAAAAATAACAGAAATAGCTTCTTTATATAAGTATTCAGACCCTTTGCTATGAGACTCAAAATTGAGCTACACACAATATCCCATAATGACAACACAAAAACAGGTTTTTACATTTTTTAACATTGATTACAAATAAAAAACAGATACCTTATTTACAGAAGTATTCAGACCCTTTGCTATGACACACAAAACTGAGCCCAGGTGCATCCTGTTTCCATTGATCATCCTTGAGATATTTCTACAACTTGATTGGAGTCAACCTGTGGTAAATTAAATTGATTGGACATTATTTGGAAATGCACACACTTGTCTATATAAGGTCCCACAGTTGACAGTGCATGTCAGAGCAAAAACCAAGCCATGAGGTCGAAAAAATTGTCCGTAGAGCTCCGAGACAGGATTGTGTCGAAGCACAGATCTGGGGAAAGGTACCAAAAAATGTCTGCAGCATTGATGGTCCCCAAGAACTCAGTGGCCTTCATCATTCTTAAATGGAAGAAGTTTGGAACCACCAAGACTCTTCCTAGAGCTGGCTGCCTGGCCAAACTGAGCAATCGGGGGAGAAGGGCCTTGGTCAGAGAGGTGACCAAGAACCCGATTGTCACTCTGACAGCGCTCCAGAGTTCCTCTGTGGAAGGTTCCATCTCCAGAAGGATCTCTGCAGCACTCCTCCAATCAGGCCTTTATGGTACAGTGACCAGACGGAAGGCTCTCCTCAGTAAAAGGCACATGACAGCCTGCTTGGAGTTTCCCAAAAGGCACCTAAAAGACTCTTAGACCATGAAAAATAAGATTCTTTGGTCTGATAAAACCAGTGGTACAAAAAGTGCTCAATTGTCATACTTGAGTAAAGTAAAGATACCTTAATAGAAAACTACTCAAGTGAAAGTCACCTAGTAAAATTCTACTTGAGTAAAAGTATTTGGTTTAAAATATACTTAAGTATCAAAAGTAAATGTAATTACCAAAATTCCTTAAATTAAGCTAACCAGACGGCACCATTTTGTTTTATTTATTTATTTGCGGATAACCAGAGGCACATTAAAACATTCCAACATAATTTACAAAGGAAGCATGTGCATTTAGTGAGTCCGCCAGATCTGAGGCAGTAGCGATGACCAGGGATGTTCTCTTGAGTGCATGAATTGGACCACTTTCCTGTCCTACTTAGCCTTCAAAATGTAACAAGTACTTTTGGGTGTCAAGGAAAATGTATGGAGTAAAAAGTGCATTATTTTCTTTAGGCATGTAGGGAAGTAAAAGTAGGCAAAAATATGAATGGTGAAGTACAAATACCCCAAAAAACTACTTTAGTAGTACTTTAAAGTATTTTTACTTAAATACTTTACACCACTGGATAAAACCAAGATTGAACTCTTTGGCCTGAATCCCTACGGTGAAGCATGGTGGTGGCAGCATCATGTTGTGGGAATGTTTTTCAGTGGCAGGGACTGGGAGACTAGTCAGGATCGAGGGAAAGATGAACGGTGCAAAGTAGAGCATACAAGACCTGTTTTTTAATAGCCATTCTCACACGGTTTGTCTTAAACTGGTGGTGGCATAGATGCTTTGCCTGGCAGCGGGCTGGCTGGGTGAGTGGGTCTTAGGGAATGAAAATGGGGATTGATCAGGATAAAGCCTCTGCCTCTCCTCTGTCTCCTCTCTGTCTATTCATTGTGCCTGTGGGACTGAGGCTATTGACTGCATTGTGAGTCTCCTAGGAACAGCTCTGTGAGGGAAACTTGTATTCGACTGGGACTTCTCCGGGTAGGTGGCGCACAAACCTCCAAACCACCAATACGGGAGGGTGGTGACTAACTGTAGATGACATCTGCTGTTGAGGATGAACCAGAAATGTTGCTGTACATTGTCACAGTTTGGACTGGTTGTGACCTAAAGCCCCCCCAACTCTGTCACAGTGACTAGGGGAGTGCAGATGACTCTTTCCTGTGAATGACAAGGCTGTTGAACTAGGCTGCTCAGTCTCTAGTCTAATCCCTGCTATTATCCAAAGGCAAAATCCGCTATCTGTCTGGGCCAGGTCAAAAGGGAAAGGGATTACAATAGCTACAGCACAGAATGCTGTCCCAGCTAATGCAACGATGAAGATGGTTCCAGGTGACATTACATACTTCACTTCCTGTCCTTAAAGATTGATAATGGACTGGTATTTATGTCCAGTCTTCCCATCTGACCCCAAATGGCTTAACTGGAGTAGGGGAGAGATGTTATGGCCCAGTAGCATCAAGCTAGGGAGAGGTCAACTGTTATGTCACATGCTTAGTCTATACCTGTTGTTTACGAACAGTGAAATGCCCATCCCAACAATGTTGAGAGAAATAGAAAAGTAATAGAAGACACAAGGAATACATACACAATGAGTAACGATAACTTGGCTGGATTCACAGGGTACCGAGTCGATGTGCAGGGGTATGAAGTAATTGAGATGGATATGTACATATGGGTATGGGTAAAGTGACTGGGCAGTAGCAGCAGCGTATGTGATGAGTCCAAAAATAATTCATGCAAAGGCTGGTCAATGCCCATAGTGAACTCCAAAATTATTGGGACAGTGACAATTTTTTTGTTTCGGTTCTGTACTCCAGCACTTTGGATTTGAAATTCTACAATGACTGTGAGGTTAAAGTACAGACTGACAGCTTTCATTTGAGGGTATTTTTTTAATCCATATCAGGTGAACCATTTAGAAATGACAGCACTTGTTGTACATAGTCCCCCCCATTTTTAGGGGAGCAGAAGTAATGGAACAAATTAACTTATGTGTATTAAAAAGTTCCAAGTATTTGGTTTTGCATTCAACAACTACATCAAGCTTGAGACTACACATTTGCTGGTTGTTTTGGTTCTCAGATTATTTTGTGCCCAATAGAAATTATGTATTGTCATTTTGAAGTCACTTTTACAGTACATTTGAGTAATTTAGCAGATTCTTTTATCCAGTGACTTACATATTTTCATACTTTTTTTCATACTGGTCCCCTGTGGGAATCAAACCCACAACCCTGGCATTGCAAGCACCATGCTCTACCAACTGAGCGACACGGGACTATAGTGAATAGAATGTTTATAAACACTTCTACATTCATGTGGATGCTACCATGACTAGAGATAATGGTGTGTGGAAATTAGAGACATAAATATCATACCCCCAAAATGCTAACCTCCCCTGTTATTGTATTGGTGAGAGGTTAGCATGTCTTGGGGGTATGATATAAAATGCTAACCTCCCCTGTTATTGTATTGGTGAGAGGTTAGCATGTCTTGGGGGTATGATATAAAATGCTAACCTCCCCTGTTATTGTATTGGTGAGAGGTTAGCATGTCTTGGGGGTATGATATAAAATGCTAACCTCCCCTGTTATTGTATTGGTGAGAGGTTAGCATGTCTTGGGGGTATGATATAAAATGCTAACCTCCCCTGTTATTGTATTGGTGAGAGGTTAGCATGTCTTGGGGCTGTGATATTTGTGCGTCTAACTTTCTCACTCATCATTATTCACTATTCATTCATGATTTTCCCTAATCATGGTAGCATA